>NC_089839.1:8055652-9255652 GCF_035609145.1 Eleutherodactylus coqui
AGCCGTAAAAAGCTCATCGCGGCGAAGGCCACTGACGGATCCCATGGTACAGGCGCACAGCGGCGTTCGCCCGTAGTCTCCTGTGCTCAGAAAAAATGTCTAGAGTCTGGGGCGTACAAAGAAATTGGCATTAAATCGGCCTCAAATTTTGATGATACCATCAGAAGTCTGGGAAAGCTGGGTGACCCCCCTCTGGGATCTGGTGGTCATATTGGTTATCACCCACTTGTCAGGATAGGACCATGCGTCGCCAGAGTTCACACCAGAGCGGGCTTGGATGAGATGGGGCCTTCATCGTGGTCGGACCCCCATACTCCAGGCCCAGTAGCGGCTGCGTGGTCTGCCTACATTGCAGGCACGCCTCTGTATAAAGTATAGAATTGTTTGCTGGAGGCCTCTGTTACTGGTCAACCGGTGGTGGGTGGTGATGCAACTCGGGTTCAGAATGGCGCGGCGATGACAGACAGGGGCAGCTTTTACTAAATCTGCTTTCATAAACGAACCAGTAACGAGGTGCCGACACTCCATAATTCAACCGGATGTCATAAACTAATAACATGCCTCTCCATCATGAGTCCTTGCGCCGTAGGAGCCGTGTCCATCTCTTCTCCTCCCTCAGGGCACGCCGCTACCGTAATTACCAGCCACCATACTTGTGTTGTCCCATAGCCACCTGTATTACGGTAGGCCCGCGGCACGTCACCCCTGCGGCCTAGCGCTCCGTAGGTTCTGCAGGACATCACTACATTTTGGAGCTCCGCGTTCCCGGAACTCAAACACACCTGAGGTGCGAATCCACATCGAAGATACCTGGGTGCACAGATACATTGCCACCTACATTCCAGCATTACTGCTTCCTCTACACGCCCGTCTCACGTTATGTCGTAGATGAGAGAGCATACTCGCTAGAGGGCAATTACTCGATCGAGCATTGCCCTTAGCGAGTACCTGCCCGCTTGGAAGAAAAGGTTCCGCTGCCGGCGGCGGGTGAGAGCGGGGAGGAACAGAGGGGAGATCTCTCTCTCCCTCTCTTCCCCCCGCTCCCCCCTGCTCACTGCCGCAACTCACCTGTCACCCGCGACGGCAGCCAACCGTTTCTTCTGAGCGGGGAGATACTCGCTAAGGACAATGCTCGATCGAGTAATTGTCCTTAGCGAGCATGCTCGCTCATCTCTAGCTCGTATTAGCGCATAGTGCTGCTGTACCCGGGGTGCCCTGCCCCCGTCACCATGCGCCTTCCATCATACATCCGTATGCATCACACTGCTCACTGACTAACATAACCCTCATCGTGTGACCCTCTTAGAACTACGGCCCCCAACATAACTAGGACCCCTTTGGGCAGATGCTCGTCCTCGTTGCCGCTGTCTCTAACTATCTTGTTGGACTGGTCTTGCATATCTCGCAGGTCGTGGATCACAGCGTCGTCATCTACTTCGCTGACTGAATCCCCTGCGGGAAGGGATCTTCTTCCTCCATGCGGTCTGTGATTTTCGGTCATCCGGACCCTTTTTGGTGCTCGCATTTTCGTCACTCTTGCTCTGCTCCCCAGCCTGGGGACGGCGCTGCTTTTCTGGGGAACGGCTCCCACCCCTTCCGCAGCAGCGGGACTCTCTCTGTGTACTCCCCACACGCACACGGCTGCCGCTCTCTCCATTTGCAACGCGGCTCCAGACCCTATACATCAGGCACCTATATTGCCAAAAATCTTTCCCGCGGTTCTGGAAGGGCCCGGAGGCTTAGCCCTGCATTATCTCTATCAGGGCCCTCATCATCCCTCTCTTGAGCCTCCTGCCAGTTTACAACAAGATAGCACTCCAACATGGCGCCCGCGGCACCTACTTCAGTCCTCTCTCCAGCTATGGCTCCGGCCAGCAAAGATGTAGCTCCCAGCACAGCACTTGTCAGGCCGGGTACCGGACCCTAGGGGGCAGGGCTCAGCGTGCCGCCCCCTTACACCTCTGCATATGGTACACTACTCTGTATAGCATAGATCACTGATCGCAGCTAGAAGGACGTCCTTAAGGCTTCCATTGGATAAATGGCCTATGAATATATTTTTACATATACGCCCGGAGCTTCCCACCCCCGCACACACCAAACGGATACAAGTTACTACGGACTTATTGGTTAACCATCATGCTTATAGCTAGAATACGCCATCAGTTTGTGATCATCTATGGTGTTTGGGGGTTTCCTTCAGGTACTCCAGTTTCCTCGCACGCTCCAAGGCCATACTATATGTGAATATATATTGTGAGCCCCAACGGTGTCTGCATAATAAGCACTGCACATAACCGGAGCAGTGACGCCCACTGGACCGCTGCAGCCCCTTCGTTGCAGTACTTGACAGTGATATGTCTGATGCTGCAGAACTGAGCTGCAGTACCAGGCACAGCCACATGGGCTACAATGAAAGGAGCGGCCCAGCAATTCCTGGGATGAGACCCCCACAAATCACATACGAAGAGGCCATCAATGCCAAAGCCTTGAAACCCCCTTTATAGCCGGTTGCTCCACCCCGGTGGGTATCATCGCTCCACTTTATCTACAGATACGATATTCAGATCCGGGATTGGTCACGATCACCATGTTGGCCTCAGTATTTTCCCAGAGTGATTGGGTTCAGCCACATAAAGCTGGGCTGAGCTGTCAGTCTACTTGGCAGAGATGTTAATTACATGTGATGACATATAACTGGAGAACCCAACAACCCTTGAGATTGGGCAGATGATTGATGGCACTATCATATGGAAGACAGCGAGGGGCGGGTATACCACCGATGCAGCCAGACCGGAACCCAGAGGGCAAAGGGGCCACACAAGAGACCCAGCAGCGTGAGCGCGGCAGCAGGTAGAGGGTGGCAGGTACCAGTATACAGAGGGCGGTTTACTGGTATGTTGTCTTACGGAACACTAGTGGTTGGTGCTTGGCACGTGGCCACCGTATGAATGCTCAAGGGCCCTGGTGCAAAAATTCAACTTTGATCCCACTTCCCACCTATGACAACACCAAAATCTCTTCCTGTATACAACCATGCATACACCAGATGAGTAAGGACTCGTGCACACGGGCATATTGGGTATAAATAATCCAGCCAGTTACTGTACATAAATAATGGCACAATACAATGCTCACCAACAATCCCCATGTAGTGGTAGATACCAGTTCTTCACAGATGCTCTGTAGACTGTATAAGCGATTACAGTACCATTACATCCCATGATCACAGCTGGTGTCATCTCTGATAGAGACTAACTTTTCTCACCTTTACCATCCAGCCCAGACCGCCATGATGACTTCTTCCAATCACCACTAGTCACTGCAGAGTTTGCAACACAGAAATCTTTTTCTCACTTTTTTCAGCACCTCCTGTTTCTCAACCTACATAAATTCTACTGCTACCTCTAATTCTGTGCCTGTTGCTGCCCCATTTGCCCATATTATTGTGCCTGGTATTTTGCACAAGGTCTATAAATACTGTACTTCAGCAATAATAGTGTCATAAATACGCCCACCCCCACCCAGACAGCTCCCCTGAAAATAATAGTGCCAGATAGCACTGCAAAAAAATAGTGCCAACGAGATCGTGCCATATTGGGTAATAGTGAACCACACAGTCAAGGTGCCGACCCTTCTGCTCCATAAAGTAAAAGTGTACCAACACAATGATAGCGATCCTCTCAGTGACTAGTTTTAGTGCCCCTTTAGAGCCCCAAACAGTGACAGTGTCCCCTTCGTGGTCCCTCACAGTAATAATGCCCACCTGAGAGAACCTTTTATGACCTCACATAGTAATAATGCCCACCTGAGGGACCCTTTTATGACCTCATACAGTAATAATGCCCACCTGAGGGACCCTTTTATGACCTCACACAGTAATAATGCCCACCTGAGGAACCCTTTTATGACCTCACACAGTAATAATGCCCACCTGAGGGACCCTTTTATGACCTCACACAGTAATAATGCCCACCTGAGGGACCCTTTTATGACCTCACATAGTAATAATGCCCACCTGAGGGACCCTTTTATGACCTCACACAGTAATAATGCCCACCTGAGGGACCCTTTTATGACCTCACACAGTAATAATGTCCACCTGAGGGACCCTTTTATGACCTCACATAGTAATAATGCCCACTTTTGTGCACCTACAAAGTAATAATAACTCTTTTGCGCCCCTTCCGAATTGTAATAATGCCCCCTTTTCACCCATCCCACAGTAAAAATACCCGTTTTGTGTTCCTTACAAGATATAAATCTTTTCTGGCTCCTAATAGTTCTTATTAGAACATAGCGTGCATTCACACTGGCGAGGGAATTGTGCGAGTCTTGGGCTTTGCTAGATTCACAAAAGTCATGCAAAAATACAGCCATTACTTGTAAAGGGGGCGTCACAGGGGCAAATCCTCTCTTATAACAAGTCACAATGATTGTGAATCACACAAGGATGGAACACGCAGTTGTGCGTCGGATGAACTAAGCGCTCTGCTCCAACCATATGTCATGGTAAGGCCTCTGTACCGCTCGAAGGCCTCCTACGGCAGCCACATCCAGCGATATAGAATATACCTGAAGGCCCCTATTATGTCCTGCCACCGGGGGTCGTTTACGGGGTCCAGGCATCCTCTAGGCTGTTTCCATAACTCGGGAGCGATAGCCACATTGTAGCTCTGTTAGCATAACTCCCATTGACTTCTATAGGAGTCACAAACACATAGCAGTGCTCGGCTATTCCGGGCGTCCGCGGCGGTCTTGTCTTGGCAGCCATGGTCGCCCGAGAAAGTAACACCCCACTAAGTCTTATTCATTTGAATTTGAGCAAATCGGAGATTTCTTATCTTCGTGATGTCATCTACAGAGACTCACCGCTCGCTCAATACCTTGTAGAGCGCAGCACTTGTGACAATCCACGACAGTCAGTATTTACTCGTCATCAGCGGGTTATCGGGTTCAGCCTTATAAAGCCGGGCGAAGTTTAATGTGGAAACTTTTATTTTGCTTGGCGTCCTACCAATACGTTAATTACACGTCCTGAAGAACTCCCAGCGAACCCGACAACCTCCCCAGTAGGTCACAGGCTAATTACAGGCTTCACGGCTCCAAGGGGTTGTCACTCCATTCTGAGAACACTCCGGAGGGCGGGGGGTGATGAGGGGGTCTTCTCAGCCGTCAGGAAACTAAAGTACAACAAACTCAAGACCTGCACAGAGGAACCTACCTGCCATGTATAATAGTGGGGTCCTCTAGGGGCCCCGAGGGCCCGGATGCGACTGCTATCTCTGCGGCTGCATGCAAACTGATCCACCTGGGTGCATTCACACGGGAAAGAGCGATATTGGTCCGAGATATTGTACTCTTGGGCTAGTTTCACACGGGCAATCGCAATATCGCCGCAAGAAAATCATGGCAAAATTGCGCAAAAGAATCGCTGCTGCTTGTGATTTTTTTTAGCTCGAAACTTAATAGGATTTTCTAATGTTAAAAACACCGCATCACACAAAAATCGCAAGTTCGTGTGTTGCAATGTGATAAAAAGGAGGCTCCATAGGGAAACGTGCGAGATAAAAAAATCGGAAATTGCAGAAAGATAGGACATGCCGCAATTTTTTTTTCTCACATCGCATGAGTGAAAACATCGCAAATGTGAAGAAACCTGTGGCTGGAACCTATGGTTCTACAGGTTTCCATGACCACAGCTTCACAGGGAGGGGTTAATTGAGCTGGCTGGGTGTGGTATTCTCCACCAGCCAATCCCCTCTGGTTTGCTGCATATAAATACCAGCTGGTCATTTTGTCCTGTTTCTGCATTCCGTGTTAGTCCCACTGTTATGCATGTCTAGTCTGTATTGTCTCTCAACTTCCCTGAGGATAGTCTGGACACCTGTAGCCCCCGTCTGCATCATATACGTTTATGCATGATTTGTAGTGCATGTCTGTGCAGAAGGCCAGACGTATGTGTGAACAGTGTTGGGTTCATTGGGTCTGCATAGGTGCCAGTCAAGGTGTATGAACAGTCCTGTTCTATCTTGCTTGCAAGTCCCTGGTGTGTTGATGTGAACAGCGACATGTTCACTGTCTGTGTAGGTTTCCAGACATCAGGTGTGAACAGTCTTGTTCAGTGAGTTGGTGTGAGCCGTGTCTTGTCCTTCTGTGAATCGTTTGCCATTCAGGGATAGGTAGGTCCCGAGTTTCCAGCGCAGGGTCGTCCTTATCAAGACGATGACCCTGCTTGTAGGCAGGTTTTACATGGTGGTTATCCCGTTTGAGTAGGGATATCTTATGTCTGCCTGTGAGACCAGTTCTCAGTCTTACCTTTTGGTTTTAGTGTGTATTGTGTGCTTATGGTGTTTGTGTGAGCGCCGCCCTGCGTCCGTGCTGAGGCGTGGTGCCCTGGTGTGCCTGGCGGACATAGCAGAAACCATTGAAAATCATTAGTTACATAATTTAGCATTTTTACTCGCTCTCGCATTGAGCGAAAATTGCACAACTTTTTTCACCCATGTGAAAGTTCTGGGTGCTAGTATGATGCATTTTTGGTTAAATTGCACTCACAGTAGGTTAATGTCATGCCATTTTTTTTTCTTAAAGGTCCAACAATAATAATGAGCGATTCCTTGAGAGAAATCACCCAAAAATCGGACATGTGAACAAATAGATTGAAATCCACGCGTAACATTCACGTGTGAGCATCGTCCATACCGCTAACAAATGGGACTGGACCGTGACACGCCCCCCTGTGAATGCACCATGAGGCCACTCTTACACGCGGCGTCAGTAAAATGCTGCGATTTTGATCATGGCGTTTTACCGCGATTTTGATCTGCATTTTTGTTACTAGGTTCAACAGCGTTTTTTAATGCACCCATCGTTCTGATGGGGGTGAGGTGCATTAAAAAGCATGAAAACGCGCCAAAATAGAGCAAAATCGCAGCATCTTCTAATGCTTTTGAGCGCAGGCGTTGTACCGTGATTAGCGCTGTTTTCCAAACATCGTGGTAATTGCGGTAAAAAGCGGGCTTTGTGAGAGCCGCCTTACAGTGCGGTGTGAATAGTAACATTGATGGGTGCAGCTTATGTTATTACACTCTGCAAACAGCAGGTGGCGATGCAGGAAGAAGCACAATCTGCAATAACCCTTCTGCACGTTTGGGGAGTAGATTATATTTTTTCCGTGTATTTTAATGGTAACTAGAGATGAGCGAGCACCAAAATGCTCAGGTGCTCGGTACTCGAGTCAAGCTTTTCGTGATGCTCGAGAGCTCGTTTCGAGTAACAACCCCCATTGAAGTCAATGGGCGGCTCAAGCATTTTTGTATGGGACCGATACACTGCATAGGGAGGTTGTGTGATTCACCTGAAAACATCGGAGAGTCATGGAAACTCCACAGAAACGGATAGCGAACGGCAGGGGCAGCATGCATGGTAGCATCTCAGGCTCCCAGGGTGCACTATTAAGCCAAAATGGGGGCAAGAGTCTGGCGGTCACCCCTCTAACAATTTACTTGGGACAGACCATAAGCAGCAAGGCACACGCGCTGGCACATCTTAGCTAAGCACCACACTAGCTGCAACCAAGGACAATCACCGCCTGCGGGTGACACGGCTGCCTCTTCTCCTGGGTTACATGCTGGCATTGCTGTCCAACCCCCCACGAGCCTGTGACCACAGGGTACTGAAATTTTGGATAAAACCTGACAGATGTCAGACATCCATGCCCACTCCTCTGTGAAGAACTGCGGAGGCTGACTACCACTCCGATGGGCATGTTGCAGCTGGTATTCAACAATGGCTCTACGCTGCTCGTAAGCCCTGGCCAACATGTGCAAAGTTGAATTCCAGAGCGTGGGCACATCGCACAACAGTCGGTGAAGTGGCAGCTGGAAGAGCTGTTGCAGTGTCCTGAGGGTGGCAGCATCTTTGGTGGACCTTCTGAAATGTGCGCACACGCGATGCACCTTGCTGAGCAGCGCAGACAAATTGGGGTAGTTTTTAAGAAATCGCTGAACCACCAGATTGAAGACGTGGGCCAGGCATGGCACGTGTGTGAGTCTGCCAAGCTGCAGAGCCCCCACCAGGTTACGCCCATTGTCACACACGACCATGACTGGTTGGAGGTTCAGCGGCGAAAGTCACAGATCTGTCTGCTCCGTCAAACCCTGTAACAGCTCTTGGGCGGTGTGCCTCTTGTCACCTAAGCTCAGGAGTTTCAGCACGGCCTGTTGACCCTTCCCCACGGCAGGGCTGCAGCGCCTCGAGCTACCGACTGAAGGCGACGTGCTCACACGTGGTAATTGAGAGGTGGAGGAGGAGGGGGGGTTGGAGGAGGTGGCATAATAAGCCAGAGAAACCATAACCAAGGCAGGACCCGCTATTCTGGGTGTGGGTAGCACGTGAGCGGACCCAGGGTCAGACTCGGTCCCAGCCTCCACCAGGTTATCCCAATGTGCCGTCAGGGAGATTTAGTGTCCCTGCCCGCCAGCACTTGTCCACCTGTCCGTGTTTAAGTGGACCGCGTTGGTGACGGCACAGTTGATATTCCATGACACGTGCTGGTGTAGGGCTGGGATGGCACAGCGGTAAAAATAGTGGCGACTGGGGACCAAGTAGCGAGGGATGGCTGCCGCCATGAGGTTGTGGAAAGCCCCAGTTTCTACCAGCCTATATGGCAGCATCTCCAGGCTCAGCAGTTTGCAGATATGCACGTTTAGCAATTGTTCATGCGGGTGGGTGGCTGCATATTTGCGCTTGCGCTGTAATGCTTCTGTTATGGGCAGCTGAACGCTGCGCTGGGACACATTGGTGGAGGCAGTGGAGGACCTGCAGCCGAAGGCGTGGATGCAGGGTGGGAGACGCTCGTGCCTGCGTCCTGGGAGGGGAATTGCATCTCAGTGCCAGCATGTGACACAGGGAGAGAGGCAGTGGTATGACCCGCAGGTGGTGAATGGCCTTCGTTCTACCTCGTCGGGTGCTTAGCCATCATATGCCTGCGCATGCTGGTGGTGGTCAGGCTGGTAGTGGTGGCTCCCCTGCTGATCTTGGTGCGGCACAGGTTGCATACCACTGCTCATAGGTTGCCCGCGCTCTCATTAAAAAACCTCCACACCTAGCCCTCTGCACGGGAGCTTGCTGCGAGGAGGTGCTGTGGGGAACAGTTGAGGGATTACTTGCTCTGGCCCTGCCTCTACCCCTGGCCACCCCACTGCCTCTTCCAACCTGTTCTGATGCTGCACTTGCCTCCCCCTCTGAAGCGCTGTCTTCAGTAGGCTTACCAACCCAGGTGGGGTCAGTCACCTCATCATCCACCAGCTGTCCGCTCCTCCCTCAGACTTGCAGCCCTAACAACAACCTCACTGACAGACAACTGTGTCTCATCATCATCATCAACAAATACCTCTTGAGGCACTACTTGGAAGTCCCCACCCTCATCACCCTGAAACTGTGAAAGGTCCACATTTTGGGCATCGGTCACGACAAACTCCTCAGGTCGCTGATAAACCCTTGTTTGCGACTCAGGGGAGGGACTCGAGAACAGTTCCTGGGAGTATGCCTGTTCTGAATCTCTCCTTGTCCTGTAGTGACCAGGCTAGAAGGAAGGAGGAGCAGTCTGAGGATTCACAGGTCCAGTCCCTTGGCCGGCATGAGTGGACTGGGTGGAAGACTGGGTGGAGGATAATTACTGGACACGTGACCTGTTATCCACGTCATCACCTGATCGCACTGTTGTGGTTTTAATAATGGTCTACCACGCAGACCTGCAAAATGAGGTGAAGCTAGGAAGCGTAGATACGCGCCGTTCTACTTCTCCCTCAGCAGCAGGCACTGTTTCACCCCGCCCAGGACCTCGGCCTCTGCCCACACCCTCATTCAGATGCCCACGTCCTCGACCCTTACCCCTAGTGTTGATCATGTTGTATAATGCACTGCGAGGTATTTTGCGTACACTATAAGCCCAAAATAGACAGTATAAAATGTGCACAGTCTTGTTATATAGTGCGGATCCAGAGGACACACTTGGGCCTATTATGCAAATGCTTTCAGCCAAAAACAAATAAGAAAAATGAGAGGAGTTTTGTTAGTTCCTATATAGTCTGTGTACACCAGTAGCAGTATACTGTATAGAACAGGTAACAGTATGCAGTATACAGCCGGGATGCTTGTGAATGCTTTGTGTGCACTACTGCTCCCAGCCAGCCAAACTGATGATGCACAAAAGGGGAGTTGTAGTCCTAAAAAGGACTGTTGGGTTCTTTGAAGATGGATCCCTGCCTACACGCTCCTTCTAACCTACACTAACGCTCTCCCTCATTCACAGCAGCTCTGTCCTTCAGCTAATCCAGCCCCCGTGTGAGGCGAGCATCAGGTGACCTGAGTTTTTATGATCCTAGGTCACCTGATCCAGCCAGCCAATCACTGCTATAGATGTGCACAGGGTTGCACGTCATAGCAGGAGGTCCCAAAGCCTCCCCTGCATGTTCATTGGCTAAAAAAGCCGCAAAAAACATGTGGGGAGGAGAGGGTGAACTTTTCTTGAACACCGTGTGGGGCTCGCTCAAGTAACGAGTACTTTCGAGTATGCTAATGGTCGAACGAGCATCAAGCTTGGACGAGCATGCTCGCTCATCTCTAATGGTAACTTGTTTGATGTTAAGTTAAAGTTTGCTGCATCTGCACATCTGTTTAAGGGTGTGTTTGCACTTAAACTAGTTTCACATGGGTGAGCGCGATATCAGGCCATGAAACGTAGCCCGGTATCGCGCTCACCAAAAACCGCCTCTCATCACTTCAATACAAATTTGATCTCAGATCACATGGGAAACCTTGGATCGCACTCGCGTGCGCGTCACACGTGGGCAATGCATTCTGAGGGAACACCCAAAGATACGACATGCCGCGATTCTTTCCTGCACCACGATGCAATGCTGGGAAAAAATCGCTTTGGTGTATGACCCCATTCAAAAAAATGGCCTCATATTCGTGCGTCTCGTGTGATTTTCTCGGTCGCATGAAAGCGGCCTTAGTGTAAGCGCTACACATCCTCAGCTAAATCTGTGTCAAATTCTGCCCATTGGTTTTAGATTGTAACTCGGACTCGGCTGCGGATCTGCGGGTGTTATCAGCCTCTCAGCTAACGTAGTAATAAGCAGCTAGAAGAGATACTTAACAAAGTGGCCGCAATCTACATTATGGTTACAATGAAGTCTCCATATCTGATCTCACTAACTAGATTATCTGTATAAACACCATAGAAGTCAGTGGAGCCGCTGAGAGAGAAGAATGATAGTAAAGACAGAACAAGAACAAGGTGGGAATTGTTCTTGCAGTCGGTTGCAATTAACTTTTCCGTAGCTTTTGTTACTGAGCCATTCCAGAAGAAGTAGCGGATGCGCATAATTACCTGGAGTGCCTCCAGCCGAGTGGAGAGAAATCTAATGATGCTGACAGAAGGACTTATGTCCCCATCTTGAATAAGAACTTGAGCAATCCAGCTTTTCCCTGTGAGCAGAACACGTTTTACTGGTTTTATAAAATTTCACTTTGCTTAAAGGTACACAATGTGCATCGTCACAATTCCTGCATTCCCCGTATCACAGACCCCTCTAGGGAAATGCTTCCTCAATCGTATCAGTTCCTCATAGTCCCTATAGTTTGCATGCTATTGCATCAGACATCTCTCACATGTCCTGCAGCATTGATCCATGCTTTCAGGTTCATAGTGCTGTCATCTGCTTCAGCCCCCAGGTCATCAGGGCCCTCAGGTGTCCTCAATTCCAGCCCTCTGGTCATTAGGGCTACTTCAGCGGCCTCCTCCTGCACTGCTCCCCCAGTGTAGGGACAGCTCATCACTTTTAATGGTTGCTGCCCCATATTCTTTGACCTATCTGCTGCATCGGCTCTTTCACTGCTGTGTGCTGCTCCCTTATCTGCGGCGGCTATTCCACTGGTGGCGCAGATAAGTCTTTATATATGGCTAAGATAGCTGCTGGCCGCATCACTGGTGGGTGAGCTTCAGCCCTGTTCATTATTCCCTACTGCAGTCGAAGTTTTTCTAGATGTTGCTAACTGTGGCACCGCCTATGTCAACTAGTAGTTGACATAGGCGGAACAAGAACAAGCAACCTCACCTGAGCCTTCCACAAAATGGCACCTGAAGTGCCTATCATACCCTGCTCCGTGACGCTGCTTTCTGGTTGGGGCTCATGGCTTCCACACAAGGTGCTTGCAGAACCTCCAGTAGCGGCCCAGAACGATGGGGCCCCTCCATAATAGTGTGTATGCATTTGTCTATGTAATGTCAGTGTCTTCTGTGTTGCATGATTGATGTGTATTGCATAGCTGCAGCAATGAAAGAGTTAACTCTCTGGTATATGAGATGTCTGTCTAGAAATGTATCGTTTTATGTTGTGAGTTGGTGGTCACCTGACCATGCTTGATATATCTGTTTGCAAGGTGTGTGCAAGGGAGTTCTGTTCTGGACCTGCACAAGAGAGGAGCATTGGGAGTTTTGCAAGGGAGCCACATAGGTGGCTCAAAATGGAAGAGGCTGAGAGATAACCAAAGTTTACCCTGGGTCGACTTCACCCAGGAGATGCCAGTGTGGCCCTTGGACATGCAGATAGAGCAAGAGAATTAAGAGCCACCATGCAGCGCACCCCTTTCCCTAAATGTGAGTGTTGACCAGTAGAGAGTTGAAGAGAAGAGTGTTGCCGGGATCAGGACCCACAGATAACTGGACTGTGGTTTCTCCTGTTCATCCGTGAATCCTCCTTGTCACACCATCTTGGGTTTTGCACTGTTTTACTGCTGGTGTGTTTCTTAGATTGTAATCAAGTTTCTTCACCGACCGTTCCCGGTTTGGCTCACAAAGCTAAATCCCTGTGTGTGGACTCTTTATTACCAACAACTAGATTCACCACAGAGGATGGAACGGTGACGTCACGCGTGACACAAAGGACTAAGGTAATCCATCATTGGGTTCTCCTGTTTAATAGCCTGCCCTCAGCCCCTTGGATGTGTCACCGGTTACCCTTCGGGTGGGAGATGGTAGAGCCACCGTGACAGAGCCCAAACTGTACCCTGCTGTCTCCTAGGCTGGGGTCCACTCCTCGGACACTGCACTTCCTCTATCTGGTGCTGACCAGCGCCTCACTGCTCAGCAGTCAGACGGTTCCTTCACTCCCCATCCTGACTGGGTCTTTGGCCGGAGGATCTACACACCGCAGCTCCCAAACCTCTTGTGGCAGCGGCTGAGTCCCTAATGCTGTAATGGGGAACAAGGCTGCTGCCTCATATACACAATCAGCATCCTGAGGGCCTAATTTGGCCTTTCAAGACCCCGAGGTTTAAAGGAATAGCAGCAAAAAGTGGTCACCATTGAACAACTATGGAGTCACCGAGGCTCATATCCCTTTAAGGTTTGTTATTGTATTGTTGTGCGAGTTCTTTGCAGTGAGGTATAAATCCTGCGGTCAGCCGATAGTGATGGATCCCCTTGTGTTGCCCGATTCTTGCAATAAAGTAGAGGTGACCGGTGAAGTTGGATGAGGTCCAGCAGCTTCGGCTTATACAATGCTACAGTATTTCCTCATTCCTATGTAACAAGAGTTTTGATGGTCCGGGGACAATCCTAATATTTGGCAGCAGAAGGGTAGATGATCTGCCAGATGGGAAGGTTCGTATCCAAATACGAGTACAGACCAAACACAAGTGTACGCCCGCCAGCTCCACAAACTATCAGCACTTGCTCTAGTGCAGGCGGAGCAGTTACATTATACCAGCAGTTGCCAATCACCCAGGGGTGCGAGACAGCGGATAGGGCCGGTTCTCCCGAATCACTACTGGATCATACAACCAGTTATTGGCTGAATCCCTTACCAGTTCCCTCTACTGGCGGGGAAGGGTATAACATAAAAAAACACTATACTCACGGCTTTGGATCTCTGGTTCCTCCATTTTGGCCTTGTCCTTCTGCACTCCCAGGTAAGTCAGGTAAGTGCTCTCGGATTGTGAATGCTGCGGCCAATCACTGGCCTCTGTGTTGGAGGCCATGCATGTAAGCACATTACCTCAGAAATGTGGGGGGACAAGACCGGAGTGGAGAAATGCCAAAAAGGACATTCTTATCTGCGATGTGCTACACCATGGCTACTTCACGCTTGCGCACATTTTGATCAGTCAAGTAGGGAACCAGTTGTTAAAAGTTGCATTCCCACCCTGTAATACTGTGGAGTCAGAGAGTGCGAGGAACGAAGTAACTAAGTAACATAATAGGAATCTAATCTAGCAGAAAATAAAGATAACATAAGGAAATGAGCAGAAACACGAACAAGCGAAAGGAAGAAGCAAAGAGTAATCAGCACGGCTGCGGTCGCACCGGCGTTGGGGTCGGCTCAGAGCTTTTGTCTCTCTGCTCTGTTTTTGCAGGAGAGAAACTGAAATCAAACTGAAAAAAACCTGATCTTTTTTTTCCCACTGGTTTTAATGGGGTTTTAAAAAAAACGGAAAGCAAACAGAAAGGCTTCGGTTTTCTTCCATTCTGTTCGGTTTCTGTTTTTCTGGTTGGGAAAATTGCAACGTCACTTTTCTGTCCAAAAAAAAGAAACCTGACTGAATGGAAGAAAAATGGCTTCCCATTACCTCTGTGCACTGGGACTCGCATCTCTGGATAAAGCCGTATGTTAATTGGCCTCGGACCGTCCGATGGGCGGTTCACATCTGCCAGGGGTTGGGGCGCGCTCCCTCCCTCTTCTGCTACAAACGCCCCCATCTATGTTGATGGACGTCTTCAGCTCCGGCTGCTGGAGACATTATGTGTTCCATGTGCGACGCGCCCGCACTGCGCTGAAGATGGCGCATGTGTGTGATGTCATTCCTGCTGAGGAGGAGTCATGGTGCATGCGGCTAAAGCCTCAGTGTGACGCAGGCATCCGGTACGTGCAACTTGCATGAAAGATCGCAGCACTTTCTATCTTGGCACGTATTACGCTACATAAACTCCAAGATAGTGCATGGGGGTTGGCGTCACACAGCAAGTACATACGGCACAGACAGTCATGTGATCCCGGCCTTACACAGAGAACTGCGTATGCTTGTTAATTACAAAGTAAAGAAAGCAACGCACTCGTGGTCACAATCACAGATACATTGCTGATATAGCCAACTGCTAACTTCAGCCCATTGGCAGAGCAGTGCACCCGTCCAGATGACATAAAGGCATATAGAGTGATATATATATGTACATTGTAAGATGGAAACAGATGTATCTCAACATATATTTATATAATGGAGTATAATGTATTATTAAAACTAATTTCTGTATATTTTTTTGCAGGTTTTGGGCCACAGGAACAGCTACGTATCCCTGCACCTCCAATTTCAGGTTGATGAGTCCATCATCTCCATCTCCAAAACAAGTGACATTATCTGGCAAAAATGACAGCCCATTGTGATGCCTTCACCTACCGAACCAACATGGCTTTCAAAAAGTCACGAAATTCCCCAACTGCAGTCGACGGCAAGCATGCCAAAGACCTTCAGCCACCGCACTCGGGATCCTGTTTTTACAACTATAAAAAGTATTTCCCGTGGTCCTGATGGTGGTGGCTGATCGATGTTGGCACCTCTGGGAGCACAGGGGACTCTCGGGTGCTGCAAACTTCAACAATCAGACTGCAATGGTCTTCACAGTGGTGCTACGTTGCCAACCGCCAAAGCTCTTCCAGGAATCATGCTTTCCGGCCTCCTCATTATGGTATCAGATGAGGCTTTTCCAATAATGCCCAACCTCCTGCGCCCACACCCACAGAGGGGCTTGATGCCCAAAGGAGAACTTTTAATTATTCACTGAGCCGGGCACAAAGAGTCTTGGAACGCACCTTTGGGATAACGGTTAGTCGGTGGAGAGTGTTGACTACTACCATCCAACCGCAGCCAAACACCGTGGATTCAGTGATAAACGCTTGTTGTGTTCTCTGTGACTATCGACGGGATAGTTTTCCTGCAGTACATCTGGAGACACGACTACCATGTTGTGACACATGTATTACCTGGGGTTCAGGTCATTTGCACCTGAAAGTGGTGGTGCAAGTATAGGAGATCATCGTCCTCCGTGTGATCGCCAAGACTAGACACCAAGTTTTTTGTTTTTTATTAACATTGCGTTCGTTACATTTCTCGTACATAAAACCCCAAAAATCGTTCTTTACATTAACATTGCAAAAAAAATGTTCCTATGTGTATCGTTCTAGAACAAAAATGGGAATCCAAACTAATTGTATCTAATGTGATAAATGTGGGGTTTGTTGTCAGCCTACACTAATCCTCGGCTCGGGCTCATCTTTAGAAAACATGAGTTCTTTTAGTCCATAACTTATTGTATAAACATGATGTACCTTCATAAAGGGGGCGGCTAATATCACAAATACTGATTGCTACAAGGGGATGGTTGGAGCATTTTACACCGCTGATTTCGAGTCAAAATCCCCACCAATGGTCTGGATTGTGACTCTGTCCTGGATGTGGAAATGCTGCGGAATTTGCCACTGAATTCCCACTGTGGACATTGGGCAGCATTTCCGCTCCGTGTAAACATACCGTAGGGGCCCTTTAACACGGGCTGAGGAATCATTGCTTTTTCTCTTCATCAATGATAATGAGAACGATTGTTGTTCAGTTGAAAAGGATCCAAAAACTGATCAGACGAAAACGTGTTTACTTTCAGTTTCTGCACGTGTGCAAAACAAGCAAACAAAAAAACACATCAGCTTATGAAAACAACCTGACCTTTATCTGTGATCGACCGGCTGCTTCGCCTGCGTTGCGATGGGCAGGCCCGAACAACTACTCTGGCTCCACTTACTGGGCGATGATTGCTGTGTAAATACAAACAGTCATCGCTGGGTCAGATGCGCCCGGGATGGGCCGTCCCACCGATGGGTTAAATGCTTTACATCTATTGCAAAATGAACAAACAAAAGTTCTGTTCTTTGTTAAGAGTATCAAACCATGTGACACGTGTCCGGTATTTGGTGTTTGAGGTCCTTCAGTAGTCAGACCAGCTTTCCAATATGTATCAATGTTCAAAAGTAAAAATTAGCAGAAGTCCCGCTACATTTGAGGTTGCATTTACCATTCTGATTCAAAAACAAGTCGTCAACAATGTTTTGCAATCTAACTTTTATTTTAAGTCAATACTTAAAGGGGTTGTCCCGCGGCAGCAAGTGGGTCTATACACTTCTGTATGGCCATAATAATGCACTTTGTAATGTACATTGTGCATTAATTATGAGCCATACAGAAGTTATAAAAAGTTTTTCACTTACCTGCTCCGTTGCTGGCGTCCTCGTCTCCATGGTTGCCGTCTAATTTTCGCCGTCTAAAATGGTCGAATGGCCAAATTAGACGCGCTTGCGCAGTCCGGGTCTTCTGCTTTCTTCAATGGGGCTCCGTGTAGCTCCGCCCCGTCACGTGCCGATTCCAGCCAATCAGGAGGCTGGAATCGGCAATGGACCGCACAGAAGAGCTGCGGTCCACGAAGGAAGAGGATCCCGGCGGCCATCTTCAGCCGGTAAGTATAGAAGTCACCGGAGCGCGGGGATTAAGGTAAGCGCTGAGCGTTTTTTTTTTTAAGTCCCTGCATCGGGGTTGTCTCGCGCCGAACGGGGGGGGGGGGGGGGGTTGAAAAAAAAAAAAACCCGTTTCGGCGCGGGACAACCCCTTTAACTTCTGTATATTGTAATGCTTTGAAATAAGACCTATTGTTATGTTTTGTAAACGTTTTCAAGCTTTAGCAACTCTCAACAATTTTTAAGGCCGGGATTACATCTGTGTTGCAACCTCCAATGGGGGCGTTCATCGCTGATCCAGCACAAAATACCAGAAGAAAAAGTGCTGCAGGCAATGCTTTTTTTCCAGCAAAATGCAGGTAGTTGAGCAGAAACTGAATAGACTCCATTATAGTCAAAGGGGTCCATCCGGCAATGTTCGGTTCCATCATGTGGAACTATTCAGCCAGGGGATTCCCGTTTCCTACTTCCCGAACGAAGCAAGAAAACTAAACTCCCGGTGCAGATGTGAAAGCAGACTAACCGGAGAACCCCGGGGTTGGAATATTCTATATGCTTCTCAAACTACACAAAGCCGGCAACCCAGGGAGGCTAATTATCTCCAGTGTGGGAACCCTCACTGAAAATATCTCAGGATAGGTAGAAGGTGTCCTCAAACCACTGTTGAGGAATACAAGCAGCTACTTGCAGGACACCACGGACCTACTGAACAAACTGTCAATCATTGGTCTCCTCCCAGATGGTGCCATCTTGGCCACAATGGATGTGGAGTCCTTATACTCCAACATCCCACATAAAGATGGACTGACCGCCTGCCAGGAGCACCTTGAGGCCAACTCACAAGATTCATCCTCACACACAATTATTTCTCCTTTGAAAAAGAGATATTCCTGCAACTCACCGGAACCACTATGGGCAGTAAAATGGCACCACAATATGCCAACCTTTTCATGGCAAAACTGTAGAGTGGCTTTCTGGCTTCCTGCCCCAACAAACCATTGGCCTACTTCCGCTACATTGAGGACATCATAATCATCCGGACAAACACCGAAGAAGAACTAGTAAAATTCCATGAGAGATTCAATGCATTCCACCCACCATAAACCTGACATTAAGCTACTCGCATACAGAAATCAACTTTTTGGACACCACCATAAAAATTTTCAAACAACTTAATACAGACATCCCTATACCAAAAACCAATTGATCAGCCCACATACCTCAGATAGGACAGTTCCCACCCTAAACACATCAAAAAGTCCATCATCTATAGCCAGGCCATCAGATACAACCGGATCTGCTCCAACCCAACAGACAGAGAGGAACATCTATACTATCTTAAAAGAACATTGCAGTATTCAACATTGTTGACCTCAAACTTCTCATTATGCCTCGTTCCATTGGACTAAAGGACACTGCTCTCTCCTGGTTCTCCTCCTACCTATCTGACCGCTCCTTCAGTGTCTGCTTTGCTGGCTCTACCTCCCCTCCTCTTCCCCTTGCTGTTGGGGTCCCCCAGGGCTCGGTCCTCGGCCCCCTCCTCTTCTCCATCTACACAGCCCCCACTAGACAGACCATCAGGAGATTTTGTTTCCAGTACCATCTCTATGCTGATGACACCCAGCTATACACCTCTTCCCGTGACATCTCTGCACCTTTCCTCCAGAACACCACCGACTGTCTGTCCGCTGTCTCTAACACTATGTCCTCTCTCTACCTAAAACTGAACCTCTCAAAGACTGACCTTCTCCTGTTTCCACCCTCTACTAACCGACCTCATCCTGACATCTCCATCTCAGTGTGTGGCACCATAACTCCCAGACAACACGCCCACTGCCTTGGGGTCATATTCGACTCTGATCTTTCCTTCACCCCCTACATCCAATCTCTGGCCTAAACATGTCAGCTGCACCTCAAGAACATCTCTAGAATGCGCCCTTTTCTCACCATGGACACGCTAAAAACGCTTACTGTTGCCCTCATCCACTCTCGCCTCGATTATTGCAACTCGTTGCTAATCGGCCTCCCCTGCACCAGACTCTACCCTCTCCAATCCATCCTGAATGCGGCAGCCAGGCTCCTCTTCCTGTTCAGTCGCTACTCGGACGCCTCTGCCCTGTACCGGTCACTGCATTGGCAGCCCATCAAATACAGAATGCAATTTAAACTTACTACCCTCATCCACAAAGCCCTCCACAGTGCAGCGCCCCCTATATTGCTTCCCTCATCTGAATTCACCACCCAGCCCGGGCTCTCCGCTCTGCTAATGAAATCAGACTGAGCGCCCCTTTAATTCGAACCTCTCATTCCTGCCTGCAAGACTTCTCCAGAGCAGCACCGGTCCTCTGGAACGCACTACCAAAAAATATCCGGGCAATCACTGACAAGCTTAAGTTCAGGCGCGCTCTAAAAACGCACCTCTTCAGGGAGGCATACCATATCCCCTAAACATAGTGGCCCCTATAGTAATAGTGTCCAACATAGTGGCCCAAATAGTAATAATGCCCAACGTAGTGGCACTGTGGTAATAGTGTCTGCTATAGTGGCCCGAGTAGTAATAGTGCCCAACATAGTGGCACTGTAGTAATAGTTCCAGACATAAAAGCCTGAGTAGTAATAGTATCCGATATAGTGGCCCCTGTAGTAATAGTGTCTGAGATAGTGGCCCCTATAGTAATAGTGTCCAACATAGTGGCCCTAGTAGTAATAGTGGTGCTGATATAGGGGTCGCTGGTGATGGGGACCCAGCACGGCAGATCGCTGGTGATAGTAATCCAGCTCAACAAGTCGTGGTTGTGGCGTTCAAGCCCAGCAGTTTGCTAGTTGTGATGCAGCTCAGCAGGTCATTATGGGTGGTGACCCAGTTCAACAGGTCACTGGTGATGGGGAAGCAGCTCAGCAGGTTCCTGGTTGTGGTGATGCAGCTCAGCCAGTCATTATTTGTGTTGAGCCAGTTCTACAGGTGACAGGTGATGGGGACCAAGGTCAGCAGGTCGCTGGTAATAGAAATCCAGCTCAGCCGGTCATTATTGGTGGTGGCCCAACTCAGTTGGTCGCTGGTGACTCAGACTGGCAGGTTGCTGGAGTCTGAGGCCAAAGACTAATGTGTCTTTGAACCCTATTAAATGAAGCCTATTAAAGAAATGTATATATTAACATCAGTGAATTTAGCCCAGAAATAATATTTTTCCAGGTGGAAAACCCTAGCAGGTCTTCTGCAGTGCATTAATATTTCCATCGAGTCACCTGTGAAAAGTGCAGAAGTTGGAAATAAGAGATCTCCATTGACAGGAAACCATACTGTAAAAAAATATAACATGGTGATGGGGATCCCACTCAGCAGGTCGTCATTGATGCTAACTCAGCTCAGCAGGTTACTGGTAATAGTGTCCTGGGGTCCCAACTTAGCAGGTCATTATTGGTGGTGTCCCAACTTAGCAGGTCGCTGGAGATGGTGCATGAAAACTGAACCACGGACCGGCCCGCGTAAGCAGGCAGTCGTCCATCTATGAATGACTGCCTGTTTACTGTGAATGGAGGTGGACGGGTTGGAACGATCCCCGGCCCACTCCGTCCAAGTAGAATGTACTACATTAATAATGTAGTTAGTGATCGAACGATCACACCTCCAGTCCCATTCAGGGACTAAAAAATTGTGTCAAAAGTTTAATATAGTTTAATCCCCCCCCCCCCCCCCCCCAAGTCCCCAAAAAGAACAATGTAAAAAAAGTTCTACAATACATTATATGTACCCCAGAGTGCGGCCATTAAAATATACAACCCGACTCACACGTGACTAGCTCTCATACGGCGATGTTAACAAGTTATGGCTCTCGCAATGTGACAATGAGAATCACTTGGTCCTTAAAGGGGTTATCCCGCGGCAGCAAGTGGGTCTATACACTTCTGTATGGCCATATTAATGGACTTTGTAATGTACATCGTGCATTAAATATGAGCCATACAGAAGTTATTCACTTACCTGCTCCGTTGCTAGCGTCCCCGTCGCCATGGATCCGTCTAATTCTAATGTCTTCTTGCTTTTTTAGACGCGCTTGCGCTGTGCGGTCTTCTGCCTGGTGAATGGGGCCGCTCGTGCCGGAGAGCTGGTCACCGCGTCGTCATCGTAGCTCCGCTCCGTCACGTGTGCCGATTCCAGCCAATCAGGAGGCTGGAATCGGCAATGGAACGCACAGAGCCCATGGTGCACCATGGGAGAAGACCCGCGGTGCACCATGGGAGAAAACCGCAGTGCATCCCTGGGAAAGGACCGGCGGCCATCTTGGGAGAAGATTTTTTAAAGTCCTTATTTCATCGGATCGGTGAGTAGCAAGCGGTTTAAAAACCGCTTTAATTTGCTATTTTATGCCAGGGGGGTGACAGGGGGAATGGGGTAAGGTAAAATTTTGAGGTTTGCCGCGAGACAACCCCTTTAAGGCACAAAACAGGCTGGTCACTAAGGGGTTACCTGTTGGCTACAAATAAAGTGACAGCAGACCCCCTCATACAGCCCTCTGCCCCCGTATACAGTATGGCAAGCAATGTTCAAACCTCCTGACTGGCACTTCATGAGGCCGTTCAGTTAGTACACATCTATAGTATCTGGCAGACAATCCCATGCCAGGAAAACATGGACCAGGCAGGTTGGAATTTATCTAGTCAAGTATTTGGTTCCCCCATGGAGATAAGTGGTGCCAGATGGGTCCAGCAGCTACTTGTCACTGTTGGCTGTATTAAAATACCATGCCAGCTCTGTCGGGCAAACATAGATTAATAATGGAGGGCTGTCAGCAGGCGTTACCACCAGCTAAATGCCCACTCCACCTGTGGCTGACCTGAGCCAGGGGGGTCGGGTGCAGCAGTCGGGCCCCCCTTGCTGATCTTTGAAGAGTGATGAAAAAAACAAAACCAGCACATGCTGACTTCCCCTGTTGCTCCCCAATAGCTGTAATGGACACGCTGTCCCCTGCACGCTTCCACGTTCTGTGGTCATGTGACAATCACATGACCCCTGTAGCGAGTTCCTGGCCTCAGCGATCATATGTTCGCCGTGTGACCATAGAATGTGGGAATGATCAGAGGACAGCGCGCCCATTACAGCTTCCGTGGAGCAACAAGGGAGGTGAGCATCTGCAGGTGTTTTTTTTTATTAAATACAAGGCGACGTTGGGGGCAAACGGGAGCATAATTACCAAAAGGGGGCATCATTTCTAAAAGGGGTAATAGTGAATGGAGACAAAAAAGGCAGTATTACAGAGTGGAGGTAAAAGGGGGTATTATTACTGAGCGGGGCAGTTTTATTATAAGTAGCACTTACTATGGGGACAGAACTACTGTGTGGGGTATCAAAGGTGGCATTTTTACCATCTTGGGTACTATGAATGTGGGGATTGTGTAAAGGTGCAGATAATGTAGGGAGGGTGATAGAAAAGCAAGGAGCCAAATATGTCTGTGTATCAAATTCCACAGAGACAAGTTGTGGCTGCGAGAAGTCGTCATAGCGGTCTGGGCCAGATACAGAAGAATAGAGTAACTGAATGACTCCAGTTAGAGAGGATGTCACCAGTGATCACTGGGTATAACAGTACTTTCATCACTCAGATGGTCTGCAGAGCACCTGTAGAGCTGGTATCTACCGTTATATGTGCCATAGCAGATTTATTGCCGCATGTGTGATACACGCTGCAAAGGGGCCGCTGAGACTCTGTTGCTCAAACCTGGAGCCGTCCCTGTCAGGGCCCGATATCACTATTATACACTGATAAACAACTGCGGGGTAAAATATCATGGGGATTTAGTTCTGAGAAACAGACAAACCGCACAACATGGGAGGGCAGCACCTCGTGAACCGGAGATAAGAGCTGCTGTCTACAGATAAAGCGGAATCTGCTGCCGCTGCACATCCTGCGTCCGGGGGCTGTCACATCCGCAGATCGCCATAATGCTGCTGTGTGATGTGCAGCAAAGGCAAAGAGCACAACTCAGTACTTGGTGCAAAATGACACACTGACACTTGGGGGACGGGATAATGACACGCTGACACTTGGGGGACGGGATAATGACACGCTGATACTTGGGGGACGGGATAATGACACGCTGATACTTGGGGGACAGGATAATGACACGCTGATACTTGGGAGACGGGATAATGACACGCTGACACTTGGGGGATGGGATAATGACAGGCTGATAGTTGGGAGACAGGATAATGACACACTGACACTTGGGGGACGGGATAATGACACGCTGACACTTGGGGGACGGGATAATGACACGCTGATACTTGGGGGACGGGATAATGACACGCTGATACTTGGGGGACAGGATAATGACACGCTGATACTTGGGAGACGGGATAATGACACGCTGACACTTGGGGGATGGGATAATGACAGGCTGATAGTTGGGAGACAGGATAATGACACGCTGATACTTGGGAGACGGGATAATGACACGCTGACACTTGGGGGATGGGATAATGACAGGCTGATAGTTGGGAGACAGGATAATGACAGGCTGACACTTGGGGGACAGGATAATGACACGCTGACACTTGGGGGATGGGATAATGACAGGCTGATAGTTGGGAGACAGGATAATGACACGCTGACACTTGGGGGATGGGATAATGACACGCTGACACTTGGGGGGCAGGATAATGACACGCTGATACTTGGGAGACAGGATAATGACACGCTGATACTTGGGGGACGGGATAATGACACGCTGACACTTGGGGGACAGGATAATGACACGCTGACACTTGGGGGACGGGATAATGACACGCTGATACTTGGGGGACGGGGAAAAGACACGCTGATACTTGGGGGACAGGATAATGACACGCTGACACTTGGGGGACGGGATAATGACACACTAATACTTGGGGGACGGGATAATGACACGCTGATACTTCGGGGAAGGGATAATGACACGCTGACACTTGGGGGACAGGATAATGACACGCTGACACTTGGGGGACGGGATAATGACACGCTGATACTTGGGGGACAAGATAATGACACGCTCACACTTGGGGGACGGGATAATGACACGCTGACACTTGGGGGACGGGATAATGACACGCTGATACTTGGGGGACGGGATAATGACAAGCTGACACTTGGAGGACAGGATAATGACACGCTGATACTTGGGGGACAGGATAATGATACGCTGATACTTGGGGGACGGGATAATGACACGCTTAGACTTGGGGGACGGGATAATGACACACTGATACTTGGGGGACAGGATAATGATACGCTGACACTTGGGGGACAGGATAATGATACGCTGACACTTGGGGGACAGGATAATGATACGCTGATACTTGGGGGACAGGATAATGATACGCTGACACTTGGGGGACAGGATAATGACATGCTGATACTTGGGGGACAGGATAATGATACGCTGACACTTGGGGGACGGGATAATGACACGCTGACACTTGGGGGACAGGATAATGACATGCTGATACTTGGGGGACAGGATAATGATACGCTGATACTTGGGGGACAGGATAATGATACGCTGACACTTGGGAGACAGGATAATGACACGCTGACACTTGGGGGATGGGATAATGACATACTGACACTTTGGGGACGGGATAATGACACACTGACACTTGGAGCACGGGATAATGACAGGCTGATACTTGGGGGACAGGATAATGACACGCTGATACTTGGGGGACAGGATAATGACACATTGACACTTCGAGGACGGGATATTGACGCGCTGACACTGGGGGGACAGGATAATGACACGCTGATACTTGGGGGACGGGATAATGACACGCTGATACTTGGGGGATGGGATAATGACACGCTGACACTTGGGGGATGGGATAATGACACGTTGACACTTCGAGGACGGGATATTGACGCGCTGATACTTGGGGGACAGGATAATGACACGCTGATACTTGGGGGATGGGATAATGACACGCTGACACTTGGGGGACAGGATAATGACACGCTGATACTTGGGGGACAGGATAATGACACACTGATACTTGGGGGACAGGATAATGATACGCTGACACTTGGGGAACGGGATAATGACATGCTGATACTTGGGGGACGGGATAATGACACGCTGACACTTGGGGGACAGGATAATGACATGCTGACACTTGGGCGACCGGATAATGACACGCTGACACTTGGGGGACAGGATAATGACATGCTGACACTTGGGGGACGGGATAATGACACGCTGACACTTGGGGGACAGGATAATGATACGCTGACACTTGGGGGACAGGGTAATGACACACTGACACTTGGGGGACGGGATAATGACAAGCTGACACTTGGAGGACGGGATAATGACAAGCTGACACTTGGAGGACGGGATGATGACACGCTGACACTTGGGGGACGGGATAATGACACGCTGATACTTGGGGGATGGGATAGAGACACGCTGATACTTGGGAGACGGGATAATGACACGCTGATACTTGGGGGACGGGATAATGACACGCTGACACTTGGGGGACGGGATAATGACACGCTGACACTTGGGGGATGGGATAATGACAAGCTGACACTTGGAGGACGGGATAATGACGCGCTGATACTTGGGGGACGGGATAATGACACGCTGACACTTGGGGGACGGGATAATGACAAGCTGACACTTGGAGGACGGGATAATGATACACTGATGCTTGGGGGACAGGATAATGACACGCTGACACTTGGGGGATGGGATAATGACACGCTGATACTTGGGGGACGGGATAATGACACGCTGACACTTGGGGGACAGGATAATGACACGCTGACACTTGGGGGACAGGATAAGGACACGCTGATACTTGGGGGATGGGATAATGACACGCTGATACTTGGGGGACGGGATAATGACACGCTGATACTTGGGGGATGGGATAATGACACGCTGAGACTTGGGGGACGGGATAATGACACGCTGACACTTGGGGGACAGGATAATGACAAGCTGACACTTGGGGGACGGGATGATGACACGCTGATACTTGGGGGATGGGATAATGACACGCTGATACTTGGGGGACGGAATAATGACAAGCTGATACTTGGGGGACGGGATAATGACACGCTGATACTTGGGGGACGGGATAATGACAGGCTGACACTTGGGGGACGGAATAATGACAAGCTGATACTTGGGGGACGGGATAATGACACGCTGATACTTGGGGGACAGGATAATGACACGCTGATACTTGGGGGACGGAATAATGACAAGCTGATACTTGGGGGACGGGATAATGACACGCTGATACTTGGGGGACAGGATAATGACACGCTGATACTTGGGGGACGGGATAATGACACGCTGATACTTGGGGGACGGGATAATGACACGCTGACACTTGGAGGATGGAATAATGACACGCTGATGCTTGGGGGACAGGATAATGACACGCTGATACTTGGGGGATGGGATAATGACACGCTGAGACTTGGGGGACAGGATAATGACACGCTGATACTTGGGGGATGGGATAATGACACGCTGATACTTGGGGGACGGAATAATGACAAGCTGACACTTGGGGGACGGGATAATGACACGCTGATGCTTGGGGGACAGGATAATGACACGCTGATACTTGGGGGATGGGATAATGACACGCTGAGACTTGGGGGACAGGATAATGACACGCTGACACTTGGGGGACAGGATAATGACAGGCTGACACTTGGGGGACGGGATAATGACACGCTGACACTTGGGGGACGGGATGATGACACGCTGATACTTGGGGGATGGGATAATGACACGCTGATACTTGGGGGACGGAATAATGACAAGCTGACACTTGGAGGACGGAATAATGACACGCTGACACTTGGGGGACGGGATAATGACACACTGATACTGGGGGGATGGGATAATGACACGCTGATGCTTGGGGGACAGGATAATGACACGGTGATACTTGGGAGACGGGATAATGACACGCTGACACTTGGGGGACTGGATAATGACACGCTGATACTTGGGGACGGGATAATGACACGCTGATACTTGGGGGACTGGATAATGATACGCCGATACTTGGGGGACGGGATAATGACACGCTGACACTTGGGGGATGGGACAATAACACACTGATACTTAGGGGACAGGATAATGACACGCTGATACTTGGGGGACGGGATAATCACACGCTGATACTTGGGGGATGGGATAATAACATGCTGACACTTGGGGGATGGGATAATGACACGCTGATACTTGGGGGACGGGATAATGACACGCTGATGCTTGGGGGGCAGGATAATGACACGCTGACACTTGGGGGGCAGGATAATGACACGCTGACACTTGGGGGACGGGATAATGACACGCTGACTTTTGGGGGACAGGATAATGACATCCTGACACTTGGGGGACAGGATAATGACAGGCTGACACTTGGGGGACGGGATAAAGACACGCTGATACTTGGGGGATGGGATAATGACACGCTGATACTCGGGGGACAGGATAATGACACGCTGATACTTGGGGGATGGGATAAAGACACGCTGATACTTGGGGGATGGGATAATGACACGCTGATACTCGGGGGACAGGATAATGACACGCTGATACTTGGGGGACGGGATAATGACACGCTGACACTTGAGGAACAGGAAAATGACACGCTGACACTTGGGGGGACGGAATAATGACACGCCGACACTTGGGGGACGGGATAATGACACGCTGATACTTGGGGGACAGGATAATGACACGCTGACACTTGGGGGACGATATAATGACACGCTGACAATTGGGGGACGGGATGATGACATACTGACACTTAAGGTCAGGATAATGACACGCTGACACCTGGGGGACGGGATAATGACACGCTGACACTTGGGGGGCGGGATAATGACACGCTGACACTTGGGGGACAGGATAATGACACGCCGACACTTGGGGGGACGGAATAATGACACGCCGACACTTGGGGGACGGGATAATGACACGCTGATACTTGGGGGACAGGATAATGACACGCTGACACTTGGGGGATGGGATAATGACACGCTGACACTTGGGGGAAAGGATAATGACACACTGACACTTGGGGGGACGGGATAATGACACGCTGACATTTGGGGGACGGGATAATGACCCACTGACACTTGGGGGACGGGATAATGACACGCTGACACTTGGTGGACAGGATAATGACACGCTGACACTTGGGGGGACGGAATAATGACACGCTGACACTTGGGGGACGGGATAATGACACGCTGATACTTTGGGGACGGGATAATCACACGCTGACACTTGGGGCACAGGATAATAACACGCCGACACTTGGGGGGCGGGATAATGACACGCTGACACTTGGGGGACGGGATAATGACACGCTGACACTTGGGGGGACAGGATAATGACACGCTGACACTTGGGGGGACGGGATAATGACACGCTGACACTTGGGGGACAGGATAATGACACACCGACACTTGGGGGCGGGATAATGATGGGCTGATACTTGGGGGACGGGATAATGACACGCTGACACTTAGGGGGACAGGATAATGATACGCTGACACTTGGGGGGACGGAATAATGACACGCTGACACTTGGGGGACGGGATAATGACACGCTGATACTTTGGGGACGGGATAATCACACGCTGACACTTGGGGGACAGGATAATGACACGCCGACACTTGGGGGGCGGGATAATGACACGCTGACACTTGGGGGACGGGATAATGACACGCTGACACTTGGGGGGACAGGATAATGACACGCTGACACTTGGGGGGACGGGATAATGACACGCTGACACTTGGGGGACAGGATAATGACACGCCGACACTTGGGGGGACGGGATAATGACACGCTGACACTTGGGGACGGGATAATGACACGCTGACACTTGGGGGGACAGGATAATGACACGCTGACACTTGGGGACGGGATAATGACACGCTGACACTTGGGGGGACAGGATAATGACACGCTGACACTTGGGGGGACGGGATAATGACACGCTGATACTTGGGGACGGGATAATGACACGCTGACACTTGGGGGACAGGATAATGACACGCTGACACTTGGGGGGACGGGATAATGACACGCTGATACTTGGGCGACAGGATAATGACAGGATGACACTTGGGGGATGGGATAATGACACGCTGACACTTGGGGGGATGGGATAATGACACGCTGACACTTGGGGGACGGGATAATGACACGCTGACACTTGGGGGACGGGATAATGATGGGCTGACACTTGGGGGACGGGATAATGACACGCTGACACTTGGGGTACCGGATAATGACACGCTGACACTTGGGGGACAGGATAATGACAGGATGACACTTGGGGGACGGGATAATGACACTCTGATACTTGGGGGACGGAATAATGACAAGCTGATACTTGGGGGACGGGATAATGACACGCTGATACTTGGGGGACAGGATAATGACAGGATGACACTAGGGGGACGGGATAATGACACTCTGATACTTGGGGGACGGGATAATGACACGCTGATACTTGGAGGACGGGATAATGATGCACTGATGCTTGGGGGACAGGATAATGACACGCTGACACTTGGGGGATGGGATAATGACACGCTGATACTTGGGGGACGGGATAATGACACGCTGACACTTGGGGGACAGGATAATGACACGCTGACACTTGGGGGACAGGATAAGGACACGCTGATACTTGGGGGATGGGATAATGACACGCTGATACTTGGGGGACGGGATAATGACACGCTGATACTTGGGGGATGGGATAATGACACGCTGAGACTTGGGGGATGGGATAATGACACGCTGACACTTGGGGGACAGGATAATGACAAGCTGACACTTGGGGGACGGGATGATGACACGCTGATACTTGGGGGATGGGATAATGACACGCTGATACTTGGGGGACGGAATAATGACAAGCTGATACTTGGGGGACGGGATAATGACACGCTGATACTTGGGGGACAGGATAATGTCACGCTGATACTTGGGGGACGGGATAATGACAGGCTGACACTTGGGGGACGGAATAATGACAAGCTGATACTTGGGGGACGGGATAATGACACGCTGATACTTGGGGGACAGGATAATGACACGCTGATACTTGGGGGACGGAATAATGACAAGCTGATACTTGGGGGACGGGATAATGACACGCTGATGCTTGGGGGGCAGGATAATGACACGCTGACACTTGGGGGGCAGGATAATGACACGCTGACACTTGGGGGACGGGATAATAACACGCTGACATTTGGGGGACAGGATAATGACATCCTGACACTTGGGGGACAGGATAATGACAGGCTGACACTTGGGGGAGGGGATAAAGACACGCTGATACTTGGGGGATGGGATAATGACACGCTGATACTCGGGGGACAGGATAATGACACGCTGATACTTGGGGGACAGGATAATGACACGCTGACACTTGGGGGACGGGATAATGACACGCTGACACTTGAGGAACAGGAAAATGACACGCTGACACTTGGGGGGACGGAATAATGACACGCCGACACTTGGGGGACGGGATAATGACACGCTGATACTTGGGGGACAGGATAATGACACGCTGACACTTGGGGGACGATATAATGAAACGCTGACAATTGGGGGACGGGATGATGACATACTGACACTTAAGGTCAGGATAATGACACGCTGACACCTGGGGGACGGGATAATGACACGCTGACACTTGGGGGGCGGGATAATGACACGCTGACACTTGGGGGACAGGATAATGACACGCCGACACTTGGGGGGACGGAATAATGACACGCCGACACTTGGGGGACGGGATAATGACACGCTGATACTTGGGGGACAGGATAATGACACGCTGACACTTGGGGGATGGGATAATGACACGCTGACACTTGGGGGAAAGGATAATGACACACTGACACTTGGGGGGACGGGATAATGACACGCTGACATTTGGGGGACGGGATAATGACCCACTGACACTTGGGGGACGGGATAATGACACGCTGACACTTGGTGGACAGGATAATGACACGCTGACACTTGGGGGGACGGAATAATGACACGCTGACACTTGGGGGACGGGATAATGACACGCTGATACTTTGGGGACGGGATAATCACACGCTGACACTTGGGGCACAGGATAATGACACGCCGACACTTGGGGGGCGGGATAATGACACGCTGACACTTGGGGGACGGGATAATGACACGCTGACACTTGGGGGGACAGGATAATGACACGCTGACACTTGGGGGGACGGGATAATGACACGCTGACACTTGGGGGACAGGATAATGACACACCGACACTTGGGGGCGGGATAATGATGGGCTGATACTTGGGGGACGGGATAATGACACGCTGACACTTAGGGGGACAGGATAATGATACGCTGACACTTGGGGGGACGGAATAATGACACGCTGACACTTGGGGGACGGGATAATGACACGCTGATACTTTGGGGACGGGATAATGACACGCTGACACTTGGGGGACAGGATAATGACACGCTGACACTTGGGGGACAGGATAAGGACACGCTGATACTTGGGGGATGGGATAATGACACGCTGATACTTGGGGGACGGGATAATGACACGCTGATACTTGGGGGATGGGATAATGACACGCTGAGACTTGGGGGACGGGATAATGACACGCTGACACTTGGGGGACAGGATAATGACAAGCTGACACTTGGGGGACGGGATGATGACACGCTGATACTTGGGGGATGGGATAATGACACGCTGATACTTGGGGGACGGAATAATGACAAGCTGATACTTGGGGGACGGGATAATGACACGCTGATACTTGGGGGACAGGATAATGTCACGCTGATACTTGGGGGACGGGATAATGACAGGCTGACACTTGGGGGACGGAATAATGACAAGCTGATACTTGGGGGACGGGATAATGACACGCTGATACTTGGGGGACAGGATAATGACACGCTGATACTTGGGGGACGGAATAATGACAAGCTGATACTTGGGGGACGGGATAATGACACGCTGATACTTGGGGGACAGGATAATGACACGCTGATACTTGGGGGACGGGATAATGACACGCTGATACTTGGGGGACGGGATAATGACACGCTGACACTTGGAGGATGGAATAATGACACGCTGATGCTTGGGGGACAGGATAATGACACGCTGATACTTGGGGGATGGGATAATGACACGCTGAGACTTGGGGGACAGGATAATGACACGCTGATACTTGGGGGATGGGATAATGACACGCTGATACTTGGGGGACGGAATAATGACAAGCTGACACTTGGGGGACGGGATAATGACACGCTGATGCTTGGGGGACAGGATAATGACACGCTGATACTTGGGGGATGGGATAATGACACGCTGAGACTTGGGGGACAGGATAATGACACGCTGACACTTGGGGGACAGGATAATGACAGGCTGACACTTGGGGGACGGGATAATGACACGCTGACACTTGGGGGACGGGATGATGACACGCTGATACTTGGGGGATGGGATAATGACAGGATGACACTTGGGGGACAGGATAATGATACGCTGATACTTAGGGGACAGGATAATGACACGCTGATACTTGGGGGATGGGATAATGACACGCTGATACTTGGGGGACGGAATAATGACAAGCTGACACTTGGAGGACGGAATAATGACACGCTGACACTTGGGGGACGGGATAATGACACACTGATACTGGGGGGATGGGATAATGACACGCTGATGCTTGGGGGACAGGATAATGACACGGTGATACTTGGGAGACGGGATAATGACACGCTGACACTTGGGGGACTGGATAATGACACGCTGATACTTGGGGACGGGATAATGACACGCTGATACTTGGGGGACTGGATAATGATACGCCGATACTTGGGGGACGGGATAATGACACGCTGACACTTGGGGGATGGGACAATAACACACTGATACTTAGGGGACAGGATAATGACACGCTGATACTTGGGGGACGGGATAATCACACGCTGATACTTGGGGGATGGGATAATAACATGCTGACACTTGGGGGATGGGATAATGACACGCTGATACTTGGGGGACGGGATAATGACACGCTGATGCTTGGGGGGCAGGATAATGACACGCTGACACTTGGGGGGCAGGATAATGACACGCTGACACTTGGGGGACGGGATAATGACACGCTGACTTTTGGGGGACAGGATAATGACATCCTGACACTTGGGGGACAGGATAATGACAGGCTGACACTTGGGGGACGGGATAAAGACACGCTGATACTTGGGGGATGGGATAATGACACGCTGATACTCGGGGGACAGGATAATGACACGCTGATACTTGGGGGACGGGATAAAGACACGCTGATACTTGGGGGATGGGATAATGACACGCTGATACTCGGGGGACAGGATAATGACACGCTGATACTTGGGGGACGGGATAATGACACGCTGACACTTGAGGAACAGGAAAATGACACGCTGACACTTGGGGGGACGGAATAATGACACGCCGACACTTGGGGGACGGGATAATGACACGCTGATACTTGGGGGACAGGATAATGACACGCTGACACTTGGGGGACGATATAATGACACGCTGACAATTGGGGGACGGGATGATGACATACTGACACTTAAGGTCAGGATAATGACACGCTGACACCTGGGGGACGGGATAATGACACGCTGACACTTGGGGGGCGGGATAATGACACGCTGACACTTGGGGGACAGGATAATGACACGCCGACACTTGGGGGGACGGAATAATGACACGCCGACACTTGGGGGACGGGATAATGACACGCTGATACTTGGGGGACAGGATAATGACACGCTGACACTTGGGGGATGGGATAATGACACGCTGACACTTGGGGGAAAGGATAATGACACACTGACACTTGGGGGGACGGGATAATGACACGCTGACATTTGGGGGACGGGATAATGACCCACTGACACTTGGGGGACGGGATAATGACACGCTGACACTTGGTGGACAGGATAATGACACGCTGACACTTGGGGGGACGGAATAATGACACGCTGACACTTGGGGGACGGGATAATGACACGCTGATACTTTGGGGACGGGATAATCACACGCTGACACTTGGGGCACAGGATAATAACACGCCGACACTTGGGGGGCGGGATAATGACACGCTGACACTTGGGGGACGGGATAATGACACGCTGACACTTGGGGGGACAGGATAATGACACGCTGACACTTGGGGGGACGGGATAATGACACACTGACACTTGGGGGACAGGATAATGACACACCGACACTTGGGGGCGGGATAATGATGGGCTGATACTTGGGGGACGGGATAATGACACGCTGACACTTAGGGGGACAGGATAATGATACGCTGACACTTGGGGGGACGGAATAATGACACGCTGACACTTGGGGGACGGGATAATGACACGCTGATACTTTGGGGACGGGATAATCACACGCTGACACTTGGGGGACAGGATAATGACACGCCGACACTTGGGGGGCGGGATAATGACACGCTGACACTTGGGGGACGGGATAATGACACGCTGACACTTGGGGGGACAGGATAATGACACGCTGACACTTGGGGGGACGGGATAATGACACGCTGACACTTGGGGGACAGGATAATGACACGCCGACACTTGGGGGGACGGGATAATGACACGCTGACACTTGGGGACGGGATAATGACACGCTGACACTTGGGGGGACAGGATAATGACACGCTGACACTTGGGGACGGGATAATGACACGCTGACACTTGGGGGGACAGGATAATGACACGCTGACACTTGGGGGGACGGGATAATGACACGCTGATACTTGGGGACGGGATAATGACACGCTGACACTTGGGGGACAGGATAATGACACGCTGACACTTGGGGGGACGGGATAATGACACGCTGATACTTGGGCGACAGGATAATGACAGGATGACACTTGGGGGATGGGATAATGACACGCTGACACTTGGGGGGATGGGATAATGACACGCTGACACTTGGGGGACGGGATAATGACACGCTGACACTTGGGGGACGGGATAATGATGGGCTGACACTTGGGGGACGGGATAATGACACGCTGACACTTGGGGTACCGGATAATGACACGCTGACACTTGGGGGACAGGATAATGACAGGATGACACTTGGGGGACGGGATAATGACACTCTGATACTTGGGGGACGGAATAATGACAAGCTGATACTTGGGGGACGGGATAATGACACGCTGATACTTGGGGGACAGGATAATGACAGGATGACACTAGGGGGACGGGATAATGACACTCTGATACTTGGGGGACGGGATAATGACACGCTGATACTTGGAGGACGGGATAATGATGCACTGATGCTTGGGGGACAGGATAATGACACGCTGACACTTGGGGGATGGGATAATGACACGCTGATACTTGGGGGACGGGATAATGACACGCTGACACTTGGGGGACAGGATAATGACACGCTGACACTTGGGGGACAGGATAAGGACACGCTGATACTTGGGGGATGGGATAATGACACGCTGATACTTGGGGGACGGGATAATGACACGCTGATACTTGGGGGATGGGATAATGACACGCTGAGACTTGGGGGATGGGATAATGACACGCTGACACTTGGGGGACAGGATAATGACAAGCTGACACTTGGGGGACGGGATGATGACACGCTGATACTTGGGGGATGGGATAATGACACGCTGATACTTGGGGGACGGAATAATGACAAGCTGATACTTGGGGGACGGGATAATGACACGCTGATACTTGGGGGACAGGATAATGTCACGCTGATACTTGGGGGACGGGATAATGACAGGCTGACACTTGGGGGACGGAATAATGACAAGCTGATACTTGGGGGACGGGATAATGACACGCTGATACTTGGGGGACAGGATAATGACACGCTGATACTTGGGGGACGGAATAATGACAAGCTGATACTTGGGGGACGGGATAATGACACGCTGATGCTTGGGGGGCAGGATAATGACACGCTGACACTTGGGGGGCAGGATAATGACACGCTGACACTTGGGGGACGGGATAATAACACGCTGACATTTGGGGGACAGGATAATGACATCCTGACACTTGGGGGACAGGATAATGACAGGCTGACACTTGGGGGAGGGGATAAAGACACGCTGATACTTGGGGGATGGGATAATGACACGCTGATACTCGGGGGACAGGATAATGACACGCTGATACTTGGGGGACGGGATAATGACACGCTGACACTTGAGGAACAGGAAAATGACACGCTGACACTTGGGGGGACGGAATAATGACACGCCGACACTTGGGGGACGGGATAATGACACGCTGATACTTGGGGGACAGGATAATGACACGCTGACACTTGGGGGACGATATAATGACACGCTGACAATTGGGGGACGGGATGATGACATACTGACACTTAAGGTCAGGATAATGACACGCTGACACCTGGGGGACGGGATAATGACACGCTGACACTTGGGGGGCGGGATAATGACACGCTGACACTTGGGGGACAGGATAATGACACGCCGACACTTGGGGGGACGGAATAATGACACGCCGACACTTGGGGGACGGGATAATGACACGCTGATACTTGGGGGACAGGATAATGACACGCTGACACTTGGGGGATGGGATAATGACACGCTGACACTTGGGGGAAAGGATAATGACACACTGACACTTGGGGGGACGGGATAATGACACGCTGACATTTGGGGGACGGGATAATGACCCACTGACACTTGGGGGACGGGATAATGACACGCTGACACTTGGTGGACAGGATAATGACACGCTGACACTTGGGGGGACGGAATAATGACACGCTGACACTTGGGGGACGGGATAATGACACGCTGATACTTTGGGGACGGGATAATCACACGCTGACACTTGGGGCACAGGATAATGACACGCCGACACTTGGGGGGCGGGATAATGACACGCTGACACTTGGGGGACGGGATAATGACACGCTGACACTTGGGGGGACAGGATAATGACACGCTGACACTTGGGGGGACGGGATAATGACACGCTGACACTTGGGGGACAGGATAATGACACACCGACACTTGGGGGCGGGATAATGATGGGCTGATACTTGGGGGACGGGATAATGACACGCTGACACTTAGGGGGACAGGATAATGATACGCTGACACTTGGGGGGACGGAATAATGACACGCTGACACTTGGGGGACGGGATAATGACACGCTGATACTTTGGGGACGGGATAATCACACGCTGACACTTGGGGGACAGGATAATGACACGCCGACACTTGGGGGGCGGGATAATGACACGCTGACACTTGGGGGACGGGATAATGACACGCTGACACTTGGGGGGACAGGATAATGACACGCTGACACTTGGGGGGACGGGATAATGACACGCTGACACTTGGGGGACAGGATAATGACACGCCGACACTTGGGGGGACGGGATAATGACACGCTGACACTTGGGGACGGGATAATGACACGCTGACACTTGGGGGGACAGGATAATGACACGCTGACACTTGGGGACGGGATAATGACACGCTGACACTTGGGGGGACAGGATAATGACACGCTGACACTTGGGGGGACGGGATAATGACACGCTGATACTTGGGGACGGGATAATGACACGATGACACTTGGGGGACAGGATAATGACACGCTGACACTTGGGGGGACGGGATAATGACACGCTGATACTTGGGCGACAGGATAATGACAGGATGACACTTGGGGGATGGGATAATGACACGCTGACACTTGGGGGGATGGGATAATGACACGCTGACACTTGGGGGACGGGATAATGACACGCTGACACTTGGGGGACGGGATAATGATGGGCTGACACTTGGGGGACGGGATAATGACACGCTGACACTTGGGGTACCGGATAATGACACGCTGACACTTGGGGGACAGGATAATGACAGGATGACACTTGGGGGACGGGATAATGACACTCTGATACTTGGGGGACGGAATAATGACAAGCTGATACTTGGGGGACGGGATAATGACACGCTGATACTTGGGGGACAGGATAATGACAGGATGACACTAGGGGGACGGGATAATGACACTCTGATACTTGGGGGACGGGATAATGACACGCTGATACTTGGAGGACGGGATAATGATGCACTGATGCTTGGGGGACAGGATAATGACACGCTGACACTTGGGGGATGGGATAATGACACGCTGATACTTGGGGGACGGGATAATGACACGCTGACACTTGGGGGACAGGATAATGACACGCTGACACTTGGGGGACAGGATAAGGACACGCTGATACTTGGGGGATGGGATAATGACACGCTGATACTTGGGGGACGGGATAATGACACGCTGATACTTGGGGGATGGGATAATGACACGCTGAGACTTGGGGGATGGGATAATGACACGCTGACACTTGGGGGACAGGATAATGACAAGCTGACACTTGGGGGACGGGATGATGACACGCTGATACTTGGGGGATGGGATAATGACACGCTGATACTTGGGGGACGGAATAATGACAAGCTGATACTTGGGGGACGGGATAATGACACGCTGATACTTGGGGGACAGGATAATGTCACGCTGATACTTGGGGGACGGGATAATGACAGGCTGACACTTGGGGGACGGAATAATGACAAGCTGATACTTGGGGGACGGGATAATGACACGCTGATACTTGGGGGACAGGATAATGACACGCTGATACTTGGGGGACGGAATAATGACAAGCTGATACTTGGGGGACGGGATAATGACACGCTGATACTTGGGGGACAGGATAATGACACGCTGATACTTGGGGGACCGGATAATGACACGCTGATACTTGGGGGACGGGATAATGACACGCTGACACTTGGAGGACGGAATAATGACACGCTGATGCTTGGGGGACAGGATAATGATACGCTGATACTTGGGGGACGGGATAATGACACGCTGAGACTTGGGGGACAGGATAATGACACGCTGATACTTGGGGGATGGGATAATGACACGCTGATACTTGGGGGACGGAATAATGACAAGCTGACACTTGGGGGACGGGATAATGACACGCTGATGCTTGGGGGACAGGATAATGACACGCTGATACTTGGGGGATGGGATAATGACACGCTGAGACTTGGGGGACAGGATAATGACACGCTGACACTTGGGGGACAGGATAATGACAGGCTGACACTTGGGGGACGGGATAATGACACGCTGACACTTGGGGGACGGGATGATGACACGCTGATACTTGGGGGATGGGATAATGACACGCTGATACTTGGGGGACGGGATAATGACAGGCTGATACTTGGGGGATGGGATAATGACACGCTGATACTTGGGGGACGGAATAATGACAAGCTGACACTTGGAGGACGGAATAATGACACGCTGACACTTGGGGGACGGGATAATGACACACTGATACTTGGGGGATGGGATAATGACACGCTGATACTTGGGGGACGGAATAATGACAAGCTGACACTTGGAGGACGGAATAATGACACGCTGACACTTGGGGGACGGGATAATGACACACTGATACTGGGGGGATGGGATAATGACACGCTGATGCTTGGGGGACAGGATAATGACACGGTGATACTTGGGAGACGGGATAATGACACGCTGACACTTGGGGGACTGGATAATGACACGCTGATACTTGGGGACGGGATAATGACACGCTGATAGTTGGGGGACGGGATAATGATACGCTGATACTTGGGGGACGGGATAATGACACGCTGACACTTGGGGGATGGGATAATAACACACTGATACTTAGGGGACAGGATAATGACACGCTGATACTTGGGGGACGGGATAATCACACGCTGATACTTGGGGGATGGGATAATGACATGCTGACACTTGGGGGATGGGATAATGACACGCTGATACTTGGGGGACGGGATAATGACACGCTGATGCTTGGGGGGCAGGATAATGACACGCTGACACTTGGGGGGCAGGATAATGACACGCTGACACTTGGGGGACGGGATAATAACACGCTGACATTTGGGGGACAGGATAATGACATCCTGACACTTGGGGGACAGGATAATGACAGGCTGACACTTGGGGGAGGGGATAAAGACACGCTGATACTTGGGGGATGGGATAATGACACGCTGATACTCGGGGGACAGGATAATGACACGCTGATACTTGGGGGACGGGATAATGACACGCTGACACTTGAGGAACAGGAAAATGACACGCTGACACTTGGGGGGACGGAATAATGACACGCCGACACTTGGGGGACGGGATAATGACACGCTGATACTTGGGGGACAGGATAATGACACGCTGACACTTGGGGGACGATATAATGACACGCTGACAATTGGGGGACGGGATGATGACATACTGACACTTAAGGTCAGGATAATGACACGCTGACACCTGGGGGACGGGATAATGACACGCTGACACTTGGGGGGCGGGATAATGACACGCTGACACTTGGGGGACAGGATAATGACACGCCGACACTTGGGGGGACGGAATAATGACACGCCGACACTTGGGGGACGGGATAATGACACGCTGATACTTGGGGGACAGGATAATGACACGCTGACACTTGGGGGATGGGATAATGACACGCTGACACTTGGGGGAAAGGATAATGACACACTGACACTTGGGGGGACGGGATAATGACACGCTGACATTTGGGGGACGGGATAATGACCCACTGACACTTGGGGGACGGGATAATGACACGCTGACACTTGGTGGACAGGATAATGACACGCTGACACTTGGGGGACGATATAATGACACGCTGACAATTGGGGGACGGAATAATGACACGCTGACACTTGGGGGACGGGATAATGACACGCTGATACTTTGGGGACGGGATAATCACACGCTGACACTTGGGGCACAGGATAATGACACGCCGACACTTGGGGGGCGGGATAATGACACGCTGACACTTGGGGGACGGGATAATGACACGCTGACACTTGGGGGGACAGGATAATGACACGCTGACACTTGGGGGGACGGGATAATGACACGCTGACACTTGGGGGACAGGATAATGACACACCGACACTTGGGGGCGGGATAATGATGGGCTGATACTTGGGGGACGGGATAATGACACGCTGACACTTAGGGGGACAGGATAATGATACGCTGACACTTGGGGGGACGGAATAATGACATGCTGACACTTGGGGGACAGGATAATGACACACTGACACTTGGGGGACGGGATAATGACACGCTGATACTTTGGGGACGGAATAATCACACGCTGACACTTGGGGGACAGGATAATGACACGCCGACACTTGGGGGGCGGGATAATGACACGCTGACACTTGGGGGACGGGATAATGACACGCTGACACTTGGGGGGACAGGATAATGACACGCTGACACTTGGGGGGACGGGATAATGACACGCTGACACTTGGGGGACAGGATAATGACACACCGACACTTGGGGGCGGGATAATGATGGGCTGATACTTGGGGGACGGAATAATGACACGCTGACACTTAGGGGGACAGGATAATGATACGCTGACACTTGGGGGGACGGAATAATGACATGCTGACACTTGGGGGACAGGATAATGACACACTGACACTTGGGGGACGGGATAATGACACGCTGATACTTTGGGGACGGAATAATCACACGCTGACACTTGGGGGACAGGATAATGACACGCCGACACTTGGGGGGCGGGATAATGACACGCTGACACTTGGGGGACAGGATAATGACACACTGACACTTGGGGGACGGGATAATGACACGCTGACACTTGGGGGACAGGATAATGACACGCTGACACTTGGGGGACAGGATAATGACACACTGACACTTGGGGGACGGGATAATGACACGCTGATACTTTGGGGACGGGATAATCACACGCTGACACTTGGGGGACAGGATAATGACACGCCGACACTTGGGGGGCGGGATAATGACACGCTGACACTTGGGGGACGGGATAATGACACGCTGACACTTGGGGGGACAGGATAATGACACGCTGACACTTGGGGGGACGGGATAATGACACGCTGACACTTGGGGGACAGGATAATGACACGCCGACACTTGGGGGGACGGGATAATGACACGCTGACACTTGGGGACGGGATAATGACACGCTGACACTTGGGGGGACAGGATAATGACACGCTGACACTTGGGGACGGGATAATGACACGCTGACACTTGGGGGGACAGGATAATGACACGCTGACACTTGGGGGGACGGGATAATGACACGCTGATACTTGGGGACGGGATAATGACACGCTGACACTTGGGGGGACAGGATAATGACACGCTGACACTTGGGGGGACGGGATAATGACACGCTGATACTTGGGCGACAGGATAATGACAGGATGACACTTGGGGGATGGGATAATGACACGCTGACACTTGGGGGGATGGGATAATGACACGCTGACACTTGGGGGACGGGATAATGATGGGCTGACACTTGGGGTACCGGATAATGACACGCTGACACTTGGGGGACAGGATAATGACAGGATGACACTTGGGGGACGGGATAATGACACTCTGATACTTGGGGGACGGAATAATGACAAGCTGATACTTGGGGGACGGGATAATGACACGCTGATACTTGGGGGACAGGATAATGACAGGATGACACTAGGGGGACGGGATAATGACACTCTGATACTTGGGGGACGGGATAATGACACGCTGATACTTGGAGGACGGGATAATGACAAGCTGATACTTGGGGCACAGGACAGTGACACACTGACACTTGGGGGACAGGATAATGACACGCTGACACTTGGGGGACGGGATAATGACACGCTGATGCTTGGGGGACTGGATAATGACAGGCCGACACTTGGGGGACTGAATAATGACAGGCTGACACTTGGGGGATGGGATAATGGCACGCTTACACTTGAGGGATGGGATAATGGCACGCTGATACTTGGGGGACAGGATAATGACACGCTGACACTTGGGGACGATATAATGACACACTGACACTTGGGGGATGGGATAATGACAGGCTGACACTTGAGGACGATATAATGACATACTGACACTTGGGGTCAGGATAATGAAACGCTGACACTTGGGGATGGGATAATGACACGCTGACACTTGGGGGATGGGATAATGACACGCTGACACTTGGGGGACAGGATAATGACACGCTGACACTTGGGGGACGGGATAATGACATGCTGATACTTGGGGGACGGGATAATGACAGGCTGACACTTGGGGGACGGGATAATGACACGCTGACACTTGGGGGGCGGGATAATGACACGCTGACACTTGGGGGACAGGATAATGACACGCTGACGCTTGGGGGGCGGGATAATGACACGCTGACACTTGGAGGACAGGTTAATGACACGCTGACGCTTGGGGGGACGGGATAATGACACGCTGACACTTGGGGGACGGGATAATGACACGCTGACATTTGGGGGACGGGATAATGACACGCTGACACTTAGGGGACCGGATAATGACACGCTGATACTTGGGGGACTGGATAATGACACGCTGACACTTGGGGGACGGGATAATGACACGCTGACACTTGGGGGGACTGAACAAAGGGACCTTTAGCGGGTGCAGAGTAGCAGTTATATGCGAGCCATGTTGCCAGAGGGAACCCAAAAGCCCCCACTTCTGCATAGGGCAACACCAGATCAAGGCAGATGGGGCCCTGGTACAGATTCTTCTTTGGGGCCCCAGAGTTTCCGCTTTGATCCCTGCTTCTGCACACATCAGTCGCTCCCCCGTCTCCTGCTACAAGTGTATGTCTGTCCCTGTTATGGAATAAACCAGTAGGACGTGGCGGTAGCTGTGTGATGATGAGGGGCGCGGGTTAATTAATACATTATTACCTGGGTTTTCTACCTGATTACAATTTTCCATCCTTCTGTATGTTTCAGTGTATCGATTCCAGGCAGCATAATTACATTTCCACAGTCAGTTATTGCCTCAGACGCTCGTTATGAAGTGCAAATGACTTTATGACTCTGTTATTGTTTGACTCTGAAGTGGAAATAGGGTCAATTGATTTTTCGTGGTGACTTGACTTGCAGCGCCATCCGCTTATCACTTCTCCTATCTGTTTGCTCACCAGCACTTTGTACATTCAAGTGCTTAATTGTTCTGTCTGTTACTTATTGTCTGACAACCTCCAATTGAAACTGATGGGACAAATGATTTACTGTATTCTACCTAGTATAGGCTTGAGGGGGCGGAGCATGAAACCAAAGAGAAAATCCTTGTATCATGTACTGCCCCCTCAGGCCACACTAGGTATAGCAGTATCAGTTTCACCAACACCTTTATCAAGTGTCAGAAAAGCTAAAGCTGATAACAGAGGCCAAAAGCAATAAAAAAGGATTTTGGGGGTATGTCAAAAGCAAAAGAAAAGTCAAAGATGCTATAGGATGCTTACAGGATGAAAATGGTGAATTGGTTAAGAATGATGTTAAGAAGGCCGAACATTTAAATTCCTATTTTGTATCTGTTTTCTCTCAGAAAGTAGATGGAACATTAACTAATCTTCCCTGTGCTACTAGGGGAATAAAAGAATGTAGACTATCTATAAGCAGAGAGATGAGACGGTGAGGGAACACTAAACTAACTTAAATGAATTCAAGTCTCAAGGTCCAGATGAATTAAATCCTAGGATACTAAAGGAAGCAGCGGAGGTAATTGCTGAACCACTCGCCACAATCTTTGAAACTTTCTGGAGAACATGAGAAGTCCCAGAAGATTGGAAAAGGGCAAATGTTGTCCCTATCTTCAAAAAAGGGAAGAAGGTGGATCCAGGAAACTACAGACCTGTGAGCCTGACTTCTATATCGGGAAAGAGCTTTGAATAAATTATCAAACAGCATGTATGCAAATACTTGGATGAATATGGAGTAATTAACCAGAGCTAGCATGGGTTTGTAACAAACAAGTCATGCCAGATGAATCTAATTTCCTTCTATGACAGAATCCCCGACTGGGTTGATCAGGGAAATGCAGTGGATATAGTATATCTTGACTTTAGTAAAGCATCTCATACCATACTTATTGAAAAAATGACCAACTATGGGATTGACAAGGCAACTGTTAGGTGGATTCACGACTGGCTGAATGATCGTACACAAAGAGTGGTCATAAATTGCTGCACATCCAAGTGGAAGAATGTATCAAGTGGGGTACCACAAGGCTCTGTCCTAGGCCCAGTGTTGGTCAACATTTTTATAAATGATCTGGAGGAGGGAATTGATGGGAAACTGATCAAATTTGCCGACGACACAAAGCTAGGAGGGATAACTAACACTAGGGAAGAGAGAGAGAGAGGATTCAAAAAGATCTAGAAAAACTTGCACAGTGGGCAGCGACTAACAGAATGGTATTTAACAAGGAGAAATGCAAAGTCCTACATCTGGGCAAGAAAAATTAAGAAAGCACATACAGAATGGGAGGAATTGGGCTAAGCTGCAGCACATGTGAAAAAGACTTGGGTATACTAATAGATCATAGACTGAACATGAGTCAACAATGTGATGCAGCAGTCAAAAAGGCAAACACAATTCTGGGATGTATTAAGAGAAGCATAGAGTCTAGATCACGTGAGGTCATTATCCCCCTCTTCCTTAGTCAGACCTCATCTGGAATACTGGGTCCAGTTCTGGGCACCCCACTTTATAACAGGCATAGACAAACTGGAGCAAGTTCAGAGAAGAGTTACCAAGATGGTGAGCGGTCTGCAAATCATGTCCTATGAGGAACAGTTAAAGGATCTGGAATTGTTTAGCTTGCAGAAGAGAAGACTGAGAGGAGACTTAGGCCTCATGTCCACGGGGAAAATCAGGCCCGCTACGGATTCTACATGGAGAATCCGTAGCGGGTCCCCCCTGCCCCGCGGACATGAGCGCTTAAAATAAGAATTAACTCACCCGCAACGGACCGGGCAGGTCTTCTCCTCTTCACGGCCGGATCTTCTTTCTTCGGCCGGCGGATGTGCTCAGCATGCCGGCTGCGTGCCGCACGCATGCGCCCGGCACATCCGCCGTGCTGAAGAAAGAAGATCCGGCCGTGAAGAAGAGAAGAACTGCCCGGTCTGCTGCGGGTAAGTTATTCTTATTTTAGATCTCCCGCGGATCCGGACGGCTTCCATAGGCTTCAATAGAAGCCTGCAGGAGCCGTCCGCGCGGGAGACCCGCACCAAATGGAGCATGTCTGGATTTTTTCATGCTCCATTTTTTTTTTAAATCACTTTTATTGACCATCCGCGGGTATTTATCTACCTGTGGGTGGTCAATGCATCCCTATGGGGTGTGGATCCGAATGCGGGTGATCCGCTGCGGATTTTAAATGCTATTTTGCCCGTGGACATGAGGCCTTAATAGCGGTCTACAAATATCTGAAGGGCTGTCACAGTGCAGAGGGATCAGCCCTATTCTCATCTGCACAAGAAAAGACTAAAAGCAATGGGATGAAACTGAAATGGAGGAGACACAAATTAGATATTAGACAGTGAGAAGGATCAATGAGTGGAACAGGTTACCACAGGAGGTGGTGAGTTCTCCTTCAATGGTAGAGATCAAACAAAGGCTTGACAGACATCTGTCTGGGATGATTTAGTAATCCTGCACTGAGCAGGGGGTTGGACCCGATGCCCCCGGAGGACCTGATGACCCTCGAGGTCCTTTCCAACTCTACCCTTCTATGATTCTATGAATACAGGGTACACCTTTTGCTTAGAGTGTCCATTCAACCTGTTCCTGCAAGAGGGCGTACATATTTGTATTGTATATACTGTATAAATGATCACAAAACTGCAAGTTCAGGTTCCCTACGGGGACTAATAGAAAAAATTGGAAAAATAAGTTGAATTAAAACCTTAAAAAAATATGTAAAAACTTTTTTTTAAATTTCCCCATTTAAAAAAAAAAGATCTAACGAATAAAAAAAATAAACATCATTGGCGCTGGCACTATATTTCTAAGACAATATTTGTTCTGGATGGTGAACATCATAATAGAACAGAATCCCAAAACTGCAGTTTTTTTGGTCACATCGCCTCTCAAAAATAGTTAAACAAAAAAATAATCAAAAATTCCTATTAAAAGTACAAATAGAAACTACTGGCCGTCACACAGAGATCAAGCCGTCACACAGAGAACAAGCCGTCACACAGAGAACAAGCCGTCACACAGAGAACAAGTCGTCACACAGAGAACAAGCCGTCACACAGAGAACAAGCCGTCACACAGAGAACAAGCCGTCACACAGAGAACAAGCCGTCACACAGAGAACAAGCCGTCACACAGAGAACAAGTCGTCACACAGAGAACAAGCGGTCTCACAGAGAACAAGCCGTCACACAGAGAACAAGAGGTCACACAGAGAACAAGCCGTCACACAGAGAACAAGCCGTCACACAGAGAACAAGCCGTCACACAGAGAACAAGCCGTCACACAGAGAACAAGTCGTCACACAGAGAACAAGCGGTCTCACAGAGAACAAGCCGTCACACAGAGAACAAGTCGTCACACAGAGAACAAGCGGTCTCACAGAGAACAAGCCGTCACACAGAGAACAAGTCGTCACACAGAGAACAAGCGGTCTCACAGAGAACAAGCGGTCTCACAGAGAACAAGCCGTCACACAGAGAACAAGTCGTCACACAGAGAACAAGCGGTCTCACAGAGAACAAGCCGTCACACAGAGAACAAGCCGTCACACAGAGAACAAGCCGTCACACAGAGAACAAGCCGTCACACAGAGAACAAGCCGTCACACAGAGAACAAGCCGTCACACAGAGAACAAGCCGTCACACAGAGAACAAGCCGTCACACAGAGAACAAGCCGTCACACAGAGAACAAGCCGTCACACAGACAACAAGAGGTCACACAGAGAACAAGCCGTCACACAGAGAACAAGCCGTTACACAGAGAACAAGAGGTCACACAGAGAACAAGCGGTCTCACAGAGAACAAGCCGTCACACAGAGAACAAGAGGTCACACAGAGAACAAGCCGTCACACAGAGAACAAGCCGTCACACAGAGAACAAGCCGTCACACAGAGAACAAGCCGTCACACAGAGAACAAGCCGTCACACAGAGAACAAGCCGTCACACAGACAACAAGCCGTCACACAGACAACAAGCCGTCACACAGAGAACAAGCCGTCACACAGAGAACAAGCCTTCACATAGTGAACAAGCCATCACACAGACAACAAGCCTTCACATAGTGAACAAGCCGTCACACAGAGAACAAGCCGTCACACAGAGAACAAGCCGTCACACAGAGAACAAGCCGTCACACAGAGAACAAGCAGTCACACAGAGAACAAGCCGTCACACAGAGAACAAGCCGTCACACAGAGAACAAGCCGTCACACAGAGAACAAGCCGTCACACAGAGAACAAGCCGTCACACAGAGAACAAGCCGTCACACAGAGAACAAGCCTTCACACAGAGAACAAGCCGTCACACAGAGAACAAGCCGTCACACAGAGAACAAGCCTTCACACAGAGAACAAGCCGTCACACAGAGAACAAGCCGTCACACAGAGAACAAGCCTTCACACAGAGAACAAGCCGTCACACAGAGAACAAGCCGTCACACAGAGAACAAGCCTTCACACAGAGAACAAGCCGTCACACAGAGAACAAGCCTTCACACAGAGAACAAGCCGTCACACAGAGAACAAGCCGTCACACAGAGAACAAGCCGTCACACAGAGAACAAGCCTTCACACAGAGAACAAGCCGTCACACAGAGAACAAGCCGTCACACAGAGAACAAGCCGTCACATAGAGAACAAGCCGTCACACAGAGAACAAGCCGTCACACAGAGAACAAGCCGTCACACAGAGAACAAGCCGTCACACAGAGAACAAGCCTTCACACAGAGAACAAGCCGTCACACAGAGAACAAGCCTTCACACAGAGAACAAGCCGTCACACAGAGAACAAGCCGTCACACAGAGAACAAGCCGTCACACAGCGAACAAGCCGTCACACAGAGAACAAGCCGTCACACAGAGAACAAGCCGTCACACAGAGAACAAGCCGACACACAGAGAACAAACCGTCACACAGAGAACAAGCCGTCACACAGAGAACAAGCCGTCACACAGAGAACAAGCCGTCACACAGAGAACAAACCGTCACACAGCACCTTTAATTGGAACATAGAAGACCTATGGATTCAGAACAAAAGGGTTTTATAAGCAGTAAAAAACATGGAAAAATACGGTATAAACGTAGTAGCGCCGTAATCGCGCTGACTTGCAAAATAATGTTAACAAGCCATTATATTACACTACGAATGCTGGAAGAACGCAACCCAAAGAACGATGGAGCGATTGCATTTTATTCTCTACTTCATCCGATTTAGGGCAAGCCTGCCGCCCGCACCGAGCGATCGCGTGGCACACAGTATGTACGCCATGACATTACATACTTGCTGTGTGTCGCCAATTGCCATGCGCTATCTTTGCGTGTATGTGTGCTAAGATACAACATGCTGCGATCTTTATTGTGAGCGGCACCATGGGAGCCTACGGCAGATTGGTACAGCATATTGCGGATGCTAAACCCGCGCATCTAATACGCTGTAACAATACATTCGTGTGAAGGAGCCCTAAAGCATTTAAAAAGTTATGGAATACATTAAAGGTGCATTAAATGATTCCGTTACACAAAACAACTCATCCCGCAAATAACGGGTCTCACCCGGCTATGTCATCAGGAAAATAAAAGGGATAGAAAATGGCCTGGGAGTGAAGGGGTTAAAAAGCCCGCTAACATTTCTGCTCTAGAAAAGATGGATTCCACAACAGAACGACTCAAGGTTATTACAAAAATAAAGACTTTATTCCATTTCTATAACATTTTTACATTTACGTCAAAAGAGATACAAAGTTACAAACTAATAAAAACACAGAAGAGAAGAGAGTCAATAAAGAGTCAATAAAGAGTCAATACAGAACATTGTTAGATTGTAGGGAAAGGACTGAACAATTAATGGGGTCCTTCTGATCCCATCTGATCACCGTGTATAATCCTGCATGGGATTGGGTGACCCTTTATACAATAAGACCATGTTCACACGGCGCAGCTTCGCGGCGGAATATCCTCAGAGGTCATCCTGCAGCCAATCCGCAAGTCTGCATCAAAACCTGCGGGTTGTAACACGACTTCTAATGCGAATCTTGTGTGGAATTCACCACCAATCGCACATCGCATCCATTGAGGCAAGACGTTCCATCCAAACATCATGGTGGGGCGGGTGGACCGTTCTACCCCAGTGCAAAAAAGCCTGGCCGTAACAGACACCTACAGAAGTAGGCAGAGTTTGGGGGTCATTACTCAATGTTTCTCAGCTACCGTCACACAGGACGACCGTCCGGCGCTTAAACATCCAACAGCCGTGGCAGCAGCCCCCCCCCCCCCTTTATATCAGATCCTTCTTATTACAATTATAGTTTTAAATCCAATTATCCTTTAATTGCTACATTTGGCCGCGCAGAAGCCCACGGCCGCGTCACACGGGCGAGGCACGCAAATCTGAACCATACATATGAGCGTTTTTTTTCCCCGTGTATTGCACCAGAAAAACATTGTGGCGCGTCCTATCTTTGGGCGTTCCCTCACATCGCACCACTTGCTAGGTCCACGCGGTGCGATGCAAGGTTTCCCCATTGAAAACTATGGGAGAAACTCCGCAGCCAACATAAAGACGCCCCAAATCTGCAGAGAAATCGCATGTTGGCGAGTGCGATATCAGGCCGTGAATTGCGCCCGATGTTGCGCTTGCCCATGTGAAGTTAGTCTTAGGGTGGTTTCACACCTGCGCCGAGGGTTTTCTGACCCATTTGGACAACAGGAAAGGGCAATCCCCGCGGCTGAGGACTCCGTCTCAGGACAGAACCCAACAGCGCTGAACGCACCCGATTGACTGTAATGGGTCCGCTTGGTTTCCGCTCGGCTGCCCGGCGGTCAGACTGAAGATGCAGCACTTCTTCTTCCAGCATTTTAAGCCGGATCTGCGGCAGAAGCTTCAACTGAAAGTTCCAACACAAATGTGAGGCCGCCCCATTATACATAAAACAGATCATTACCGCCCAAAGAATGCAATTATGTAGAACTATATTTAAGCAAGTCATGATCCCCCCCCCCAAAAAATATAGACGCATACAAAAATGGAAAGAATAAAAAGCCCCCCACCCCACCTCCTCAACTCTCTTCCTCCAAATCCCATCAGCTGTTCTACGAGACCCCAACAACCAGCAGGCGATATAAACTATCCATTATATATGTGTATACCATCCTCCCCAAATCTCCTCAAACCTCGGCCGCTCGTGACGTGAACGCTCTACCATCCAGCATACACAGTAAGCCCGGATACCGGCCTGTGCTCCGCCCCTTTAGGCATGTCCGCCCCATGGTGCATCCATCTTCCCCGGAGCGCTCCTTCCCATTGGTTGGGTACATTCACCCCACAAGCAGCGCTGCTCTATTTTGCCTTTACTATTTTTCTAATCTCATATAACCCCTTTAACTTTAGGGCGCCAGGAGATATTATCGATAGTCTTGGAAGCGTTACTGCAAGCGGGCCGATGTCCGAGGATCATATAGAAAGGAAGGGGTCAATCTAGTGGGACTTGTGACATCACGGAAGGGATATTGCTTCACCTCCTAAATTCTCTGCTTCAGTAGTGAACAGGGGACTTAATGTGTCAAATTTAAAGAGGCTGTCCTTTTACCAGACAACATCCCTTTAATAGGGCAGTCTGTAGTAAAATAATACACTGAGCTATACTCAGCTCTCCGTCGCCACCAGAATCCAGTGCTGCAGTCCCGCTGTGGTCCCAGTGTTTGCTGTAACTGCAGCCAGGTGATCACTGCAGCATCACCGCTTGTTCAGCCAATCATCAGTGCTCACATCCTCAGCTCCATGATGACAGGAGTTTGGGAACGTGATGCTACAGCCTCTGATTGGCTGCAGTGGTCACCTGACTTCCTGTGACAGCAGCTATCACAACAAGCGCCGTAACCACAGAGGGACTACAGCGCTGGATCTGCACGCCAGCAGAGACGTAAGTATAGTTCAATGTATTATTTTAGTACAGACAGCCCTATTGAAGGGGGTTGCCCAGTAATTGGACAGTCCTTGTAAACTGCTGCTCCAGTTTGAAACCAGTGGACCTATTATAAGAGGGAAGTGCAATGTGAGCCGTTTCCTGTAGACTCCGCTTATGGCCGCCTGTGTAGCATTGCCCGGCGTCACGTGGCGATCAGCTCTTTAAGTCGGTGTTCACACGGTAGAATCCCCTTTGGACTTTTCTATTTCAAAATCCAAGGCAGATATCCGCGGCCGAGCCTCAGATTTGCGCGTCGGTTTACCGCGTGTTCTTGTCGGGGAGTAATTCAGCCTTCAGGCTTTTGTCGCGGATTCAGCATGGAGTCCATGTCGAGGAGGGACAACACATCTGAATTGGAAATACATGAGCAGTAAACCCCGTGCGGTAAGTCTGTGGCGCAGATTCCCGTTAACCCCTTAGTGACGCGGCCTATTTTGGACCTGAGGACACAACAATTTGGGGGAGAATTTCCATCTCCACTTTTCAGAAGCCATACCTTTTTATTCTCCGTCCACACGGCCGTACGAGGGCTGCATGGTTATTGTGTGATGAGCTGTAGTTTTCATTGGTACAATTTTTGGGGTAAATATAATGTATTGTAGAACTTACTAAAGTTTTATAGGGGGGCAGCGAGAGAAAACAACAATTCTGCCACTGATTTTTGTGGATTTTTTTACAGCGTTAATTGTGCAGCATAAATCACACGACACATTTTTTCTGCGTGTTCCTACAATTCCAAAATTATATATTTTTTTAGGTTTTTCCACTTTTGCACAATAAAAATCCTTTTTGTGGGGGAAAGAATAAAATTTTTTTTTTGCACCGCTGCATTCAAATCTCAGAATATTTTTTTTTTTTTTGGATGGAGCAGTTTTTATTGATACCATTTTGGGGTACATACAGCTTTTTTGATCAATGTTATTATGTTTTATACAATAAAATACGCATCTAGGCTCCCATTTGTTTTTTTTTTTTCGTTTTAGTTTTTGCTGGGCAGAAAAAATAGTGTGTATTTTTTTTAAAGAGGAGAAAGTAGGCAAAAAATGTGTTTTTTTTAAAAAAACTATATTTTACACATTTTTTTATGCTCCTGTAAGGAACTTGCGAATACAAGAAGTAGGCTAGCGCTCCTAGGAGGGGATGATTAACAATAGAAACAACTGCGATTATAATTACAGAGGGAGAACGCTCCCTCTCTGAACCCTTCCCATGCTGCGAGCTGCATACATTATGGCATCTAAGGGGTTAACAGCAGGGATCTGTGTTTTTTTACCAATCCCCGCTGCTGCAGCAGAAGGATGGCTGTCAGTCACAGCTAGCTCCTGCGGCATAGGTCATGGACTCGATTTCTGTCCTGTAGCCTTAAAGCAGTTCTGTCATTAAAAAATATATCAATCCTTCCCTATTCCTCCCGTCAGTCTTCTTACCACATCTTCTCCTCGCCGATCTTCTCCTGGCTCCTCCGGTCCTTCGGGTCACCTCCTCACCGGCCGCATCCTGTTCTTCCTGTTATGTAGCCTACATTCTCAGCAGTCTCCTTCCAGCAGGTCCGTGTACCCGGTCACTAGTGACGTAGTGTTCACTGCCTAGCAGGGAATGCTGAATCCTCTGCCGGGCTATCGCCGTGACTGCACATGCGAGGTGTCTCACAGGAATAGTATATGAACACTCGCGGCGAGACAGTGAGCATGCGCAGTCTTGGCAATAGCTCAGCATTCACCGCTAGGCAGTGAACACTACGTCACTAGTGACCGGGTACACGGACCTGCCGGAAGGAGACTGCAGAGAATGTAGGCTACATAACAGGAAGAAGAGGATCCGGCCGGCTGGAGGTGACCTGGTGAACTAGAGGAGCCAGGAGAAGATCGGCGAGGAGAAGATGTGGTAAGAGACTGACGGGAGGAATAGGGAAGTATTGATTTTTTGTTTCTAATGACAGAACCCCTTTTAGTACCCGGCAGCCAGGACATAAACGTACGTCCTATAGCGTAAAGCGGTTGAAAGCATTAGGGCTCTTTGATGATGCGGGTTTGCCGTGAATTTCATGCAGATTCTGCATCAAATGTGCATCAAATATCAGCTGTGTGGATGTAAAGACTGTCATGTGGGAACTAGAGCCGTCATACAAACCGCATGGTCAAAGGCATTTTATGAGATTACAAAAATGTGGCTGCTTGTATCCAGAAACAGCGCCACTCTTAAAGGGGATGGACCACAATAGAGATTTATCATCTACTCACAGGAGGCTTAATAATAAAGGTCTGATCAACGGGGGTCTCAGTACCGAGCCCCCACGCATCTCAAGAACGGGGCTCCTGTGTCCCTCCCTTGTCACTATGCACTCACTGCACCCACCTGCGGTGGTGGAAGGATTGCATGGAGCGGCGGTCACACGTACGGCACGGCGCTGCTCCATTCATTTCAATGCAGCTGATACAAACAGCCGATTACAAGCCTCCAGCTATCTCCGGCAGTCGCATTGTGCATCCATCACTCCATTCAGTCTCCTCCTCTGGCGTGTTTTCTTGAAGAAGGTCGCCTCGTTCTTCCAGTCTCATACAGTCCATATAGCGATGGGGTCTCTAACTCATTTCACCGAAGGTTACATCAGCATTATGGTCGCCTTTAAAGGGATGTTTGTTATTGTAAGACTGTATTTTAAAGCATATATTAAAAAGGAGAACAGACAAACAGAGCAAGGCTCCAGTCCAGAAAAATTAGGGCACAAGTCCCCCAACAGAGACTTGATTCTATACTGAGAGGTAGTCAGAGAATAGGAAAAATGATGAGAGTCATCAGAACCGGTGAAAGGTCCCTAAAACCTCCTTCAGGTGGAGGCGATACTCACGGGGTTAAGCAGCAGTATACCACAACATCCTCGCTGATCCGAAGGATCATAGGACATAGACAGACAGGCTGGAAGAGACTGTCCTCTACAGGACCGGCCGGGATGTACAAGCTGCCTCATAGTCTGATCCCTGGCAAGCATTGCTGTACTGCAGGATAGGCTCAGCGGGAGGAGCAGACAGGGGATGTCCACCAAAGGGTCCAGGGGCTGCAGTAACAGCCACTGCACTCAGTTCGCATGCACCAACATTGTAGTGTAGGACCAAGATGGCAGCCATGAGCCCGGTACCCAGCGGTAGTTTGAAAACAAGTTCAGTGTGCCAGAGAGTCTTCCTGGCACATCTTAGGACCTCCATCTAGAAGAGGCTCTACTGCACCCGGAACTTACGGGTCACATAAAATGACATGGCGGGCCACACTTGGCCGCGGTTCTCTAACGGTTCCTGCAGGTCATTTGGTTTCCTCCTCTTTGTTACGGGAACTTACAGTTTGTAAAGAGAGCAATTCTGATAATACCATCACATCAGCCAACGCTCATCATACAATCCCCCCAATGTAACTAACGAGGTAAAGCTTTAGGGGTCATTGATGTTCATTGTAGCTTATACATTATAGACCACCATAAGGTCACATTTATTACACATCATTTCTTCTTTGGGAAAAAAAATGTTACTTTTTTGCATTTTACGTAAATCGAAAGAGTAGTAATGACAATCTGACAAATACAATGAAAAAATATAGCAGAATTTCTCAAATATGTTCAAGTTTCAGACATTCATTAATGGCATGAGTACAAATATGTATAATACTGGGGTATTAAAGGGGTTCTCCGCTTTGCACAATTCCTTTTTTGTTTGATGGTTCGTAAGTTGATCACAGAGTTTCCCATTCCTGGCGATCCCAGTGATCAGCTATTAACGAGTGTTCAATTTCTCTGCAGCACCTCCACAGGAGACACGCGGCATTACACAGTTTCCATTGAAATCAATGGCCTGTCCAGGTAATGCACAGACATGCCGGGTCCTAATAGAATCCGGGACAGACTTGTAATCCGTTATTGGTTTATTTAAAATGGATTTTCAAAATGGACAACCCCTTTAATTCCCATCTATTATTTCTATTACCTAATTAATGTATATAACTATATGACAACCTCACTGTGTGCTAATCACTAATATATACAGCAATGGACTTTATACCTGAGAAGTGATTGTGGTGAAAGTCAAAGAACTGACTTCAGAGCAGCTCAGAAAATGGTATTAAAATACAAAACAACAACAAAAAATTCAAGTAACATCTTTCTATAAGATCAGTGACTCTGCGGTCCTGAGACTCGGGGGGCAGTTATACTACCTCCCTGCTGATGCCTCTCCCATCCACTAGTTCTGGGTTCTACTTTTAGCCAACCAAGATCTCCGACACAATCTTCAGACTACCTAATCCTCACAGTGCATTATTGCGCTATACCTGCTCTCCGATTGGTCAACTATGTTCAAGTGATCCGTGCCGGCCAATCTGAGAATAGTGCACAGTGTACATTAGTTAGCTAGAAAATTGTAGCGGCCATCAAGGACAACTAAAAACAGGACCCGAAACTAGTGGACCGGAGGGACATCGACATAGAAGAACGCCAGCAAGTAATATACCACACTCTTCGAAAAACAAAAATTTGTCCCGAAACCAAAGGTCATGTTAAAGGTCACTTAGATACATTCAAAAGCTCTACAGTCCATTTACAGGCACCTCCAGGCAAAAATGGCAATTCTCCAACCTTTAAATCCATATTTTCCTCCATAGGGGGCAGTATTATAGTAGTTATATTTTTGTCTATAGGGGGCAGTCTTTTATTAGTTATATTTTTGTCTATAGGGGGAGTATTGTAGTAGTTAGAACTAATAAAAATATTCAGTTCTGTCTGTCAGGTTAGCTGCTATTGTTGCTTCCCTATTGCAGCCTACACAAAATATATTATCCATAGATGAAAGCTCCTCCCAGTTTGAATTCTATTCTCTCCCCTGAGGCATGATGGGAAAATCAATATATGCGATCCTTCTTGCTCCCAACATCATCTGTTAAGTGGCCACCCATACAAAATAGAGAGTCCCCAATCCCGCCGTTAGGAGGGTCTTTAGAAAAGCCCACTGTGCTATCAGTAGTGACTGGAGTTGCTCTTTAAAGGGGTTGTTTGCTATGGACTAATCTTTTTTTTTGGTGGGGGAATTTTCTATGGTGAAACCAGGAAGCAAGTGTTTAATTTCCCTGCAGCGCCATCACAGGTGAAATGAAGCATTGCATCGTTCCTAATTAAATCAATCAGCTGTCTATGTAAAGCACGGACATGTCGGTTCCTCCAGAACAAGAGACACTCTTCGAAGATAGTCCTGGTCTGGTTATTAGATAAGTGACCCCCAGTGTAAAAAAAAACATTTGGAAATGTTTTTTTTTAAACCCCTTTAAAGGGATAGCCTATCCTTAGGACAGGTCATCAATAGTAGATTGGTGGGGGTCGATCACTCAGAACCTCCACCGCTCAACTGTTCTTACAATGGCAGGAAGCAGAGAGCTCTGTTCTTACTGCAGTGGTCAGACTTGATATTGTAGACCAAGTTCTATCAAAATGAATAGGAACTTTGCCTGCAATACCAAGTTTGGCCACTACCGTGGGAACGATGCTGTCTGCTCCCTTCAGAAATCATCTCAGTGCATAAGCACGCCGATCTTGTAAACAACTGAGTCCCAGGTGATGGATGCCAGCCGATCTTCTTTTGATGACAACTCCTAATTAAAAGCTATCAGTAGTTTACAACTGGACAACCCCTTTAAGGAGTCACCTTCTGAATCTAAAACCTTCCCCTAGAAATTTAGTAGCAAATGTCTGGAGGGTTTAAGGTGCCAATTTTGTGCCCACAATTTGCCAGTTTATGGCTTCTCCGCCATCGTTCACCCAATACAACCCAATATTTGTGCATTCTCTGTAGTTGTACTCCACAATCCTAACACATTCATGGTGCCGGTCCTGATGTCTGTATGCCACAACCGAAGAATAAACCTATATACTACGTCGTGACCTGCTCTATGGATATGTACAGTAAGTCACTTGGGTCCTCAGATACAGCAAATATAATTCAGGGGGTCATTTTGCCCTCCAGTCCAAGTCAATAATTTAAAACCGGGTGCATTTAGCATTCAGCGCCTGATTTTCTGAATTCAGCCCATTGGTAATCGCCTTCACTTCCGGAATTTCTACATAACTGGGATCAATCGGAATCTGAACATCGGCATTGAAGTCATTACTTCTGACCCACACTTGGGCGGACTTGCCTTTCTTGCCATTCATCTCACTAAATGGCAGCAGCTCCTGGCTGCAGCAGAGGCGCTCCTCGCAGCTCCTGGAGACGCATGGCGCATTGCATGCCAAGGAGAAGTCCCTCGCCCCCATAAACTCAGCCTGAAGCGTGACTGCGTGGATGCCTTCTGCGTGGAAGATTTTACGGATGCTGCGATTGGCCGAGGTGTAGTCCTCGAGTTTCTCAAACTTCACATGGAGCGTTGCGATGTTCTTCCCACCGGCCAGCTCCCAAATGTGGACTTCGTGGATACTCTTCACGCTGGGAACCAAGGAAATTCTGTTACCTGGAGAGATTCAAGTGAAATTTTAAAAAAACAAATTGAAATAATAAATCATCTGCTGATTGTTAGGGGGGGGGGGGTTCCCCTTTAATTTGTGCTCAGAATCTCAGAACTCCCTGAAACGGACTACCGTAATGTTATTTTGCCCTTCTGAGTGAATCCCCCGTATTAGAATACTAGCTGATTTATGCGGAGTTCCCCTTTAAATCCCGCTCAGAATCACTAAACTCCCCAAAATAGAATAGTTTAAAGACATTTTTTACTCCTAATTGCTCTGGGGAATCCCCCGTATCGGATGCCGACGACTTACTAATTGTTCGCTATTACACCTGTAATTCTTCCATAAACGCTCCGGGCTCCTTCACATCCGCGTTCGGGAGTTCAATTTTCCTGCTCTATTGGGGCAGCAGGGAAGCAGCACCCCTTGGCCGAATGGACCCTCACTGACTATAGTGCGGTCCGTTCGATTTCCGGACAGCAGCCCGGCATTGTTGTGTCCGGTTTTCTAGGGAATTTCGGCGATGGACGTTCCCTACGGAATCTCCCACGTTGGTGTGAACGAACCCCAAGTCTTCCTATGTGATCCCAGCAGCTCACGATCTGCCCAGGAGGAGATTACATCCATTTACTGGCATTATATTCTACTAGCCGATCTGTTTGTTGGTGCCACCGCCTGTTTCCCCGCCGCCGGCGATGCTCCGTGCGCCTTTGTGTTCTTACAAGGAAGCCGTCTCTGAATTCTTGTATAAATGCCATTTGGCCTCGCATGTTTTTGATCCGATTCCAGAAGGATCCGGTCTTAATCTTCCATTATGTGTGCGGACTTGCTTTTGTTTTTAGGTTACTGTATAGGATGGGTATAAGTAGACGGGACCGCTGTTCCGCTCTTGTCCTCTACAAAATGTGGCTTACAGCTGCTGACAGAAGCAGCCCCAGATGTAGGAGCCGGTCAAGCACCAGGTGAAGAAGGGGCTTGCCAGCACTGTGTAAGGGCCCCTCTACTGCCCAAAGTCGCAGCCAGAGAGGGAAGAAGGTGAAGGACGCAGGGCATCATGTTGAGGTGCTGAAAGCACTATTGAAATGGAGCTCCGCCCACTGGTAGAAGATAATGTAGAGTAAGCCCCGCCCCCAGAATAGGTCCTAGAGGCTTAGTAGGTGCAATGTAAAAGAACTTGAGCTGCGTCACAGTGAGGAGTGTTAGCAGCACAACAGCAGAAGTAGCATCCAAAGTGTGAAGGACTACAGAGAGGCCTGCAGAGACGTGGCGGCTATTGTATTGTGGTGACCATACAGTGCCCATACTGGAGAGGTGTGCAAAGGAAGAGCAACGACACAGCCCGATGACCAAGGGCTGAACAGCATCATGACAAAAAGACTGGACAGCCTGGGGGCCGAAAAGGACAGCAATCCGCATTGGAGGAGAAGGAATCTCCTTTCCTGGAGGGGAACCGATCCCTGAAGATGACACCAATGGCATTATGGACCCAGAACACTGACAGTGCTACTAGACAATGTGAGACCGCTCTCAGACGTTTTTGTGCGCACACGCTAAGGGCAATGGCGAATGAATACAGACTGGGGGCGCATCACCTCAGATGTGGACTGTAGCGAGGTGGACTTGACTCAATACTTATGCTTCAGGTTAACTATGTTAGTAAGTGATGGCATGTGTAACTGAGTGGGTAAAGCGATACCACATGTAGATGTGATCTACTGTGACGGGGGACAGGGCACTTCGGAGATATCATGTTGCACCTGCAATGCATTGAGTCTGCAGTGACGCAGGACTCTGAAATCAGTGGTGTACTTTGGCACCTGTAGTGTGTAAGCCATGAGGTTCGTCATGCCGCGGACCTCAAGAAATAGTATGGAGTACAATGAGGAGTATGGAGTACTACCAGAATAGTGCAGCTTATTGCTTCTGGAGATCATACTCCTGCTGGTAGAGGGGAGAAAGAGCTGCCTTATACATAGTCAGGACACAGAGCTGCACATATTGTAATCAGTAGTTAATTCTTATTTGGTGTTTAGAGTGGAAGTCTATGGGCGCATTTACATGGGCTGAGAATTGGCCTGCTGAAAAAATTGCCAATCAACACTGCATGTTGATTTGCGTTTGTTCACGGACATTCACACACGGCAGACGTTCAGCTTCATGAGGACAAATGACCATTCCTACAATCATCTAATCCCCTGGGAGCGGTCATTAGTTGGTTGTACATCTCGTCATTCACATTTGGGGATGTACAGTCTGGGCCAGCGTCAGCACCTACAAAGCCGGGCAGGTGTCAGGGCAACTAAGCCTGGAGTGGCCCACTCTGGAGTGGCATCAATCCAGTCCTTGTTCTTTGAAATTAATTGTATCCACATCTTTAAGACGAATGCAATTGATTATGACAGCGGTGCTGTAGAACTCTGGTAACGGGGTGAAATCTCTTCTCTGCATCGTAGAGGCGTCTAGTGGTCAACAAGGTCTACAAGCGGAAGAAGAGGTCACTACACACAAGGAGCCTCCGAGAGCCTCTTATAGGCCAAGGGGGGAACCACTGTTAAGGTCTCCGGTGACAAGACCGTCCATCTAATCACCGCAACTCTCATCATCCACAGATCTGCCTGAGATGGGAACCGCAGGACGGGTTTTACAGCAAAATGACAACTTCTTCTGGGGGCGAAGGGTTTTTGACAAAGAGTGTATTTAGTTTAACAGGATGGTTATATGTTGTGTGTGTCATGCAGCTACAAGGGCTAATGTTCTTTTCACATCTGGTCCTAGACTTAGATTTCTTAAGAGATCCATAAGCTGGCTGTGCACATGAGATGGGTCACCATATGGCCCTCGGTTGTATGTCAGGTCATGCAGGCAAACGATCTGGGCACCAACTTACCAGACCGAACTCTCTGAGCAAAGGTGTGGTTTAAAGTTCAGTGTTTGAATGTGGTTGAGTATAGTGGCCATCAATCATCAGTAATTAGACCGGTAATTAGGTAAACACATACGGACAGTTTTAGAGTGCCTTCTGTTGCAATTCTATTGCAGGACCATAAAATCCCAATACATGATGTGGAAATATGCCCAGGACTGATTCTATGGAAGACGTCCAAATGAATCAATTATTCTTACCGATTTCTCCAACCTCGATGCCTTTGGGGACCATCTGGAACAGGATGGTGGCCGTCTCCTTGATGAGGGGGAAGGCAGAAAATAAAATGATGGCCACCATCACGATCGTCAGGCTGGGATCAATGTAACACTGCCAGTTGCATTGTGCTTCAGCGGGCAGGGGTCGTACGTAAAATATGACGGCTGCCACCACGACAACCACAGACCCCAGCGCATCACTCATCACATGGAGCAGAACGCCTGAAGAGACAGGAAATCAATGTAAATCAATAGACATATTTATCACCAACGCAACCGGCAAAAATGCTTTTTTACTTCTTGAGATTGAAGGAGAACAAATTATTGCTCACACAGGGCCTTAAAGTGACCCTCCTGGGATGGGAGGAAGCAGTAATATTACCTACTGTTGATATTTTGCTCTATCGGTTCCGGGTCTCGCTTTCAGCTGTCAAAGATGGTCGACACAATCCTCAGAATATCTAATCCTCACAGACTACCTGCCCTCTCATTGGCCAGCACTGCTCACGGGATCATGGCTGGCCAACCAGAGAGCAGTGCATAGTGTGCATTGAGTAGGAAATTGCAGTGGCTACCTTCAACAGCTGAAAACAGGATAGTGAACAGGAGGATCGGAAGGACATCAGCAGAGAAGAAGAACAGCAGGTAATATACTCTCCGCTACTTCTGTCCCGGCACAGAATTTTGTCGTGAACTTGGAGAGCCACTTTAAGAAGTAAAGCATGACACAGGGATTTTCTCTGTGTATCAATGGCTCATGCTCCGCCCCTCAGGCCCCGCCTGGGCATGACACAATGTATCAGTTCTGCCCAGAGTGCTCCTTTAAATTTAGTCCATGTCAGATTTCTAGATCATAATGAGCAACGTCTTGGTCCAGACCACAACAACACAGGATCACAAATATGAATGTACTGGCAACAGGAAAGCCAAGTTTCTAACAGATCTTAAAGAGGTTGTCTCATCAGAGACCACCCCTCCCAGAATGTGACCCCCAGGGCAAGCAGATGATTGCCCCTCATCCTACTTCCGATCCCCTGATCAAAAGCTAATATTGCCAAGAGAAGCTGGCCCTTGAGATGAATGGCAGTTCAGGTAACACAACTCTAGTCTGCCCGAAAGGAAGAAGCTTGTACAGAGCAGCTCTCCATTCTGGTCCGAACAGAGGGGTCCCAAGCCCAGGACCCCTCCATGATGTTCACACAGCATAGGGTATATGAACAGGAGTTAGATGCATGAGACAACCTATTTCAATGGCTTTTTTGGCACTTCTCAACCCCCTCCGATAGTTACCCTTGAAATTCCTGTATGTTCCATCACCAACAGTTCTCCATGATCTGGTGCGACGACCCCGTACATTGCGGGGCACCCGAGCATTTTGGTGCTCGCTCATCTCTAATGTGGAACACATACGGAGATGAATCCCTCCAGTCAAAAAAGACGACTGTTCTAGAGTTATTCAATGCAGAGATCTCAGATATTTGCTTCAGTTATAAGGCCCATTTACACAGGTCGACGATCAGGCAAGAACAGTCGTAGGAGCGTATATTTGCCCAATCAGGGGGCCGTGTGACGCTGCACTCAATTAGCCTATAAATGAGCAATTACTAGTTCATGATCACATCTTTTGTGCGGCCAAAATAAAAATCATTATTGGCAATAGATCTCCGCACATGAACAGGGAATGTGCTGCCAACAATGATAATACTGTAATGGGGACAGACCATCTCTTTAATGTCATCCTAATACATTGCATCAATCTGTCTAAAAGCCTTTTCAACGAGCGTCAATCTTGTTGATCACTGCTCAATACATGGCTCAAAATGATGAGGAACCTTTCTTATAGTCCGGCACCCGAGTAGGCTCAGCTGTGGAGCCTGAGTCATTTATAGGCCCTGCTGTGGCACCGGAGTCATTTATAGGCCCTGCTGTGGCACCCGGGTCATTTATAGGCCCAGCTGTGGCACCCAAGTCATTTATACGCCCTGCTGTGGCACCCGAGTAGGCTCAGCTGTGGCGCCTGAGTCATTTATAGGCCCTGCTGTGGCACCCGAGTCATTTATAGGCCCTGCTGTGGCACCCGGGTCATTTATAGGCCCAGCTGTGGCACCCGAGTCATTTATAGGCCCAGCTGTGGCACCCGAGTCATTTATAGGACCTGCTGTGGCACCCAAGTCATTAATATGCCCTGCTGTGGCACTCGAGTCATTTATAGGCCCAGCTGTGGCACTCGAGTCATTTATAGGCCCAGCTGTGGCACCCGAGTCATTTATAGGACCTGCTGTGGCACCTGAGTCATTAATATGCCCTGCTGTGGCACCCGAGTCATTTATAGGACCTGCTGTGGCACCCAAGTCATTAATATGCCCTGCTGTGGCACCTGAGTCCTTTATATGCCCTGCCGTGGCACCCGAGTCATTTATAGGACCTGCTGTGGCACCCGAGTCATTTATATGCCCAGCTGTGGCACCCAAGTCATTTATAGGCCCTGCTGTGGCACCCAAGTCATTTATATGCCCAGCTGTGGCACTCGAGTCATTTATAGGCCCAGCTGCGGCGCCTGAGTCATTTATAGGCTCAGCTGTGGCGTCTGAGTCATTTATATGCTCTGTTGTGGCACCCGAGTCATTTATAGGCCAAGCAGTGGCACCCGAGTCATTTATGGGCCCAGTTGTGGCACCTGAGTTATTTATAGGCCCAGCTGTGGCACCTGATTCATTTATAGGTCCAGCTGTTGCACCCGAGTCATTTATAGGGCCAGCTGTGGCACCCGAGTCATTTTTAGGTCCAGCTGTGGCACCCGAGTCATTTATAGGCACAGCGGTGGCACCCGAGTCATTTATAGGCCCTGCTATGGCTTAAAGATATGGATACAATTGATTTCTACCCCGAGTGGGCATCCAGGCTCAGTGGGCACCAGGTGTGCCAGCTGCTGACGCTGGCCCGGCTGGGAGTTGTTTGCTGACTGTTACTACAGGCGAATCTTCTTGCACTTCAAAATTTTCTCAATGGTCCAAATAAAAAAGCCCAAATGTGAAAAAGATACCACAAATGTTCACATCAGCCGTCTACAAGTTGTGACTTTCCGGCTGCTATGCACCTCCTGATGTGCTACTAGGGTTGTAGAGGGATCATTATGGCATCCTGGGACACCACAGTTATTTGCCCACCACTGATGTAAATGCATAAAGCCAATCTATTAGTGATTAAATCTAAGTAGTAATACATATACTAAGCAATCTAGGCGAGCACCGATACCCCCTGCTGAGCGAGGACCAACAGGTTCCTGTGGAATAGCCTCTGGACACAATAGAGCTCTCTAAATGCCTCCTATTGACAAGTTAAGTTTAGCCCCCGAGTCCGGGGCAATTACCTCTACATACCTAAGAAATCATGGGAAGACCTGTTTGCAGCGGAGACACCTCGCAGGTGACATTTCAGCTGGAAACCTGTTCTACCACCTGGATAAGTGCCTGCAAGTATGTCAACTTTGTCAAAGAAAAACACGGTGAAAGGCCTGGAGGCGGCGAGGCTGCTGCGGGGAGCGGAGGCCTGGAGGCGGCTGCTGGAGGGAGCAGAGGCTGGGAGGCAGCGCGGCTGCTGCGGGGAGCGGAGGCCTGGAGGCGGCTGCTGCGGGGAGCGGAGGCCTGGAGGCGGCTGCTGGGGGGAGCAGAGATCCGGGAGGCGGCGGGGCTGCTGCGGGGAGCGGAGGCCTGGAGGCGGCTGCTGGGGGGAGCAGAGGCTGGGAGGCAGCGTGGCTGCTGCGGGGAGCGGAGGCCTCAAGCAACATGCCAAGGGCTCAGAGAAAATATAGTTATTAAAAGTGTTTTTAAGGACTTTGATATTGATGGCCTATCTGTAGGTCAAACCATCAATATCAACGCCAGTAGGGTCCAACGTTTGGCACCTGCACCAACTAGCTTCCTGCTAGCTAAATTGTGATGCCAATGCTAGTGGTGCCAATGCAGTTAAGATATTAACCATTCAGTGACCAAGTGTCATAAATAAACGGCACTTGGTCTTGGGCTTTAAACCCACGCTATCATAAACTTACGGCGCAGGTTTAAAGCTGCCGCTCCTGCAGTCTAGCGGGAGCTGGTTGGGTGCAGAGATGTAGAGGCTCAGACCTATAGGCCACTTCAGAGTGTCTTTTATATTTGTCTTATGCCTTTGTATTGTCAGCAATTTCAGTGTGCATGGAGTATATATGGTGCACCTCTGCAGCACTGAAAGAGTTAATGTCTGCATGAGTCGTCTCTGTCTGGAAATGTATCCTTTTTGTGTTGTGAGTCTGTGGTCACCTGACCATGCTTTATATTTATGTTTTCAGAATGTGAGTGCAAGTCAGTCAGTGTGTGTTTGCAAAGAGCCTGGTCTAGCAGCAGTCCAGTCTAGCCTAGGCTACTAGGAATGGAGGAGGCCGAAAGGTATCACCCGACTCCCTTGGACTTATCTAATCTCATGAGACCGCGGAGTAATTACAAACCCCTGTGAGCGAGAGGAGTTTGCCATGCAGCATTGAGAAGCGTCTGAGAAGTGAGTGCTGACAGGTTGAGAGTCTGGAGAGGAAAGAGTGTGTGATTTTCCAGGAGCGGAGCTGCACAGATAACTAGGACTGTGGGCCCGGTATTCACCCTGTGTTCTGCCTCCCTGTCTCACCACTAATTCTGTCTATAGCCATGCTGTATTGGACTTGGGTACTTTTGAACTGTTTGATATTGGATTACCAATAAAGCAGCTTTGCCGACCATTCCCAGCATTGTTTTAAACTCCTCTGTGTGTGGACTATCTTTCTATAACCAGCATCACCGCAGAGAAAGGAACGGTGGCGTCACCAGTGACAATCCAGCAGAAGAAACCAGGTAACCAAGTCCCTGGTTACCCATACTTTCATAGCCTGCCCTGTTGAACGAGCCCCTGACTACCCTCCGGGTGGGAGACAGTAGAGCTAACATGACAAGGGCCTACCACTAATCCCCGCTGTCTCCTAGGCTAGGGCCCGCTCCTTGGACGCTGCAGAGAAACCTCAAGTCCCGAATGTTTAACCCCTTCTATGTCGCAGTCAATTGTAGGCTTCCCCTCTCACCCATCAACCCTCCGCGACATAATCACAAAGTGCAGATAGGTTACCTTGGCAGCAGGAGGACTGGCAAAGGGCTCCATGTCTGGCAGGTATCTCAGGCTATCAGACTCCACCTCCAACAGAGTCTGATAGCCTGACAGCATATGCATAATATATTGCATTACAGACATAATGCAGTGTACTATGCTAGCGATCAAATGATTGCATCTTAAAGAACCCCTTCAAGGACTGAAAATTAGAGTACATAAAGTAACTCAATAAAGTTTAGCTTAAAAAAAGGGAATCCACAGTAAAAAAAAACTATTTTTCTCCACAAAACGATTTTTAAACAAGAATTGCCGCATAACGACCCAAACAATTAAAATATATAGTTATTTATTCCACAAGGTGAACGTTAAAAATAATTAAAAACAAGTATCAGAATTGCCGTTTTTTCGTCAGTACGCCTCATAAGGAGATGCAATAAAAAGGGACCAGAAAGCTGAATGTATCAATGAAAAGTAAAACTCTTCCTGCAAAAACCAAGATCTGACATAGCTACGTAAGCGGAAAAATAAAAACCTTATGGGTTTTGGAATAGGGCGCTGCAGATTCATATTTGTATGTCTTTAACACCTTAATGACGCAGCACCTTTTTTTCCCCATTTTTGGTTTTTCCTCCCCCACTTTATTTTTTATTGGCCGAGTTGTGTTTTTCAATGATACTATTAAATATACACCATATGATGTACTGAAAAGAGTGGACTGCGTCACTGTGGAGGGAGAAGTGACAATGACAGGGGAACGGTAGACAGGTGTCCTATTCTCCAAATCAGTGGGGGTCTCAGTGGTGAGACCTCCACTGATAAGCAAGTTACCCTCTATCCTGTGGATAGCCTGTGGACAGAAGATAACTTGTTATCTTGGTTCAACCCCTTTGACTTTCCAGACAATGAGTGCTTCCATCAGTGATGAAAGTGATCACTGTTACAGAAGACCCTCTGACCAATAAGCATCTTTTGTATTGCTCACTGATCCTCTCTGCTGGCTGGTCTTCCTCATCTCCAGGCACTCGCGCTATACTGAGCTTCATTGCCACCCATGTCAAGATATATTGTACATTGACGTCAAATGGTGGCACAGAGCCTGAAGCAGAAGAGGGCCCTGCAGTCTTCAAGAAAAAATCATCAGGACGGTCTGGGCTGAATGGAGAAGAAAAGTAAAGTCAGTCACCAGATTAAATATTTGTTCTGCCTCCATCTGTTTCTTTTAAGATGTGTTTAAATCTCTTTCATTAGAGAGTAAATTGGCTTTCAGTCGATTCTAGGAGTTGCTGGAGGGTCAATTTCCTAATCTGCCTATGGCACAGAATTACCGTATCCCAGCCCTAAATGCTGACAATATACACAAGATTATCCCAAGCAGCTGGTAGGCCGCCCCATAGCAGGGACAAGTCCTACTGAGGATGCAAGAAGGGCTACGGGCCACAAAGTCATAAAGCACAACCTTCATTTACCTCTAATGTTGAGGGCGGCCGCATCCTTCGCACTCTTGACCTTTTCTTCTTCTTGGTCAGATTCTTGCTCGTCTATATAGTCACCTGTAGCCAAAGAAGAAACGCTGTGTTGTGTATAAATTCTACAAACAGAAGAAACACCGGTTTTTCAAAAAAAACTCAGCTTCACCAGCGACAACAATTATACATTCTGCAGCATTATAGGACGACGGTGGCCTCAGAAGAACTCAGGACCTTCTCCATTTACCAACAGGTTGGGCCACCGAAAACAAAAGATTCTCATATACCCAAGATACCTAAACAACTCTCTATAACAGCAGACTGCAGCCAGGCAAAGCCACAATCGGGCCCGGTTCTTAGGGCCAACTTCACATGGGTGAGGGTGGAATTGGGCCGTCAATCACGTTCCGATATCGCCTTCGCAATCCATGTGAAATCCACTGAGGATGCAAGGCGTTTTTACATAAAAACAGGCTGGCATCACTTTGGCTGCCATGGCTTATAGCCGTGGCGGAGGTTCACAGAATTTCTCCCATGGTTTTTAATGGGAGATCTCGCATCACATGGTGCGATGCTGCCGCCAGCCCCATTGAAGGCAATAGGCGCTGCGATGTGAGATCACGCACAAGATAGAACATGCCGTGATTTTATTTCCACATCACGGTGCCATGCAGGAAAAAAAATCTTTAGCCCCCTGAAAGATCTTCTACACCCTGACCTCCTGTGGTCCATTAAAGGGGTTTCCAATGACCTAAAATTGCTTTACAATCACAGTCTTCTGCAGCCAATCACTGGCTATAGAAGGGCACTGATGTGGCCACTGATTGGCTACAGAAGTCACATGTCCTGCTCAGCAGCAACCAGGAAGCACAGAATGATTGTGTAACAATTTGAAGTTTTGGGACAATCCCTTTAAAGTGTTGCTTATTCTTTAGAGATCATTAGCTGTTCTGTTGAATTACATTATGAGATATGTTCATGATTAGCATTTAAAGGGGAAGTTCACTTTTTACATGGGCCTGTGAGAATGAGATCTTGAATTTTTTTAAATTTTTTGAGAGAGCTTACACCATTGTGTAAATGTACATAAGTAAAGGTGTGTCTTTGACGACCAACTTAATAGGAGGTGCTACCGATAGAGAACAAGGTATGCAGCTCCCCAGATACACAGGAACAACATGCCCCAAACCAGTTCTGAAGTAAAGGCCCTTTTATACATTCCAAAAATTGTTTAAACAAGCAAAACCTCAGTGTGAATGCAGCCGGCGACCGAACGACAAGCGATAAATTGTTTCCTTTTTGTTCTTCAGTCATGTTATGGAGGCACAGGAATCATCGTTGGCTCGTTCACTAATGGTTCCGTCCTCTCAGTTATACAGTTAATGTGAATGAGCCAACGATGTATCTGTATGATCAGGCTGTCTGAATGATCGATGTATCTGTATGATCAGGCTGTCTGAGCGATCGATGTATCTGTGTGATCAGGCTGTCTGAGCGATCGATGTATCTGTATGATCAGGCTGTCTGAATGATCGATGTATCTGTATGATCAGGCTGTCTGAGCGATCGACGTATCTGTATGATCAGGCTGTCTGAGCGATCGATGTATCTGTATGATCAGGCTGACTGAGCGATCGATGTATCTGTGTGATTAGGCTGTCTGAGCGATCGATGTATCTGTGTGATCAGGCTGACTGAGCGATCGTTGACATCGTTCACTCGTCTAAACAATATATATCGTTTGGTGTAAACGGACCCGGAGGCGCTCTCTCTATCAGGTCATAATTCCTAAACGTGAACTTCCCCATTAAATCCAAAAAGTTAACTTTCACAAGGTTAGGAATTAACTTAACCCCTTAGTGACAGCCAATACGCCTTTTACTGACCTCCTAATTGGCTTTAAACCTGCACATACATCTTTTAGGCCCCTTTCACATGCCGTAGGCATTTTTACGTGTGTTTACCGGCGCCGTAAAAACTTGTGAACGGGTGCACAAATCTAACATTTGTACGCCCGTTCAAACGGCATAGGCCTGGTGCATATATGCTGAGGCCGCCATGCCATTGCCCTGCCCTTCCCTCCCCGGCTCACCTCCTCTCTCCTCCCCTCTGGCTGTTTGCAATGGGAGGAGGCAGGACGGGGCGGCGCTTAGCTACGCCACTGTCCCTCCCATTGCAAACAGCCGGAGGGGAGGAGAGAATAGGGAGGGAGTTTAGCAGTCACGCTACTAAACTCCCTCCCACCTCCCTTCTCCGGCCGCTGTCAGTGGCTCCCATAGGAGCCCATGCAGCAGTCGACGTATTCTGGTCAGAAAGATAGTTTCAGGACTATTTTTGCGGCCCAGCATGAAAGCATCTGCCACTATATTGGCCCGGCCGGGCGCTTTCACGCTGCGGGAATACGGCCATGTGATCTGATGCATTGGAATCCAATGCATCAGACTGTAGCATATATCGTCCAGCCGTGAAAACGGTAGCCGATAAACGTTCCTTTCAAAGAGCCCTCCAGGTGGTGGTCTGGCTGATTACTGACAGCCGGACTGCTGCTCTAACTGCCAGGAACAGAAAAATCTCAGATCCTGGCAGTTTAATCCACAATCAATAGCAACTGCAGCATATAAGCAGGTGACAGGGGGCGGTGGGTTCCTCCCGTGACCCGTTAGCACACCACAAAATGATCTCAAGGTACCAATAGGTTCCCATGGCAGCCAGAAGTCTGAAAAAGGCCTCCATGTCTGCCATGTTAACTCAGCCTATTAGGCCCCGCCTCTTGCACAGTCTAATAAACTGTTGTCATAGGCATAGTAGAACGCAGTATATCAGTAATGCAGTATACTATTCTAGTGATCAAACAATCACATCTTCAGGTCCTCTTGAGAGACTAAAAAATAGTGCAAAAAAGTTTGCCCATTTTTCCTCACAAAAACTATCACCGGAATTCCAATTTTTTTCTCTTTTTTGCCTCCCAATAATGCAATAAAAAGAAATCCAAGTCGCACGCCCCTCAAAGTGGCACCAATAAAAACCAACTCTTCCTGTAAAAAAAATATGACCTCACAGACCTCCGCTGACGGAAAAATAAAAATGTTTTGTTTTCTAGAATGCGGCGATGCAGATTCAATTGTTTTTCTTTAAAAGCATGTTTTTTGTCCTAAGGTAATAAAAAATTTTTTTTAAAATCTCTATAAACTTGGTGTCTCAGTAATCGTGCCGATCCAATTGGTGAATGTTGTAAACGCAAAGCCCAAAAACAATAGTGGAATTGGGGGGGGGGGGGAAGGGGGGCATCTCCCTCCCCAAAAATGTAATACAATTTCTACAACACATTATATGGACCCCGGGGTGCGGCCAGTAATATATACAACTTGTCCCAAAAATACCAGGTGAGTCAGTGAGTTATGGCTCTTGCAATTCGACTATTGGTCCTTAAGGCAGAAAATCAGCCAGTCACTGAGGGGTTAAAAATAATAATACTGTCAACCACAAAAATTCCAGATTACACAATCTAAAATATGTTGGTTGGCAGAAGGGCTACTAAATATCTTAATCTGGGGCGGGACGGGGACAGTTGGACCCACAGTAACATATTGGGCAACCACAACTGTTGCTGTATGTTGCCGTGTTGGCCGGGTAACTATTGCCCAATATTTTTGCCCTTTTTTTAGTAATGGAAGACAGAAATCGAGGGACTCGAATCAATTGGCTTCCACCTGTGTAACTGTAAATTGCCTGGACTAGATGTTTTCCAAAAATAGCCAAAATTTTTGAAAATATCAACATTTTTTTGCACTTCACACAAGGCAGGCTCTAGATTTGCAAAGGTATCAGAAACTGCCGGCATGAAGGCCCCTGTGAGATAAGGAGGCCATTAACCCTCGTGACCCCAGATAAGGGAGATAATTCCAGTGACTCATTGCTGTGGAAGAACTCTTTATCCCAAGATAACAATAACAGGATTATAGAAGGTCTGACAACAACCTAATGTGCCCCAGAGATGGACCCTTCACAAAAACCTACAGCTAACTTAACCCTTTAGTGACCCACCTACTTTGTGCCTTAAGGACCAAGCCGTTTTCATTGTTACACAGCTAGAGCCATAACTCGCCGGCAGCCGTATGAGGCCTTGGGATGTATCACTGGCCGCACTCCGGGGTCCATATAACGGGCTGTAGAACGTTTACTCCATTTTTGGGGGGAGATGGAAAAACGACTAGAAGTTCCGACATTGTTTTTGGGTTTTGTTCTCACAGCGGTCACCATTCAGTAAATATAACACAACTTTCCTATCTGATCGGCACGATTCCTGCCATAACAAGTTTATAGGAACTTTTACACTTTTTAGTATTTTATCATACTAAAACACATTTTTAAAGTAACATAATTGACTCTGCATCTCCGAGCTCTAAGACCCGGGGCATGTTTGTATTTCCGGCAGCGAAGCTCTGTGAGGGCTCGGTTTTTGTGGGAAGAGTAGAAGTTTTATTTTACTTATATGTGACTTTGATTGCTTTTTATTTCAGTTTTTGGAATGTGAACGAAAAAAAAAATTGTGGCATTTAAAAAAATTATTTTTATGGCGTTTGCGCAATAAATAAAATATTTTCATTCCCTGGATCGTTATGCATGCGGTAATCCCCCTTATGTGTTGCTTTTAAAATTTTGGGGGGTATTTTATCCATAAAAAACTGTTTTTGGGGGGAAAAAATGCAGATTTTCTTTTAAACTGGATTTTTTTTTTCAATTAAACTTTATTGAACTTTTTTGACACTATTTGTTAGTCCCCCGAGGGGACTTGAAGATGTGATTGCTCGATCACTAGGATAGTACACTGCAATACTTATGTAGTGCCTTCTATTAAGCCCGTGACAACAGTCTATAAGGGCGGTTTCACATGCGCAAAATTTGTGCACACAATACACACAGAATAGAACCATTCAAGGGGTTCGCTCACATTTCCTTTTTTTGCGTCCACAGAAAAAAAACGCAGCATGCTCTATTTTTGTGCACCAAAGGTCCACATGGATGTCTATGGAAGGTGCGCAAATGCGCAATACGCTGCACAATCCATGGAAACAAGAACACATCTGGACCTCATTAGGCATTCATAACACAAATACATTGCACTGAATCGTGTCATTTGCGCATGTGCTCGTGTGAAGCCGCCATTAGACTCTGCAGGAGGGGGGATCTAATAGGCTGGGTTACATGGTAGACATGGAGGCCTTTGTCATGCTTCCCACTGTGATAGGAGCCTATTGGTACCTTGCAATCACACTGTGGGGTGTTGATGGGTGACAGAAAGAGCCCCCTTTCCTGTCATCTGCTTACAACTGCAGTTGCTTTTGTGGCATGTAAGGGGTTAAACTGCCAGCATCTGAGATTTCTCCATTCCTGGCAGTTAGAGCAGGAGCCTGGCTGTCATTAGTCAGTCAAGCCACCGCCTTAAAAAGGTGTATGTGCCGATTTAAAGCCTATTACTGAGGTCAGTAAAAAGGCATATTGCGGTCACGAAGAGGTTAATTTTGTAGTGTTCTTGGAAGACCCCAAGTTTAGGTTGCAAGACCATAGAGGGTCCAACATTTACCGTTTTACTTATCGCAAATACCCTCCCAAAATAACCGAAAGGCACCTGCTAAGGTCTTGTCTGAGCTCTCGGATCCTTGGCTCCCTCCAGCTTGGTATGGGGTGACGTTAAGGCAGCCGTTGGAGGTTTCTTTGGGTTCTTCTGGTTCTTGTTGCTTTTTACGACCACATAAGAAACGCATACATGCACCATAGTCTTGAAAGACCAATAGACCCAAGATGTTCACTCCCAATCCAAGTGCACCCACTATCAACACCAACTCAGGACCATCAATCTTTTCCGGTTTGGCCAACCTGAGAATGGAATCCACCAAGATGGTAAAGCAAAGAGCGGTGAGGAAGACTGCATTGCTCAGCGCACCCACCACCTCTGCACGGGTGTACCCATAGGTAGCATTCGGTCCCCTGCTCTTTCGCCTAGATACACGGGAGGCTGTGATCCCAACACACAAAGAGATCAAATCTGACAACATATTAAAGGAGTCAGAGATCAGGGCGATGGAGTTGCCCAAGTAGCCAGAAACTAACTCTGCTACAAAGAAGATGACGGTGATGACCAACATGAAGATAAGCCTGCAGGTCTTCCCAGTGTAGCGCCCCATTGCTGTGCACCAGTGGTCCTTACGGAAGGCTCTTGGTAATCAGTGGTCTTTCTGTGGGGTCAGGTATAGGGCCACTGTCAGCTCTTTACGTGGATCAGAGACGGACTCTTCATGCAGTCTGTAGGGTCAGTGTGCATATGGCAGCAGACAGCTGGCACTCTTTTAGCCAGGGTGAGAAGTCTAGTGTGCAGCGCAGCACCACCAACAAGGGGAACCCAACAAACAATGTAGGAGACTGAAATCCAACAAAACAAACAGCAGGGCCGCAGCTGTCAGAGGATGGAGCCCAAGACAATCTGCCAGCTGATGGAGCTCTTGGAGAGTTACTGTGCTACCGGCAGAGCAATGATGATGTTCTCGAGTCCTGAAACAGAGCTAGTGGCTGGTGGTACAAAAAAAGAAGTAGTGCAGAGCTAATGATGTTCTTCTAGTTGGTGCAGATGATCTAGTAGTCCTGATTGGCTAGTGCAGATGGTCAGATGGTGCAGAAAAGCTAATGGTGGCCTTCTGGTGCAGAAGACCTAGTGGGGGTCTTCTTCTGGTGCAAATGATATAGAAGAGCTGTTTTCCTGGTGCAGAAGAGCTAGTGGTGGTCTTCTCCTGGTACAGGTGGTTGTAGGAGAACAGTTTGATTGGTACAGGTGGTACAGACAAGCTAGTGGTGCTCTTCTTCTACAGGTGGAATAGAAGAGCTAATGGTACTCTTCTTTTGGTACGGGTAGTGAGGAAGAGCTAATGGTGGTCTTCTCCTTCTGCAGATGGAGTAGAAGGCTAATGGTGGTCCTTGTGCAGGTGATACAGAAGATGATGGTGATGGTCTTCTGCAGGTGGAATACAAGAGCTAGCGGTACAAGTGCTGAAGAAGAGCTAATGGTGGTCTTGTCCTTGTGCAGGTGGTATGGAAGAGCAGCTCTGCTGGTACAGGTGATGTGAAAGAGGTAGTGAAGAAGAGCTATTTGTGGTCCTCCCCTGGTGCAGATGGTGTAGAAGGCTAATGGTGGTCTTCTCCTCGTGCAGGTGATACAGAAGAGCTAGTGGTGGTCTTCTCCTGGTGCAGGTGGTTTAGAAGTGCAGTTCCCCTGGTGCAGGTGGCACTATCCTGGGTGCTTTTGCCCCTGTGACTCCGCTTTATATACGAGGCTGCGATAAGAGCAATTGCTGTGTCAGGATTGTCTCACACCCAGCTCAGGCCGCTCCTGTTTTCCAGCATGTACACAGGGTAATATGACAGTCCGGACCGCCTCCCATTATCTCAGCAGTGACTTCCTGCAGTACTATATGGTGTCCTCAGATCCTCCTGTATGTTACATCTGGGGGTTCTGCACAACCATTACTGTACAAACAAGTCAGGACTGTGGATAATGGGAGTTACTTCCCTCCCGGGAGATGTAATGGCAGATATATTGTCACTCCAAGATAATTGGAGGGGGGATTATATAATAAACAAAGCACAGCGCCTCTCTACACTATTGTTGTGGCTGGTACTGCAGCTCCTACAATTAAATTGAAAAGAGCTGATCTGCAGTACCAGACGCAGCCATGGACAGGAGGGGTGCTGTTTTGGGGAGAAAAAACAGACTTTTTTTTTTCTAATCTTGTGCAACCTTGCTTGTGCTATAACTTAAGCATCAAACTTTGTGCAAGTTGTCACGTACTAGGAGTACATAATAAGCCAGTTATTAATGTGCGGAGGACACACCTGCTAATTAAGGAGCATGCATCTAATTAAGGAGGATGCACCTGCTAATTAAGGAGGAACCATTTGCCTGATTTCCCCACAGTTATAAATCCATTCTCCTCAATATCAGCTAATGAATGGAAAGAGATTCAAGTGAATTACAGTGCGGCCAATGGTCATCATACACTAAATGGACTCTTTATTAAACCCCCTTATTAGAACCTGTAGCCCTTTATTGAGGCACTAGACCCATTTATTAGAGCCCCCGGCTCGCACATTATTGGCTCTTCCCTGTATGGTAATTCCCCCCGTGACCCCGGAGTGCGACATAAAATCACGTGACAAGTTTTCCGTGAATCAGTTTCAGTGTGAATCCACATTAGATGGGAAAATCCAGCGATCGGAGCGACTTCCAACGAGGCCGGTCATCGGTGCTGGACTAGCCGGGGTCTCACTGCCAACTGCGGGGGAATGGGGTGGGTTTGTGTTTCTCATGTAACGGTGTGGAGAGTATACCGAAAATGGCGCGATCGGTGAAAACATCCAGCGAAAGGGGATCCTGTGGATGGAAACAACTCATCACTGAAAGGGGTCGGAGGAGGATGTCAGGAATCGTTCTGACCAACATTTAAGTAAATTGCAATAAAACCACTCTGCCGATCCAACAAATGTGTCTGAACGTACAACCCTTTATTCCTTACATGAATGAGTTATCACACCTCATGAGATGACCAGTTCCAGGGTCATTGCGTCCAACGCCTTTTCTCACAGGGGTGCGATTTTTGGCTGCCCACATCGCAGCCAAATCACATGAATGGGAGAAAGCCGGGACCAAGTTGCGGCTAAATCTCCCGTCTTCTCTCTTAATCACACGTCCCGGCTGCGGCGTATATACGCTATCTTTTCCGGCCGGCTGACTTTACGCATCAGAAAACCGCCGAGCTGAAGAAATGCATCGGAATCCCATGCTTCAGAGAGCCGCGATGAAACACTCATGGGAAACAGACACCAGCGGGCAGAAGAGCGCAGAAATGATCGCTGAGCAGCGGAAAAACATCTCCTGGTCAGATGAATCCAGATTTCTGTGCCGATGGGTGGTCAGAATTTGGCACAAGCAGCATGCATCGCTGACCCCTTCCTGTCAGCCGGTCAGAACATGTCAGCACCGCCATCTAATCTGCGGCAACCACAAGAAGCTTCCTGTCCGCAAGGGCCGATATTCCTGCAGAACCCTTTGATCACTCAGTGAGATCTACACCACCACGGCAAGTTGCTGCGGTTCTGAAGGGCAGAGGTGGCCCAATACGCTACTAAACTGGGGAGGGGCGCTCTTATACCGTCTCTGCTCAGTGTAGTCAGGCAGCTGCAATCTGTAGGGAAACATGAACACGTTTTTGCCGTTTTCTCTGCATCGTTCATCCTTGAAAAATTCTCCATAAAAATCAAATAGTTTGAACAAAGAAACAAATACAATTGTATCACTTTGAATCTTTAGATCTTTTATTGCCCCCCAGTGGTGGGAGATGTTACTGCAAACCATGAAATCATACAAGTAATGTAGTAGATGCATCATATTCTACAGCTACAAGAAACCGTGAGTAAAACCCTTGGCAACCCAGGGATTTCTGTACAGATTCCTAATAAGATGGGGTCTGGTTGTATCCAAGTCACAGTTATAGGCAAACACAGACACATGGACCATTTATGTCTTTTATTAAGCACATTGAGCAAACACCCACAAATAAGGAAAAATAAGGGAAAGTCTGTGGTAAAGACTTTAATAAAGACATATCCTGCACAAAGCATATGGAGTTGTTATGGCATAAGCTAAAGAGGGTTCTGCACACAGGGCATCCCAGAAATAGTGAACTGAAACATTTGCAGGATAGAAAGTTCGGAATTCCTTCACAAAGTTGAACAAATCTTATTTGTAGCTACAGGAAACGTTTGATGGAGATGCATGCTGCTAATCCAAGATCTACAGCTTATTAAATACAAAGGTTCAGACATACATAGACATGAGCCACACAGACAGAGAAATGGATGTGAGAAAGGGAAATAGACACTATGGAAACTACTAATTATACTGTTCATATGTACAAGAATATAACTACTATCATACAGCCCCCTGTGTACAAGAATATAACTACTATAATACCGCCCCCTATGTACAAGAATATAACTACTATAATACTGCTCCTATGTACAAGAATATAACTACTATAATACTGCTCCCTATGTACAAGAATATAACTACTATAATACTGCCCCCTATGTACAAGAATATAACTACTATAATACTGCCCTTTATGTACAAGAATATAACTACTATAATACTGCCTCCTATGTACAAGAATATAACTACTATAATACTGCTTCTATGTACAAGAATATAACTACTATAATACTGCCCCCTATGTACAAGAATATAACTACTATAATACTGCCCCCTATGTACAAGAATATAACTACTATAATACTGCCTCCTATGTACAAGAATATAACTACTATAATACTGCCCCCTATGTACAAGAATATAACTACTATAATACTGCCCTTTATGTACAAGAATATAACTACTATAATACTGCCTCCTATGTACAAGAATATAACTACTATAATACTGCCTCCTATGTACAAGAATATAACTACTATAATACTGCCCCCTATGTACAAGAATATAACTACTATAATACTGCCCCCTATGTACAAGAATATAACTACTATAATACTGCCCCCTATGTACAAGAATATAACTACTATAATACTGCCGCCTATGTACAAGAATATAACTACTATAATACTGCTCCTATGTACAAGAATATAACTACTATAATACTGCCCCTATGTACAAAAATATAACTACTATAATACTGCCCCCTATGTACAAGAATATAACTACTATAATACTGCCCCCTATGTACAAGAATATAACTACTATAATACTGCTCCCTATGTACAAGAATATAACTACTATAATACTGCTCCTATGTACAAGAATATAACTACTATAATACTGCCCCCTATGTACAAGAATATAACTACTATAATACTGCCCCCTATGTACAAGAATATAACTACTATAATACTGCCCCCTATGTACAAGAATATAACTACTATAACACTGCCCCCTATGTACAAGAATATAACTACTATAATACTGCTCCCTATGTACAAGAATATAACTACTATAATACTGCCCCTATCTACAAGAATATAACTACTATAATACTGCCCCCTATGTACAAGAATATAACTACTATAATACTGTCCCCTATGTACAAGAATAGAACTACAATAATACTGTCCCCTATGTACAAGAATATAACTACTATAATACTGCTCATATGTACAAGAATATAACTACTATAATACTGCCCCTTATGTACAAGAATATAACTACTATAATACTGCCCCCTATGTACAAGAATATAACTACTATAATACTGCCCCCTATGTACAAGAATATAACTACTATAATACTGCCCCCTATGTACAAGAATATAACTACTATAATACTGCCCCCTATGTACAAGAATATAACTACTATAATACTGCCCCCTATGTACAAGATTCTAACTACTATAATACTGCCCCCTATGTACAAGAATATAACTACTATAATACTGCCCCCTATGTACAAGAATATAACTACTATAATACTGCCCCCTATGTACAAGAATATAACTACTATAATACTGCCCCCTATGGGCAAGAATATAACTACTATAATACTGCCCCCTATGTACAAGAATATAACTACTATAATACTGCCCCCTATGTACAAGATTATAACTACTATAATACTGCCCCCTATGTACAAGAATATAGCTAGTATAATACTGCCTCCTATGTACAAGACTATAACTATTATAATACTGCCTCCTATGTACCAGAATATAACTACTATAATACTGCCCCCTATGTACAAGAATATAACTACTATAATACTGCCCCCTATGTACAAGAATATAACTACTATAATACTGCCCCCTATGTACAAGAATATAACTACTATAATACTGCCCCCTATGTACAAGAATATAACTACTATAATACTGCCCCCTATGTAAAAGAATATAACTACTATAATACTGCTTCTATGTACAAGAATATAACTACTATAATACTGCCTCCTATGTACAAGAATATAACTACTATAATACTGCCTCCTATGTACAAGAATATAACTACTATAATACTGCCCCCTATGTACAAGAATATAACTACTATAATACTGCCCCCTATGTACAAGAATATAACTACTATAATACTGCCCCCTATGTACAAGAATATAACTACTATAATACTGCCGCCTATGTACAAGAATATAACTACTATAATACTGCTCCTATGTACAAGAATATAACTACTATAATACTGTCCCCTATGTACAAGAATATAACTACTATAATACTGCCCCCTATGTACAAGAATATAACTACTATAATACTGCTCCCTATGTACAAGAATAGAACTACAATAATACTGTCCCCTATGTACAAAAATATAACTACTATAATACTGCTCCTATGTACAAGAATATAACTACTATAATACTGCCCCTTATGTACAAGAATATAACTACTATAATACTGCCCCCTATGTACAAGAATATAACTACTATAATACTGCCCCCTATGTACAAGAATATAACTACTATAATACTGCCCCCCTATGTACAAGAATATAACTACTATAATACTGCCCCCTATGTACAAGATTATAACTACTATAATACTGCCCCCTATGTACAAGAATATAACTACTATAATACTGCCCCCTATGTACAAGAATATAACTACTATAATACTGCCCCCTATGTACAAGAATATAACTACAATAATACTGCCCCCTATGTACAAGATTATAACTACTATAATACTGCCCCCTATGTACAAGAATATAGCTAGTATAATACTGCCTCCTATGTACAAGACTATAACTATTATAATACTGCCTCCTATGTACCAGAATATAACTACCATAATACTGCCTTCTATGTACAAGAATATAACTACTATAATACTGCCCCCTATGTACAAGAATATAACTACTATAATACTGCCCCCTATGTACAAGAATATAACTACTATAATACTGCCCCCTATGCACAAGAATATAACTACTATAATACTGCCCCCCACATATATAGTAGTTACATTCTTGTACCTAGGGGGCAGTATTATAGTAGTTATATTCTTGTACATAGGGGGCACTATTATAGTAGTTATATTCTTGTACATAGGGGGCAGTTTTATAGTAGTTATATTCTTGTACATAGGGGGCAGTATTATAGTAGTTATATTCTTGTACATAGGGGGCAGTATTATAGTATAGTAGTTATATTCTTGTACATAGGAGGCAGTATTATAGTAGTTATATTCTTATACATAGGGGGCAGTATTATTGTAGCTATATTCTTGTACATGGGAGCAGTATTACAGTCATTATATTCTTGTACATAGGAGCAGTATTATAGTAGTTATATTCTTGTACATAGGAGGCAGTATTATAGTAGTTATATTCTTATACATAGGGGGCAGTATTATAGTAGTTATATTCTTGTACATGGGAGGTAGTATTATAGTAGTCATATTCTTATACACAGGGGGCAGTATTATAGTAGTTATATTCTTGTACATAGGGGGCAGTATTATAGTAGTTATATTCTTGTACATAGGGGCAGTATTATAGTAGTCATATTCTTATACACAGGGGGCAGTATTATAGTAGTTGTATTCTTGTACATAGGAGCAGTATTATAGTAGTTATATTCTTGTACATAGAAGCAGTATTATAGTAGTTATATTCTTGTACATAGGGGGCAGTATTATGGTAGTTATATTCTTGTACATAGGAGCAGTATTATAGTAGTTATATTCTTGTACATAGGGGGCAGTATTATAGTAGTTATATTCTTATATAGAGGGGGCAGTATTATAGCAGTTATATTCTTGTACATAGGGGGCAGTATTATAGTAGTTATATTCTTGTATATAGTAGGCAGTATTATAGTAGTTATATTCTTGTACATAGGAGCAGTATTATAGTAGTTATATTCTTGTACATAGGGGGCAGTATTATAGTAGTTATATTCTTGTACATAGGAGCAGTATTATAGTAGTTATATTCTTGTACATAGGAGCAGTATTATAGTAGTTATATTCTTGTACATAGGGGGCAGTATTATAGCAGTTATATTCTTGTACATAGGGGGCAGTATTATAGTAGTTATATTCTTGTATATAGTAGGCAGTATTATAGTAGTTATATTCTTGTGCATAGGAGCAGTATTATAGTAGTTATATTCTTGTACATAGGGGGCAGTATTATAGTAGTTATATTCTTGTACATAGGAGCAGTATTATAGTAGTTATATTCTTGTACATAGGAGCAGTATTATAGTAGTTATATTCTTGTACATAGGGGGCAGTATTATGGTAGTTATATTCTTGTACATAGGAGCAGTATTATAGTAGTTATATTCTTGTACATAGGGGGCAGTATTATAGTAGTTATATTCTTATATAGAGGGGGCAGTATTATAGCAGTTATATTCTTGTACATAGGGGGCAGTATTATAGTAGTTATATTCTTGTATATAGTAGGCAGTATTATAGTAGTTATATTCTTGTACATAGGAGCAGTATTATAGTAGTTATATTCTTGTACATAGGAGCAGTATTATAGTAGTTATATTCTTGTACATAGGGGGCAGTATTATAGTAGTTATATTCTTGTACATAGAGGGCAGTATTATAGTAGTTATATTCTTGTACATAGGGGGCAGTATTATAGTAGTTATATTCTTGTACATAGGGGGCAGTATTATAGTAGTTATATTCTTGTACATAGGAGCAGTATTATAGTAGTTATATTCTTGTACATAGGGGGCAGTATTATAGTAGTTATATTCTTATATAGAGGGGGCAGTATTATAGCAGTTATATTCTTGTACATAGGGGGCAGTATTATAGTAGTTATATTCTTGTATATAGTAGGCAGTATTATAGTAGTTATATTCTTGTACATAGAGGGCAGTATTATAGTAGTTATATTCTTGTACATAGGGGGCAGTATTATAGTAGTTATATTCTTGTACATAGGGGGCAGTATTATAGTAGTTATATTCTTGTACATAGGAGGTAGTATTATAGTAGTTATATCCTTGTACATAGGGAGCAGTATTATAGTAGTTATATTATTGTACATAGGAGGCAGTATTATAGTAGTTATATTCTTGTACATAGGGAGGCAGTATTATAGTAGTTATATTCTTGTACATAGGGGGCAGTATTATAGTAGTAATATTCTTGTACATAGGGGCAGTATTATAGTAGATATATTCTTGTACATGGGGGCAGTATTATAGTAGTTATATTCTTGTACATAGGAGCAGTATTATAGTAGTTATATTCTTGTACATAGGGGGCAGTATTATAGTAGTTATATTCTTGTACATAGAGGGCAGTATTATAGTAGTTATATTCTTGTACATAGGGGGCAGTATTATAGTAGTTATATTCTTGTACATAGGGGGCAGTATTATAGTAGTTATATTCTTGTACATAGGAGCAGTATTATAGTAGTTATATTCTTATATAGAGGTGGCAGTATTATAGCAGTTATATTCTTGTACATAGGGGGCAGTATTATAGTAGTTATATTCTTGTATATAGTAGGCAGTATTATAGTAGTTATATTCTTGTACATAGAGGGCAGTATTATAGTAGTTATATTCTTGTACATAGGGGGCAGTATTATAGTAGTTATATTCTTGTACATAGGGGGCAGTATTATAGTAGTTATATTCTTGTACATAGGAGGTAGTATTATAGTAGTTATATCCTTGTACATAGGGAGCAGTATTATAGTAGTTATATTATTGTACATAGGAGGCAGTATTATAGTAGTTATATTCTTGTACATAGGGAGGCAGTATTATAGTAGTTATATTCTTGTACATAGGGGGCAGTATTATAGTAGTAATATTCTTGTACATAGGGGCAGTATTATAGTAGATATATTCTTGTACATGGGGGCAGTATTATAGTAGTTATATTCTTGTACATAGGAGCAGTATTATAGTAGTTATATTCTTGTACATAGGGGGCAGTATTATAGTAGTTATATTCTTGTACATAGAGGGCAGTATTATAGTAGTTATATTCTTGTACATAGGGGGCAGTATTATAGTAGTTATATTCTTGTACATAGGGGGCAGTATTATAGTAGTTATATTCTTGTACATAGGAGCAGTATTATAGTAGTTATATTCTTATATAGAGGGGGCAGTATTATAGCAGTTATATTCTTGTACATAGGGGGCAGTATTATAGTAGTTATATTCTTGTATATAGTAGGCAGTATTATAGTAGTTATATTCTTGTACATAGAGGGCAGTATTATAGTAGTTATATTCTTGTACATAGGGGGCAGTATTATAGTAGTTATATTCTTGTACATAGGGGGCAGTATTATAGTAGTTATATTCTTGTACATAGGAGGTAGTATTATAGTAGTTATATCCTTGTACATAGGGAGCAGTATTATAGTAGTTATATTATTGTACATAGGAGGCAGTATTATAGTAGTTATATTCTTGTACATAGGGAGGCAGTATTATAGTAGTTATATTATTGTACATAGGGGGCAGTATTATAGTAATTATATTCTTGTACATGGGAGGTAGTATTATAGTAGTCATATTCTTATACACAGGGGGCAGTATTACGGTAGTTGTATTCTTGTACATAGGAGCAGTATTATAGTACTTATATTCTTGTACATAGGGAGCAGTATTATAGTAGTTATATTCTTGTACATAGGGGCAGTATTATAGTAGTTGTATTCTTATATAGAGGGGGCAGTATTATAGCAGTTATATTCTTGTACATAGGAGCAGTATTATAGTAGTTATATCCTTGTACATAGGAGCAGTATTATAGTAGTTATATTCTTGTACATAGGAGGTAGTATTATAGTAGTTATATTCTTGTGCATAGGAGCAGTATTATAGTAGTTATATTCTTGTACATAGGGGGCAGTATTATAGTAGTTATATTCTTATACATAGGGGGCTGTATTATAGTAGCTATATTCTTGTACATGGGAGCAGTATTATAGTAGTTATATTCTTGTACATAGGGGGCAGTATTATAGTAGTTATATTCTTGTACATGGGGGCAGTATTATAGTAGTTATATTCTTGTACATGGGGGCAGTATTATAGTAGTTATATTCTTGTACATAGGAGCAGTATTATAGTAGTTATATTCTTGTACATAGGGGGCAGTATTATAGTAGTTATATTATTGTACATAGGGAGGCAGTATTATAGTAGTTATATTCTTGTACATAGGGAGGCAGTATTATAGTAGTTATATTATTGTACATAGGGGGCAGTATTATAGTAATTATATTCTTGTACATGGGAGGTAGTATTATAGTAGTCATATTCTTATACACAGGGGGCAGTATTACGGTAGTTGTATTCTTGTACATAGGAGCAGTATTATAGTACTTATATTCTTGTACATAGGGAGCAGTATTATAGTAGTTATATTCTTGTACATAGGGGCAGTATTATAGTAGTTGTATTCTTATATAGAGGGGGCAGTATTATAGCAGTTATATTCTTGTACATAGGAGCAGTATTATAGTAGTTATATCCTTGTACATAGGAGCAGTATTATAGTAGTTATATTCTTGTACATAGGAGGTAGTATTATAGTAGTTATATTCTTGTGCATAGGAGCAGTATTATAGTAGTTATATTCTTGTACATAGGGGGCAGTATTATAGTAGTTATATTCTTATACATAGGGGGCTGTATTATAGTAGCTATATTCTTGTACATGGGAGCAGTATTAGTCATTATATTCTTGTACATAGGAGCAGTATTATAGTAGCTATATTCTTGTACATAGGGGGCAGTATTATAGTAGTTATATTCTTGTACATGGGGGCAGTATTATAGTAGTTATATTCTTGTACATGGGGGCAGTATTATAGTAGTTATATTCTTGTACATAGGAGCAGTATTATAGTAGTTATATTCTTATACATAGGGGGCTGTATTATAGTAGCTATATTCTTGTACATGGGAGCAGTATTAGTCATTATATTCTTGTACATAGGAGCAGTATTATAGTAGCTATATTCTTGTACATAGGGGGCAGTATTATAGTAGTTATATTCTTGTACATGGGGGCAGTATTATAGTAGTTATATTCTTGTACATGGGGGCAGTATTATAGTAGTTATATTCTTGTACATAGGAGCAGTATTAGTCATTATATTCTTGTACATAGGAGCAGTATTATAGTAGCTATATTCTTGTACATAGGGGGCAGTATTATAGTAGTTATATTCTTGTACATGGGGGCAGTATTATAGTAGTTATATTCTTGTACATAGGCATAGTATTATAGTAGTTATATTCTTGTACATAGGGGACAGTATTATTGTAGCTATATTCTTGTACATAGGGGGCAGTATTATAGTAGTTATATTCATGTACATAGGGAGCAGTATTATAGTAGTTATATTCTTGTACATAGGCGGCAGTATTTTAGTAGTTATATTCTTGTACATAGGGGTTAGTATTATAGTAGTTAGTTTCTTGTACATAGGGGCTGTATTATAGTAGTTACATTCTTGTACATACGGGCAGTATTATAGTAGTTATATTCTTGTACATAGGGGGCAGTATTATAGTAATTATATTCTTATACATAGGAGCAGTATTATAGTAGTTATATTCTTGTACATAGGGGTTAGTATTATAGTAGTTAGTTTCTTGTACATAGGGGCTGTATTATAGTAGTTACATTCTTGTACATACGGGCAGTATTATAGTAGTTATATTCTTGTACATAGGGGACAGTATTATAGTAGTTCTATTCTTGTACATAGGGGGCAGTATTATAGTAGTTGTATTCTTGTACATAGGGGCAGTATTATGGTAATTATATTCTTATACATAGGAGCGGTATTATAGTAGTTATATTCTTGTACATAGGGGCTGTATTATAGTAGTTACATTCTTGTACATAGGGGGCAGTATTATAGTAGTTATATTCTTGTACATAGGGGACAGTATTATAGTAGTTCTATTCTTGTACATAGGGGGCAGTATTATAGTAGTTGTATTCTTGTACATAGGAGGCAGTATTATAGTAGTTATATTCTTGTACATTGGAGGCAGTATTATAGTAGTTATATTCTTGTACATAGGAGGCAGTATTATAGTAGTTATATTCTTGTACATAGGAGGCAGTATTATAGTAGTTATATTCTTGTACATAGGGGGGCAGTATTATAGTAGTTGTATTCTTGTACATAGGAGGCAGTATTATAGTAGTTATATTCTTGTACATAGGAGGCAGTATTATAGTAGTTATAGTCTTGTACATAGGAGGCAGTATTATAGTAGTTATATACTTGTACATAGGAGGCAGTATTATAGTAGTTATATACTTGTACATAGGAGGCAGTATTATAGTAGTTATATTCTTGTACATAGGAGCAGTATTATAGTAGTTATATTCTTGTACATAGGAGCAGTATTATAGTAGTTATATTCTTGTATATAGGGAGCAGTATTATAGTAGTTATATTCTTGTATATAGGGAGCAGTATTATAGTAGTTATATTCTTATACATAGGGAGCAGTATTATAGTAGATATATTCTTGTACATAGGGGGCAGTATTATATTAGTTATATTCTTGTACATAGAGGCAGTATTATAGTAGTTATATTCTTGTACATAGGGGGCAGTATTATAGTAGTTATAATCTTGTACATAGGGGCAGTATTATAGTAGTTATATTCTTGTACATAGGGGGCAGTATTATAGTAGTTATATTCTTGTACATAGGGGCAGTATTATAGTAGTTATATTCTTGTACATAGGGGGCAGTATTATAGTAGTTATATCCTTGTACATAGGGAGCAGTATTATAGTAGTTATATTCTTGTACATAGGGGGCAGTATTATAGTAGTTGTATTCTTGTACATAGGGGGCAGTATTATAGTAGTTGTATTCTTGTACATAGGGGGCAGTATTATAGTAGTTGTATTCTTGTACATAGGGGGCAGTATTATAGTAGTTATATTCTTGTACATAGGGGGCAGTATTATAGTAGTTATATTCTTGTACATAGGGTGCAGTATTATAGTAGTTATATTCTTGTACATAGGGGGCAGTATTATAGTAGTTATATTCTTGTACATAGGGGGCAGTATTATAGTAGTTATATTCTTGTACTGTTCTTCATACCCCGCTTGTCATCAGGGATACAGCTGAAATAATAGTATCCGCTGTGAATCCCTGATAAGGCTCATCGTCGTCTTTCATCATGCTAAAAAAAGACACAGATGAGCGACGGGATAACGAAAAACTGCCGGATGTCAGTGCAGCTACACACAACGATCACTCAAAAGACGGCTTTTGAGCAATAACTGTTGTCTAAATGGGCCTTACCTGTTGTATCTTCTAAGTTCTCCTGTGTTTTGATAGCGCTGCGGAATAGGTTGGCGCTATACGAATACAGATCATCATCAGGCACATCCATACATGCTGTTTGTCGGGGCAGATGGGTTCTTCCAGCAACACAATGCGACACGTCCCATGGCTAGAAACGTCCAAGAGTGCTTGGAGGAGCCCGACCAAGACTTCCAAGTACTTCCCCGACCCCCAACTCCCCAGACTTGAACCCAATTGAACATCTGTGGGATCTCGATCGTTGTGTTCTCTCTATGAATCCTTCCCACTCACCTTCCAGCAACTGTGGATGCACTCAGCATGGCTCCAGATGCCCGAGACCACCTACCTGCACCTTCCTGGGTCCCTCCCAGCCTGTCCGTCACACGGCGGTTACTCCGGATATTAGCTGCCGGACATGCCCTGACGTAGATCTCAGAGGCGGTGGATACATTTCGGAGCGGGATAGAAGACAAGACGCGGCATTCATTTTAGCATTTATTATTAGGGATGTACTGAGAAAATAGGTGTGTAGAGCTGCAGCGCGCCGCCCCCCCACAGGATGGGTCCGAAAATCTGTTCTGAGGTTGTACATTAGGTAATAAAAATAAAGAGCTTAATAAAGGGGTCCGGGTGTCCGTCAGGGTCTAGTAGCTGCGGCCGAACAGGGTGTAATACTTGGCGGGGTTCTTATCGCACACGCACTTGGCTCCGGCCTGCAGCTCCTTGAGTGGTTTGAAGGGGATACAAAGACTCTTGGCTCCCATGGATGGCGCTCCGGGCTCCAGGTCCTGGTCCCTGTATACAGAGATAGATGTATGAGTGACAGCCTACAGCATCCTGATGCACTGGTACACACACAATGCAGCTTTCAGCCATTTAAAGGGACACTCCACCTAAAATAAGACATCTGGAAACCCACCGGCCCGTCCAGCAGATGTGACCGCAGCCCCTCACCACACTGAAATACCACCCTCATCTTTAGGATTGCAGAAATGGAAGCAAAATAGCTGCAGCGCCACATATAGATTACTACAGGTAAAGAAATGCATAACATGCACTTACCTGGCCGTCGTCTTCTTAATCCAGTCTTCACAGTCCATCTCACCGCAGAACGGGATCTGAACAATCTGGAGAGCAAGAGGAGAATTGTGAAAACAGCTGAAATATATCCAACGCTGAAGACTCATCTGTATACATGTATACCTGTGCAGTCTCAGTCCACCCCTAGGAGGACCACCAGCCAAGCGCCAGCCTCCCCTAGAGGACCGCCAGCCAAGCGCCAGCCTCCCCTAGAGGACCGCCAGCCAAGTGCCAGCCTCCCCTAGAGGACCACCAGCCAAGTGCCAGCCTCCCCTAGAGGACAACGATCCTGTCCTTGAAGGCCATCAGATTCGTACATAGCAGTTTCCAGCACGCCCCAGAAGATGTATATGTTGCTATGGAGGTCACCGAGGATCATCTTACTAATAATACACCATAAGGATTACGTAACACAGAACTCGCCGGCTTCTTGTTGAGGTTTCTAGATTTGATCTCCTCTCCTATCTTGGCACGGTGTATTACAGGCTCATCCCTGTGCAAATAGGAGCAGTCATGCCATTTTCAGAGGAGTGTAGAGCAGACGAGAGTTCAGCCTTAAGAACCTGGCGCCCCCTGGCTGCACACAGAGGTCTGCACTATCATGCCGCTACATCCCTACAAGAGGGGGTCTTTAACGCGGGGAGGTTTGTGCCCGTTCAGCGCTCATTCTTCAATTAGCGGAGGGGTTGGAAAGAACAGTCTGTCACCTCCTCTGTTATACTCGTCTGCAGCTTAACTGCCCCCTTCCATATAGAGAGGCGCCAATAGTAACCATTATCCCCCTTTATGGTACATCTACGAGATACGCTGTAGAAGACTGCGCGAACGCCGTTTCTGAAACTCCAGTAGAAGTCCATTACTGAAACTGTAATGAAACCTAAACCAATTCCTCTGCAGCTTACTGCCTCTATCCGCTTACATGCTACGATGTGCATTAATCCCAGCATGCAAGGGATTAATGACGGGAATGGCGTTAGCGGGACCCCGACTGCCACAGATACAGCTGGCTCCCACTGGCGCGAGTTCAGCTCTTGAGCCCATACAGCATTTTGCCATGATGTACACGTGCAACGTGGGCGGGATGGGGTTACCTGCCAGTATGACGAGGGGCTGTATTATACTACCTACTGATGCCTGCACCATTTATCATGTATCCTTGGTTAAGGCCCCGGCCTGCCATGCCCATTTCCTAACACAGGAGGGCGCTTTAAACTGCACCCAATCTAGTAACACCCGTATCCGTGGAGAGCAGCCAAACAAGATAAAGGTTTATGGCCATTTATATAACCACGTGTGTCACGGATGACACGTCTGACAGTGCGACGCCTCTGATGAACTCGCTGACGCTCTCCGCTGGCTTAGAGGTAGGCAATGAGCAGAGGTCCCCCACCATGATACCCGTACGCCCCGTGTGCGGATGTTGTGCATTTTTTCCTGATGAGAGCCTCGGCCGTAGAGGGGTTTTCTGGGATATAAAAATCACGAAAAATGCTAAGATTAAAAAATAAAAATGTCCCCTCAGCTGGCGGCTCCCTGATCAGCCTCGGTGCCTGTCACACAGAACCCAGAAGAAGCTGCGGGCGGTCACGTGCCGTACATGGTGCACCGCTCAGCCACTCACAGAAGAACCCCCCCTGAAGCCTGTGAGTGGCAGCGCAGTCTCCAGCATGATGAATGGCATGTGACCGCCGGCCGCTTCTTCCAGATTCTGCGTGGCGGCAGCGCTGGACGGGGAGCCATCGGGGGAGACCAGGATTCAAATAGTCTTTGTTTTACATGATTTTAAGCTCCTAGAATGGTTCTTTAACCGCCCCTTTAATCGCACATGAAAACCGCTGTCTGAAACCGATGCGCTTACCGCGATACGCTGCTGTTTTCGATGCGGTTCTCAGCTGATTGGCTGTTGGAGGTGAAACACGCAGTTTCAACGTAAGTCACCCGCAGAAGCCCCTCGGATGAAAACCGCACCAAAAAACTACGGCGCTTCGCTGTGAAACACAAACGGTTGTCAGACAGGGTCTCTTCACGTGTAACTAAAAAAGGCTGACAAAATGCGGTAATCCGCCCCACAAGCGCCAAATGGAAGCCGAGCCTGAAGGCCGATGGGATAAAAGCATCATTGTGACGGCGGATTTTGATGTGACTGGAGAGCAAAGATTCCGCAAATCAGTAAAGAAGGAAGATTGCGCTTACCTTCCCCGTATCGAGCAGCTTCTGGAATTCTTCCATCGTGTCGGCGGCAACCATGTGACTTGTCAGATCCCGGAGGGCCCTGGAGTAAAGAGAGGTGATGAGCGGGGCCACAATCTGCTGAGATCACTATGGGCGCCACTAGAGGAGGCGGTAAAACGCGGTTACCTGTTGTAGATGTTGCTGTGAATCTCCTCCAGCAGGTCCCGCAGTTTAGTCTCCGCCTGCTCCTCGCCAATAGTTAGCTTCTCTCCGTTGTCCCGACGGACGGCTACAAACTGCTGACTCTTCATGTCCCGCGGTCCCACTTCTAGCCTGATGGGAACCCCCTGCAGAGCAATAGGCAAAAAACAGCAATTAAGTAGCAGCAGCCATGTTGACGTGGGACAATAATACTGTTACCGGAAGAGAAGCTACAGGACTGCGTTCAATGGCGCAGTGGGCGGGGTTAATCCCCTCTGGGCGGGGTTAATCCCCTCCCACCGTAGACATTGTTGCTTTTTTCATTTTTATTTTTCCCTTTCTTCTGAAAAAGTAAAACTTTTTTTCCCGATGCCAAAGCTACGTGAGGGCAACCATTTACCGTGCGATATATTGAGCTGGAAAACATTTGGATATTTTTAAGGTGGGGAGAAATCTAAAAAAAGCCAAGTCATTTCCAATATTTAAAAAAAAAAAAGGTAAAGTCCAATTTTCAAGAATCTTAAATTTGTAAATCTCGTGCTCTTCCATCCCCCGCGGTAAACAGGAAAAAAAGAAGTACAAAATGTGAGAATTTCATTTTTTTGATACCTCATTTCCCAAAAACACTAAATAAAAAGTGACCAAAAAGTTGTACGGACCCAAAAATGGTACCAATAAAAACTTCAGCTTTCAACACGAACTCACAGCCCAATTGATGGAAAAACAATAAAACCTTCTGGCGATCCGGATCCGGCGGCGGCAAGTCGTTTTTCTTTACTCCACGAAAGTATTAAAACCGTGTAAACCTCCTATCACTGTAATCCTGCTGACCCTCAGACTAAAGCGTGCAGAATGCTTACAGCACCGCGAACGATGCAGAACCCCCCTCCTTCCCTCGCCAGATACGTCGCACGCTGGACCTGACTGACTCCAATGACTACAATAGGAGCACATCCAGGTTCCTGGGCGACACGGTGCAGCACGCTGCGCTCCCTCATCCGGGCCAAAGACTCCATACGGAACCCCCAAAGCAGATATGAACCCGGCCTTATTAACAGCCCGTGGGTATAATCAGAGTACAGGAGTTTATATAGACCCAGAGCTGAAGACCTAACAAGCGAGCGTCCGGCAGGTAATCCGTCACATATAAAGTTTATATATGCCATAAAATGACCCTTTACAGCTGAATACAGTCGGATAAGGAAATCGCCATAAAAGCGGTTTAAACGGGTATTCTGCGTTATAACTGATGACCTATCCCCTGGGGGTCACCAATGGGAACCCCGATCATCAACTGATCCCACAACCGGCTGTCAGTGTGGCCGGACCTCATCCTGCATGTTCATGGCAGGCAGCTGGAGCCCCGGCTTCACTCCCACTGAAGTGCATGGAAGCGCCGCGCTGCTGCTCCACTTCCTGCTCCTCTCACGGTCAGGACTTCCTGCTCGGGTCAGGACAGAAGAGCAACGCAGCGCTACTGTTCATTTCAGTGAGAGTGAAGCTGCCCACTTCCTGCTCTCAACATGGCTGACGCCAGCGCAGTGCGACAGGATGATCAGTTGATGGGTGGGGGTACTAAGCGGCGGACCCCCGTCCAATTACTGATGATCTACCCAGGGGATCAACCATCAGTTAAACAAAAACACAAACACCCCTTTAAGAAATACTTTCTGATGAGCAGTGCATCAGGTGACCGGTGAACCGGAGAGAGCGATCGCCCGATAAGCGGTACGCAGGACCGACCCACCTTCAGTTCCCAGTGGTTGAACTTCCATCCAGGGGAGTAGTTGTCACGTAGGTCGGTTCGCGCTCGGATGTTTACGTTGAGAAGGCGCTGGAAATACTGATTGCACTTCTGGAGGAGAGCGGTCCGGTCGTCTTCTGATAGCGTATTTGTGATGCCGCACGGAATTATAATGATCTGCAGACAGGAAGCAAATGAGAAGGAGTAGTCAGATGGCAACGGCGCAAGGCGAATGCCCACCAATATCAGAGCCAACAAGTCTGGGCGGTCGGACCCCCATCCCAACACAGAGCGCCACGTCCTCCCCCTGTGCTATTTGCACTCTGTATTACAGCTTAATCCCCAGTAATTTGCATTCCCCAGTGTCGGAGCTGTGCCACCACTTGTGAGTCGTTAAACAGAGTGGTGCGCCCCCACCAACGCTCAGGATCTAGGATGGCACCAGCTACATGTGCCAGCGCCGCCCCCACTGCCAATCGCTGCCAGAGTCTTCCAAGGAAAGTGGAGAGCCGGTCCTTCTACGTCTGGACCTCGTTGACTGGGCCTGCAAGATTGCGTTTCCACTTTCTCTCCTGCAGCGGCTTTTGTATCTGCAGGCTCGGCTTGATTTCAATGAGTGCCACACTTGCAGTTACAAGCGCCGCCCACTAGACAGAGACTTCCGCTGCTCCCGCTCCAACCCCTATGTAATTGCAGTGCTGTCAGCAGCCGCACATTTAGCTGATCAGTCGGGATCCCGAGCGGCTGACCCCGGCCGATGAACTATTGATGACCCATCCTGAGGATACATCACCAATAGTATTCTCCCTGGAAACCCTCAGACGATCAGATGCCTAAACTGCCAGCGACCTGCTATGAGACCACTCACCTGGACGCAGGCCACCCGCGGCGGCAGCACCAGCCCCATGTTGTCTCCGTGCACCATGGTCATTACTCCGATGGTCCTGGTGGTGAGACCCCAAGAGTTCTGGAAGGCGAACTGCTTCTCACCCGGCTTCTTAGGATCCTCAAAGATGATGTCAAACATTTTCGAGAAGTTTTGCCCGAGATGATGGGATGTGGCGCCCTGGAAGTGAGAGGAGGAGGAAGCAAGAACACGGCTGTGAGGACTACAGAACTGTCAGATCAAACTGGGAAACGGCTGTAATTCTGCATCCAGTAATCTGGAAATCTGGCATTTAGCGAAAAAAAACCCTAAATTTTAATTCCATTAATCTGCCGTTCCACTGATCCGGAATGCCTGACAACTCCTAGATTTCTTGAGACTCTACACTTTCCCCCCCGATGAGATAGAAGTGGCACCGACCTGTATGGCGCGCCCGCTGGCAGAGATGAACGCTTCCACGGTGGTTGTGTAGTCGCCTCCCGCAAACTTCTCTTTCTCGGTCTTCCTTCCTTTCACTACAGGGATTGCCAAGAGCTCCTCGTAGACCCGGGCGTAGAAATCCAGGATCTGCAGGACCTGCGCGGAAGACATGTGACCGCGATGGTCAAGTTTAACCCCTCAGGCCCCATTCACAACGGCTGAACAAGATCTCGCAGGAGTCGCCGTCACCATTTATCAAACAACAACCTTTTTTTGGAGGAGAAATTAAAGGAAAAATCTCTGACTTTTTTACTGCGCGGTCCAACAAGATCACTTCATCCGATGGGACGGTTCGCGGTCGCCACTACCAAGCATGTAGGCGTTTCTGGCTTTCAGAGTCCTCCAAACACTTAACCTTTTAAATGCCACCATCAATTATGTCGGCAGCATTTAAATGCCCGATCAGAGTTCAGGGATCCCGAATAGCTTCCCTGCAAGGAGATTTTGGGGTGCCGTCACAACACAGTATAACGCAATACCATGGGAATGCAGTATAGTATTGTGCGCGATCAAATAATCCCAAGTTCAAGGTTTAAAATGTTTTACTTTAAAAAAAAAAAAAAAAAAAAGGTGAAGAAAAAAAACCCTTCCCATGTTTATAATAAAAAAATGTGGTATTGAAGCGTCCGAAGTCCGATGCATCAAAGCTGCACGGTGGAGATCATCAGGAAAATACCCAAAACGTTAGAATTCTCTGTTTTTAGTCAACTCGTCTCTAAGAAAACAATTGAACAAAAAGTGACCAAAAAGTGGCACCGACAGTAACTACAGAACGGCCCACAAAAAGCGAGCCCGCGCACATCTGCGTCAATGGGAAAAAAACAACAAAAAAAAAAAACTTTTCCCCAAAGATATTTAACTTTTAAAAGTATTACAGCTAAAAAATGCTCTATATTTTTGGTATCTCAGTCATCGTATCGACCCGCGGAATGAGGTTATTGTCGTTTTTGTTGCAGTGTGTACGCCGTAGAAACAAGACCTTCCAAAGATTTCACTTGTACCTTTACGTTGTACAGAGCTGTTGGCCATTTCCCTGCCACTGCCTGCTAAGAGGATGTCTGGTGGTCTTGGATGAGCCCCCGGCTGCTGTGGTAGCCGATTAGCAACCCCTTAATCACATCTCGAACGCCCTTTATCAAACGTCTTAGACACTGCGGTCAATAGCCACCGTGGCATCTAAGGAGTTAAACTGCCAGGATCAGAGTTACCTCTGAATCCAGTAGTTGCAGCAGGAGCTCGGCTGTGCGGTACAACCACCCCATCACCGTACTGGGCAGCACCCACGCCATCCCAGTAACACAAATCTGTCCTGGCTGTTTAAAGGTTTGTCTGGGACTTTACTTTGGATGATCTGTCCTTGGGACATCAATAGCTGATCAGCAGGAACCTGATGCTTGGAATCCCCGCTGATCACCGGCCCCACTGTCACTGCAGACAGAGCCGGAGGCGGACAGCGCTGTCTGAAGTGCAGCGACCCAGGGTGGTATTGCAAGTGAAGCCCCATTGAATTCAATGAAATGCCAACCCGAGCGGCTGCACTATGGAGAGCGCCATCTGCTTCCGGCTCCATCCACAATGAGAGAAGGGCTGATATCAGCTGATCGTGGGGCTCCTGAGCAGTAAACCCCCATTGATCCTGTCCTGAGGTTAGACCAGTAGTAATGTAACCCCCCTTTAACTGCTGGTTGTCAGTTTACAAGCTTACTGACTGTTTCCAGTAAGAGAAGGTTCTCAGCACCCAGTTATGGGTATACGAATCGACCAGTCACTGCAAGCAGTCAATAGTGATGCCATTTACAGACCCGTGAGGTCGCCGCCTCTTACCATTTCAAAAGCCTGCGGCGTCTCTAAAAATACTGCGCACCGTGCGTGGAGAGACCGCCAGCCGCTTCTAATAGAGTCCAAAAGAGGTGGGAGCTGTGCATTACATTAAAAAGCCATCTCACAAAGTGACTTTCTATAAACTTCCCACAAAGGAGAAGCTGTACGTTTTTATGGCCCCGCAGGAGTGATGTGACCGAGAAAGAAAAAACAGCGTAATGTGAGTAAATAATAATGAGACCCCTTGTATTTCACAACTTGGGCAAAACTCCACGGACAGGAGCCTATAGAAAGGAGCGGAGCCGGGTGAAGCGAGGACGCTTGGCAAGAGGAGATGACAGGTAAGAGCGGCAGAATGGAGGAATGCTGCCACCTGGTGGACATCTTTTTTTTAATCACTGCATTTAGATTCCTCTACGTTTTCTCTCTCCGCGGACGGCGCTCGCTTCGTGTGACGAGCTGCAGGTTTTCATTGGTACCATTTTGGCATACGTACCAAACATTATTATTTTTTGTTTAAAGGAGGGAAAATAAGTAAAAATAGGCTTTTACTACTAATTTTTTCACTATTTTTACACATTTTTTTTTAATGTCCCAGCAGGAGACTTTAACCCGTGATCACATGATCGCTATAATAATACATTGCAGTACATCTGTATTGCAATGTATTAACGCTATAGCTCGTCATCATAAGCAACGGCAGACCTGGGTGCCAGATAAGCGGGCGCTCCCTCTCTCTTTTGACGCTTTATGCACCGCGATTAACATTGATCAATGATGTAAGGGGTTAACAGCAGCAGGCCAGTCCCAGCCAGCTCCCACTGCAGATGATAGGGGCTCAGCTTCTGAGCCCATGCCATGCACAGGACACAAGTTTATGTCCTGCTGCCTTAAGTATCAGGTAACAAGGGCGCAAGCGTACGTCCTTTGGCATTGAGGGGTTAAAGTGGTTCTAACCATGAAAGCAAGTTTTCTATTATCTGCAGGATCACCGGAACCCCCACCAATCCCAAAAATAGGACTTTAGAGTGTCCCCGGATGTAAAGGTGGACGCACATGTGTACCACTGCCCTGTCCATATTAAGAGGGATGCTAGAGACCGGGCATTATAGCTGCCATCTCTCTATACGGCCTGTGTATCGAGAGACCAACCGGAAGTATGGCCGGACAGCACGGAGGTCCTCAATGGGTTTTGGGCCATCAGCCCGTAAAAGGGACCCTGGTCACATCACAGAGATCCCCTTTAATTGCATGACATCTATGGGGCCGACCTACCTCCTCTGCAGCCTCCTCGTAGGTAGCAAAGGCCGTGTGTCCCTCTTGCCACAGGAACTCGCGGGTGCGAAGGAACGGCTGAGGGTGCTTGAACTCCCACCTCTGAAACAGAAAACAGCATTCAAGTAGGGGGCCGGAGAGGAAGACCCCTACATCTCCTCTACTGGCCCCCAATAATCCGCTCTACGTACCACCACGTTGCACCACTGGTTGAGCTTTATCGGCAGGTCCCGATGCGACTGCACCCACTTGGCGTACGCCGGATACATCACTGCCAGAAGAACACAAAGGGTGTTAGAAAAAAAACAAGGAGGGCCGCAGCAGGAAGGGGTTAATGAAGGTTCCATTTTCATTTTTTCCTCCCCCCCATTCCAGAACTTCCACCGTCTGTATTTTCCCGTATTTCTACGCTGACGGCTTGTATCCTGCCGGACGGGGTGGAGTATTCAGCGCTACCATCTATACCATCCAATGTACGGGGAAGTGGGGCAAAATTTAAAAACGCAATTGTGCCATTTTGGGGGCGTTTTGTTTTCGTGGCGTTTACGGTGCCGTACAAATGACAGACATGACGGGTTCTCTTTATTCTGTGGATCGCTACAATCGCAGCATCACCAAATTCAGAGTTGGTTTTTCCCTTTTTTTTCCCACAAAGTTCTGCTCAAAAAAATAAAAACAAGATTTTTCCTACTTCCTGTAAAATCCCTTTCCCGTCCTCTTCGGTATGGCTGCTGCCACTAGAGGGCGACACTAAGCAAATCAATAGCCCTTCCTACCGGCTCCTGGAGGCGCGGACCACAGCCGGAAAACAAAGAGTTCTGGGAGAAAACAGGCCGGCCTGAGGAACCCATCCAGCGCCAGCAAGGAACGACCAACCGGGAGGGTGCGGTGACCCCAATGGGAGGGATTATACAAACATGCTGTTCTCATCCGAGTCATCGGGGACACAACAGACCTCGGGACGTTCCAGAGCTTTACCCAAGGGGATGCGACAAGACGGCGGCTGGAGGTTTTCCCGTTACTAGAAAGGCAGAAAAAATTGCCGATTAACAAGAAAGTGCTTACAAATCAGTAGAGTGGCATCAGTTGGGGGGGGGGGGGGGATGCCCTTGTGCTTTTAACAAGTGTGCCCTGCTGAAAGGATATGGACAGATCAGCCGGCGGTAGTTACAGTCAGAGTCAAGCTTGCAGAGGACGAGCGATTTGTGTAGGAGCAGAGGGGAGAGAGACGTGATCTTTAGACGGGCTAAAGAACAGGCAAGTAAGTAAAGCGGTAAAAACTGTGCGCTTCCAGTTTGCTACCAGCAAAAAAGTTAAACTCCTAATATGGGTGAAACGGCAGATTGAGCGGTATTACTACAGCATGTGTCCACTTGGCTGTTGATCCTGGTCCATTCAAATTTGTTACCCAGAACATATCCTTGTGGCCCGGTTGTAATTACACTCGCCAAACGGTGAATACTTCATCGACCTGTTGACTGGTGCCCACACCAAGTATATTGAATCCCATTGGGGCCACGTAAAAAACCGAAATACTTAGAAAAACATGCGGCACATTACAGACTTTGTTACCCGGCCCTTGTGTGGATACTGGTGGAAGAATTCTCCATTCTACCATATTTTTATCTCCATAGTCTTGAAAGGCCAAGGCATCTTTTTGTTTTCTTATTGTTTGACATTGTTTCTTGACACTTCTTTATTAAAACCCTTCCGTGGACACATGTTACATGGCATTGCTCTCCCTTGGGGCCTTGAGGTAAAAGGGCCTTGAGGTAAAACTGCTTAGTTCAGTGCCTGCAGGAGGGGAATAGCAGATAGAAGGAACTTTTTTCTTCTTCGTGTCGCCTCCTAGTGGCAGCAGCTATACCCAAGGACTGCTGTGTCCCCCAACGACACGGACGGGAAAACACTTAAAAAAAAGTATTTTCCACCGCCATTTTTTGGCCACCATAACTTTTCAGAAGGTCCTCAGCTGCAATGATACCCGCAATCTCATCACTGTGGGGGGTAGGTGGGCGTCCATTCAGGTCATCAGAATCCTAAATAGGACATTTAAATGTCACTGGCAGAACTGACAGCAGCATTTAACAGGCAATCACCTACAATCACAGTCGTCTCAGATTGTAGCTGTTGCAGGTGAGTGTCAGCCGACAGATCGTGAATAGAGTAGACTCCGCTCCATACAATGGATATCCAACATGTACCGTACATACACATCGCACATTAAGTGGTAAGAATAGTGACACGACTAACCAAGAAAGCAGGGCTAATAAGGAACCTGTCACTAGGGTGATGCTGCTCAACTCACAGGCAGCATGAAGCTGGACAAGGGGTACGTTCCGGGCAAGTATGTCTTATTCTGATACCGTGCGACATTTCAGGATGAACATACTAAGATCCAGTCTTATCAGCTTAGTCATGGGAGTGGCAGCGCACCAGCCTCTCCCCGCCCGTGTATGAAGTGACCGCTCTCTCCCTGCCCGTGTATGAAGTGACCGCTCTCTCCCTGCCCGTGTATGAAGTGACCGCTCTCTCCCTGCCCGTGTATGAAGTGACCGCTCTCTCCCTGCCCGTGTATGAAGTGACCGCTCTCTCCCTGCCCGTGTATGAAGTGACCGCTCTCTCCCTGCCCGTGTATGAAGTGACCGCTCTCTCCCTGCCCGTGTATGAAGTGACCGCTCTCTCCCTGCCCGTGTATGAAGTGACCGCGCTCTCCCTGCCCGTGTATGAAGTGACCGCGCTCTCCCTGCCCGTGTATGAAGTGACCGCGCTCTCCCTGCCCGTGTATGAAGTGACCGCGCTCTCCCCGCCCGTGTATGAAGTGACCGCTCTCTCCCCGCCCGTGTATGAAGTGACCGCTCTCTCCCCGCCCGTGTATGAAGTGACCGCTCTCTCCCCGCCCGTGTATGAAGTGACCGCTCTCTCCCCGCCCGTGTATGAAGTGACCGCTCTCTCCCCGCCCGTGTATGAAGTGACCGCTCTCTCCCCGCCCGTGTATGAAGTGACGGCTCTCTCCCCGCCCGTGTATGAAGTGACGGCTCTCTCCCCGCCCGTGTATGAAGTGACGGCTCTCTCCCCGCCCGTGTATGAAGTGACGGCTCTCTCCCCGCCCGTGTATGAAGTGACGGCTCTCTCCCCGCCCGTGTATGAAGTGACCGCGCTCTCCCCGCCCGTGTATGAAGTGACCGCGCTCTCCCTGCCCGTGTATGAAGTGACCGCGCTCTCCCCGCCCGTGTATGAAGTGACTGCTCTCTCCCTGCCCGTGTATGAAGTGACCGCTCTCTCCCTGCCCGTGTATGAAGTGACCGCGCTCTCCCTGCCCGTGTATGAAGTGACCGCTCTCTCCCCGCCCGTGTATGAAGTGACCGCTCTCTCCCTGCCCGTGTATGAAGTGACCGCTCTCTCCCTGCCCGTGTATGAAGTGACCGCTCTCTCCCTGCCCGTGTATGAAGTGACCGCTCTCTCCCTGCCCGTGTATGAAGTGACCGCTCTCTCCCTGCCCGTGTATGAAGTGACCGCTCTCTCCCTGCCCGTGTATGAAGTGACCGCTCTCTCCCTGCCCGTGTATGAAGTGACCGCTCTCTCCCTGCCCGTGTATGAAGTGACCACTCTCTCCCTGCCTGTGTATGAAGTGACCGCTCTCTCCCTGCTTGTGTACAGGCTCTATATGCTGCAGTGTGTGTGCAATGCTCCAAGGCAGAGCGCTTCCATATATACGGAGTCCAACAGAGCAAGTGGCTGCATTATGGCGCAGTGCATAGACTCCGTGCCAAGGACAGGACTAGAGCTCATCCTATGGGATCAGGAAAGGTTTTCCAGCTCCAACGAGACCGAATCCAATCCCAGACTTGGCTCTATACAACATCTGCCTGGAGCCATAAAGCAGCCGCCCAGATGGAGCCTAAAGGCCCCCATGAATGTTAGATTTCCATCGCCTGAACCTTCTAATTAAAGCGGCATTGAATGACATGTATGGCGGCTTCCCTACTACCCTGCCCCTTAAATTCCCCCAACATATGAGGCTGGAAAGAACGATTGAAGAGGTCAAATGCTTCTACCTTTCTACTGCCCTGGAGACAAACTGAGCGTTCATGTGTATTGGGGGGAGGGGGGGGGGGGAATCTATGCTTCTCTTAATACATCCCAGAATTGTGTTTGCCTTTTTGGCTGCTGCATCACATTGTTGACTCATGTTCAGTCTATGATCTATCAGTATACCCAAGCCTTTTTCACATGTGCTGCTGCTTTGCATTTCTCCTTGTTAAATACCATTCTGTTAGTCACCGCCCACTGTTCAAGCTTTTCTAGATCTTTTTGAATCCTCTCTCTTCCCTAGTGTTAGCTATCCCTCCTAGCTTTGTGCCGTCGGCAAATTTGATCAGTTTCCCATCAGTTCCCTCCTCCAGACCATTTATAAATATGTTGACCAACACTGGGCCCAGGACAGAGCCTTGTGGTACCCCACTTGATACATTCTTCCACTTGGATGTGCAGCCATTTATGACCACTCTATGAGTACGATCACTCAGCCAGTTGTGAATCCACCTAATGGTTGCCTTGTGAATCCCATATTTGGTCATTTTTTCAATAAGGATGGTAAGAGATACTTTGTCAAACGCTTTACTAAAGTCAAGATATACTATATCCACCGCATTTCCCTGATCAACCCAGTCAGTGATTCTGTCATAGAAGGAAATTAGATTCGTCTGGCATGACTTGCTTGTTACAAACCCATGCTGGCTTTGGTTAATTACTCCATTCTCATCCAAGTACTTGCATACATGCTGTTTAATAATTTGTCCAAAAATCTTTCCCGGTATAGAAGTCAGGCTCACAGGCCTGTAGTTTCCTGGATCCACCTTTTTCCCTTAGGGGGAGTAAGGGGGAAATAGCTGTCGGTAGACCGAGCGTTCGACCAACATCTACTGAGGGTGTGTGAGCATTTTAAGGCTGCTCCACCTATTCAGACAGCAGAGTTATCGCCTTGACTCTGTTACGGTTTTGCTCATCCTAATTGAGAGCAATACTAGTTTTTCCCATGGTGCTTTACCAGTTTCACTCGTTGGCCGCACAGCGATTGGTTCTGCCAGCTCCGTCTTCCCCGATCTTGTAACCCAGGCCACCTTTAAAAAAAACAAAAAACACAAACATTAAGCTGGTACATTGAACACAAAACTGGAACGGATAGGGACCAAGGCTGGGTGGGGAGCGTATAAAGCAGTATCTCGAACCACCCGGTCTACCTGTAGTATCACCCTAGTGAAGACATCTGCGTTTTATCTGCACCGTTCGGCCGTACAACAATTGCAGTAAAATGTCATCAATGACACAGGAGATGGAGGTGACGGGATCTGGGAGCAGAGCTGAGGGGTTACTGGAGAATGGAGCAGTCTATGGGAAAGTGGGGATCACGTGATGAAGGCAGCCGGACAGCCGCGTTCTTCACTCAGCACCAAAAGTGCAACATAGAAAGCAGACTTGTAAAAGACACAAGTAGTAATGTAAGGTTAGCAGGGCATATGGGGGGGGGGGGGGGGGCTATGTTCTCAGAAGGTACGCAGCTTTCCATAGTTCTTCTGGTCCCACCTTTTTAGGGTGTCACTTTGGAAAATCGATTTCCGTACCGACTATTCGCAAACTCTGTGTTAATAGAGGGGTGTCCACCATTCCAGATTCTTATCTCTTGACTGGAGTGGAGAGCAGTTATAAAGAGGGTCTCCGGCCCCAGAGGACCCATCCTGTCCTGCATTATGCAGACAACCCACTGATATGAATGGACACTGTGTAATGCTTCATTTTCCCTCTGGAGGTGCTGTAGGGAGACTGAACATTTACTGCCATCAGATTACAGCTAATCGCTGAAGAGCCCAGCAGAGGGACACTTTGGGATCTCTGGAGAACCCCTTCAAAGGGAACCGGTCATCACTTTTTACCCATGTAAACCAAGCACAGCACTACAATTATATGCAATTTCCGAATACACAATGGAAGCTGAATTTACACCAACAGCGATCCAGCATACGGAAATTCCCAACATGGAGCTATGAGAATATAGAAAAGGGCCGGGGAAGATTAACCAGTATTGTAGACTCCTTTAAATTAGACGCCCTAATTAAGACATGTCAGCAAATGTAACTTCTGGCCTGCACTTTGGTGTAACGTACCTCGGGGGCGAAGTCCGCAATGTGGGACTTTTCCTTCTCCAGCGCCGCCTGAGACACGAACATGGGGAAGTAGCAGTTTTCTACCCCCAACTTCTTTATCTCGCCGTCAAAGAAATCTTTAATGGCTTCCCAGATGGCGAAGGCCCACGGACGCAGCACGTAGCAGCCGCTGACATCATAATACTCAATCATCTCCGCCTTTGTGATGACCTGGAAGAGAGAGCGAAGAATACAGCGAGAACATTCCCTTACTAAACCTCCAATATCACAGAACGGCTACAAATATTGTCCTCCAGCCGGAAGCTTCCGCTCTTCCACAATATTATATGGAGAATCCCCAGAAGGCCTGTGCCATATACGATATAAAACATTCTGTTAACCCTTTAAACAAGTTATACCAAAGTCTGTTCTAACTGTTGGATACTAACCTATTCATGAAACATGTGGGGCACCCGCCCCGACAAGGACGACTCTGCCCGGAAACTAAACCCTAATCACCCTATTATTCCCTAACATCAGGGAAAACGAGGGAAGAAAGAAAGGGGTTGGAAAAATGTAGACGCCTCACAACATTCAAAATATCATCAATGGGACCTGAAAACTGGAAGCAGTGCCCAAATGTTTGATATAGTCAGTCGGTGACACTGTGGAGGGTCCTAATGCTTTTTATCCTACAAACGCGTTTCGTCCCACCAATCACAACGGCTCGCCAAGGGGAAATGTCAGTAAGTAATATCCAGGATCAGGTCTATCATTCTTATATTAGTTCTATACATAAAGCTACAAGCAGCAGATATCAGAGACCCATCACTCCACGCAGCAAGATCTCATTCTATAGGGACCTACTCAGCATATAGCAGATCTGTGATAACCGCTGTATGGCAGCAGCCCAAGATGTCTCAGATGGCATCAACAGGCAGAGTGCCGCCACCACTGATCTCAGGTGAGGTATAGACATGTCCTCTGATAAGCTTCCTGTCCGCAGGGGCCGATATTCCTGCAGGACCATTTCATCACTGAGCGGGATCTACACCACGGCGAATCGCTGCAGATCTGAAGGCCAAAGTAGTCCAATGCTACCAGATGGGGGTAATAAAGGGGCGGTCAGTGTATAGTGCCGCAGGTTTACAATTGTATAGTCCTGTATGTGGCATATACATTCAGCTGTAGTGAGACCGGAGCCGTGCACATCTATACTGCGGTGTGTAACGTACGACGCATTACCTGGGAGTACCAGTCCGCCAGGTTCTCCTCCTTCTTCGCTTCCAGCCCCAACCTGCACAAGAGATAAACCAAAAATTACACATCATGACAAATGGGATTTTACAACAATCCGTCTTCCTGCTGGGCACTAAACCTCTGCTATCCCATATTGCTCTGCAGTGGAGTTGCAGCCTATTGCTCTCAGTTAGCAGCCACTTGACAGTGTTTTTCAATGGAAGCAGAGAAGAGAGGGTCCAGGACAATCCCCTCCTCTCCATCCCAAATGTCTGTTCACCTGCAGGGATAATCCATCACTCATGGTTACACCAGGCATGTTGAACATACGGCAGCCCCGCCAACCTACCGCCCAGCGTGCTCTTCACCCTCCTGACATCACACTGGTGGGGAGGTTCTTCCTGGAGGTCACCTTATAGTCTGCGGTGCCGGGATCCTCCAGGAGCGATGACATTCTTTGTACAGTGGCTTCAGTTTTGGAACAAAGTATATTTGCGCTCAATAGTTGCACATGCAAACTCCGGACGCGTTTAATGTCTACTAGTCGCCAACGGTTGCATCCCACGCTTAATAGTCGCCAATGCACCCAGCGTTGGGGCGTCCTAAGGCTCCTCCTACATGGGACAACCCATCGGGTGCAGATGTCCAATAGATCATCCCAGCCATGATTGCTCCTTTACAAGGTAATGATCATCGCTCAGTGAATGCAGACGGAACGTTCCGGGCCGCCCCCCCATTCACGGTACACAGGCAGTCGCTCACAGATGAGTGTTTACACGGGTCAATCCGTCATTTCGTTTTTAGGCAAGCATGAATTGAACAACCCACAAATTATCGCAGGCCTCCTGCGTCCTTCCATAAGCCCATTGACCTCACCGGGCGCAGTGCACTACATACATCAAAATACGATACGTGGTTTCTTTTTTTTCACGTGAAAAATACGCAGCCGGGGATTAACCCATTAAATACCATGGGTTCTATTCACTGCGTAACAAACTGCGTCTACATAGCCTTCTGTATGAGCCCCTAGTCAGCGCTTCCTCCACATTTGGCCCACGATCCCGAAGCCCACGGACACAATTGGCTACAATGATGGTCACGAGGATTTGGCGGCTCCACTGACATCACGGCTCCTCACTGCTGCTGCTCATGAGTGAGCGAGGTCAGAAGAAGAACAGGCCAAATCCTGGCGGGGTGGGGGGTGCCGGCGCACCATGTGACCAAGAGAGGCGGATTGTAGCAAGTAAAAGAAATGGGTACATTACCAATCTATTGCATGGAACATCTTATTGTGGACAAAGATCAGTATAAATGTCCCAGAATCCCCTTCAGGGCCGCTCACAAGGGCGTATGGTCAGGTTCAAATGTTCGATTGCCTGACAACCACTCCATGTGAATGTGAGACAAAATTTGCTTTAAACAAGCAAACACTTGTCATAAGTATATAAAACTGCTTGCTGCTCGGTTGTACAACTCCCTGTGTGAACGGGAAGATGCGCCGCCAACTAACGCCTGCTGTGTGGGGATGGACGAGCATACCAACAATCCTTCGTCCCTGAACCTCCGACTCTCCGCCGCCGCGTGTGAACCGCAATGGATGAGCGCTGATCCACACCCTCTACTGAGCAACGTGTGCTACAACGGGCCGACGGTCATCCCATCTAAGACGGCCCTTTGGTGAAGAAGCCCTTTAAGAGCTCCGGCAGTACCTGGTCTGCTTCTTGAGGCCATCAGCAGCCTCCTTGCCGCCGTCCTTCTTCTGAGCGTCTCCTGATCGCGGCTGCTTGTTCTGCTTCTCAGATTTGTTTTCCTTCTCCTTCTGCTTCTTGTCCTCGGATCCTGTTGTAGTCGCCAGCTTACACTCCACCGGCGGCGGCTGGTACTGAGTCAGGGCGAGTACCGAGTCCAGAAGTTGCTTCACTGCAGCATCAACCTTATCCTGGGGAGAAACCGCAAACTTTAATCAACAACGCCGCAAAAGCCATAAAAGTGACCCTCCGAGCCTGGAGAAACAAAGATGGCCGCCCCGCTTCTCTGACATGGTGTATTAACATGCTTCTAAGGGCCCTTCTAAACAGAGCGCACTCCCAGGCACAGAGCGTCCGACCGCTGTCCCCACAGGGGTCCTTCCTGCGCTTTTACACAGAAGCGAGCATTGCTGAGAGTGACTGGAGGCGGAGCGGTCCGGGGATCATTCTGGCCCGTCCGCCTCCATTCGCAGGTAGTCATAAAAAGGGCCAAAGGCACTACACGTGGCTAACCAGTGCTGCCCGCATGAGCCGCCCGCCAGTCAGAGCCGCATGTAGTGCCTAGACGAATGATGTACACTAGGGCACAGAGAGCATCAGGTAGTCGGGGAAGCAGTGCGGACATCTCTGCTCTTCCAGGCCCAGAGGGTCGCTTTAAAGGAACTGGAGAAGAATAGTTTCCTGCGACTCCCACCGAGGGCGATGCTAATCCTGTGTGACTAAAAAGCCAACCGATTTGGACTTCTTTGCAACAGTCATGTTGGAGTCGCATCGGTCTCAACATGACCCCCTTTACAATCATAAAGCTAGGGCTGCGGGGTCAAAGACTGCATTATAGCGGAGCTACAATGGGACCCGACGCAAGTGACGGCGGTAGAGTCGTATCTCGCAGGTTGCTGGAACCACGACCCAAATTCATTGGCATCAAGTCCCAATGTAGCGTGCCAATACTGCAGCCCGAGCTCATGCGATGCCACGCTGCGATCATGTTGCACAACCAAGTGTAGCCCCACCACCAATACGGCGTCAGTGACTATAGTCAGACCGCTCATCCTGCTCACCTTGGGGGCGTTCTCATTCTTGAGCTTTCGGACCTCGTCTCCTTGCCTGGTGACCCTGTTGAACAGCTCCTCTTCGGCCTCAGAAGATGGCGATGCGTTTCCCTGAGCTTTCACGGCCGCGCTCGCAGGCGGCTGCCCCGGCTTGTACTCCTGTCCGGTCCTCTCTTTGTACTCGGCCTTCAGAGACAGCAGGGTCTTCACCGCCTCGTCTACCTTGTCCTACAACATGGAAGGAATACAGTGTTATCCAACCGCTCGCCAAATGAGCGCCGCGCCGCGCCGTAATTTACTTTATGGATTATATGAAGGTCAAACTGAACATCTACTGGAGAAAAGGCCGGATGAGAATCGGCACATCAGTATGTTAAGGCGTTCGCGCTTTACCCCCCGCGGGTCCAGTACGGTCTACGAGTCGCTGTACTGTAAGTTGGATCAGGAGGGGCTGGCAAGGCCAGACTGCTGTTTTTGGCTTTGCGGGAGGTCTGTAGGCCAGGACCTTCCATCACATCCAGCAGACTTCTGCTGATAAAGCGACCCTCTGGTGTCAGGACGCTTTCTGTCCCGGGACCGCAGGGGAGGCTTGTACTATCTGTAATTGATCTTCTCTGCCATCTCTCCGTTCCGCCGATTTGTGGCCCCACTTTTGGGCAACCAAGATGGCTGCAGCCATTTTCTTACTACCCAATACACACTGTGCACTGCTCTGATTGGCCAGCGCTGTTCATGTGACAGCCGCCTACGGGCTCCCTTCGTGTGTATGGGCAGTGGATATACACAACCCCATCTTCTCGCTCACCTTGGCAGCCTTCTCACTCTTCAGCCTTCGCACCTCGTCTCCCTGCCGGGTGACCTTATTAAACAGCTGCTCGGCCTCAGAAGACTGCGATCCGCTTTCCTGAGCTCTTAGCGGTTGCTCCGCAGGCGGCGGCTGCCCCGGCTTGTACTCCTGGCCGCTCCTTTCTTTGTATTCACCCTTGAGAGACAGCAGGGTCTTCACCGCCTCATCCACCTTGTCCTGCAAAATGGAGAAGATCACATGTAGTCAGACTAGCGCCCCCTATCCAGAGATGCGGTCCCGGACCCTCAGCGTTATCCTCCAACACATCGGTCATCATTAATAGGGTGGTCTCAAACACAAGCTGCGCCCATATATAACCTTCCTGGGTCACGCTCAGGACCCCCTGTATGGGGGTGAGTTGCTCAGTGGGGTTGGCACATTTGTGGGGGTACTGCCGTGGTCCTCAATGTACTGCAGTCCGGTACACATTCGGGTAACTGCGGCAGATCGCTCACAGCAGGATCCCCTGCAGAAAATGTGCAGCGTCTTACAGAAGCGGAAGAGATGGAAAGCAGTCTCATCACATGCGGATATTAAACCCGCAGCAGCTCCGTTTGTGGAGGGTCTCATCCATCCAGGTCAACGGGGAAGTAAAAAAATCTGCAACAAATGCAAATTGTTACAGAATCCCCGAGGGGGAGGGGGAGGGGGGGGGGATTGCAAAATAGAGGAAAACGTATTTTTAAAAAAGCCAAAACCCCTTAATCCCCCCCGCTCCCCACAGAGTCGCACACATTCCCCCATCGGTGCCGCATAGATGCATGACCGCTGTAGCCAATCCCAAGCCGCAGTGGTCCCTTGGACTGACACATCATAGCTTGAGACCAGCGGGGGAGCCGACGAGGCTCTGTGCAGCGCGGGGAGATGATGTAGGGGTGTAAAACCTTTTTTGTGGACCTGACCCATGGCGGCAGGATGGTGCAGATTCGCTGCCGCAGAAGTCTCTGAGGTTTTGCTGTGTGAAGGTAACTTACGGGTACATTCACATACAAGATCCGCATCAAATATGCAACAACCCTCCCCCCTAAAAAAAACAAAACAAAAAAACATGGATTTTGGTGCAGATTTTAAGCAGCATAAAATTCGTACCCTTTTCCGATACGGCAGAGCGCTCCCTTAACAGATCCGTGCGCATTAAAGGGTTGTGCCAAGAGCATAAACCCCGAGTGTCAGAGTTGGGATCGCAGGACTTGAGTCACTCCGTAAGAGCGGCTCCGGCCCTCGCGGACTCTGTCGTCCTATTACAGGATGTATATTTATGTGACCGCTGCAGGAGAAATGCAAAGATGGCTGCGGCTTCACCAGCAAAATCAGCTGATCGCCCCCCTGCCCTGCTCTTGGCACCACCAGCAATCAGCTGCTCCCCTCAGGCGGCACATTCAGCGATCCCGGCCTGTAACAGTATAGTAGTATTACTAACCATTTGCCAGAATACTCTGAATGCCTGATTGTCCTGGAGAAGCAGAGGGGCGGGCATTTAGATGATTGGAGCAGAGACAGTGCAGTGCAGCATGGGAAGGGCAAGGAAGTCAGGACAGTGAACTGCTGGCGGGATGCTAGGCTTGCTACATGCCTTCTCCCTAATAGTGGACTACAAATAGCAGAAAAATGGGGAAAACTACCTGAAAATCTGAACTTACAAACATGAAACAAGGGAGCAAACAGCAGCAAAGGAGTAAAGAGAACAAACAATGACTGTCATCAGACGGCATACAGCCGTTACCTTAGGAGCCTTCTCCGATTTGAGCTTGCGGACGAGCTCCCCTTGCTGTGCTACCCTGTTGTACAGACTTGTGCTGTCGCTGGGGGTGGAGCCTGGCTGACTAGAGCTTGTTGGGGGGACTGATGCGCTAGGTGGGTCGGCGGGAGGACCCCCGGGTTTGTACTCCTGCCCTGTTTGCTGTTTGTATTCTCCTTTAAGGCTCAAGAGGGTTTTTACTGCAGCGTCGATCTTCTCCTACACAGAAGAGAGAGAAAGAAGAAGCCGAGATCAGCGGAGGAAAAACTGTAGCCATGCAGAAAATCTGTAGTGTTACAGCGCAGATATTAGAGGAGGTCACGATCATTAGAGAGCGTCCCTGTGCCGCTTACATACTACGCTAATATTCATATAACATTAGTATAATATACACACTGTATACACAAGACGGGTTTAGAGGACACAAGTGATGCCGATTTGCAGTTTCTTCTGGAGGTTTGGTTGTGAACCTACTGTGATAAAATACAGCAATGCCGATCCTTATTCCCATGTAGATATACACTAAACGCCCCTTTAATAGACCCCCCCCCCCCCCCCCCCCAGTCCTCTCACGATTGGCGCTCTGTATGGTAATTCTCCCCATGACCCCGGAGCATAAATTCACGTGACAAGTTTCCCATAGATCAGTTTCAGTGTGACTCCACGTTAATTGGGAAAATCCAGCGATCGGAGCGACTTTCAGCGAGGCCGGTCATCGGTGCTGGACTAGCCGGGGTCTCACTGCCAACCGTGCGGGTTTTCTAATATAACGGAGTGGAGAGTATATAGAGAATGGCGCGATCGAGGAAAACATCCAGCTGTAGGGGATCCTGTGGATGGAAACAACTCATCACTGAAAGGGGTCGGAGGAGGATGTCAGGAATCGTTCTAACCAACAGGCTGCATAGTCGGCTGAATACAACGCTGGAGGTCCAACTAACGTGTCCGAACGCACAACTCGCCGTTCCTCCGCACGGATGGTATAACAGCGGGCGACCAGTTCCAGCGCCATTGTGTCTAAGAGAAACAGAAAGACTCCAGCGGGCAAAAGAGCGCAAAACTTGTATCACTGAGCAGCGGAAAAACATCTCCTGGTCAGATGGGTCCAGATTTCTGCTGCTGATGGGAGTCAGAATTTGGCGCAAGCAGCATGAATCGCTGACCCCTTCCTGTCAGCCGGTCAGAACATGTCAGCACCTCCATCCAATCTGCGGCAACTACAAGAAGCTTCCTGTCCGCAGGGGCCGATATTCCTGCAGAATCATTTCACCACTGGGTGGGATCTACAACGTGATGAACTGCTAAGGTTCTGAAGACCAAAGGAGTCCAACGCTACTAGATGGGGGCTGATAAAGGGGCGGTCAGTGTATGTGCGCTACTAGATGGGGGCTAATAAAGGGGCGGTCAGTGTATGTGCGCTACTAGATGGGGGCTGATAAAGGGGCGGTCAGTGTATGTGCGCTACTAGATGGGGGCTGATAAAGGGGCGGTCAGTGTATGTGCGCTACTAGATGGGGGCTGATAAAGGGGCAGTCAGTGTATGTGCGCTACTAGATGGGGGCTGATAAAGGGGCAGTCAGTGTATGTGCGCTACTAGATGGGGGCTAATAAAGGGGCGGTCAGTGTATGTGCGCTACTAGATGGGGGCTGATAAAGGGGCGGTCAGTGTATGTGCACTACTAGATGGGGGCTGATAAAGGGGCGGTCAGTGTATGTGCGCTACTAGATGGGGGCTGATAAAGGGGCGGTCAGTGTATGTGCGCTACTAGATGGGGGCTGATAAAGGGGCGGTCAGTGTATGTGCACTACTAGATGGGGGCTGATAAAGGGGCGGTCAGTGTATGTGCGCTACTAGATGGGGGCTGATAAAGGGGCGGTCAGTGTATGTGCGCTACTAGATGGGGGCTGATAAAGGGGCAGTCAGTGTATGTGCGCTACTAGATGGGGGCTGATAAAGGGGCGGTCAGTGTATGTGCGCTACTAGATGGGGGCTGATAAAGGGGCGGTCAGTGTATGTGCGCTACTAGATGGGGGCTGATAAAGGGGCGGTCAGTGTATGTGCGCTACTAGATGGGGGTAATATAGCGGCAGTCAGTGTATGTGCGCTACTAGATGGGGGCTGATAAAGGGGCGGTCAGTGTATGTGCGCTACTAGATGGGGGCTGATAAAGGGGCGGTCAGTGTATGTGCGCTACTAGATGGGGGCTGATAAAGGGGCGGTCAGTGTATGTGCGCTACTAGATGGGGCTAATAAAGGGGCGGTCAGTGTATGTGCGCTACTAGATGGGGCTAATAAAGGGGCGGTCAGTGTATGAGGCACAGAGGCTGCAAATCAAAGCGGTTCATGTCGCACTGAAGGCAAAAAGTTCCAGTTTTGCAATTTAACATCTTGACTCTTTCTGCCACCTAGTGGTTGGATTTTAATACTACATGATGATTATCCGTTCAGTCGTTGCCGACTTTCGGACCCCTCGTGGATCAGCAGACGCCAGGCTTCCCTGCCTTTCCTTCAGATTTCCCACAGTCCTGTTGGTGTCCGCCCTGATTGCGTCCAGCCAGCGTGTACTTCGGCGGCATCTTCTTCTGGACCCACTGATTGCGCCGCGCATTAATGTTGTTTCCAGAGAATTGGCTTGTATGACATAATACTACACAGCTGTTTGTAAAGTTAGGAAGGAAGATGCTTCACCAAGACAGCAAGTCATCCGTCCCGGGAGGGAGCGGTCAGCGATTTACAAATTAATTACCTAAATATTGCTCGCCGGCCTTAAGGCTCCGAGACGCACTGGGCTACAGTCGTTCGAATGCGCCATTTCAGCAGGACTGGATGACTGGCATATATATATATGGCGGCCTCCCAACTCTTCCCCAATGGATTCTATGTATGGAGGGGCGGCGAACATTCACAGGGCACCTATAGATCTCTGAATGCTACGGCACCCGGTCGCATCTAAATCTGCAACACCCTCGACCACCAAGGCAAAGAGGAATTAATCACAAGTGCTATTTATTAAGCCAGCTTCGCTGGAGGCGGCGATGCCGTTATTTGCTACAGGAGCGTGGATGGCCTTATAAGTCTCCTCCCTCATTGTCTAGGTGTCTCCCTAAGAAGGAAAGATAGCGCTACTGACCCCCATCCCAGGCCTCCCACCAGCCAAGCCAGACTCCTACTGTACACTGATGAAGGGCAAAACCCCCGAAACAGCCATCTGTGGATGGATTCTGGCTTTGCTTTTAATTCCTAGTCACTGTTACAAGGCTTGTATAAAGAGTAACATTGACTTGAAGGAATGCTGCCTCCCAATAGGTGGCGCTCTGGAGGTATTGTTCCATCTCCCTTATTTGCTGCAAAATGTTGCATCTTTATTGATCTCTAGAGATGTTTTCACGCCCCCCCCCCCCCCCCCCCCCCCCCCCCATCTACTGCAGGGAGAGTGCGCAAAAAGTTTGAGACTTCTTAGGCTGGGTTCACACGGGGCGGATTTTCGTCGGAAATCTCGCGGTTTGGCTGCAGCAAAAACCGCGAGATTTCCGCCGGGAGAACCGCCGCGGCCGCGGAGGAGAGCGCGGCCGCAGCGAAGAATGGACATGCTGCTTCTTTTGAACCCGCGGCCGCCGCAGCCGCGGTTTCAACCGGATTTACCGCAGCGGATTAGCCATCCCGTGTGGACGAGATTTCTGAGAAATCTCATCCACATGGCTGGCTAATCCCGGGATTAGCGGCCGCGGCCGGTTTTGCCGCGGGCGGATCTGCTGCGGCAAATCCGCCTTGTGTGACTCTAGCCTAAAAGGTCTGCTTTTCAGCAATATGCCTCATTCCAGGCCACGCAGAGAGCTACGCCCTATCTTCACTCCATTGTTACAAACTCAAGTCTGCGGCACGGAGGACTCCGATTTCTGGTGCGACTGGTTAATAAAACAGCAGAGAGAAAAGAAAAAAAAAAAAAAAAGACGTAAACGTATTGATAAATGCCCGCTCAAGGATTTCTTCAAAAGCGGAAGAAAAAGCTGCGGCCGCCACAAGGCGTATGTTTAACGGCAGCGCATGGTGGCGGCGTCCTACACCTGGGAGGCCTTCTTACTTCTCAGCTGCTGGACCGGCTCCTCGCTCAGCTACCTTGTGCTATTGGGGCTGCGAGTAGTTGTGGGGTCTCCGGCCTGAGCGGCCCCCGGCCTCGTACTCTTGTCCTGTTACTACCTTATATTGAGTTTTCACGGCCGCATCCACTGGAAGCTAACGAGCAAAAGAACAGAAGGAGCCGCGAGGAAGCGAAGGAAAGGCAGGAAACGGAGGAGGAAGCCGGTCCGAGGAGTCCTGTAGGTTACGGTAAAGGGAAGACCGCTGAGGATCTCCGGCTTACCTTCGGTGCCTTCTCTGCCTTCAGTTTACGGACCAGCTCCCCTTGTTCAGACACTCTGTCATACGCAGCTCTGGCATCACCGCTGGCAGTGGCCGCCGCCAAGCAGGAGGGGGCGCTCTGTGCTGGAGCACTTCCGGGTTTGTAGTCCTGGCCCGTCGCCTGCTTGTACTCCGCTTTCAGCGACAGGAGAGCTTTGACAGCCGAGTCGACTTCCGCTTTCTCGGCTTTCTTGGTTTTGAGATCTCGGACGAGGTCTCCCTGAGCTGTGACTTTGTTGTAGAGGACTGAGGGGTCTGCTGCCGGGGCGGGGGATGGGAGGGGGGCATCGGCCACCGTGGATGGCGTGGGCTTTGTCTTTGTCTGTGAAGCAGAGGAGAGACATTGATGCGAGTTTCACATGAAGTCACACAGATATTTGCTTCCAGCGGGAATCAACGTACCCGCTACATACTAGAAGTACTCCAGCAGAGGGCGCTGCCACGTCCAACGGCTGGGACTCCTACTGATCCTGAACGTCCCCGCATGACTAGAGAGATCGTGGTGCAAGTACTCCGCCGCGGCATTCATTTAACTGGGAGTGCCAGGAATTGCCACGTAGCCGATGACTTGTGGCGCCTTCACTGACCGTACATGCACAACCTCCACGCCGTTCATGCAGGGAGCTTCGGCGCTCCCATTCTCAGGATCGTGGGGGTCCCCAGCAGTAGGGCCACCACCAATCATAAAGCTACATTTAATGGCACAACCCCCTTATTCCCGTCTCCGTCAATCATGGCATGAATGCGAATAACCATTTATATGCCGCAGTCAGGAATAGGAAACCAGCAGAGCCGGCTGTTCTACACCATAGAGGTAAAGCGTAGAACTGTCAGTTCAGTGGCTTCCATATAATATGGCCACCTCTGCCCGCAGCATACAGACTGGTATACCCACCTCAGCCATGACTGACAGATGGGAATACCCCTTTAACCCCTTCTTGCCCCAGGACAAAAAAGTACGTCCTGGCTCAGACGCAGTTCCTGCAAACAGATATACATTTATGTCCTATGGACGGCGCAGACTAAGAAGCCGAGATGGCTCCATCCCCAGCGGGCATTACAGGGAAGGCCGATCCCCACTGTTAACCCCTTACATGTCACTGAGTAAAAAATATTTTAAAAAAAACAAACTAAACTTCTCTGCCTTTTTACTAACACATATGGGGTATCATCACACCCATAAGGACTCGACTTATTCTGCATGACAAACACGATACAAATTAGAAATTTAAAAGAAGCCAAAAATTATTTTTTTTTAATTCATTTTGACTCCCAAAACAGCAATAAAAGTGATCAAAAAAGCCATATGTACCCCAAAACAGTACAATAAACCAGACAGGTCATCACAAAAAAAAAAACAGGCCTTCATAGAGCTCATGGAAAAATAAAAACACAGTTATTGGACTTCAAATGCAACGACAGAGGAAAAAAAATTCCAAGAGAAGGCGTTTTCATTGTGCAAAAAAGTGGAAAAACCTAAAAAATAAATATAATTTTGGTTGCTTATCGTAGCGACCTGTAGGAAAAAAAATATCGTCATTTACGCTGCACGATTAAGCTGAAAAAACAAAAAAAGCGAAGAATTGATGTTTTTTTTCCTCTCTGTCCTCCATAAAAAGTAATAGAAGTTCTACAATACATTATAAAGTGCCTAGAAAATTGTACTGATAAAAACTACAGCTCGCCACGCAAAAAACAAGCCCTCATACGACCGTATCGGGAGGGGGGGAAAAAAGGCGTGTCCAATAGGATAGGGAAGTACTTGCTGATCAGTGAGGCCGATCCGACCGCTGGAACCCCCACAGATTCCGAGAACTGCGGTGTTCCAGAGTGTCCCACAATGAAGGAGCCACAGACCCATTCATTTCATTAGGACTGCTGCAGGTAGCTGAGAGGTTGAACTACACCACCCACAGCAAGTGACCGCCAGTGAGGGCCCCGCCCGACGCCAGTGAGGGCCCCGCCCGACGCCAGTGAGGGCCCCGCCCGACGCCAGTGAGGGCCCCGCCCGACGCCAGTGAGGGCCCCGCCCGACGCCAGTGAGGGCCCCGCCCGACGCCAGTGATGGCCTCGCCCGACGCCAGTGATGGCCTCGCCCGACGCCAGTGATGGCCTCGCCGGACGCTCCTGACCCCAGTTCTCAGGACATCGCACCATGAGAAAGGAAGCCATGAGGGTTTCCCATCTCTACTCACCTCTTTTTTGACGGTGGTGGATTTCGCCTTCTCTTTGGACCCAGAAGTTGGCATCTCCTTGGTGTGACCATCAGGGATGTAAATTAATACACATGGAGCCTCCTTACAGCTGTGCGGGCTGAGAAGACAAGACGACCAGTCATAAACTGAAGGAGAGGATTCCATTTAGATAATAGCAGAGAATTACAGAGCGCCGCTCTCTCAATACGGACACGCACAATGACGAGGAGGAGCTCATCCAACAGGTGGAAGGGGTTAAATTCAGTCATGTACCATGATTACAGTTGCTGCACATCCAAGAGCAGAGAGGTTTCTATAGATGCGGTATTTCTCACCTCATTGGCTCGTAAGGTTCATCACAAATATAGAAGCCCCTGCGCTGCAGCTGGAGGAGGTCTCCCTTCTTCAGGGTCTTCAGACAGGGGTCTCCCAGCATCACCTCCTCTTGCTGAAGGAAAATAAAATATAGATGAACATTCCTGCGCCGAACAACAAGTTATGTGGTTTTACAAGGGATTCCTTGTACCGCCGCTCTGCAGCCCGATGGTAACCCTGCTGAGCGCTCACTGCGGCGCGGCTGCCAGTAGTTGTAACCTACAGGCCCTATAGGGTTGGCAGAAAGCTACACAGCCGTCAGCACTGTGAAATTTTTTTTTCTGCCGCCGTTTGGCGGATGCAGAATAATTACTGCGTAATTTACATAAAATTTTCTTTTTATGGCGTAAATACAACACAAAACACTATTTTCTGATTTTTGATTTTTTCCTGTTCTTTGCAGTTTGCGTTTCACATGGAAGGACCTGTTCACTCACCAGGTATCCGCACGACTGCAATAACTTGGGTATCTCTGTAATCGCTTTTTTGGAAATATATGTTCACTTTCTCCAAGCTGCTCGACTGCTTTTTCTTCGGGGCAGAACAAGTACATTTAAGTGCCAAGACACGTGACTGGCGCTGGCCAACCAACAGCTGGCTTCAGACTTGAGACCGGGGATTGGCGGCAATAGTCATGTACCCAGAAGGAAGAGGCTGCGGTCCAGATCAGCTTGGAGAGTGAAACGAGTATATAGTCTTGTTTGCTATACCAGCAGAAAAGGGGCATTATTACCTAAGCTGGCAGAGAAGACGGCGCTATTACTGTGTGGGGAAGAAAAGGAGGCATTGTTACTGCGTGGGGCATAAAATGGGCACTTTTACTGTGTGGAGCCCAATTACTATCTTTGGCACTGTAGATGGGGAGATTGTGCAGACGTGGAAAGACGTCTGTGCATCAAATTCTGCAGAGAGAAATTCTGGCTGAGAAAAGTCACCATGGCGGTCTGGACTGGATAGAGAAGAAAAGAAAAAAAAAAAAAAGAGAGAATGACACCAGCCAGAGAAGTAGTCCTCTGTGATCACTACAGACAGCTGCAGTGTGATTAATATCACTTGTGTAAATCTGCTATCTATTGTTTAGAGCTACACTGTGATGGGATACAAAGGGTGCGGCTTAGTGTAAAAGGAGCAAAGCCTAAAAATTCCCCGCAGCGCGCCGAAGTTTCACTCTCTATTATTCACATTTTGGGAGTTATGATCTTACTGGGGCTTTTTTACCAAAAAATAAAGACCTAGCAAACTCAAGTGCCTGGAGAAAAAATAATAATTTCCACACATAACCCGTTCCTACAGGGAGATGTGCTGCCAAGAGAGCGGATTTGGTTCAGCACCATTAATGACCCCATCAGCTGGTGAAGGGGCGTTTGCTCATTTGTTGCCCTGTTTAAACGGGGCAATGTTTGGGTACGTGAGCGTTCTACTAGCGCTCGCTCACAATGATTGGCTCGTGTAAGTCAGCACTAGTGAGCGCTCTGCAGGACATGAAGGTCACCTTGCTGCTCCTGTTGATGTACTGCTTGAAGTCTTCTTCTTTCCCCAGGACGGGCTTTGTAATTAGATGGTCGTAGTTGACACAGACTGTGGGAGTCAGTGGGGCTGCAGGAGTGTCGGCCAGCCACGTTATCTTGGTAGTTTTCTTATAGTCTTTGTTCTCCAGGTTCAGCTGAGCATCGAGAGATACTATGTTCCTGCTGGAGTCTCTGCAGGCGATAAAACAAATGGTCAGTGGCTAAATTACAAGAAACACACCCAAATTACATTACAGGGGTCGTCCAAATTAAAGAAACCCCTGACACCAGGTCCCCATTGCCTTAAAATATCCTGAGGGAAGACCGTGAAGAGATGCTTCCTTACAGGACAAGAGATGGACCTGGTTGTTGCGCAATGGTTTGAAGGGGCAAGCCTGCAGGGAGGCCAGTACCAGATTAAGGTCCTACGGGGGGACAGGTGAACCATATGGAGAAGCGGCGTCAGTGACTGCCTGAAGAAAGGTATGGAGGGCCGACTTTGAGGGCAAGGGGTGTTGGAAAAGAATGGACAATGGCAATACTTGACCCTTCAAGGAACCAAGGCCTAAACCCATGGCCAATCTTTCCTGGATGAAAGACAGGGGACCTGGATGAGAGAGACATAGCGAAAAACACACAGGATGGAAGTCGCGTTGTGCGCAGCAGAGGAAAAACATCTTCCAAACACGACGATTAACTTGGAAAGAGAAAGATTTTCCAGGGTTCAGCAAAGCCACTCGCTCTCAGGACCGCGGCTTTAACCACCATTCCGTTAAACGAAGCATGGACAAACTCGGGTGGAAGAGGGGTCCCTATACAAGATCATCTCAAACAGGTAGGGGCCATGGAGCGTCAACGAGGCCGGCGTACCACACACAATGAGGCCAGTCTAGCGTGATGAGAATCACAAGAAGGAGCTCCATGTTGACCTTCAGTCGTTGAGGTATGAGAGGTAAGATGTTCAGGAAATGGAATTCGGTCCATAGAATTACTAGGGCACCCACTGGACGTGTAGATCAGAAGTTTGTGAATGAACCTGGACGCGCTGGATCCCCACAGCAGAGAACAGGCAAGTACTTCTCTTTTGCTATTTTAATGCAGTTGGCGTTTGATAGCAAAAATTATGCTTAAAAAGGTATATTTTGGGTGTTTCAAATCTTATAAAAATAGAGTACTCCGATAACAAAATGACCACACTCGTTCTCCTCGTGTAATCAAGTAAGTTCTTCTGTTTATTCCATTAACCAGAAGTATATATACAAAGACATTTACTGAGAGGCTAGAACACGCCTCACTTGTAATTATTATAATATATTATAATTCATTTATTATCACTGGTTATTAAAACTACACGAGAATATTAACATCTTAGTTGTCAGGCAGACTTATCTCAAGCGTCACTGTCCTCCCGGTGGTGGTTGTTGCTGGTAATTGGAGGTCCCCTGACTGCTGCAGAATCACCGTTCTAAACTTCTAGCATCTTGGTGCCCACAATGTGAGCGCTGATACCAAAACAGTCTTCTGCTAAAGCCTCCATAAATATAATGTTCTACAATGATGTAGAATCACGTTATGCTGCACCCGTCATGCTAATGACTGCTACATCTGGCAGACTCGTTAAAACTAATTGCATGGCAGCAGACAAGCTCGACCACGGCTCCTATTCATTAAGGACCCCCACCATTCTGAACGTTGGTCTTGGCACAACTCCTTTAACTTTCTACTAAACAGTTTCCTACCGATGGATTTTGGTGATGTTGAGGTTCCCCCAGTTGATGAAGGTGACCATCTCTCCCTCAGACAACGTTTCAGCGTCGGCTCCTTCTATAAGGACACGGGGTCCGTACCAGACTCTCTTCATGCCAACCTCGGCGTTCTGCAGAAGGGTAAAAACACAATTAGCAAGGCTTCCCTACCCATGACACATGGCTTCAGCACAGAGGAGTGACCGGCGCTTCTCTAGGAACGTGCAAGAGAGGTCCAGAGTCGTTGCTGGGGGAAGACTGCTGCTGGGAGCTCAGAGTCCGCACTGCTGCCAACAGAACGCGGGAACCATCTGCACCGGCCATGGAAAAATGATAGAAACATCTCTTAAAGCATAAAGGAGGGGTGGGGGGGGGGGGCCTAAAAAAAAAAGTTTAGCTTTCTGTTTTAAGCAATGTGTAATAAAAACTTTTGATAATTTTTAACCCCCTAGTGACACACCCCTTACTTTTTTCCACTTATTGTTTTACTTATTTGTCTTGTTTTTACGATGTACACGCTGCGGGCAAAAACAACATAACTTTATTCTGTGGCTCAGTAGGATTACATCGTTACCAAATCTATACAGCAAATCTGTTTTTTTTTTCTGCTCTATATTTTTTTTAGTCCCCTGAGGGGACTTGAACTTTCAATAGTTTGATTGCTCTAAGACTGTCTGCATTTTGGCAGTCAGTCTATCACGCCATACCACAGGCACGTCTTGATAGGTAATCAGTCATAGCAATCCTGAGAGCCTTCAGAAGGCTCCAGGCGGCCGTGGCATCACAGAGGTATCCATTTGGGGCCCCCAACAACTGATCAGAACTGACAGCGGCATTCGAAAAGGTTAACAGCTATGATCAACGTAAGTGCTAATCGTGGCTGTTGTGGGTGGGTGTCAGCTGTCACACGCCTTATGTAGAGTGGGCTCAGCTCCCGATCCCACTCCATACAAAACCCACATGTCTAGAATCTAAATGTGCACCCGGGGGCGTGAAGGGGTTCATATCCCTTTGGGGACATTTATAGAACATTTTATGCCAGTTTGATGTAAAAAGATTTTGCTCAGAGCTTGCATCGCCATCTGCCACTTTCCTGAAAGGTAGGGGCAACACTGGAAAATGACCTGGGGTACATTGCTGGCATAATCTATGGCACGCAGCTTGTGATCCTGCTGTAAGATAAAAGATAAGGAGGGCTGACTCCCCCAAGGTTACTTAAGAAGAAAGACAACTCAGAGACCTTCGGGTGCTTGGCCACTTCCGTCGTTCCTTCTGGAGCTCCTGGGATGTTCACCGGCACCACTTGGCTCTTCAGCAAGGCATTGTACCGTGGGGCAATAGGGTCAATGACCTGGCGGAGGGAAAGACAGGGGCAGGTGAGAGGCGGACGGGACGTCTCTGGTCATTAGCAAGCTGCACATTTACTGGTCTTGAGAGTTCAGGAAAGAAGAATTAGTAGATGATTGCGGCTGAAGAAGCTCATTAAAGCCCCCACTAATTAAACTTATGGACACTTTGAAGGGCCTCTTTGTTTTCACATAAGTACATGTATTTTGGGCTGACAAGCATTTCCGCAATGAGGTTTAATTAAAAGGTTTACAGTTTGTTTTCTGCAGCTTCTACCCATCAGTGTATATAGAAACTGCAGACTGCGTATCAATAAGGGATCTGTTGGTGAACGGCCTCGTTTCCCTCTGCTCTCCTGAATGTTCTTGGCTTATGATCCACAAGGTTTATCTTCGTTGTGGTCATAAACTAGTTGATAAGAAGGTGAAGAATAGAGCGAAGGCCGTCTGCACACGACTGGCTCGGCTTCTGCATGCGGGAGCCCGCAGCAGAATCCGGCGTAGCTTTCTTCGGTATTGCGGATGACCACAGATACTCGCCGTTGGACATGCGCAGTACAGTTTTTTTTGTTAAATCTTTGTTTTTTCTGCGCTGTCGCAAGGCGAGGACACGGGCACCCGCAACCTATCCGGGGTGTCAATTGCAAATGGGACGCAGGTCGGACGGCTTCCAGTGATTTCAATGGACGCCGTCCGTGCGGATCCCGCTGAAAAATAGAACATAAAGAAATCGCTGTCCGCTCATGTGACCGAACATGCGAATGTTCTAATCTTTCAATTGGTGTGGAATACTGCGGATGAACTGGGGTCGAGGATAGTGGATTCCGCAATCCAAATCCAGTCATGTGCCACCGGCCGAAGAGCTGAAAACCGAGCTATTAGTCCAGCCTTACTGACAGATCCCCTACTGAGACTCAGGGCCGTTTACATGGGACCATTATTGTGCAAAATTCATTCAAATGAACGAAAATGCGAGATAATAAATGACGCCTAAACGCTATACATTGTTCACTATTAGTTTACTTTGTTTGTCGCTCCCTTTCAACCAGCATCTAAATCATCAGTGACTCCTCGCTGCGTGTAAACTCTCCCCGCTTGGCCCTTCACTTAGAATGTGAAGCGCTGAGCGAGAAGGCAGCAATGGTCAGCCATGATCTGCCTGTCTATACGCTCTGCACGAGCGCTAACAACGAGCGGTGACGTCACCCACTCATGCAGTCGTTTAGAAAATAGTACTTCCATGTAAATGTAGAATCAGTCTGCAGTTTGCTATATACAGTGATCAGCAGAAGCTGCAGAATACAAATGCTGCAAAATTTTTAATTAAACCCTCCTGCAAAAATGATAGTTGGCCCAAAATACATGTATTAAAAAACACTATCCTACAAAAAGTGTCCATAAGCTATAACCTTCACATCCCCGATTTTGACTGCAGTGAGGTAGAGTATATATGCAGCTGTTCAGCCAGTGTGCTGCTGCTCCTCCATACAACTCTATGGAAGATGGAGAACAGCCGAGCTAGCTGGTGGTGAGGACTTGGGTCCCCTGGTCCAGCTCAGGTCCTGGTGGTCCAACACTGATCTAATGCTAAAGGCTGTTCCCACTATATATGTATCTTCTGTTCTTGGAATAGGTGCTAAACGTCTGTTCGTTGGGGTCCAAACACTAGGACCCCCATTAGGATGCACCCAGATGTCCGACATGAATGGAGAGGAGTTGCGCCTGTGTGGCCGCTATTGTATTCACTTCCATGGGATGCAGGATGAGTGATGCGCTCAGCCACCTTCCAACATACCAGAGAAGTGAATGGGACGGTGCATATCACTGCCCCATGCTCATGGAGGACATGCGGTGCGCCAATCTCAGCATCCCTGGAGGCCCCAGCGGTCACAATTATCTCCTCTCCTGTAGATAGGAGATAACGGTCATCCTGGGAAAAGCCATTTAAGGTCCAGGCCGCATGGCACCTAAAGTCAGATCAACTATGATGCCAGTCACCTCAATATCATACAACAGCGTGGCTGCAGGTCAACATGACCGGCGGAAGAAGTCCCATGTAGTAAGGGCCTAACATAACGGAAGGTCAGCAGCGTTGCATCTTGGTTCTAAGATCCTGGATAAAGGTGTTCCGGATGGGAGACCCCCATCATTAGATTCATTACATGTCAATATGGACTCGTCAGATTTCTGGAGTCCCATCAACAAATGCGTCAGGGTCGTAAGGCCCCTTAACATGAAGGTCCATCACTGAACACCATTGGGTTGGGTTTCATCTATATAGGTTCTGTGCTGATTAATGCAACGTCTCTCTATCACAATCAGAATTCCGTTCTTTCCAGATACACAGCTGCAAGGATATATAAAAGATGACTTCAGGAAGACAGAATGCTGCCACAAGAGGGAGCCCAAAAGCTTATTGCATACTGCTATGTGCTGAACACAAGCTCCCTCTGGTGGTGACTTCAGGCAGACAGAATTGTGCCTTTCGTTCTATGCCTGTGCAGGGGATCCGGAGCTCAGTATGCAATAAAGGTAAACTGCTCTGAAAAAAATGAAGGGAAGACTTAAATCACATATCCGATCTCACTGAAGAAAATAGATGCTCAGTGTGAACCTGCTGCCATCTGTGAGAACGGGGCACCAGTGGCGGACCTGCTAGTTTCCGTGTTCTCTGGTGGAAGACAATCGAGCTGTACGATGCTGGCTGTGAGCGCGGACCCCACTATAGAACATCGGGCCCTCCTGGAGATTAGGGAGTAGTCCAATAGAGGCGATTTTGTAGGGCTCTAGTAGTGCCCCTCCTGTTCCTCCGATCCTGATGCTGGAGGTCATTATGTAGGTCTCTGGCAGTGCGCCTCCTGTTCCTCCGGTCCTGATGGTGGAGGTCATTATGTAGGTCTCTGGCAGTGCGCCTCCTGTTCCTCCGGTCCTGATGGTGGAGGTCATTATGTAGGTCTCTGGCAGTGCGCCCCCTGTTCCTCTGGTCCTGATGGTGGAGGTCATTATGTAGGTCTCTGGCAGCGCACCTCCTGTTCCTCCGGTCCTGATGGTGGAGGTCATTCTGTAGGTCTCTGGCAGCGCACCTCCTGTTCCTCTGCTCCTGATCGTGTAGGTCATTATGTAGGTCTCTTGCAGCGCGCCTCCTGTTCCTCCGCTCCTGATCGTGTAGGTCATTATGTAGGTCTCTGGCAGCGAGCCTACTGTTACTCCGGTCCTGATGGTGGAGGGCATCTTGTAAGGCTGTGGTAGCGCTCATCCTGTTCTTCAAGCCTTGTTGCTGGAGGTCATTTCGTAGGCCTCTGGCAGCTCTTCAGCTGTCCTGATGCTGGTTGATACCCTTCTGTCCAGCTCTCTGTGTCCTGCTATCTGCTCCAGGCTCTTGTGCTGGGAGACACAGCGAATCTTGCTCAGGCACGTATGATGTGCCATCATGGAAAAGCAGGACCGCCAGTACAACCTGATGGGGCTGCAGGTGGCACCGCATGTGACAAGGACACCAGCAGAACTAAAGACGAATCAGCTAGAAGGAAAAGGAGAGAGGGATTGTCTCCCTTCTCAGCTGCAAAATGCTTGTTTGTGGCTCCTACACTGAGTAAATGAGCCCAGGTGCCGGCTGCAATCAGCAAAGCTCCTCCTGCATTTTGCTGGGCAGAAACGCTGCCGTGTAACAGCAGCCTGGGGGCTCAGTCACACAAGTGTAAAAAAAAATCCATCATGTCCTATTTGGGCCATATTACAGACCAAAAAAGCTTGTTGCAATGGGGCTGCGCAAATACGCAATGACTACGCACGCTACAAGTGTGGTCACTGCATATTAGGGCACAAATCAATGGGATCGGCTTGCTTTTTTCCTGCGCGAGTGAAAAACACAGTTAACATTCTATCGGCATTACAAGCGTATAAAATCCGCACGTAATACGGATGGCAAATACGCCCGTGTGAGAGCGCTACGTGTACCCATCATTATCTGGGCAGTAGGTTAGGGAATTAACCTGCAGGGGTCCATATAGAGGGGTCCACAGTCCTAGTTACACAGGTCCAAGCCTCACTTACTGCTAACCCTCCTGTCCGGACTCAAGACCAGTTAATGGCATTCACACCCATTACAACTAAAGACGAGCACATGGTAGAGGGCATCATGCTGAACAAGCAGGGGCGAGTAAGAGAAGTTTAGTATGAAGTCAAGCAGACAGAACTAAAGATTGCAGGAGGGAGGCGGTGCAGGGCCTGGCTGGACACTCTATAGAGACCGCGATAGAGACTGTGATACAAGTGGCACCCCCAGCCACGGCAGGTATAGCCTCAGAGATGATCCAGCCAGCCCCTGGACTCAACACAATCACAAACCCCTGGACTAAGCGACATTCATCATATGGGAGTCTATTACATGTCACTGGAGGATCGGGGAGAATCGCTCTGCATGGGACCAACCAAATTGTCATAGCTTGAATATTGTGGGAGAGGCGTAGGAGGACAGAAGTCGCTGGAGACGAGGTGCATTCACTGCGTAAGCCCGGCCTCCTGCACAGTTCCCTAGTAAGCTCTTTCAGGACGTCTGTGCGTCGGGGCGATAATTGGCGAACAGCAGGACCCGCGGTCAGGGCTCCTCCACACGAGGTCTCCCTGTTCAACAAGCTGCTGCTGACGGATCTTTTAACTGTGAAAATAGGGTGGAAGCTTTCTGTATAAAATATCAGAAATGCTGTATACGGCCCTGTACCTGAGCCCGCGTGGAGGGTCCCCTCTCCGGAGCCGTATACGGCCCCGTACCTGAGCCCGCGTGGAGGGTCCCCTCTCCGGTGCCGTATACGGCCCTGTATCTGAGCCCGCGTGGAGGGTCCCCTCTCCGATGCCGTATACGGCCCTGTATCTGAGCCCGCGTGGAGGGTCCTCTCTCCTATGCCGTATATGGCCCTGTACCTGAGCCCGCGTGGGGGGTCCCCTCTCCGGTGCCGTATGCAGCCCCGTACCTGAGCCCGCGTGGAGGGTCCCCTCTCCGATGCCGTATACGGCCCCATACCTGAGCCCGCGTGGAGGGTCCCCTCTCCGGTGCCGTATACAGCCCCGTACCTGAGCCCGCGTGGAGGGTCCCCTCTCCGATGCCGTATACGGCCCCATACCTGAGCCCGCGTGGAGGGTCCCCTCTCCGGTGCCGTATACGGCCCTGTATCTGAGCCCGCGTGGAGGGTCCCCTCTCCAGTGCCGTATACGGCCCTGTATCTGAGCCCGTGTGGAGGGTCCCCTCTCCGATGCCGTATACGGCCCTGTACCTGAGCTAGCGTGGAGGGTCCCCTCTCCGGTGCAGTATACGGCCCTGTACCTGAGCCCGCGTGGAGGGTCCCCTCTCCGGTGCCGTATACGGCCCTGTATCTGAGCTAGCGTGGAGGGTCCCCTCTCCGGTGCAGTATACGGCCCTGTACCTGAGCCCGCGTGGAGGGTCCCCTCTCCGGTGCCGTATACGGCCCTGTATCTGAGCTAGCGTGGAGGGTCCCCTCTCCGGTGCCGTATACGGCCCTGTATCTGAGCTAGCGTGGAGGGTCCCCTCTCCGATGCCGTATACGGCCCTGTACCTGAGCCCGCGTGGAGGGTCCCCTCTCCGGTGCCGTATACGGCCCTGTACCTGAGCCCGCGTGGAGGGTCCCCTCTCCGGTGCCGTATACGGCCCTGTATCTGAGCTAGCGTGGAGGGTCCCCTCTCCGGTGCCCATGGGTGCCGCAGCTTCCAAAGAGGACAGCCACTGCGATCAGCACTGCGCAGGCGCTGAAAGTGGTCAGACCAGAAGCGGACACGGGATGTCCATTACTTCTGAAGATGGCAGCGGCTGTGTGCTCTACTGCATAGATACAAGTTATGGGGGCACTACGGACACCCGGTATCTGAGCCTGTGCAATGAACGCTTGCACAATAGATGATGCAACCGCTGCGGTCTTCGGAAGCAATGGATGCCGTGGCTTGTTTACAGCAGTACCCAAAGCACTGGACGCTGTGGCTCTCACATCCCCATCGGTGGACACCAGGGGGCGTCTCTGCCGGCTGAGGCCCTGAAGTGATGTAACAGGTTCGTACGTCATTACACAGCAAGGTGCAGCGTTCGGAGATTTTTGCAGACGGCGGACAACCCCTTTTAGGTCCTCTGCAAACATTCTGCACTATTCGCTGTGGATTTTGACATGGTTTTTGATGCAAACCCCCACACCCCCCCCCACACCCCTTATTTGAAGAGGTGGACCGAAAATCCACTGCTACAATTGACATGCTGCAGATTTAAATTACATTTCGGGTCCGTTTTTACAGATTTTCTCTGCAGCTCCAGAACGAGCTGCAGAGCTGCACTCACTGTGTATGTCACCACGGATCCACATGGAAAACCAGTGGCAAATCCACCCCTTAGCGTACGTTCACACAGTGGATCCCACATGCAGCCGCACAAAGATTTAGCCGTCAATGGGCCGGATTTCCAATGTATTTCCCTGCCTGCCACTTTATGCAGATCCGCACGGAAACGTGTCTGAAACTCTGCAAGAGGACCATAAACCGGGGGACATCTGCGGGCGCAGCCGCAGCAAAACGGCCGCAAATATCTGTTGTGCTTATACAGGCGGAGCCCGCTGCGGACATTAGAGGCGTCCACAGCGGAGGATCTGCAGCAGAATCGGCCGGCGCTATGTGTGGATCGGCCACCGATGACCCCCGCAGGTGACAATCTTGACATCCTGTAGATTTACAATCCGCACCGCAGGAAAACTTACACAGCAGATTTTCTTCCACAAAGTATTAGTGAGATCTCTTGAAATCCCCCCGCTTGACCCGTACTGCAACGTGTTGCATATAATCTGCCCGCAAGTCCACAGCAGAAAACATGTAACTTATGCGCCACGTGTGAAAGCTCTGCGGTGCCCATACACACAAGAAGCCATCAGTTTTAGCAAGACCAGATGACAATCTTACGTGTATGGGAGAGCGCTACTTCTCACACAACAGATGTCAGGGCAGGGAAGGATGGGGCATACTGTACTTCAGCATGCCCGATCCTCTGGTTGCATGAATATAAGTAGTAGGCCAAGAAGCTTACAGGTATTGAGGGAGAATGGACAACTTATAAGGCATTGTCCAGGGAGCCAGTATCCCTACCTGGATCGGCAGGGTCAGAACCTTCTTCACTTCTGGTCCAACACTAGGTCGTGGGGTATGACACCTCTGTGCCCGTCGGGTCATCGCAGGCAGCTGGATTAGTTATCAAGGTGAGCAACCTGCAATGCCATGACGGGCACAGGGAGGGTCACACCAAATGAGGGGACAACTCTAATTAATACCGAGTCTTGAGCACAGAGCGAATGCAAACCAAGTGACCCCATGTGCAAACCACGCCGGAAGTGGAGGTCCTGACATCGCAGCTCCGGGTAAGCATCCCAACTCCCTAGACAACCCCAATCCGTCAGCAGCAGCCTGAGGACAGTTCTGTTAAATGATGCCGTTCAGGGAAGATGCGGTAAAACTGGCGTTTACAGGAGTCCCTCGGACAGACTCTTCCACCTGATTTGACGTGGAGCATGGACAGACGCGACTGCAAGCTGAGCAGCGGCCGAGGCATCCCATAGCCTACATGGGAGTATAATACCCACCGACATGGGGCATGCTGCGTAATACTCACGTGAAAAGCTACCGCAGCTGTGAGCGGCCCTACAGAAATCAATGGGCTTTTAGCACCGTGTATTGCGGGCGCCAGACTATTGAACGAGGCCTAAAAGTCATCCTGAAAGAGCGCCCACGAGTCTCACCGCCAGGAGTTCACTCGAAACCAAGACGGGTGAACGCCTCCGCCTCGCCATCCTCCTCTCCCGGCAGTGAATGCACCTCATTGTAAGCCAGAGCCGCGAGACGCAATGTGGCCATGTGATTGTGTTAACTGTTAGTTTTTGGTTAAACTGCAAAAAGATGGAGTAAGCACCGTACGCTCACGCGGCCGTAAGCTGTACGCCAAAGAAAAGGAGGAGAACGAAAAGAAAAAAGAAGCGGTCGGTAATACCTTCTTACAGATAGCTCGCAGCTTGGAAGCAGAAAAATGAAATGCAGAGTTTACTGATCAGATTCACGCCAGGATCCCTTCCCACAAGTCAACGTTTGGTTGGGGGGTGGGGGGTGGAGTGTGGGGGGGGGGTGGGGGTCAATGGAATCGTGAAGACATTCACAGATCAGGGTGATAGTGGTTGGGTGTGTGTAGTACTAACGAGCCTGCAGGACACGATACCACCATGTACTGCAGACTGCCACTAGTCAAGAGGTCAGTAGGGGGCGCTCTAATGACAGAGCAGCTGTCCAAACCGCACTACATGGGGCCGCTGGTTACCTTCTTGTTGAACGCCCAGATTTTGTCCCATTCCATGTTCACCACCGAGCGGGAGGAGCCCTGCGAGAGAAGCACAGAGAGGTCAAGACGTTGTTACACCATTCGGGTTTTTTCTTTTTTTACGGCGTTCACCTGCAGTAATGGGGCCATTTGTGACCGCCATAACTTTTTTTGGGTGTTGAAGAGCTCGTTTTTTACGAGGCAGCCTGTAGGTTTTTTAATTGGGACCATTTTGGGTACATAAGATTCTTTTGGCGACGGGTAACCGGAAAAAGGGCAGTTCTGGCCGCCGCGTCGCATCGCTGCACCTGCAATTTTCATGTGTGTGAAAAACGTGCGCGGAGATCGCATGTTATTCCAATAGCAAAACCCGAATATCGCATGGCGCTCGCATGAAACCCGCAGGTACACGCAAGCGCGATGCGATTTTCCTTTCCTGCCATATGGAAGAATGCGCAGCTCTTCCACAGAATCGCCCCAGAACACGACACGCCGCACTTTTTCTGTCTATAGAGCCATTATAAACGATGGGTTCTATTTCCGTGCGTCTCGCAACGCCCAAAACTCGCATTGGGAAAATCCCGCGTGTAAACGCACCTTAAAGGGGTCTAATCATCTCAGCTTTTCAGGGCAACTACAATCACCGCCGTGTGCGTCAGCGCTGCTTATGGAACGTATTCAAGCGCATCAGACCTCTGAAAACAGGGTGTCGCGGCGCGCTTCGCTTTCTCCATCACTCACCTGTGCTACACTGTACCGCATCTCCCATGCACTTCGAGGGGAGCTACGCAAAGAGCGCTGCACTGAGGCCCTCGGCTGTATTCGTAGTTACCGGCCGGCAACTATAGCAACGGACGCCCGTCTTCACTGTGACAAGCCGAGACGGGAATACCCCTTTAATAGGTAAACATTCATGGCAGCCTGGGGGCCCTCAGAAATCTCCAGGGGCCACAACACCCGTGATCTCATGGGTGGGCCGCGCAGAACATCAGCATCCTGATAACGACATGTAAATGTCATTTGTCAGAATTGACAGAGGAATTTAAAGGGTTAACAGGCCCAATCAGACTCCTCGCAAATCGTAGACGTAGCAGGAAGTTGCGGGGTGTCAATGATGGCCGACTACCGCCGTGCACAGCACACGTTGGTGAGGGGTTGTCCAGCTTTAGAAAAACATGGCTGCTTTCTTGCAAACACAGTGCCACCCTTGTCTGTGGTTGTGTCTGGTATTGTAGCTCACATTCACTTCAATGGAGCTGAGCTGCAATACCACACACAACCCACAGACAAGGGGGCGCTGGATCTGGAAGAAAGCAGCTATGTTTTTGTAACCCCGGACAACCCCTTTAAGCTCCAACAGCTTTGATGCACACAAAGGGATTCATGGAGTCCTTGGTGGGATGAGCCCCTGAGTCCTGCTCTGATGTGGAAGTCAACATGCGGGTTACTTCTTGTACCGACCTGTGCAGCTATAAATTGCTTCAGCCCTTCCACCGTCATCCCTCTTCTGAGAACGCCTCGTACAGTAGGGAACCGGGGGTCGTCCCTGTGATAGAAAGAGGAGGACAAAAGGCATCAGGTGCAGTGTAAAGCATGGCGAATACTGCAATGCATAAAAACAATCTAGTTACAATAAACGTCAAATGTGTTCAAGAACTGAGCTGCAGGGGGCGCCGAAAAGGCTGCACTACAAAGAACTGCCCCTTTATTAGACCCCATTCTAGTAGCGTTGAACTCCTTTGGTCTTCAGATCTGCAGCGATTCATCCCACCCAGTGGTGAAATGGTTCTGCAGTAATCTCGGCCCCTGCGGACAGGAAGCTTCTTGTAGTTGCTGCAGATTAGATGGCGGTGCTGACATGTTCTGATCAGCTGACAGGAAGGGGTCAGCGATTCATGCTGCTTGCGCCAAATTCTGACCTCCCATCAGCAGCAACATAAATCTGCATCCATCTGACCAGGGAATGTTTCTCCGCTGCTCAGTGATACAAGTTTTGCGCTCTTTTGCCCGCTGCAGTCTTTCTGTTTCTCTTAGACACAATGGCGCTGGAACTGGTCGTCTGCTGTTATACCATCCGTGCGGAGGAACGGCGAGTTGTGCGTTCGGACACGTTAGTCGGAGCTCCAGCATTGTATTCAGCTGACTGTGTAGCCTGTTGGTCAGAACGATTCCTGACATCCTCCTCCGACCCCTTTCACTGATGAGTTGTTTCCGTCTACAGGATCCCCTTTCGCTGGATGTTTTCCTCGTTCGCGCCATTCTCTATATACTCTCCACACTGTTATATGAGAAAACTGCCCGCGGTTGGCAGTGAGACCCCGGCTAGTCTAGACTGATGACCGGCCTCGTTGGAAGTCGCTCCGATCGCTGGATTTTCCCATCTAATGTGGATTCACACCGAAACTGATCCACGGAAAACTTGTCATGTGATTTTTTGCTGCACTCCGGGGTCACGGGGGGAATTACTGTACAGGATGCGCCAATCCTGAAATGGCCGGAGCTCTAATAAAGGGGTGGTTCAGCGCATCTCGCTGACCCAATATACACTGGGTTTTATATATATACACCATGACTAGTTAGGATTGGCGCACTATTACACCGCGCTGGCAGCTGCCACCAATGATGGGGTTTTCCTGATAACTGCAATTAGCGCCCTTACACCGGGGTGAACAGCAGCCATTGGCTTGGCATACAGCACTGCGCCACTTGATAACGTGCTCTACATATTTCACCGCATGGACCAGAGCGCAGCGTGTGCCGCCAGATTCTACCAGTTTACTTTGTGGCTGCGGTTCTTTCAGTTGAGTCACCCCTAAATTACAGGCCCCGCCTCAGAGACACCCCGAACCCCACATCCATGCACACTGCTGCGGGGACCACAACCCATCTCCCAGGGAATGGCATGGAGGTCACACGGACATTTGCTACAATGACGGCGGAGATCAACAGCGATGGGCATACAGGTAATGACGGGTCTTGCTGCCTGTTAGTGCGGGCAGCAGCGATGGAGCAGGATGGGCGTATGTGGGGCGCTCTGGCCTCCATGCAGCCGGCGCAGAGCAAGTACAAACAGAAGACAACACAACGTGCGGCGGTTTATTCACAAACACCATGGGGGTAAACAATCACCCGTGTGATTGGCATCGTATCATTAGGGGCCGCCTGCGGAATACACCGACATCACACCGACCCCAAAACAGCGACCGGGCCTCATACACAAACATCTACAGGAGCGCTCAGCAATGTGAGCGCCCATTAATGCGGGTTTCAAGGGTTAAAAAAATATATTTAAAAAATTCCCCGCTGTGAGAGAGCCCGCAGTGATATGTGGCATCCCTGATCCACGCGGAACCCTGGCATTCTACGACATCACCACACCGCATGACATCACAGCAGTGGATGGAAGATGAGCCTGAAGCACTGGAGCCGCTCAGATCTACAGAGGAAGACGGTCCGCACGGTCCAGGAGGAGGAGGAGGCCAGGTACGTGAGGCTACAGGGGGCGCATGTAGGGGGAATGTATGGAGGGAGATCGTGGGGCGGCCTCACTTCATACCGCGCGGTCCAGGAGGAGGAGGAGGCCAGGTACGTGAGGCTACAGGGGGCGCATGTAGGGGGATGTATGGAGGGAGATCGCGGGGCGGCCTCACTTCATACCGCGCGGTCCAGGCAGGAGGAGGAGGCCAGGTACGTGAGGCTACAGGGGGCGCATGTATGGGGAATGTATGGAGGGAGATCGCGGGGCGGCCTCACTTCATACCGCGCGGTCCAGGAGGAGGAGGAGGCCAGGTATGTGAGGCTACAGGGGGCGCATGTAGGGGGAATGTATGGAGGGAGATCGCGGGGCGGCCTAACTTCATACCGCGCGGTCCAGGAGGAGGAGGAGGCCAGGTATGTGAGGCTACAGGGGGCGCATGTAGGGGGAATGTATGGAGGGAGATTGCGGGGCGGCCTCACTTCATACCACGCGGTCCAGGCAGGAGGAGGAGGCCAGGTATGTGAGGCTACAGGGGGCGCATGTAGGGGGAATGTATGGAGGGAGATCGCGGGGCGGCCTCACTTCATACCACGCGGTACAATAAATAGTTTAAATACAACTCGTCCCGCAAAAAACAAGCCCTAAAAAAAACGGCGACGTCAATGGAGTAATAAAGGAGCTACAATGTTTTACGAAGGGGCGGGGAAGGGGGGGGGGGGGAGGAAAAAACGAAAAGAGGAAAAAAAAAGGCCGCGTCCTTAAGGGGTTAAAGTGTTAACCATTATTTTCCAAGACTTCTGCTGGGGCGGTCAGTAGTCAGGATTTGCCCGTCTTCCTGATCAGCGCTCGCAGTACATAATGGGCTGTTTTAGTTTCTCCACCCACTTTTTGGGGATCGACCGCAGGTTCTCAGGAGTTTCCTGGCTTTGGACCCAAACCTTGTAATAAAGCGTTTCACATGCAGGTACTTCAAGCTGCAGCTTTAAAGCAGACATCATTAGTCGGGTCACATGGGGTTTAAAAAAGGGAATTTTGCCAGCTGCATACGACTCCAACGTTGATATTTAGCCTCCTTGACAACATGTGACATCTCAGACTTCTATGACTTCACATCACTCCATGACTTCCCAATGATGGACTTGTATAAGCGGAGCCTAAACTATTGGGGGCGCTAAACAAGTAAGGCACAGGTATGTAGGGCTTACTATAGGGGGCAGACATGAGTGATGGTGCCCGGGAGGCTCCTGGGTTTGGTGCAGATGGAGGAGACTCTTCCTCTATGATCACAGAACAGCCATCCTTCCAAACTCAGAGTAAGAATCTGGGGCCCCTATTATTAAACGGCCCTCCATGGACCGATACAAGAGACACGTGCCCCCTTGTATTATAAATGCCCCTCCATGCACCGATGGCCAGAGACACGTGCCCCCTTGTATTATAAATGCCCCCCAATGGGCCAACGTCCAGAGACACGTGCCCCCTTGTATTATAAATGCCCCCCAATGGGCCGACGTCCAGAGACACGTGCCCCCTTGTATTATAAATGCCCCCCAATAGGCTGACTGCAGCCACTGCCTGAAAAACCTTTAATCTAATTTGCCCCATTTATCTACCACAGACAACCTCTTCCTATAGAATCTATAGGGTATGTGAGGAGGGGGCATCATCAGGGTCCGGCACTTTCAGGCTCGGCTCTGGAATAATAAGTCACTGCTATGCGATTTTAGCCAATATAATCCCCCTTTTCCTGCTGAGGCGCTGCAGGGGCTGATAGGAGTCTGACCAGAGGTCAAGTGGTAACAGCGGACACAGAAGTGAAATCTTAAACGCATTAGTCCTACACAAGCTCACTTATTAGCTGGATATAGTCATTTCAGGGGTGCGGCTGCGGGAACAAAAATCAAACAGAATTTCTGATTTGTTTTCTCCTTTCTTAACTGCAGAAGACGTCCATCTATCCGGAGACGACCACCACCATCCATCCGTAAGGAGAAAACCATTCATCGACCTACCTCCCTCCTTCCAAAAGCCTTCCCCTACCCATCTTCCCAAAACCGGCCACTCTCTACCTCCTCCCAAACCCTCTCAACCACCTTCCCTCTAGATCCCTCTCCCCAAAAGCCTCCTACCCTCCGCACCGCCCTCCCCAAAAGCCGCCAACCCTCCGCACCCCCTACCCAAAAGCCTCCTACCCTCCGCACCCCCCTCTCCCCAAAAGCCTCCTACCCTTCGCACCCCTCTCCCCAAAAGCCTCCTACCCTTCGCACCCCCCCCCCTCCCCAAAAGCCTCCTGCCCTTCGCACCCCCCCCCTCCCCAAAAGCCTCCTACCCTTCGCACCCCCCCTCCCCAAAAGCCTCCTACCATTCGCACCCCCCCCCCCTCCCCAAAAGCCTCCTACCCTTCGCACCCCCCCTCCCCAAAAGCCTCCTACCCTTCGCACCCCCCCTCCCCAAAAGCCTCCATCACCTCACCCAAAAGCCTCCTACCTTCTGCACCCCCTCCTCAAAAGCATCCTACCCTCCGCACCCATCCCCAAAAGCCTCCTGCCTTTCGCACGCCTCTCCCAAAAAGCCCCCTACCCTCGGCACCCCCTTCCCAAAAGCCTCCTGCCCTTTGCACCCCCCTCCCCAAAAGCCTTCTGCCCTTCGCACGCCTTCCCAAAAGCTCCTACCCTAAGCACCCCGTCTCCAAAAGCCTCCTGCCCTTCGCCCCCCTCTCTCCAAAAGTCTCTTACCCTCCGCACCCCTCTCCTCAAAAGTCTCCAACCCTCCCCCCCCCCAAAAAAGCCTCCTGCCCTCCACACCTCTCCCCAAAAGCCTCTTAACCTCCGCAACCCTCTCCGCAGAAGTCTCCTACCCTCCGCACCACTCTCCCCAAATGCCTCCTACGCTCTGCATCCCCTCCTCAAAAGCCCCCTGCCCTCCGCACCCCCCTTCTCAAAGGCCTCCTGCCCCACGCACCCTTTCTTTCCAAAGCCCCATACCCTTCTTCCCAAGACCACCAACCCTCCATACCCATCTTCCCAAACCCTCCTACCCTCCGTACCCTTCTTCCCAAACCGCCCTACCCTCCGTACCCTTCTTCCCAAACCCTCCTACCCTCCCTACCCTTCTTCCCAAACCCTCCTACCCTCCCTACCCTTCTTCCCAAACCCTCCTACCCTCCCTACCCTTCTTCCCAAACCCTCCTACCCTCCCTACCCGTCTTCCCAAACCCTCCTACCCTCCCTACCCGTCTTCCCAAACCCTCCTACCCTCCCTACCCGTCTTCCCAAACCCTCCTACCATCCCTACCCGTCTTCCCAAACCCTCCTACCATCCCTACCCGTCTTCCCAAACCCTCCTACCCTCCCTACCCGTCTTCCCAAACCCTCCTACCCTCTTTACCCTTCTTCCCAAACCCTCCTACCCTCTTTACCCTTCTTCACAAACCATCCTACCATCTTTACCCTTCTTCCCAATCCCTCCTACCCTCCTTCCAAAACCCTCCTACCCTCCTTCCCAAACCCTCCTACCCTCCCTACCCTTCTTCCCAAACCCTCCTACCCTCCATACCCTTCTTCCCAAACCCTCCTACCCTCCATACCCTTCTTCCCAAATCCCCCTACCCTCCATACCCTTTCTTCCCAAACCCTCCTACCCTCCCTACCATTCTTCCCAAACCCTCCCTACCCTTCTTCCCAAACCCTCCTACCCTCCTTCCCGAACCCTTCTACCCTCCCTACCCTTCTTCCCAAACCCTCCTTCCCGAACCCTTCTACCCTCCGTACCCTTCTTCCCAAACCCTCCAACCCTCCCTACCCTTCTTCCCAAACCCTCCTACCCTTCTTCCCAAATCCTCCTACCCTCCCTACCCTTCTTCCCAAACCCTCCTACCCTCCCTACCCTTCTTCCCAAACCCTCCTACCCTCACTACCCTTCTTCCCAAACCCTCCTACCCTCCCTACCCTTCTTCCCAAACCCTCCTACCCTCCCTACCCTTCTTCCCAAACCCTCCTACCCTCCCTACCCTTCTTCCCAAACCCTCCTACCCTGCTTCCCAAACCCTCCTACCCTCCCTACCCTTCTTCCCAAACCCTCCTACCCTCCCTACCCTTCTTCCCAAACCCTCCTACCCTCCCTACCCTTCTTCCCAAACCCTCCTACCCTGCTTCCCAAACCCTCCTACCCTCCCTACCCTTCTTCCCAAACCCTCCTACCCTCCCTACCCTTCTTCCCAAACCCTCCTACCCTCCCTACCTTTCTTCCCAAACCCTCCTACCCTCCCTACCCTTCTTCCCAAACCCTCCTACCCTCCCTACCCTTCTTCCCAAACCCTCCTACCCTCCCTACCCTTCTTCCCAAACCCTCCTACCCTCCCTACCCTTCTTCCCAAACCCTCCTACCCTCCCTACCCTTCTTCCCAAACCCTCCTACCCTCCCTACCCTTCTTCCCAAACCCTGATACCCTCCCTACCCTTCTTCCCAAACCCCGATACCCTCACTACCCTTCTTCCCAAATCCCCCTACCCTTCTTCCCAAACCCTCCTACCCTCCCTACCCTTCTTCCGAAACCCTCCTACCCTCCCTAGCATTCTTCCCAAACCCTCCTACCCTCCCTACCCTTCTCCCCAAACCCTCCTACCCTCCCTACCCTTCTTCCCAAACCCTCCTACCCTCCCTACCCTTCTTCCCAAACCCTGCTACCCTCCCTACCCTTCTTCCCAAACCCTGCTACCCTCCCTACCCTTCTTCCCAAACCCTGCTACCCTCCCTACCCTCTTCCAAACCCTGCTACCCTCCCTACCCTTCTTCCCAAACCCTGCTACCCTCCCTACCCTTCTTCCCAAACCCTGCTACCCTCCCTACCCTTCTTCCCAAACCCTGCTACCCTCCCTACCCTTCTTCCCAAACCCTGCTACCCTCCCTACCCTTCTTCCCAAATCCCCCTACCCTCCCTACCCTTCTTCCCAAATCCCCCTACCCTCCCTATCCTTCTTCCCAAACCATCCTACCCTCCCTACCCTTCTTCCCAAACCCTGCTACCCTCCCTACCCTTCTTCCCAAACCCTGCTACCCTCCCTACCCTTCTTTCCAAATCCTGATACCCTCCCTACCCTTCTTCCCAAATCCCCCTACCCTTCTTCCCAAACCCTCCTACCCTCCCTACCCTTCTTCCGAAACCCTCCTACCCTCCCTAGCATTCTTCCCAAACCCTCCTACCCTCCCTACCCTTCTTCCCAAACCCTCCTACCCTCCCTACCCTTCTTCCCAAACCCTCCTACCCTCCCTACCCTTCTTCCAAACCCTCCTACCCTCCCTACCCTTCTTCCCAAACCCTCCTACCCTCCCTACCCTTCTTCTCAAACCCTCCTACCCTCCCTACCCTTCTTCCCAAACCCTCCCTACCCTTCTTCCCAAACCCTCCTACCCTCCCTACCCTTCTTCCCAAACCCTCCTACCCTCCCTACCCTTCTTCCCAAACCCTGCTACCCTCCCTACCCTTCTTCCCAAACCCTGCTACCCTCCCTACCCTTCTTTCCAAATCCCCCTACCCTCCTACCCTCCCTACCGTTCTTCCCAAACCCTCCTACCCTCCTTCCCGAACCCTTCTACACTCCGTACCCTTCTTCCCAAACCCTCCTACCCTCCCTACCCTTCTTCCCAAACCCTCCTACCCTCCCTACCCTTCTTCCCAAACCCTCCTACCCTCCCTACCCTTCTTCCCAAACCCTCCTACCCTCCCTACCCTTCTTCCCAAACCCTCCTACCCTCCCTACCCTTCTTCCCAAACCCTCCTACCCTCCCTACCCTTCTTCCCAAACCCTCCTACCCTCCCTACCCTTCTTCCCAAACCCTCCTACCCTCCCTACCCTTCTTCCCAAACCCTCCTATCCTCCCTACCCTTCTTCCCAAACCCTCCTACCCTCCCTACCCTTCTTCCCAAACCCTCCTACCCTCCCTACCCTTCTTCCCAAACCCTCCTACCCTCCCTACCCTTCTTCCCAAACCCTCCTACCCTCCCTACCCTTCTTCCCAAACCCTCCTACCCTCCCTACCCTTCTTCCCAAACCCTCCTACCCTCCCTACCCTTCTTCCCAAACCCTCCTACCCTCCCTACCCTTCTTCCCAAACCCTCCTACCCTCCCTACCCTTCTTCCCAAACCCTCCTACCCTCCCTACCCTTCTTCCCAAACCCTCCTACCCTCCCTACCCTTCTTCTCAAACCCTCCTACCCTCCCTACCCTTCTTCCCAAACCCTCCCTACCCTTCTTCCCAAACCCTCCTACCCTCCCTACCCTTCTTCCCAAACCCTCCTACCCTCCCTACCCTTCTTCCCAAACCCTGCTACCCTCCCTACCCTTCTTCCCAAACCCTGCTACCCTCCCTACCCTTCTTTCCAAATCCCCCTACCCTCCTACCCTCCCTACCGTTCTTCCCAAACCCTCCTACCCTCCTTCCCGAACCCTTCTACCCTCCGTACCCTTCTTCCCAAACCCTCCTACCCTCCCTACCCTTCTTCCAAACCCTCCTACCCTCCCTACCCTTCTTCCCAAACCCTCCTACCCTCCCTACCCTTCTTCCCAAACCCTCCTACCCTCCCTACCCTTCTTCCCAAACCCTCCTACCCTCCCTACCCTTCTTCCCAAACCCTCCTACCCTCCCTACCCTTCTTCCCAAACCCTCCTACCCTCCCTACCCTTCTTCCCAAACCCTCCTACCCTCCCTACCCTTCTTCCCAAACCCTCCTACCCTCCCTACCCTTCTTCCCAAACCCTCCTACCCTCCCTACCCTTCTTCCCAAACCCTCCTACCCTCCCTACCCTTCTTCTCAAACCCTCCTACCCTCCCTACCCTTCTTCCCAAACCCTCCTACCCTCCTAACCTTCTTCCCAAACCCTCCTACCCTCCCTACCCTTCTTCCCAAACCCTCCTACCCTCCCTACCCTTCTTCCCAAACCCTCCTACCCTCCGTACCCTTCTTCCCAAGCCCTCCTACCCTCCCTACCCTTCTTCCCAAACCCTCCTACCCTCCCTACCCTTCTTCCCAAACCCTCCTACCCTCCCTAAGCTTCTTCCCAAACCCTCCTACCCTCCCTACCCTTCTTCCCAAACCCTCCTACCCTCCCTACCCTTCTTCCCAAACCCTCCTACCCTCCCTACCCTTCTTCCCAAACAATCCTACCCTCCCTATCCTTCTTCCCAAACCATCCTACCCTCCTTTCCAAACCCTCCTACCCTCCCTACCCTTCTTCTCAAACCCTCCTACCCTCCCTACCCTTCTTCCCAAACCCTCCTACCCTCCCTACCCTTCTTCCCAAACCATCCCTACCCTTCTTCCAAACCATCCCTACCCTTCTTCCCAAACCCTCCCTACCCTTCTTCCCAAACCCTCCCCTACCCTCCCTACCCTTCTTCCCAAACCCTGCTACCCTCCCTACCCTTCTTCCCAAACCCTCCTACCCTCCCTACCCTTCTTCCCAAAACCCTCCTACCCTCCCTTCCCTTCTTCCCAAACCCTCCTACCCTCCCTACCCTTCTTCCCAAACCCTCCTACCCTCCCTACCCTTCTTCCCAAACCCTGCTACCCTCCCTACCCTTCTTCCCAAACCCTCCTACACTCCCTACCCTTCTTCCCAAACCCTCCTACCCTCCCTACCCTTCTTCCCAAACCCTCCTACCCTCCCTACCCTTCTTCCCAAACCCTCCTACCCTCCCTACCCTTCTTCCCAAACCCTCCTACCCTCCCTACCCTTCTTCCCAAACCCTCCTACCCTCCCTACCCTTCTTCCCAAACCCTGCTACCCTCCCTACCCTTCTTCCCAAACCCTCCTACCCTCCCTACCCTTCTTCCCAAACCCTCCTACCCTCCCTTCCCTTCTTCCCAAACCCTCCTACCCTCCCTACCCTTCTTCCCAAACCCTCCTACCCTCCCTACCCTTCTTCCCAAACCCTCCTACCCTCCCTACCCTTCTTCCCAAACCCACCTACCCTCCCTACCCTTCTTCCCAAACCCTCCTACCCTCCCTACCCTTCTTCCCAAACCCTCCTACCCTCCCTACCCTTCTTCCCAAACCCTCCTACCCTCCCTACCCTTCTTCCCAAACCCTGCTACCCTCCCTACCCTTCTTCCCAAACCCTGCTACCCTCCCTACCCTTCTTCCCAAACCCTGCTACCCTCCCTACCCTTCTTCCCAAACCCTCCTACCCTCCCTACCCTTCTTCTCAAACCCTCCCTACCCTTCTTCCCAAACCCTCCTACCCTCCCTACCCTTCTTCCCAAACCATCCCTACCCTTCTTCCCAAACCCTCCTACCCTCCCTACCCTTCTTCCCAAACCCTCCTACCCTCCCTACCCTTCTTCCCAAACCCTCCTACCCTCCCTACCCTTATTCCCAAACCCTCCTACACTCCCTACCCTTCTTCCCAAACCCTCCTACCCTCCCTACCCCTCTTCCCAAACCCTCCTACCCTCCCTACCCTTTTTCCCAAACCCTCCTACCCTCACCCTCCTACCCTCCTACCCTCCCTCCCAAACCCTCCTAGCCTCCCTACCCTTCTTCCCAAACCCTGCTACCCTCCCTACCCTTCTTCCCAAACCCTGCTACCCTCCCTACCCTTCTTCCCAAACCCTGCTACCCTCCCTACCCTTCTTCCCAAATCCCCCTACCCTCCATACCCTTCTTCCCAAACCCTCCTACCCTCCTTCCCAAACCCTCCTACCCTTCTTCCCAAACCCTCCTACCCTCCCTACCCTTCTTCCCAAACCCTCCTACCCTCCCTACCCATCTTCCCAAACCCCCCTACCCTTCTTCCCAATCTTCCCAAACCCCCCTACCCTTCTTCCCAAACCCCACTACCCTTCTTCCCAAACCCCACTACCCTTCTTCCCAAACCCTGCTACCCACCCTACCCTTCTTCCCAAACCCTGCTACCCTCCCTACCCTTCTTCCCAAATCCCCCTACCCTCCATACCCTCCTTCCCAAACCCTCCTACCCTCCTTCCCAAACCCTCCTACCCTCCTTCCCAAACCCTCCTACCCTTCTTCCCAAACCCTCCTACCCTCCCTACCCTTCTTCCCAAACCCTCCTACCCTGCCTACCCTTCTTCCCAAACCCTCCTACCCTCCCTACCCTTCTTCCCAAACCCTCCTACCCTGCCTACCCTTCTTCCCAAACCCTCCTACCCTCCCTACCCTTCTTCCCAAACCCTCCTACCCTCCCTACCCTTCTTCCCAAACCCTGCTACCCTCCCTACCCTTCTTCCCAAACCCTGCTACCCTCCCTACCCTTCTTCCCAAACCCTGCTACCCTCCCTACCCTTCTTCCCAAACCCTGCTACCCTCCCTACCCTTCTTCCCAAACCCTGCTACCCTCCCTACCCTTCTTCCCAAAACCTCCTACCCTCCCTACCCTTCTTCTCAAACCCTCCCTACCCTTCTTCCCAAACCCTCCTACCCTCCCTACCCTTCTTCCCAAACCATCCTACCCTCCCTATCCTTCTTCCCAAACCATCCTACCCTCCTTTCCAAACCCTCCTACCCTCCCTACCCTTCTTCTCAAACCCTCCTACCCTCCCTACCCTTCTTCCCAAACCCTCCTACCCTCCCTACCCTTCTTCCCAAACCATCCCTACCCTTCTTCCCAAACCATCCCTACCCTTCTTCCCAAACCCTCCCTACCCTTCTTCCCAAACCCTCCCCTACCCTCCGTACCCTTCTTCCCAAACCCTGCTACCCTCCCTACCCTTCTTCCCAAACCCTCCTACCCTCCCTACCCTTCTTCCCAAAACCCTCCTACCCTCCCTTCCCTTCTTCCCAAACCCTCCTACCCTCCCTACCCTTCTTCCCAAACCCTCCTACCCTCCCTACCCTTCTTCCCAAACCCTCCTACCCTCCCTACCCTTCTTCCCAAACCCTCCTACCCTCCCTACCCTTCTTCCCAAACCCTCCTACCCTCCCTACCCTTCTTCCCAAACCCTCCTACCCTCCCTACCCTTCTTCCCAAACCCTGCTACCCTCCCTACCCTTCTTCCCAAACCCTCCTACCCTCCCTACCCTTCTTCCCAAACCCTCCTACCCTCCCTTCCCTTCTTCCCAAACCCTCCTACCCTCCCTACCCTTCTTCCCAAACCCTCCTACCCTCCCTACCCTTCTTCCCAAACCCTCCTACCCTCCCTACCCTTCTTCCCAAACCCTCCTACCCTCCCTACCCTTCTTCCCAAACCCACCTACCCTCCCTACCCTTCTTCCCAAACCCTCCTACCCTCCCTACCCTTCTTCCCAAACCCTCCTACCCTCCCTACCCTTCTTCCCAAACCCTCCTACCCTCCCTACCCTTCTTCCCAAACCCTCCTACCCTCCCTACCCTTCTTCCCAAACCCTCCTACCCTCCCTACCCTTATTCCCAAACCCTCCTACACTCCCTACCCTTCTTCCCAAACCCTCCTACCCTCCCTACCCCTCTTCCCAAACCCTCCTACCCTCCCTACCCTTTTTCCCAAACCCTCCTACCCTCACCCTCCTACCCTCCTACCCTCCCTCCCAAACCCTCCTAGCCTCCCTACCCTTCTTCCCAAACCCTGCTACCCTCCCTACCCTTCTTCCCAAACCCTGCTACCCTCCCTACCCTTCTTCCCAAACCCTGCTACCCTCCCTACCCTTCTTCCCAAATCCCCCTACCCTCCATACCCTTCTTCCCAAACCCTCCTACCCTCCTTCCCAAACCCTCCTACCCTTCTTCCCAAACCCTCCTACCCTCCCTACCCTTCTTCCCAAACCCTCCTACCCTCCCTACCCATCTTCCCAAACCCCCCTACCCTTCTTCCCAAACCCCACTACCCTTCTTCCCAAACCCCACTACCCTTCTTCCCAAACCCTGCTACCCACCCTACCCTTCTTCCCAAACCCTGCTACCCTCCCTACCCTTCTTCCCAAATCCCCCTACCCTCCATACCCTCCTTCCCAAACCCTCCTACCCTCCTTCCCAAACCCTCCTACCCTCCTTCCCAAACCCTCCTACCCTTCTTCCCAAACCCTCCTACCCTCCCTACCCTTCTTCCCAAACCCTCCTACCCTGCCTACCCTTCTTCCCAAACCCTCCTACCCTCCCTACCCTTCTTCCCAAACCCTCCTACCCTGCCTACCCTTCTTCCCAAACCCTCCTACCCTCCCTACCCTTCTTCCCAAACCCTCCTACCCTCCCTACCCTTCTTCCCAAACCCTGCTACCCTCCCTACCCTTCTTCCCAAACCCTGCTACCCTCCCTACCCTTCTTCCCAAACCCTGCTACCCTCCCTACCCTTCTTCCCAAACCCTGCTACCCTCCCTACCCTTCTTCCCAAACCCTGCTACCCTCCCTACCCTTCTTCCCAAAACCTCCTACCCTCCCTACCCTTCTTCTCAAACCCTCCCTACCCTTCTTCCCAAACCCTCCTACCCTCCCTACCCTTCTTCCCAAACCATCCTACCCTCCCTATCCTTCTTCCCAAACCATCCTACCCTCCTTTCCAAACCCTCCTACCCTCCCTACCCTCCTTCTCAAACCCTCCTACCCTCCCTACCCTTCTTCCCAAACCCTCCTACCCTCCCTACCCTTCTTCCCAAACCATCCCTACCCTTCTTCCCAAACCATCCCTACCCTTCTTCCCAAACCCTCCCTACCCTTCTTCCCAAACCCTCCCCTACCCTCCGTACCCTTCTTCCCAAACCCTGCTACCCTCCCTACCCTTCTTCCCAAACCCTCCTACCCTCCCTACCCTTCTTCCCAAAACCCTCCTACCCTCCCTTCCCTTCTTCCCAAACCCTCCTACCCTCCCTACCCTTCTTCCCAAACCCTCCTACCCTCCCTACCCTTCTTCCCAAACCCTCCTACCCTCCCTACCCTTCTTCCCAAACCCTCCTACCCTCCCTACCCTTCTTCCCAAACCCTCCTACCCTCCCTACCCTTCTTCCCAAACCCTCCTACCCTCCCTACCCTTCTTCCCAAACCCTGCTACCCTCCCTACCCTTCTTCCCAAACCCTCCTACCCTCCCTACCCTTCTTCCCAAACCCTCCTACCCTCCCTTCCCTTCTTCCCAAACCCTCCTACCCTCCCTACCCTTCTTCCCAAACCCTCCTACCCTCCCTACCCTTCTTCCCAAACCCTCCTACCCTCCCTACCCTTCTTCCCAAACCCACCTACCCTCCCTACCCTTCTTCCCAAACCCTCCTACCCTCCCTACCCTTCTTCCCAAACCCTCCTACCCTCCCTACCCTTCTTCCCAAACCCTCCTACCCTCCCTACCCTTCTTCCCAAACCCTCCTACCCTCCCTACCCTTCTTCCCAAACCCTCCTACCCTCCCTACCCTTCTTCCCAAACCCTCCTACACTCCCTACCCTTCTTCCCAAACCCTCCTACCCTCCCTACCCCTCTTCCCAAACCCTCCTACCCTCCCTACCCTTTTTCCCAAACCCTCCTACCCTCCTTCCCAAACCCTCCTACCCTTCTTCCCAAACCCTCCTACCCTCCCTACCCTTCTTCCCAAACCCTCCTACCCTCCCTACCCATCTTCCCAAACCCCCCTACCCTTCTTCCCAAACCCCACTACCCTTCTTCCCAAACCCCACTACCCTTCTTCCCAAACCCTGCTACCCACCCTACCCTTCTTCCCAAACCCTGCTACCCTCCCTACCCTTCTTCCCAAATCCCCCTACCCTCCATACCCTCCTTCCCAAACCCTCCTACCCTCCTTCCCAAACCCTCCTACCCTCCTTCCCAAACCCTCCTACCCTCCCTACCCTTCTTCCCAAACCCTCCTACCCTGCCTACCCTTCTTCCCAAACCCTCCTACCCTCCCTACCCTTCTTCCCAAACCCTCCTACCCTGCCTACCCTTCTTCCCAAACCCTCCTACCCTCCCTACCCTTCTTCCCAAACCCTCCTACCCTCCCTACCCTTCTTCCCAAACCCTGCTACCCTCCCTACCCTTCTTCCCAAACCCTGCTACCCTCCCTACCCTTCTTCCCAAACCCTGCTACCCTCCCTACCCTTCTTCCCAAACCCTGCTACCCTCCCTACCCTTCTTCCCAAACCCTGCTACCCTCCCTACCCTTCTTCCCAAACCCTCCTACCCTCCCTACCCTTCTTCTCAAACCCTCCCTACCCTTCTTCCCAAACCCTCCTACCCTCCCTACCCTTCTTCCCAAACCATCCCTACCCTTCTTCCCAAACCATCCCTACCCTTCTTCCCAAACCCTCCCTACCCTTCTTCCCAAACCCTCCCCTACCCTCCGTACCCTTCTTCCCAAACCCTCCTACCCTCCGTACCCATCTTCCCAAACCCTCCAACCCTCCGTACCCTTCTTCCCAAACCCTCCTACCCTCCGTCCCCTTCTTCCCAAACCCACCTACCCTCCGTCCCCTTCTTCCCAAACCCTCCTACCCTCCGTCCCCTTCTTCCCAAACCCTCCTACCCTCCGTCCCCTTCTTCCCAAACCCTCCTACCCTCCGTCCCCTTCTTCCCAAACCCTCCTACCCTCCGTCCCCTTCTTCCCAAACCCTCCTACCCTTCTTCCCAAACCCTCCTACCCTCCGTACCCTTCTTCCCAAACCCCCCTACCCTCCGTACCCTTCTTCCCAAATCCCCCTACCCTCCTTCCCGAACCCTTCAACCCTTCGTACCCTTCTTCCCAAACCCTCCCTACCCTTCTTCCCAAACCCTCCTACCCTCCGTACCCTTCTTCCCAAACCCTCCTACCCTCCCTACCCTTCTTCCCAAACCCTCCTACCCAAATCCCCCTACCCTCCTTCCCGAACGCTTCAACCCTCCGTACCCTTCTTCCCAAACCCTCCTACCCTCCCAACCCTTCTTCCCAAACCCACCCTACGCTCCCTACCCTTCTTCCCAAACCCTCCTACCCTCCCTACCCTTCTTCCCAAACCCTGCTACCCTCCCTACCCTTCTTCCCAAACCCTGCTACCCTCCCTACCCTTCTTCCCAAACCCTCCTACACTCCCTACCCTTCTTCCCAAACCCTCCTACCCTCCCTACCCTTCTTCCCAAACCCTCCTACCCTCCCTACCCTTCTTCCCAAACCCTCCTACCCTCCCTACCCTTCTTCCCAAACCCTGCTACCCTCCCTACCCTTCTTCCAAACCCTCCTACCCTCCTACCCTTCTTCCCAAACCCTCCTACCCTCCCTACCCTTCTTCCCAAACCCTCCTACCCTCCCTTCCCTTCTTCCCAAACCCTCCTACCCTCCCTACCCTTCTTCCCAAACCCTCCTACCCTCCCTACCCTTCTTCCCAAACCCTCCTACCCTCCCTACCCTTCTTCCCAAACCCACCTACCCTCCCTACCCTTCTTCCCAAACCCTCCTACCCTCCCTACCCTTCTTCCCAAACCCTCCTACCCTCCCTACCCTTCTTCCCAAACCCTCCTACCCTCCCTACCCTTCTTCCAAACCCTCCTACCCTCCCTACCCTTATTCCCAAACCCTCCTACACTCCCTACCCTTCTTCCCAAACCCTCCTACCCTCCCTACCCCTCTTCCCAAACCCTCCTACCCTCCCTACCCTTTTCCCAAACCCTCCTACCCTCACCCTCCTACCCTCCTACCCTCCCTCCCAAACCCTCCTAGCCTCCCTACCCTTCTTCCCAAACCCTGCTACCCTCCCTACCCTTCTCCCAAACCCTGCTACCCTCCCTACCCTTCTTCCCAAACCCTGCTACCCTCCCTACCCTTCTTCCCAAATCCCCCTACCCTCCATACCCTTCTTCCCAAACCCTCCTACCCTCCTTCCCAAACCCTCCTACCCTTCTTCCCAAACCCTCCTACCCTCCCTACCCTTCTTCCCAAACCCTCCTACCCTCCCTACCCATCTTCCCAAACCCCCCTACCCTTCTTCCCAAACCCCACTACCCTTCTTCCCAAACCCCACTACCCTTCTTCCCAAACCCTGCTACCCTCCCTACCCTTCTTCCCAAATCCCCCTACCCTCCATACCCTCCTTCCCAAACCCTCCTACCCTCCTTCCCAAACCCTCCTACCCTCCTTCCCAAACCCTCCTACCCTTCTTCCCAAACCCTCCTACCCTCCCTACCCTTCTTCCCAAACCCTCCTACCCTGCCTACCCTTCTTCCCAAACCCTCCTACCCTCCCTACCCTTCTTCCCAAACCCTCCTACCCTGCCTACCCTTCTTCCCAAACCCTCCTACCCTCCCTACCCTTCTTCCCAAACCCTGCTACCCTCCCTACCCTTCTTCCCAAACCCTGCTACCCTCCCTACCCTTCTTCCCAAACCCTGCTACCCTCCCTACCCTTCTTCCCAAACCCTGCTACCCTCCCTACCCTTCTTCCCAAACCCTGCTACCCTCCCTACCCTTCTTCCCAAACCCTGCTACCCTCCCTACCCTTCTTCCCAAATCCCCCTACCCTCCCTATCCTTCTTCCCAAACCATCCTACCCTCCCTACCCTTCTTCCCAAACCCTGCTACCATCCCTACCCTTCTTCCCAAACCCTGCTACCCTCCCTACCCTTCTTTCCAAATCCTGATACCCTCCCTACCCTTCTTCCCAAATCCCCCTACCCTTCTTCCCAAACCTTCCTACCCTCCCTACCCTTCTTCCGAAACCCTCCTACCCTCCCTAGCATTCTTCCCAAACCCTCCTACCCTCCCTACCCTTCTTCCCAAACCCTCCTACCCTCCCTACCCTTCTTCCCAAACCCTCCTACCCTCCCTACCCTTCTTCCCAAACCCTCCTACCCTCCCTACCCTTCTTCCCAAACCCTCCTACCCTCCCTACCCTTCTTCCCAAACCCTCCTACCCTCCCTACCCTTCTTCTCAAACCCTCCTACCCTCCCTACCCTTCTTCCCAAACCCTCCTACCCTTCTTCCCAAACCCTCCTACCCTCCCTACCCTTCTTCCAAACCCTCCTACCCTCCCTACCCTTCTTCCCAAACCCTGCTACCCTCCCTACCCTTCTTCCCAAACCCTGCTACCCTCCCTACCCTTCTTCCAAATCCCCCTACCCTCCTACCCTCCCTACCGTTCTTCCCAAACCCTCCTACCCTCCTTCCCGAACCCTTCTACCCTCCGTACCCTTCTTCCCAAACCCTCCTACCCTCCCTACCCTTCTTCCCAAACCCTCCTACCCTCCCTACCCTTCTTCCCAAACCCTCCTACCCTCCCTACCCTTCTTCCAAACCCTCCTACCCTCCCTACCCTTCTTCCCAAACCCTCCTACCCTCCCTACCCTTCTTCCCAAACCCTCTTACCCTCCCTACCCTTCTTCCCAAACCCTCCTACCCTCCCTACCCTTCTTCCCAAACCCTCCTACCCTCCCTACCCTTCTTCCCAAACCCTCCTACCCTCCCTACCCTTCTTTCCAAACCCTCCTACCCTCCCTACCCTTCTTCCCAAACCCTCCTACCCTCCCTACCCTTCTTCCCAAACCCTCCTACCCTCCCTACCCTTCTTCTCAAACCCTCCTACCCTCCCTACCCTTCTTCCCAAACCCTCCTACCCTCCCTACGCTTCTTCCCAAACCCTCCTACCCTCCCTACCCTTCTTCCCAAACCCTCCTACCCTCCCTACCCTTCTTCCCAAACCCTCCTACCCTCCCTACCCTTCTTCCCAAACCCTCCTACCCTCCCTACCCTTCTTCCCAAACCCTCCTACCCTCCCTACCCTTCTTCCCAAACCCTCCTACCCTCCCTACCCTTCTTCCCAAACCCTCCTACCCTCCCTACCCTTCTTCCCAAACCCTCCTACCCTCCCTACCCTTCTTCCAAACCCTCCTACCCTCCCTACCCTTCTTCCCAAACCCTCCTACCCTCCCTACCCTTCTTCCCAAACCCTCCTACCCTCCCTACCCTTCTTCCAAACCCTCCTACCCTCCCTACCCTTCTTCCCAAACCCTCCTACCCTCCCTACCCTTCTTCTCAAACCCTCCTACCCTTCTTCCCAAACCCTCCTACCCTCCCTAACCTTCTTCCCAAACCCTCCTACCCTCCCTACCCTTCTTCCCAAACCCTCCTACCCTCCCTACCCTTCTTCCCAAACCCTCCTACCCTCCCTAAGCTTCTTCCCAAACCCTCCTACCCTCCCTACCCTTCTTCCCAAACCCTCCTACCCTCCCTACCCTTCTTCCCAAACCCTCCTACCCTCCCTACCCTTCTTCCAAACAATCCTACCCTCCCTATCCTTCTTCCAAACCATCCTACCCTCCTTTGCAAACCCTCCTACCCTCCCTACCCTTCTTCTCAAACCCTCCCTACCCTTCTTCCCAAACCCCTCCTACCCTCCCTACCCTTCTTCCCAAACCATCCCTACCCTTCTTCCCAAACCATCCCTACCCTTCTTCCCAAACCCTCCCTACCCTTCTTCCCAAACCCTCCCCTACCCTCCGTACCCTTCTTCCCAAACCCTCCTACCCTCCGTACCCTTCTTCCCAAACCCTCCAACCCTCCGTACCCTTCTTCCCAACCCTCCTACCCTCCGTCCCCTTCTTCCCAAACCCACCTACCCTCCGTCCCCTTCTTCCCAAACCCTCCTACCCTCCGTCCCCTTCTTCCCAAACCCTCCTACCCTCCGTCCCCTTCTTCCCAAACCCTCCTACCCTCCGTCCCCTTCTTCCCAACCCTCCTACCCTCCGTCCCCTTCTTCCCAAACCCTCCTACCCTCCGTCCCCTTCTTCCCAAACCCTCCTACCCTTCTTCCCAAACCCTCCTACCCTCCGTACCCTTCTTCCCAAACCCCCCTACCCTCCGTACCCTTCTTCCCAAACCCCCCTACCCTCCGTACCCTTCTTCCCAAATCCCCCTACCCTCCTTCCCGAACCCTTCAACCCTTCGTACCCTTCTTCCCAAACCCTCCCTACCCTTCTTCCCAAACCCTCCTACCCTCCGTACCCTTCTTCCCAAACCCTCCTACCCTCCCTACCATTCTTCCCAAACCCTCCTACCCTCCCTACCCTTCTTCCCAAACCCTCCTACCCTCCCTACCCTTCTTCCCAAACCCTGCTACCCTCCCTACCCTTCTTCCCAAATCCCCCTACCCTCCTTCCCGAACCCTTCTACCCTCCGTACCCTTCTTCCCGAACCCTTCTACCCTCCGTCCCTTCTTCCCGAACCCTCCTACCTCCCTACCCTTCTTCCCAAACCCTCCTACCCTCCCTACCCTTCTTCCCAAACCCTCCTACCCTCCCTACCCTTCTTCCCAAACCCTCCTACCCTCCATACCCTTCTTCCCAAACCCTCCTACCCTCCCTACCCTTCTTCCCAAACCCTCCTAGCCTCCCTACCCTTCTTCCCAAACCCTGCTACCCTCCCTACCCTTCTTCCCAAACCCTGCTACCCTCCCTACCCTTCTTCCCAAACCCTGCTACCCTCCCTACCCTTCTTCCCAAACCCTGCTACCTCCCTACCCTTCTTCCCAATCCCCTACCTTCCTTCCCGAACCCTTCTACCCCTCCGTACCCTTCTTCCCAAACCCTTCTACCCTCCGTACCCTTCTTCCCGAACCTCCTACCTCCCTACCCTTATTCCCAAACCCTCCTACCCTCCCTTCCCTTCTTCCCAAACCCTCCTACCCTCCCTACCCTTCTTCCCAAACCCTCCTACCCTCCCTACCCTTCTTCCCAAACCCTCCTACCCTCCCTACCCTTCTTCCCAAACCCTCCTACCCTCCCTACCCTTCTTCCCAAACCCTCCTACCCTCCCTACCCTTCTTCCCAAACCCTCCTACCCTCCCTACCCTTCTTCCCAAACCCTCCTACCCTCCCTACCCTTCTTCCCAAACCCTCCTACCCTCCCTACCCTTCTTCCCAAACCCTCCTACCCTCCGTACCCTTCTTCCCAAACCCCCCTACCCTCCGTACCCTTCTTCCCAAACCCCCCTACCCTCCGTACCCTTCTTCCAAATCCCCCTACCCTCCTTCCCGAACCCTTCAACCCTTCGTACCCTTCTTCCCAAACCCTCCCTACCCTTCTCCCAAACCCTCCTACCCTCCGTACCCTTCTTCCCAAACCCTCCTACCCTCCCTACCCTTTTTCCCAAACCCTCCTAGCCTCCCTACCCTTCTTCCCAAACCCTGCTACCCTCCCTACCCTTCTTCCCAAACCCTGCTACCCTCCCTACCCTTCTTCCCAAACCCTGCTACCCTCCCTACCCTTCTTCCCAAACCCTGCTACCCTCCCTACCCTTCTTCCCAAATCCCCCTACCCTCCATACCCTTCTTCCCAAACCCTCCTACCCTCCTTCCCAAACCCTCCTACCCTTCTTCCCAAACCCTCCTACCCTCCCTACCCTTCTTCCCAAACCCTCCTACCCTCCCTACCCATCTTCCCAAACCCCCCTACCCTTCTTCCCAAACCCCACTACCCTTCTTCCCAAACCCTGCTACCCTCCCTACCCTTCTTCCCAAACCCTGCTACCCTCCCTACCCTTCTTCCCAAATCCCCCTACCCTCCATACCCTTCTTCCCAAACCCTCCTACCCTCCTTCCCAAACCCTCCTACCCTCCTTCCCAAACCCTCCTACCCTCCTTCCCAAACCCTCCTACCCTTCTTCCCAAACCCTCCGACCCTGCCTACCCTTCTTCCCAAACCCTCCTACCCTGCCTACCCTTCTTCCCAAACCCTCCTACCCTCCCTACCCTTCTTCCCAAACCCTCCTACCCTCCCTACCCTTCTTCCCAAACCCTGCTACCCTCCCTACCCTTCTTCCCAAACCCTCCTACCCTCCCTACCCTTCTTCCCAAACCCTCCTACCCTCCCTACCCTTCTTCCCAAACCCTCCTACCCTTCTTCCCAAACCCTCCTACCCTCCCTACCCTTCTTCCCAAACCCTCCTACCCAAATCCCCCTACCCTCCTTCCCGAACGCTTCAACCCTCCGTACCCTTCTTCCCAAACCCTCCTACCCTCCCAACCCTTCTTCCAAACCCACCCTACGCTCCCTACCCTTCTTCCCAAACCCTCCTACCCTCCCTACCCTTCTTCCCAAACCCTGCTACCCTCCCTACCCTTCTTCCCAAACCCTGCTACCCTCCCTACCCTTCTTCCCAAACCCTCCTACCCTCCCTACCCTTCTTCCCAAACCCTCCTACCCTCCCTACCCTTCTTCCCAAACCCTCCTACCCTCCCTACCCTTCTTCCCAAACCCTCCTACCCTCCCTACCCTTCTTCCCAAACCCTGCTACCCTCCCTACCCTTCTTCCCAAACCCTGCTACCCTCCCTACCCTTTCAACTTACCCTTATCTTATCTTCCCAAACCCTCCTACCCTCCTACCCTTCTTCCAAACCCTCCTACCCTCCCTACCCTTCTTCCCAAACCCTCCTACCCTCCCTACCCTTCTTCCCAAACCCTCCTACCCTCCTACCCTTCTTCCCAAACCCTCCTACCCTCCCTACCCTTCTTCCCAAACCCTCCTACCCTCCCTACCCTTCTTCCCAAACCCTCCTACCCTCTGTACCCTTCTTCCCAAACCCCCCTACCCTCCGTACCCTTCTTCCCAAACCCCCCTACCCTCCGTACCCTTCTTCCCAAATCCCCCTACCCTCCTTCCCGAACCCTTCAACCCTTCGTACCCTTCTTCCCAAACCCTCCCTACCCTTCTTCCCAAACCCTCCTACCCTCTGTACCCTTCTTCCCAAACCCTCCTACCCTCCCTACCATTCTTCCCAAACCCTCCTACCCTCCCTACCCTTCTTCCCAAACCCTCCTACCCTCCCTACCCTTCTTCCCAAACCCTGCTACCCTCCCTACCTTCTTATTTTTTTTCACTCCTCCCAAGCCGCCTACCCCCTTATAAGCTCTCTTTAACACCTTTCCCCCCCCAAATCCCCCTACCCTCCTTCCCGAACCCTTCTACCCTCCGTACCCTTCTTCCCGAACCCTTCTACCCTCCGTACCCTTCTTCCCGAACCCTCCTACCTCCCTACCCTTGTTCCCAAACCCTCCTACCCTCCCTACCCTTCTTCCCAAACCCTCCTACCCTCCCTACCCTTCTTCCCAAACCCTCCTACCCTCCCTACCCTTCTTCCCAAACCCTCCTAGCCTCCCTACCCTTCTTCCCAACCCTGCTACCCTCCCTACCCTTCTTCCCAAACCTGCTACCCTCCCTACCCTTCTTCCCAAACCCTGCTACCCTCCCTACCCTTCTTCCCAAACCCTGCTACCCTCCCTACCCTTCTTCCCAAACCCTGCTACCTCCCTACCCTTCTTCCCAAATCCCCCTACCTTCCTTCCCGAACCCTTCTACCCTCCGTACCCTTCTTCCCGAACCCTCCTACCTCCCTACCCTTATTCCCAAACCCTCTACACTCCCTACCCTTCTTCCCAAACCCTCCTACCCTCCCTACCCCTCTTCCCAAACCCTCCTACCCTCCCTACCCTTTTCCCAAACCCTCCTACCCTCACCCTCCTACCCTCCTACCCTCCCTCCCAAACCCTCCTACCCTCCCTACCCTTCTTCCCAAACCCTGCTACCCTCCCTACCCTTCTTCCCAAACCCTGCTACCCTCCCTACCCTTCTTCCCAAACCCTGCTACCCTCCCTACCCTTCTTCCCAAATCCCCCTACCCTCCATACCCTTCTTCCCAAACCCTCCTACCCTCCTTCCCAAACTCATACCCTTTCTTCCCAAACCCTCCTACCCTCCTTCCCAAACCCTCCTACCCCTTCTTCCCAAACCCTCCTACCCTCCCTACCCTTCTTCCAAACCTCCTGACCCTCCCTACCCATCTTCCCAAACCCCCTACCCTTCTTCCCAAACCCACTACCCTTCTTCCCAAACCTGCTACCCTCCCTACCCTTCTTCCCAAACCTGCTACCCTCCCTACCCTTCTTCCCAAATCCCCCTACCCTCCATACCCTTCTTCCAAACCCTCCTACCCTCCTTCCCAAACCCTCCTACCCTCCTTCCCAAACCCTCCTACCCTTCTTCCCAAACCCTCCTACCCTCCCTACCCTCTTCCCAAACCCTCCTACCCTCCCTACCCTTCTTCCCAAACCCTCCTACCCTGCCTACCCTTCTTCCCAAACCCTCCTACCCTGCCTACCCTTCTTCCCAAACCCTCCTACCCTCCCTACCCTTCTTCCAAACCCTCCTACCCTCCCTACCCTTCTTCCCAAACCCTCCTACCCTCCCTACCCTTCTTCCCAACCCTCCTACCCTCCCTACCCTTCTTCCCAAACCCTCCTACCCTCCCTACCCTTCTTCCCAAACCCTCCTACCCTTCTTCCCAAACCCTCCTACCCTCCCTACCCTTCTTCCCAAACCCTCCTACCCAAATCCCCCTACCCTCCTTCCCGAACGCTTCAACCCTCCGTACCCTTCTTCCCAAACCCTCCTACCCTCCCAACCCTTCTTCCCAAACCCACCCTACGCTCCCTACCCTTCTTCCCAAACCCTCCTACCCTCCGTACCCTTCTTCCCAAACCCTGCTACCCTCCCTACCCTTCTTCCCAAACCCTGCTACCCTCCCTACCCTTCTTCCCAAACCCTGCTACCCTCCCTACCCTTCTTCCCAAACCCTCCTACCCTCCCTACCCTTCTTCCCAAACCCTCCTACCCTCCCTCAAACCCTCCTACCCTCCCTACCCTTCTTCCCAAACCCTCCTACCCTCCCTACCCTTCTTCCCAAACCCTCCTACCCTCCCTACCCTTCTTCCCAAACCCTCCTACCCTCCCTACCCTTCTTCCCAAACCCTCCTACCCTCCCTACCCTTCTTCCCAAACCCTCCTACCCTCCCTACCCTTCTTCCCAAACCCTCCTACCCTCCCTACCCTTCTTCCCAAACCCTCCTACCCTCCGACCCTTCTTCCCAAACCCTCCCTACCCTCCTACCCTCCCTAACCTTCTTCCCAAACCCTCCTACCCTCCCTACCCTTCTTCCCAAATCCCCCTACCCTCCTTCCCGAACCCTTCTACCCTCCGTACCCTTCTTCCCAAACCCTCCTACCCTCCCTACCCTTCTTCCGAAACCCTCCTACCCTCCCTACCCTTCTTCCGAAACCCTACCCTCCGTACCCTTCTTCCCAAACCCTCCTACCCTCCGTACCCTTCTTACCAAACCTTCCTACCCTCCGTACCCTTCTTACCAAACCTTCCTACCCTCCGTACTCTTCTTACCAAACCCTCCTACCCTCCCTACCCTTCTTCCCAAATACTCCTACCCTCCCTACCCTTCTTCCCAAACCCCCCTACCCTCCCTACCCTTCTTCCCAAACCCCCCTACCCTCCCTACCCTTCTTCCCAAACCCCCCTACCCTCCCTACCCTTCTTCCCAAACCCCCCTACCCTCCCTACCCTTCTTCCCAAACCCCCCTACCCTCCCTACCCTTCTTCCCAAATCCCCCTACCCTCCTTCCCGAACCCTTCAACCCTCCGTAACCTTCTTCCCAAACCCTCCCTACGCTCCCTACCCATCTTCCCAAACCCTCCTACCCTCCCCTACCCTTATTCCCAAACCCTCCTACCCTCCCTACCCTTCTTCCCAAACCCTCCTACCCTCCCTACCCTTCTTCCCAAACCCTGCTACCCTCCCTACCCTTCTTCCCAAACCCTGCTACCCTCCCTACCCTTCTTCCCAAACCCTCCTACCCTCCCTACCCTTCTTCCCAAACCCTCCTACCCTCCCTACCCTTCTTCCCAAACCCTGCTACCCTCCCTACCCTTCTTCCCAAACCCTGCTACCCTCCCTACCCTTCTTCCCAAACCCTCCTACCCTCCCTACCCTTCTTCCCAAACCCTCCTACCCTCCCTACCCTTCTTCCCAAACCCTCCTACCCTCCCTACCCTTCTTCCCAAACCCTCCTACCCTCCCTACCCTTCTTCCCAAACCCTCCTACCCTCCCTACCCTTCTTCCCAAACCCTCCTACCCTCCCTACCCTTCTTCCCAAACCCTCCTACCCTCCCTACCCTTCTTCCCAAACCCTCCTACCCTCCCTACCCTTCTTCCCAAACCCTCCTACCCTCCCTACCCTTCTTCCCAAACCCTCCTACCCTCCCTACCCTTCTTCCCAAACCCTCCTACCCTCCCTACCCTTCTTCCCAAACCCTCCTACCCTCCGTACCCTTCTTCCCAAACCCCCCTACCCTCCGTACCCTTCTTCCCAAACCCCCCTACCCTCCGTACCCTTCTTCCCAAATCCCCCTACCCTCCTTCCCGAACCCTTCAACCCTTCGTACCCTTCTTCCCAAACCCTCCCTACCCTTCTTCCCAAACCCTCCTACCCTCTGTACCCTTCTTCCCAAACCCTCCTACCCTCCGTACCCTTCTTCCCGAACCCTTCTACCCTCCGTACCCTTCTTCCCGAACCCTCCTACCTCCCTACCCTTGTTCCCAAACCCTCCTACCCTCCCTACCTTTCTTCCCAAACCCTCCTACCCTCCCTACCCTTCTTCCCAAACCCTCCTACCCTCCCTACCCTTCTTCCCAAACCCTCCTACCCTCCCTACCCTTCTTCCCAAACCCTCCTAGCCTCCCTACCCTTCTTCCCAAACCCTGCTACCCTCCCTACCCTTCTTCCCAAACCCTGCTACCCTCCCTACCCTTCTTCCCAAACCCTGCTACCCTCCCTACCCTTCTTCCCAAACCCTGCTACCCTCCCTACCCTTCTTCCCAAACCCTGCTACCTCCCTACCCTTCTTCCCAAATCCCCCTACCTTCCTTCCCGAACCCTTCTACCCTCCGTACCCTTCTACCCTCCGTACCCTTCTTCCCGAACCCTCCTACCTCCCTACCCTTATTCCCAAACCCTCCTACACTCCCTACCCTTCTTCCCAAACCCTCCTACCCTCCCTACCCCTCTTCCCAAACCCTCCTACCCTCCCTACCCTTTTTCCCAAACCCTCCTACCCTCACCCTCCTACCCTCCTACCCTCCCTCCCAAACCCTCCTAGCCTCCCTACCCTTCTTCCCAAACCCTGCTACCCTCCCTACCCTTCTTCCCAAACCCTGCTACCCTCCCTACCCTTCTTCCCAAACCCTGCTACCCTCCCTACCCTTCTTCCCAAATCCCCCTACCCTCCATACCCTTCTTCCAAACCCTCCTACCCTCCTTCCCAAACCCTCCTACCCTTCTTCCCAAACCCTCCTACCCTCCCTACCCTTCTTCCCAAACCCTCCTACCCTCCCTACCCATCTTCCCAAACCCCCCTACCCTTCTTCCCAAACCCCACTACCCTTCTTCCCAAACCCTGCTACCCTCCCTACCCTTCTTCCCAAACCCTGCTACCCTCCCTACCCTTCTTCCCAAATCCCCCTACCCTCCATACCCTTCTTCCCAAACCCTCCTACCCTCCTTCCCAAACCCTCCTACCCTCCTTCCCAAACCCTCCTACCCTCCTTCCCAAACCCTCCTACCCTTCTTCCCAAACCCTCCTACCCTCCCTACCCTTCTTCCCAAACCCTCCTACCCTGCCTACCCTTCTTCCCAAACCCTCCTACCCTGCCTACCCTTCTTCCCAAACCCTCCTACCCTCCCTACCCTTCTTCCCAAACCCTCCTACCCTCCCTACCCTTCTTCCCAAACCCTCCTACCCTCCCTACCCTTCTTCCCAAACCCTCCTACCCTCCCTACCCTTCTTCCCAAACCCTGCTACCCTCCCTACCCTTCTTCCCAACCCTGCTACCCTCCCTACCCTTCTTCCCAAACCCTCCTACCCTCCCTACCCTTCTTCCCAAACCCTCCTACCCTTCTTCCCAAACCCTCCTACCCTCCCTACCCTTCTTCCCAAACCCTCCTACCCAAATCCCCCTACCCTCCTTCCCGAACGCTTCAACCCTCCGTACCCTTCTTCCCAAACCCTCCTACCCTCCCAACCCTTCTTCCCAAACCCACCCTACGCTCCCTACCCTTCTTCCCAAACCCTCCTACCCTCCGTACCCTTCTTCCCAAACCCTGCTACCCTCCCTACCCTTCTTCCCAAACCCTGCTACCCTCCCTACCCTTCTTCCCAAACCCTCCTACCCTCCCTACCCTTCTTCCCAAACCCTCCTACCCTCCCTACCCTTCTTCCCAAACCCTCCTACCCTCCCTACCCTTCTTCCCAAACCCTCCTACCCTCCCTACCCTTCTTCCCAAACCCTCCTACCCTCCCTACCCTTCTTCCCAAACCCTCCTACCCTCCTTCCCAAACCCTCCTACCCTCCCTACCCTTCTTCCCAAACCCTCCTACCCTCCCTACCCTTCTTCCCAAACCCTCCTACCCTTCTTCCCAAACCCTCCTACCCTCCCTACCCTTCTTCCCAAACCCTCCTACCCTCCCTACCCTTCTTCCAAACCCTCCTACCCTCCCTACCCTTCTTCCCAAACCCTCCTACCCTCCGACCCTTCTTCCCAAACCCTCCCTACCCTCCTACCCTCCCTAACCTTCTTCCCAAACCCTCCAACCCTCCCTACCCTTCATCCCAAATCCCCCTACCCTCCTTCCCGAACCCTTCTACCCTCCGTACCCTTCTTCCCAAACCCTCCTACCCTCCCTACCCTTCTTCCGAAACCCTCCTACCCTCCCTACCCTTCTTCCGAAACCCTCCTACCCTCCGTACCCTTCTTCCCAAACCCTCCTACCCTCCCTACCCTTCTTCCGAAACCCTTCTACCCTCCCTACCCTTCTTCCGAAACCCTACCCTCCGTACCCTTCTTCCCAAACCCTCCTACCCTCCGTACCCTTCTTACCAAACCTTCCTACCCTCCGTACTCTTCTTACCAAACCCTCCTACCCTCCCTACCCTTCTTCCCAAATACTCCTACCCTCCCTACCCTTCTTCCCAAACCCCCCTACCCTCCCTACCCTTCTTCCCAAACCCCCCTACCCTCCCTACCCTTCTTCCCAAACCCCCCTACCCTCCCTACCCTTCTTCCCAAACCCCCCTACCCTCCCTACCCTTCTTCCCAAATCCCCCTACCCTCCTTCCCGAACCCTTCAACCCTCCGTAACCTTCTTCCCAAACCCTCCCTACGCTCCCTACCCATCTTCCCAAACCCTCCTACCCTCCCCTACCCTTCTTCCCAAACCCTCCTACCCTCCCTACCCTTCTTCCCAAACCCTCCTACCCTCCCTACCCTTCTTCCCAAACCCTCCTACCCTCCCTACCCTTCTTCCCAAACCCTCCTACCCTCCCTACCCTTCTTCCCAAACCCTCCTACCCTCCCTACCCTTCTTCCCAAACCCTCCTACCCTCCCTACCCTTCTTCCCAAACCCTCCTACCCTCCCTACCCTTCTTCCCAAACCCTCCTACCCTCCCTACCCTTCTTCCCAAACCCTCCTACCCTCCCTACCCTTCTTCCCAAACCCTGCTACCCTCCCTACCCTTCTTCCTAAACCCTCCTACCCTCCCTACCCTTCTTCCCAACCCTCCTACCCTCCCTTCCCTTCTTCCCAAACCCTCCTAGCCTCCCTACCCTTCTTCCCAAACCCTCCTAGCCTCCCTACCCTTCTTCCCAAACCCTCCTACCCTCCCTACCCTTCTTCCCAAACCCTCCTACCCTCCCTACCCTTCTTCCCAAACCCTCCTACCCTCCCTACCCTTCTTCCCAAACCCTCCTACCCTCCCTACCCTTCTTCCCAAACCCTCCTACCCTCCCTACCCTTCTTCCCAAACCCTCCTACCCTCCCTACCCTTCTTCCCAAACCCTCCTACCCTGCCTACCCTTCTTCCCAAACCCTCCTACCCTGCCTACCCTTCTTCCCAAACCCTCCTACCCTGCCTACCCTTCTTCCTAAACCCTCCTACCCTCCCTACCCTTCTTCCCAAACCCTCCTACCCTCCCTTCCCATCTTCCCAAACCCTCCTACCCTCCCTACCCTTCTTCCCAAACCCTCCTACCCTCCCTACCCTTCTTCCCAAACCCTCCTACCCTCCCTACCCTTCTTCCCAAACCCTCCTACCCTCCCTACCCTTCTTCCCAAACCCTCCTACCCTCCCTACCCTTCTTCCCAAACCCTCCTACCCTCCCTACCCTTCTTCCCAAACCCTCCTACCCTCCCTACCCTTCTTCCCAAACCCTCCTACCCTCCCTACCCTTCTTCCCAAACCCTCCTACCCTCCCTACCCTTCTTCCCAAACCCTCCTACCCTGCCTACCCTTCTTCCCAAACCCTCCTACCCTGCCTACCCTTCTTCCCAAACCCTCCTACCCTGCCTACCCTTCTTCCCAAACCCTCCTACCCTCCGACCCTTCTTCCCAAACCCTCCCTACCCTCCTACCCTCCCTAACCTTCTTCCCAAGCCCTCCAACCCTCCCTACCCTTCTTCCCAAATCCCCCTACCCTTCTTCCCAAACCCTCCTACCCTCCCTACCCTTCTTCCGAAACCCTCCTACCCTCCCTACCCTTCTTCCCAAACCCTGCTACCCTCCCTACCCTTCTTCCCAAACCCTCCTACCCTCCCTACCCTTCTTCCGAAACCCTACCCTCCGTACCCTTCTTCCCAAACCCTCCTACCCTCCGTACCCTTCTTACCAAACCTTCCTACCCTCCGTACTCTTCTTACCAAACCCTCCTACCCTCCCTACCCTTCTTCCCAAATACTCCTACCCTCCCTACCCTTCTTCCCAAACCCTCCTACCCTCCCTACCCTTCTTCCCAAACCCTCCTACCCTCCCTACCTTTCTTCCCAAACCCCCCTACCCTCCCTACCCTTCTTCCCAAACCCCCCTACCCTCCCTACCCTTCTTCCCAAATCCCCCTACCCTCCTTCCCGAACCCTTCAACCCTCCGTAACCTTCTTCCCAAACCCTCCTACCCTCCCTACCCTTCTTCCCAAACCCTCCCTACGCTCCCTACCCATCTTCCCAAACCCTCCTACCCTCCCCTACCCTTCTTCCCAAACCCTCCTACCCTCCCCTACCCTTCTTCCCAAACCCTCCTACCCTCCCTACCCTTCTTCCCAAACCCTCCTACCCTCCCTACCCTTCTTCCCAAACCCTCCTACCCTCCCTACCCTTCTTCCCAAACCCTCCTACCCTCCCTACCCTTCTTCCCAAACCCTGCTACCCTCCCTACCCTTCTTCCCAAACCCTCCTACCCTCCCTACCCTTCTTCCCAAACCCTCCTACCCTCCCTTCCCTTCTTCCCAAACCCTCCTACCCTCCCTACCCTTCTTCCCAAACCCTCCTACCCTCCCTTCCCTTCTTCCCAAACCCTCCTACCCTCCCTACCCTTCTTCCCAAACCCTCCTACCCTCCCTACCCTTCCCAAACCCTCCTACCCTCCCTACCCTTCTTCCCAAATCCTCCTACCCTCCCTACCCTTCTTCCCAAACCCTCCTACCCTACCTACCCTTCTTCCCAAACCCGCCTACCCTCCCTACCCTTCTTCCCAAACCCTCCTACCCTCCCTACCCTTCTTCCCAAACCCTCCTACCCTCCCTACCCTTCTTCCCAAACCCTCCTACCCTGCCTACCCTTCTTCCCAAACCCTCCTACCCTGCCTACCCTTCTTCCCAAACCCTCCTACCCTCCGACCCTTCTTCCCAAACCCTCCCTACCCTCCTACCCTCCCTAACCTTCTTCCAAGCCCTCCAACCCTCCCTACCCTTCTTCCCAAATCCCCCTACCCTTCTTCCCAAACCCTCCTACCCTCCCTACCCTTCTTCCGAAACCCTCCTACCCTCCGTACCCTTCTTCCCAAACCCTCCTACCCTCCGTACTCTTCTTCCCAAACCCTCCTACCCTCCCTACCCTTCTTCCGAAACCCTACCCTCCGTACCCTTCTTGCCAAACCCTCCTACCCTCCGTACCCTTCTTACCAAACCCTCCTACCCTCCGTACTCTTCTTACCAAACCCTCCTACCCTCCCTACCCTTCTTCCCAAACCCTCCTACCCTCCCTACCCTTCTTCCCAAACCCTCCTACCCTCCCTACCCTTCTTCCCAAACCCTCCTACCCTCCCTACCCTTCTTCCCAAACCCTCCTACCCTCCCTACTCTTCTTCCCAAACCCTCCTACCCTCCGTACCCTTCTTCCCAAACCCTCCTACCCTCCGTACCCTTCTTCCCAAACCTTCCTACCCTCCCAACCCTTCTTCCCAAACCCTCCTAACCTCCCTACCCTTCTTCCCAAACCCTCCTACCCTCCCTACCCTTCTTCCCAAACCCTCCTACCCTTCTTCCCCAACCCTGCTACCCTCCCTACCCTTCTTCCCAAACCCTGCTACCCTCCCTACCCTTCTTCCCAAATCCTCCTACCCTCCCTACCCTTCTTCCCAAACCCTCCTACCCTCCCTACCCTTCTTCCCAAACCCTCCTACCCTCCCTACCCTTCTTCCCAAACCCTCCTACCCTCCCTACCCTTCTTCCCAAACCCTCCTACCCTCCCTACCCTTCTTCCCAAACCCTCCTACCCTCCCTACCCTTCTTCCCAAACCCTCCTACCCTCCCTACCCTTTTTCCCAAACCCTCCTACCCAAATCCCCCTACCCTCCTTCCCGAACGCTTCAACCCTCCGTACCCTTCTTCCCAAACGCTTCAACCCTCCGTACCCTTCTTCCCAAACGCTCCTACCCTCCCAACCCTTCTTCCCAAACCCTCCTACCCTCCGTACCCTTCTTCCCAAACCTTCCTACCCTCTGTACCCTTCTTCCCAAACCTTCCTACCCTCCCAACCCTTCTTCCCAAACCCTCCTACCCTCCCTACCCTTCTTCCCAAACCCTCCTACCCTACCCACCCTTCTTCCCAAACCCTCCTACCCTACCCACCCTTCTTCCCAAACCCTCCTACCTTACCTACCCTTCTTCCCAAACCCTCCTACCCTCCCTACCCTTCTTCCCAAACCCTCCTACCCTACCTACCCTTCTTCCCAAACCCTGCTACCCTCCCTACCCTTCTTCCCAAACCCTGCTACCCTCCCTACCCTTCTTCCCAAACCCTGCTACCCTCCCTACCCTTCTTCCCAAACCCTGCTACCCTCCCTACCCTTCTTCCCAAACCCTGCTACCCTCCCTACCCTTCTTCCCAAACCCTCCTACCCTCCCTACCCTTCTTCCCAAACCCTCCTACCCTCCCTACCCTTCTTCCCAAACCCTCCTACCCTCCCTACCCTTCTTCCCAAACCCTCCTACCCTCCCTACCCTTCTTCCCAAACCCTCCTACCCTCCCTACCCTTCTTCCCAAACCCTCCTACCCTCCCTACCCTTCTTCCCAAACCCTCCTACCCTCCCTACCCTTTTTCCCAAACCCTCCTACCCAAATCCCCCTACCCTCCTTCCCGAACGCTTCAACCCTCCGTACCCTTCTTCCCAAACCCTCCTACCCTCCGTACCCTTCTTCCCAAACCTTCCTACCCTCCGTACCCTTCTTCCCAAACCTTCCTACCCTCCCAACCCTTCTTCCCAAACCCTCCTACCCTACCTACCCTTCTTCCCAAACCCTCCTACCCTCCCTACCCTTCTTCCCAAACCCTCCTACCCTACCTACCCTTCTTCCCAAACCCTGCTACCCTCCCTACCCTTCTTCCCAAACCCTGCTACCCTCCCTACCCTTCTTCCCAAACCCTGCTACCCTCCCTACCCTTCTTCCCAAACCCTCCTACCCTCCCTACCCTTCTTCCCAAACCCTCCTACCCTCCCTACCCTTCTTCCCAAACCCTCCTACCCTCCCTACCCTTCTTCCCAAACCCTCCTACCCTCACTACCCTTCTTCCCAAACCCTCCTACCCTCCCTACCCTTCTTCCCAAACCCTCCTACCCTCCCTACCCTTCTTCCGAAACCCTCCTACCCTCCGTACCCTTCTTCCCAAACCCTCCTACCCTCCCTACCCTTCTTCCGAAACCCTCCTACCCTCCCTACCCTTCTTCCGAAACCCTACCCTCCGTACCCTTCTTCCCAAACCCTCCTACCCTCCGTACCCTTCTTACCAAACCTTCCTACCCTCCGTACTCTTCTTACCAAACCCTCCTACCCTCCCTACCCTTCTTCCCAAATACTCCTACCCTCCCTACCCTTCTTCCCAAACCCCCCTACCCTCCCTACCCTTCTTCCCAAACCCCCCTACCCTCCCTACCCTTCTTCCCAAACCCCCCTACCCTCCCTACCCTTCTTCCCAAACCCCCCTACCCTCCCTACCCTTCTTCCCAAACCCCCCTACCCTCCCTACCCTTCTTCCCAAACCCCCCTACCCTCCCTACCCTTCTTCCCAAATCCCCCTACCCTCCTTCCCGAACCCTTCAACCCTCCGTAACCTTCTTCCCAAACCCTCCCTACGCTCCCTACCCATCTTCCCAAACCCTCCTACCCTCCCCTACCCTTCTTCCCAAACCCTCCTACCCTCCCTACCCTTCTTCCCAAACCCTCCTACCCTCCCTACCCTTCTTCCCAAACCCTCCTACCCTCCCTACCCTTCTTCCCAAACCCTCCTACCCTCCCTACCCTTCTTCCCAAACCCTCCTACCCTCCCTACCCTTCTTCCCAAACCCTGCTACCCTCCCTACCCTTCTTCCCAAACCCTGCTACCCTCCCTACCCTTCTTCCTAAACCCTCCTACCCTCCCTACCCTTCTTCCCAAACCCTCCTACCCTCCCTTCCCTTCTTCCCAAACCCTCCTAGCCTCCTACCCTTCTTCCCAAACCCTCCTAGCCTCCCTACCCTTCTTCCCAAACCCTCCTACCCTCCCTACCCTTCTTCCCAAACCCTCCTACCCTCCCTACCCTTCTTCCCAAACCCTCCTACCCTCCCTACCCTTCTTCCCAAACCCTCCTACCCTCCCTACCCTTCTTCCCAAACCCTCCTACCCTCCCTACCCTTCTTCCCAAACCCTCCTACCCTCCCTACCCTTCTTCCCAAACCCTCCTACCCTCCCTACCCTTCTTCCCAAACCCTCCTACCCTGCCTACCCTTCTTCCCAAACCCTCCTACCCTGCCTACCCTTCTTCCCAAACCCTCCTACCCTGCCTACCCTTCTTCCAAACCCTCCTACCCTCCGACCCTTCTTCCCAAACCCTCCCTACCCTCCTACCCTCCCTAACCTTCTTCCCAAGCCCTCCAACCCTCCCTACCCTTCTTCCCAAATCCCCCTACCCTTCTTCCCAAACCCTCCTACCCTCCCTACCCTTCTTCCGAAACCCTCCTACCCTCCCTACCCTTCTTCCCAAACCCTGCTACCCTCCCTACCCTTCTTCCCAAACCCTCCTACCCTCCCTACCCTTCTTCCGAAACCCTACCCTCCGTACCCTTCTTCCCAAACCCTCCTACCCTCCGTACCCTTCTTACCAAACCTTCCTACCCTCCGTACTCTTCTTACCAAACCCTCCTACCCTCCCTACCCTTCTTCCCAAATACTCCTACCCTCCCTACCCTTCTTCCCAAACCCTCCTACCCTCCCTACCCTTCTTCCCAAACCCTCCTACCCTCCCTACCTTTCTTCCCAAACCCCCCCTACCCTCCCTACCCTTCTTCCCAAACCCCCCTACCCTCCCTACCCTTCTTCCCAAATCCCCCTACCCTCCTTCCCGAACCCTTCAACCCTCCGTAACCTTCTTCCCAAACCCTCCTACCCTCCCTACCCTTCTTCCCAAACCCTCCCTACGCTCCCTACCCATCTTCCCAAACCCTCCTACCCTCCCCTACCCTTCTTCCCAAACCCTCCTACCCTCCCCTACCCTTCTTCCCAAACCCTCCTACCCTCCCTACCCTTCTTCCCAAACCCTCCTACCCTCCCTACCCTTCTTCCCAAACCCTCCTACCCTCCCTACCCTTCTTCCCAAACCCTCCTACCCTCCCTACCCTTCTTCCCAAACCCTGCTACCCTCCCTACCCTTCTTCCCAAACCCTCCTACCCTCCCTACCCTTCTTCCCAAACCCTCCTACCCTCCCTTCCCTTCTTCCCAAACCCTCCTACCCTCCCTACCCTTCTTCCCAAACCCTCCTACCCTCCCTTCCCTTCTTCCCAAACCCTCCTACCCTCCCTACCCTTCTTCCCAAACCCTCCTACCCTCCCTACCCTTCTTCCCAAACTCTCCTACCCTCCCTACCCTTCTTCCCAAATCCTCCTACCCTCCCTACCCTTCTTTCCAAACCCTCCTACCCTACCTACCCTTCTTCCCAAACCCGCGTACCCTCCCTACCCTTCTTCCCAAACCCTCCTACCCTCCCTACCCTTCTTCCCAAACCCTCCTACCCTCCCTACCCTTCTTCCCAAACCCTCCTACCCTGCCTACCCTTCTTCCAAACCCTCCTACCCTGCCTACCCTTCTTCCCAAACCCTCCTACCCTCCGACCCTTCTTCCCAAACCCTCCCTACCCTCCTACCCTCCCTAACCTTCTTCCCAAACCCTCCTACCCTCCCTACCCTTCTTCCCAAACCCTGCTACCCTCCCTACCCTTCTTCCCAAACCCTGCTACCCTCCCTACCCTTCTTCCTAAACCCTCCTACCCTCCCTACCCTTCTTCCCAAACCCTCCTACCCTCCCTTCCCTTCTTCCCAAACCCTCCTAGCCTCCCTACCCTTCTTCCCAAACCCTCCTAGCCTCCCTACCCTTCTTCCCAAACCCTCCTACCCTCCCTACCCTTCTTCCCAAACCCTCCTACCCTCCCTACCCTTCTTCCCAAACCCTCCTACCCTCCCTACCCTTCTTCCCAAACCCTCCTACCCTCCCTACCCTTCTTCCCAAACCCTCCTACCCTCCCTACCCTTCTTCCCAAACCCTCCTACCCTCCCTACCCTTCTTCCCAAACCCTCCTACCCTCCCTACCCTTCTTCCCAAACCCTCCTACCCTGCCTACCCTTCTTCCCAAACCCTCCTACCCTGCCTACCCTTCTTCCCAAACCCTCCTACCCTGCCTACCCTTCTTCCCAAACCCTCCTACCCTCCGACCCTTCTTCCCAAACCCTCCCTACCCTCCTACCCTCCCTAACCTTCTTCCCAAGCCCTCCAACCCTCCCTACCCTTCTTCCCAAATCCCCCTACCCTTCTTCCCAAACCCTCCTACCCTCCCTACCCTTCTTCCGAAACCCTCCTACCCTCCCTACCCTTCTTCCCAAACCCTGCTACCCTCCCTACCCTTCTTCCCAAACCCTCCTACCCTCCCTACCCTTCTTCCGAAACCCTACCCTCCGTACCCTTCTTCCCAAACCCTCCTACCCTCCGTACCCTTCTTACCAAACCTTCCTACCCTCCGTACTCTTCTTACCAAACCCTCCTACCCTCCCTACCCTTCTTCCCAAATACTCCTACCCTCCCTACCCTTCTTCCCAAACCCTCCTACCCTCCCTACCCTTCTTCCCAAACCCTCCTACCCTCCCTACCTTTCTTCCCAAACCCCCCTACCCTCCCTACCCTTCTTCCCAAACCCCCCTACCCTCCCTACCCTTCTTCCCAAATCCCCCTACCCTCCTTCCCGAACCCTTCAACCCTCCGTAACCTTCTTCCCAAACCCTCCTACCCTCCCTACCCTTCTTCCCAAACCCTCCCTACGCTCCCTACCCATCTTCCCAAACCCTCCTACCCTCCCCTACCCTTCTTCCCAAACCCTCCTACCCTCCCCTACCCTTCTTCCCAAACCCTCCTACCCTCCCTACCCTTCTTCCCAAACCCTCCTACCCTCCCTACCCTTCTTCCCAAACCCTCCTACCCTCCCTACCCTTCTTCCCAAACCCTCCTACCCTCCCTACCCTTCTTCCCAAACCCTGCTACCCTCCCTACCCTTCTTCCCAAACCCTCCTACCCTCCCTACCCTTCTTCCCAAACCCTCCTACCCTCCCTTCCCTTCTTCCCAAACCCTCCTACCCTCCCTACCCTTCTTCCCAAACCCTCCTACCCTCCCTTCCCTTCTTCCCAAACCCTCCTACCCTCCCTACCCTTCTTCCCAAACCCTCCTACCCTCTCCCTACCCTTCCCAAACCCTCCTACCCTCCCTACCCTTCTTCCCAAATCCTCCTACCCTCCTACCCTTCTTCCCAAACCCTCCTACCCTACCTACCCTTCTTCCCAAACCCGCGTACCCTCCCTACCCTTCTTCCCAACCCTCCTACCCTCCCTACCCTTCTTCCCAAACCCTCCTACCCTCCCTACCCTTCTTCCCAAACCCTCCTACCCTGCCTACCCTTCTTCCCAAACCCTCCTACCCTCCGACCCTTCTTCCCAAACCCTCCCTACCCTCCTACCCTCCCTAACCTTCTTCCCAAGCCCTCCAACCCTCCCTACCCTTCTTCCCAAATCCCCCTACCCTTCTTCCCAAACCCTCCTACCCTCCCTACCCTTCTTCCGAAACCCTCCTACCCTCCGTACCCTTCTTCCCAAACCCTCCTACCCTCCGTACTCTTCTTCCCAAACCCTCCTACCCTCCCTACCCTTCTTCCGAAACCCTACCCTCCGTACCCTTCTTGCCAAACCCTCCTACCCTCCGTACCCTTCTTACCAAACCCTCCTACCCTCCGTACTCTTCTTACCAAACCCTCCTACCCTCCCTACCCTTCTTCCCAAACCCTCCTACCCTCCCTACCCTTCTTCCCAAACCCTCCTACCCTCCCTACCCTTCTTCCCAAACCCTCCTACCCTCCCTACTCTTCTTCCCAAACCCTCCTACCCTCCGTACCCTTCTTCCCAAACCCTCCTACCCTCCGTACCCTTCTTCCCAAACCTTCCTACCCTCCCAACCCTTCTTCCCAAACCCTCCTAACCTCCCAACCCTTCTTCCCAAACCCTCCTAACCTCCCTACCCTTCTTCCCAAACCCTCCTACCCTCCCTACCCTTCTTCCCAAACCCTCCTACCCTTCTTCCCCAACCCTGCTACCCTCCCTACCCTTCTTCCCAAACCCTGCTACCCTCCCTACCCTTCTTCCCAAATCCTCCTACCCTCCCTACCCTTCTTCCCAAACCCTCCTACCCTCCCTACCCTTCTTCCCAAACCCTCCTACCCTCCCTACCCTTCTTCCCAAACCCTCCTACCCTCCCTACCCTTCTTCCCAAACCCTCCTACCCTCCCTACCCTTCTTCCCAAACCCTCCTACCCTCCCTACCCTTCTTCCCAAACCCTCCTACCCTCCCTACCCTTTTTCCCAAACCCTCCTACCCAAATCCCCCTACCCTCCTTCCCGAACGCTTCAACCCTCCGTACCCTTCTTCCCAAACGCTTCAACCCTCCGTACCCTTCTTCCCAAACGCTCCTACCCTCCCAACCCTTCTTCCCAAACCCTCCTACCCTCCGTACCCTTCTTCCCAAACCTTCCTACCCTCTGTACCCTTCTTCCCAAACCTTCCTACCCTCCCAACCCTTCTTCCCAAACCCTCCTACCCTCCCTACCCTTCTTCCCAAACCCTCCTACCCTACCCACCCTTCTTCCCAAACCCTCCTACCCTACCCACCCTTCTTCCCAAACCCTCCTACCTTACCTACCCTTCTTCCCAAACCCTCCTACCCTCCCTACCCTTCTTCCCAAACCCTCCTACCCTACCTACCCTTCTTCCCAAACCCTGCTACCCTCCCTACCCTTCTTCCCAAACCCTGCTACCCTCCCTACCCTTCTTCCCAAACCCTGCTACCCTCCCTACCCTTCTTCCCAAACCCTGCTACCCTCCCTACCCTTCTTCCCAAACCCTGCTACCCTCCCTACCCTTCTTCCCAAACCCTCCTACCCTCCCTACCCTTCTTCCCAAACCCTCCTACCCTCCCTACCCTTCTTCCCAAACCCTCCTACCCTCCCTACCCTTCTTCCCAAACCCTCCTACCCTCCCTACCCTTCTTCCCAAACCCTCCTACCCTCCCTACCCTTCTTCCCAAACCCTCCTACCCTCCCTACCCTTCTTCCCAAACCCTCCTACCCTCCCTACCCTTTTTCCCAAACCCTCCTACCCAAATCCCCCTACCCTCCTTCCCGAACGCTTCAACCCTCCGTACCCTTCTTCCCAAACCCTCCTACCCTCCGTACCCTTCTTCCCAAACCTTCCTACCCTCCGTACCCTTCTTCCCAAACCTTCCTACCCTCCCAACCCTTCTTCCCAAACCCTCCTACCCTACCTACCCTTCTTCCCAAACCCTCCTACCCTCCCTACCCTTCTTCCCAAACCCTCCTACCCTACCTACCCTTCTTCCCAAACCCTGCTACCCTCCCTACCCTTCTTCCCAAACCCTGCTACCCTCCCTACCCTTCTTCCAAACCCTGCTACCCTCCCTACCCTTCTTCCCAAACCCTCCTACCCTCCCTACCCTTCTTCCCAAACCCTCCTACCCTCCCTACCCTTCTTCCCAAACCCTCCTACCCTCCCTACCCTTCTTCCAAACCCTCCTACCCTCACTACCCTTCTTCCCAAACCCTCCTACCCTCCCTACCCTTCTTCCCAAACCCTCCTACCCTCCCTACCCTTCTTCCCAAACCCTGCTACCCTCCCTACCCTTCTTCCCAAACCCTCCTACCCTCCCTACCCTTCTTCCCAAACCCTCCTACCCTCCCTTCCCTTCTTCCCAAACCCTCCTACCCTCCCTTCCCTTCTTCCCAAACCCTCCTACCCTCCCTACCCTTCTTCCCAAACCCTCCTACCCTCCCTACCCTTCTTCCCAAACCCTCCTACCCTCCCTACCCTTCTTCCCAAACCCTCCTACCCTACCTACCCTTCTTCCCAAACCCTCCTACCCTACCTACCCTTCTTCCCAAACCCTCCTACCCTACCTACCCTTCTTCCCAAACCCTCCTACCCTCCCTACCCTTCTTCCGAAACCCTCCTACCCTCCCTACCCTTCTTCCCAAACCCTCCTACCCTCCGTACCCTTCTTCCCAAACCCTCCTACCCTCCGTACCCATCTTCCCAAACCCTCCTACCCTCCGTACTCTTCTTCCCAAACCCTCCTACCCTCCCTACCCTTCTTCCGAACCCTACCCTCCGTACCCTTCTTCCCAAACCCTCCTACCCTCCGTACCCTTCTTACCAAACCCTCCTACCCTCCGTACTCTTCTTACCAAACCCTCCTACCCTCCCTACCCTTCTTCCCAAACCCTCCTACCCTCCCTACCCTTCTTCCCAAACCTCCTACCCTCCCTACCCTTCTTCCCAAACCTGCTACCCTCCCTACCCTTCTTCCCAAACCCTGCTACCCTCCTACCCTTCTTCCCAAACCCTGCTACCCTCCCTACCCTTCTTCCCAAACCCTGCTACCCTCCCTACCCTTCTTCCAAACCCTGCTACCCTCCCTACCCTTCTTCCCAAACCCTGCTACCCTCCCTACCCTTCTTCCCAAATCCCCCTACCCTCCATACCCTTCTTCCCAAATCCCCCTACCCTCCATACCCTTCTTCCCAAACCCTCCTACCCTCCATACCCTTCTTCCCAAACCCTCCTACCCTCCTTCCCAAACCCTCCTACCCTCCCTACCCTTCTTCCCAAACCCTCCTACCCTCCCTACCCTTCTTCCCAAACCCTCCTACCCTCCCTACCCTTCTTCCCAAATCCCCCTACCCTCCTTCCCGAACCCTTCAACCCTCCGTACCCTTCTTCCCAAACCCTCCCTACCCTTCTTCCCAAACCCTCCCTACGCTCCCTACCCTTCTTCCCAAACCTTCCTACCCTCCCTACCCTTCTTCCCAAACCCTCCTAACCTCCCTACCCTTCTTCCCAAACCCTCCTACCCTCCCTACCCTTCTTCCCAAACCCTCCTACCTTCCCTACCCTTCTTCCCCAACCCTGCTACCCTCCCTACCCTTCTTCCCAACCCTGCTACCCTCCCTACCCTTCTTCCCCAACCCTGCTACCCTCCCTACCCTTCTTCCCAAACCCTGCTACCCTCCCTACCCTTCTTCCCATACCCTCCTACCCTCCCTACCCTTCTTCCCAAACCCTCCTACCCTCCCTACCCTTCTTCCCAAACCCTCCTACCCTCCCTACCCTTCTTCCCAAACCCTCCTACCCTCCCTACCCTTCTTCCAAACCCTCCTACCCTCCCTACCCTTCTTCCCAAATCCCCTACCCTCCTTCCCGAACCCTTCAACCCTCCGTACCCTTCTTCCCAAACCCTCCCTACCCTTCTTCCCAAACCCTCCCTACGCTCCCTACCCTTCTTCCAAACCCTCCTACCCTCCGTACCCTTCTTCCCAAACCCTCCTACCCTCCGTACCCTTCTTCCCAAACCTTCCTACCCTCCCAACCCTTCTTCCCAAACCCTCCTAACCTCCCTACCCTTCTTCCCAAACCCTCCTAACCTCCCTACCCTTCTTCCCAAACCCTCCTACCCTCCCTACCCTTCTTCCCAAACCCTCCTACCCTCCCTACCCTTCTTCCCCAACCCTGCGCCCCTCCCTACCCTTCTTCCCATACCCTCCTACCCTCCCTACCCTTCTTCCCATACCCTCCTACCCTCCATACCCTTCTTCCCAAACCCTCCTACCCTCCCTACCCTTCTTCCCATACCCTCCTACCCTCCCTACCCTTCTCCCAAACCCTCCTACCCTCCCTACCCTTCTTCCCAAACCCTCCTACCCTCCCTACCCTTCTTCCCAAACCCTCCTACCCTCCCTACCCTTCTTCCCAAACCCTCCTACCTTCCCTACCCTTCTTCCCAAACCCTCCTACCCTCCCTACCCTTCTTCCCAAACCCTCCTACCCTCCTTCCCAAACCCTCCTACCCTCCCTACCCTTCTTCCCAAACCCTCCTACCCTCCCTACCCTTCTTCCCAAACCCTGCTACCCTCCCTACCCTTCTTCCCAAACCCTGCTACCCTCCCTACCCTTCTTCCCAAACCCTCCTACCCTCCCTACCCTTCTTCCCAAACCCTCCTACCCTCCCTACCCTTCTTCCCAAACCCTCCTACCCTCCCTACCCTTCTTCCCAAACCCTCCTACCCTCCTTCCCAAATCCCCCTACCCTCCTTCCCGAACGCTTCAACCCTCCGTACCCTTCTTCCCAAACCCTCCTACCCTCCCTACCCTTCTTCCCAAACCCTCCCTACGCTCCCTACCCTTCTTCCAAACCCTCCTACCCTCCGTACCCTTCTTCCCAAACCTCCTACCCTCCGTACCCTTCTTCCCAAACCTTCCTACCCTCCCAACCCTTCTTCCCAAACCCTCCTACCCTCCCTACCCTTCTTCCCAAACCCTCCTACCCTACCTACCCTTCTTCCCAAACCCTCCTACCCTCCCTACCCTTCTTCCCAAACCCTGCTACCCTCCCTACCCTTCTTCCCAAACCCTGCTACCCTCCCTACCCTTCTTCCCAAACCCTGCTACCCTCCCTACCCTTCTTCCCAAACCCTCCTACCCTCCCTACCCTTCTTCCCAAACCCTGCTACCCTCCCTACCCTTCTTCCCAAACCCTCCTACCCTCCCTACCCTTCTTCCCAAACCCTCCTACCCTCCCTAACCTTCTTCCCAAACCCTCCTACCCTCCCTAACCTTCTTCCCAAACCCTCCAACCCTCCCTACCCTTCTTCCCAAATCCCCCTACCCCCCTTCCCGAACCCTTCTACCCTCCGTACCCTTCTTCCCAAACCCTCCTACCCTCCCTACCCTTCTTCCCAAACCCCCTACCCTCCCTACCCTTCTTCCCAAATCCTACCCTCCTTCCCGAACCCTTCAACCCTACGTACCCTTCTTCCCAAACCCTCCTAACCTCCCTACCCTTCTTCCCAAACCCTCCTACCCTCCGTACCCTTTTTCCCAAACCCTCCTACCCTCCGTACCCTTCTTCCCAAACTCTCCTACCCTCCCTACCCTTCTTCCCAAACCCTCCTACCCTCCCTACCCTTCTTCCCAAACCCTCCTACCCTCCCTACCCTTCTTCCAAACCCGCCTACCCTCACTACCCTTGTTCCCAAACCCTCCTACCCTTCTTCCCAAACCCTCCTACCCTCGTTCCCAACCCTCCTACCCTCCCTACCCTTCTTCCCAAACCCTCCTACCCTCCCTACCCTTCTTCCCAAACCCTCCTACCCTCCCTACCCTTCTTCCCAAACCCTCCGACCCTCCCTACCCTTCTTCCCAAACCCTCCGACCCTCCCTACCCTTCTTCCCAAACCCTCCGACCCTCCCTACCCTTCTTCCCAAACCCTCCTACCCTCCCTACCCTTGTTCCCAAACCCTCCTACCCTCCCTACCCTTCTTCCCAAACCCTCCTACCCTACCTACCCTTCTTCCCAAACCCTCCTACCCTACCTACCCTTCTTCCCAAACCCTCCTACCCTACCTACCCTTCTTCCCAAACCCTCCTACCCTCCGTACCCTTCTTCCCAAACCTTCCTACCCTCCCAACCCTTCTTCCCAAACCCTCCTACCCTCCCTACCCTTCTTCCCAAACCCTCCTACCCTCCCTACCCTTCTTCCCAAGCCCTCCTACCCTCCCTACTCTTCTTCTCAAACCCTCCTACCCTCCCTACCCTTCTTCCCAAACCCTCCTACCCTCCCTACCCTTCTTCCCAAACCCTCTTACCCTCCCTACCCTTCTTCCCAAACCCTCTTACCCTCCCTACCCTTCTTCCCAAACCCTCCTACCCTCCCTACCCTTCTTCCCAAACCCTCCTACCCTCCCTACCCTTCTTCCCAAACCCTCCTACCCTCCTACCCTTCTTCCAAACCCTCCTACACTCCCTACCCTTCTTCCCAAACCCTCCTACCCTCCCTACCCTTCTTCCCAAACCCTCCTACCCTCCCTACCCTTCTTCTCAAACCCTCCCTACCCTTCTTCCCAAACCCTCCTACCCTCCCTACCCTTCTTCCCAAACCCTCCTACCCTCCCTACCCTTCTTCCCAAACCCTCCCTACCCTCCTTCCCGAACCCTTCAACCCTCCGTACCCTTCTTCCCAAACCCCCCTACCCTCCTACCCTCCTTCCCAAACCCTCCTACCCTCCTTACCAAACCCTCCTACCCTCCTTCCCGAACCCTTCTACCCTCCGTACCATTCTTCCCAAACCCTCCGTACCATTCTTCCCAAACCCTCCCTACCCTTCTTCCCAAACCCTCCCTACCCTTCTTCCCAAACCCTCCCTACCCTTCTTCCAAACCCTCCCTACCCTCCCCTACCCTTCTTCCCAACCCTCCTACCCTCCCCCACCCTTCTTCCCAAACCCTCCTACCCTCCCCTACCCTCTTCCCAAACACTCCTACCCTCCCCTACCCTTCTTCCCAAACCCTCCTACCCTCCCTAACCTCTTCCCAAACCCTCCTACCCTCCCTAACCTTCTTCCCAAACCCTCCAACCCTCCCTAACCTTCTTCCCAAACCCTCCAACCCTCCCTAACCTTCTTCCCAAACACTCCAACCCTCCCTAACCTTCTTCCCAAACCCTCCTTACCAAACCCTCCTACCCTCCCTACCCTTCTTCCCAAACCCTCCTACCCTCCCTACCCTTCTTCCCAAACCCTCCTACCCTCACCAACCCTTCTTCCAAACCCTCCTACCCTCCCTACCCTTCTTCCCAAACCCTCCTACTCTCCCTACCCTTCTTCCTACCCTTCTTCCCAAACCCTCCTACCCTCACCAACCCTTCTTCCAAACCCTCCTACCCTCCCTACCCTTCTTCCAAACCCTCCTACTCTCCCTACCCTTCTTCCAAACCCTCCTACCCACCCTCCCCAAACCCTCCTACCCACCAACCCTTCCAAACCCTCCTACCCTCCCTACCACCCTACTCCCCAAACCCCACCCTCCTACCCTCCTCCCAACCCTCCTACCCACCTCCCAAACCCACCCTCCTACCCTCCCAACCCAACCCAACCCTCCACACCCTCCCAACCCCTACCCCACCCTCTCCCAAACCCTCCTACCCTCCCTACCCATCTCCAAACCCCCTACCTCCAACCCTCTTCCCAAACCCCTCCTCCCAACCCTCAACCCTCCTACCCTCTTCCCAACCCCCCAACCCTCCTACCCTTCTTCCCAAACCCCCTACCTTCCCACCCAAACCCTCCTACCCTCCTACCCTTCCCAAACCCTCCTACCCTCTCCAACCCTCCTACCCAACCCACCTCCCAACCCTCCTACCCTCCCAAACCCACCCTACCCTCTCCCAAACCCTACCCCCTACCCAAACCCTCCTACCCTCCCCTACCCTTCTTCACAAACCCTCCTACCCTCCCTACCCTTCTTCCCCAACTTCCTAAACTCCCTACCCTTCTTCCCAAACCCTACTACCCTCCCTACCCTCCTTCCCAAACCCTCCCTACCCACCTTCACCCCAAACCCTCCCTACCCCTCCCAAACCCTCCCTACCCACCCTTCCCAAACCCTCCCTACCCACCTTCCCAAACCCTCCCTACCCACCTTCCCAAACCCTCCCTACCACCTTCCCAAACCCTCCCTACCCTCCTTCCCAAACCCTCCCTACCCTCCTTCCCAAACCCTCCTACCCTCCTCCCAACCCTCCCTACCCTCCTCCCCAAACCCTCCCTACCCTCCTCCCAAACCCTCCCTACCCTCCCAAACCCTCCCTACCCTCCCTCCCAAACCCTCCCTACCCTCCCAAACCCTCCCTACCCTCCCTCCCAAACCCTCCCTACCCTTCTTCCCAAACCCTCCTACCCTTCTTCCCAAACCCTCCTACCCTTCTTCCCAAACCCTCCTACCCTTCTTCCCAAACCCTCCTACCCTTCTTCCCAAGTCCCCCTACCCTCCGTACCCTTCTTCCCAAATCCCCCTACCCTCCGTACCTTCTTCCCAAATCCCCTTACCCTCCGTACCCTTCTTCCCAAATTCCCCTTCCCAAACCCTCCCTTCCCTCCTCCCAAACCCTCCTACCCTCCCTCCCAAACCCTCCTACCCTGCCTCCAAACCCTCCTACCCTGCCTCCCAAACCCTCCTACCCTGCCTCCCAAACCCTCCTACCCTCCCTCCCAAACCCTCCTACCCTCCTCCCAAACCCACCTACCCTCCCTCCCAAACCCTCCTACCCTTCTTCCCAAACCCTCCTACCCTTCTTCCCAAATCCCCTACCCTCCGTACCCTTCTCCCAAATCCCCCTACCCTTCGTACCCTTCTTCCCAAATCCCCTTACCCTCCGTACCCTTCTTCCCAAATCCCCCTACCCTTCTTCCCAAACCCTCCTACCCTCCGTACCCTTCTCCCAAACCCTCCTACCCTCCGTACCCTTCTTCCCAAACCCTCCTACCCTCCCTACCCTTCTTCCCAAACCCTCCCTACCCTTCTTCCCAAACCCTCCCTACCCTTCTCCCAAACCCTCCCTACCCTTCTTCCCAAACCCTCCTTACCCTTCTTCCCAAACCCTCCTACCCTCCCTATCCTTCTTCCCAAACCCACCTACCCTCCCTACCCTTCTTCCCAAACTCTCCTACCCTCCCTACCCTTCTTCCCAAACTCTCCTACCCTCCCTACCCTTCTTCCCAAACCCTCCTACCCTTCATCCCAAACCCTTCTTCCCAAACCCTCCTACCCTTCATCCCAAACCCTTCTACCGTCCCTACACTTGATCCCAAACCCTCCTACCCTTCTTCCCAAACCCCCCTACCCTCCCCACCCTTCTTCCCAAACCCCCCTACCCTCCCTACCCTTCTTCCCAAACCCCCCTACCCTTCTTCCCAAACCCCCCTACCCTTCTTCCCAAACCCCCCTACCCTTCTTCCCAAACCCCCCTACCCTCCCTACCCTTCTTCCCAAACCCCCCTACCCTCCCTACCCTTCTTCCCAAACCCCCCTACCCTTCTTCCCAAACCCCCCTACCCTCCCTACCCTTCTTCCCAAACCCCCCCTACCCTCCCAACCCTTCTTCCCAAACCCCCCTACCCTTCCCAAACCCCCCTACCCTCCCTACCCTTCTTCCCAAACCCCCCTACCCTCCCTACCCTTCTTCCCAAACCCCCCTACCCTCCCAACCCTTCTTCCCAAACCCCCGTACCCTCCCTACCCTTCTTCCCAAACCCCCCTACCCTTCTTCCCAAACCCTTCTTCCCAAACCCCCGTACCCTCCCTACCCTTCTTCCCAAACCCCCCTACCCTTCTTCCCAAACCCACCTACCCTTCTTCCCAAACCCCCCTACCCTCCCTACCCTTCTTCCCAACCCCCCCTACCCTTCTTCCCAAATCCCCCTACCCTTCTTCCCAAACCCCCCTACCCTCCCTACCCTTCTTCACAAACCCCCTTACCCTCCCTACCCTTCTTCCCAAACCCCCTTACCCTCCCTACCCTTCTTCCCAAACCCCCTTACCCTCCCTGCCCTTCTTCCCAAACCCCCTTACCCTCCCTACCCTTCTTCCCAAACCCCCTTACCCTCCCTACCCTTCTTCCCAAATCCCCCTACCCTCCCTACCCTGCTTCCCAAACTCTCCCTACCCTCCCTACCCTGCTTCCTAAACCCTCCCTACCCTCCCTACCCTCCTTCCCAAACCCTCCTACCCTCCCTCCCAAACCCTCCTACCCTCCCTCCCAAACCCTCCTACCCTCCCTCCCAAACCCTCCTACCCTCCCTCCCAAACCCCCCTACCCTCCCTACCCTTCTCCCAAACCCCCTACCCTTCTACCCAAACCCCCCTACCCTCCTTCCCAAATCCCCCTACCCTCCCAACCCTTCTTCCCAAATCCCCCTACCCTCCGTACCCTTCTCCCAACCCCTACCCTCCCTACCCTTCTTCCCAAACCCTCCTACCCTCCCTACCCTCTCCCAAACCCCCCTACCCTACTCCAAACCCCCCTACCCTTCTTCCAAACCCCCCTACCCTTCTTCCCAAACCCCCCTACCCTCCCTACCCTTCTTCACAAACCCCCTTACCCTCCCTACCCTTCTTCCAAACCCCCTTACCCTCCCTACCCTTCTTCCCAAACCCCCTTACCCTCCCTGCCCTTCTTCCCAAACCCCCTTACCCTCCCTACCCTTCTTCCCAAACCCCCTTACCCTCCCTACCCTTCTTCCCAAATCCCCCTACCCTCCCTACCCTGCTTCCCAAACTCTCCCTACCCTCCCTACCCTGCTTCCTAAACCCTCCCTACCCTCCCTACCCTCCAACCCAAACCCTCCTACCCACCCTCCCAAACCCTCCTACCCTCCCCCAACCCTCCTACCCTCCCTCCCAAACCCCCCTACCCTCCCACCCAAACCCCCCTACCCTCCCTACCCTTCTTCCCAAACCCCCTACCCTCTACCCAAACCCCCCTACCCTCCTTCCCAAATCCCCCTACCCTCCCAACCCTTCTTCCCAAATCCCCCTACCCTCCGTACCCTTCTCCCAAATCCCCCTACCCTCCGTACCCTTCTCCCAAACCCTCCTACCCTCCCTACCCTTCTTCACAAACCCCCCTACCCTTCTCCCAAACCCCCCTACCCTTCTTCCCAAACCCCCCTACCCTCCATCCCAAACCCCCCTACCCTCCTTCCCAACCCCCCTACCCTCCTTCCCAAACCCCCCTACCCTCCTTCCCAAACCCCCCTACCCTCCTTCCCAAACCCCCCTACCCTCCTTCCCAAACGCCCTTCCCAAACCCCCCTACCCTCCTTCCCAAACCCTCCTACCCTCCTTCCCAAACCCTCCCACCCTCCCTACCCTTCTTCCCAAACCCCCCTACCCTTCTCCCAAACCCCCCTACCCTTCTTCCCAAACCCCCCTACCCTTCTTCCCCTACCCTCCCTACCCTTCTTCCCAAACCCCCCTACCCTTCTTCCCAAACCCCCCTACCCTCCCTACCCTTCTTCCCAAACCCCCCCTACCCTCCCAACCCTTCTTCCCAAACCCCCCTACCCTTCCCAAACCCCCCTACCCTCCCTACCCTTCTTCCCAAACCCCCCTACCCTCCCTACCCTTCTTCCCAAACCCCCCTACCCTCCCAACCCTTCTTCCCAAACCCCCGTACCCTCCCTACCCTTCTTCCCAAACCCCCCTACCCTTCTTCCCAAACCCTTCTTCCCAAACCCCCGTACCCTCCCTACCCTTCTTCCCAAACCCCCCTACCCTTCTTCCCAAACCCACCTACCCTTCTTCCCAAACCCCCCTACCCTCCCTACCCTTCTTCCCAACCCCCCCTACCCTTCTTCCCAAATCCCCCTACCCTTCTTCCCAAACCCCCCTACCCTCCCTACCCTTCTTCACAAACCCCCTTACCCTCCCTACCCTTCTTCCCAAACCCCCTTACCCTCCCTACCCTTCTTCCCAAACCCCCCTTACCCTCCCTGCCCTTCTTCCCAAACCCCCTTACCCTCCCTACCCTTCTTCCCAAACCCCCTTACCCTCCCTACCCTTCTTCCCAAATCCCCCTACCCTCCCTACCCTGCTTCCCAAACTCTCCCTACCCTCCCTACCCTGCTTCCTAAACCCTCCCTACCCTCCCTACCCTCCTTCCCAAACCCTCCTACCCTCCCTCCCAAACCCTCCTACCCTCCCTCCCAAACCCTCCTACCCTCCCTCCCAAACCCTCCTACCCTCCCTCCCAAACCCCCCTACCCTCCCTACCCTTCTTCCCAAACCCCCTACCCTTCTACCCAAACCCCCCTACCCTCCTTCCCAAATCCCCCTACCCTCCCAACCCTTCTTCCCAAATCCCCCTACCCTCCGTACCCTTCTTCCCAAATCCCCCTACCCTCCGTACCCTTCTTCCCAAACCCTCCTACCCTCCCTACCCTTCTTCCCAAACCCCCCTACCCTTCTTCCCAAACCCCCCTACCCTTCTTCCCAAACCCCCCTACCCTTCTTCCCAAACCCCCCTACCCTCCCTACCCTTCTTCACAAACCCCCTTACCCTCCCTACCCTTCTTCCCAAACCCCCTTACCCTCCCTACCCTTCTTCCCAAACCCCCTTACCCTCCCTGCCCTTCTTCCCAAACCCCCTTACCCTCCCTACCCTTCTTCCCAAACCCCCTTACCCTCCCTACCCTTCTTCCCAAATCCCCCTACCCTCCCTACCCTGCTTCCCAAACTCTCCCTACCCTCCCTACCCTGCTTCCTAAACCCTCCCTACCCTCCCTACCCTCCTTCCCAAACCCTCCTACCCTCCCTCCCAAACCCTCCTACCCTCCCTCCCAAACCCTCCTACCCTCCCTCCCAAACCCCCCTACCCTCCCTCCCAAACCCCCCTACCCTCCCTACCCTTCTTCCCAAACCCCCTACCCTTCTACCCAAACCCCCCCTACCCTCCTTCCCAAATCCCCCTACCCTCCCAACCCTTCTTCCCAAATCCCCCTACCCTCCGTACCCTTCTTCCCAAATCCCCCTACCCTCCGTACCCTTCTTCCCAAACCCTCCTACCCTCCCTACCCTTCTTCACAAACCCCCCTACCCTTCTTCCCAAACCCCCCTACCCTTCTTCCCAAACCCCCCTACCCTCCTTCCCAAACCCCCCTACCCTCCTTCCCAAACCCCCCTACCCTCCTTCCCAAACCCCCCTACCCTCCTTCCCAAACCCCCCTACCCTCCTTCCCAAACCCCCCTACCCTCCTTCCCAAACGCCCTTCCCAAACCCCCCTACCCTCCTTCCCAAACCCTCCTACCCTCCTTCCCAAACCCTCCCACCCTCCCTACCCTTCTTCCCAAACCCCCCTACCCTTCTTCCCAAACCCCCCTACCCTTCTTCCCAAACCCCCCTACCCTTCTTCCCAAACCCTCCCTACCCTTCTTCCCAAACCCTCCCTACCCTTCTTCCCAAACCCTCCCTACCCTTCTTCCCAAACCCCCCTACCCTCCCTGCCCTTCTTCCCAAACCCCCCCTACCCTTCTTCCTAAACCCCCTTACCCTCCCTACCCTTCTTCCCAAATCCCACTACCCTCCCTACCCTTCTTCCCAAATCCCCCTACCCTTCTTCCCAAATCCCCCTACCCTTCTTCCCAAATCCCCCTACCCTTCTTCCCAAATCCCCCTACCCTTCTTCCCAAATCCCCCTACCCTTCTTCCCAAATCCCCCTACCCTTCTTCCCAAATCCCCCTACCCTCCCTACCCTTCTTCCCAAATCCCCCTACCCTTCTTCCCAAATCCCCCAACCCTCCCTACCCGCCTTCCCACGCCCCTCTACCCGCCTTCCCACGCCCCTCTACCCGCCTTCCCATGCCACTCTACCCGCCTTCCCAAAGCCCCCTACCCTCCTCCTACCCTCCCCTTACCCTCCTACCCTCCCCTCCTACCCAAACCCCCCTACCCTCCCCTCCTTCCCAAACCCCCCTACCCTCCCCTCCTTCCCAAACCCCCCTACCCTTCCCCCTACCCCCCTACCCCCCTCCCCTCCCCCCTACCCTCCTTCCCAAACCCCCCTACCCTTCCCCCTACCCTCCCCCCTACCCTCCTTCCCAAACCCCCCTACCCTCCTTCCCACGCCTCCCCTACCCTCCCCTACCCACCTTCCCAAAGCCCCCTACCCTCCTCCTACCCTCCCCTTACCCTCCTACCCTCCCCTCCTACCCTCCCCCTCCCCTCCTTCCCAAACCCCCCTACCCTCCCCTCCTTCCCAAACCCCCCTACCCTTCCCCCTACCCCCCTACCCCCCTCCCCTACCCTCCTTCCCAAACCCCCCTACCCTTCCCCCTACCCTCCCCCCCTACCCTCCTTCCCAAACCCCCCTACCCTCCTTCCCACGCCTCCCCTACCCTCCCCTACCCACCTTCCCACGCCCCCCCTACCCGCCTTCCCACGCCTCCCCCTACCCGCCTTCCCACGCCCCCCTACCCTCCTTGCCAAACCCTCCTACCCTCCCCCTACCCTCCTTCCCAAACCCCCCTACCCTCCCCCCTACCCTCCTTCCCAAACCCTCCTTCCCAAACCCCCCTACCCTCCTTCCCAAACCCCCCTACCCTCCTTCCCAAACCCTCCTTCCCAAACCCTCCTTTCCAAACCCCCCTTCCCAAACCCCCCTACCCTCACCCCCCTACCCTCCTTCCCAAACCCTCCTTTCCAAACCCCCCTACCCTCCCCCCCACCCTCCGTACCCCCCTTCCTAAACCCTTCGTAACCTTTCTTTTTAAACCCTCCTTCCAAATCCTCTTCCCAAACAAGCCTACCCTCAGTACAACCTCGCTCCAAACCTTCCGTACCCTTTTTCCCAAACCTGCCTACCCTCCATACCACTGTCCCCTAATCCTCTTTTCCTTTTTTTCCTTCATTCCCTTCCCCCAAAAACCTCTTACAGTGCTTTCTTCCTTACCTCCCAAAACCTCCCTCCGTTCTTTTCGTCTTTCAGCAGTAGGCAGGATACATTTTATCCAGGGTGATGAGGCTTTTTTCACGTTTTGTTTTTATGTCCGTCACCATTTTAGTCTTGTCTTTCCATTAAGTTGTTAGACAAAGAGTTGGTGCTGGCCAAAAACCGTCACGTGAAAGGAGCCGAACCGATCGCCACATCTGGGGTCAGGAAGGAATTCTTTTTTCCCCTGAGTCACAGTACTCTGGGGTTTTTCTTCGCCTTCCTCTGGATTATTGGTGTTGTGGCTCTTATCTCAGGACCTTACAGCAGACTGTCATCCGGAGTTCAGACTCCACTGGACCCGATATAAGAGCCACAACTCATCATTTAGTATAATACATGTCATTCCTATCAATGGCACCTGCTTACTGTTAATAAAAGGGTTTAAAGGAGCCGTTCTGCGTCTTTGGACTTATTTCCTTTCACAGTAATCAGAAAACCTTAACCTTACTACCCCACAAAGTAGGAAGACGTGGAGGTTACTACTGTCCCACTTTAGCGCAATACTACCCAAGTGTAATTGTTTGATGAGCGCCCCCCAATACGTAATATTAGGATAATAGAACCCAACCAGACTGCTTACCTTGTAAGATACATATATGTGTAACTGTACATTATACACAATATATACCTCACACGTCATACACCCAGTATACACACATAAAAGGGGGCAGTATTGGACCCTATTATATGGTTATTCATGACAGGATTGTACAGTAAATCAATATGTGCAAATGACACTAAACTTTGTAAAGTAACACGAGAGGACAGAATGTGGGGACATATAGATCTGGATACGGTTACATATAGATCTGGATACGGTTACATATACCGTATATACCGGCGTATAAGGCGACAGGGCGTATAAGACGACCCCCCCAACTTTCACCTTATACGCCGGTAATACAGTGGAGAAAAAAAAAAATCAGTTCTCACCTCCCCCGGCGTTCTGTAGCGCTCCGGTAGGATGTCGCTCGCTCCTCGTCCCCGGCGCAGCATTGCTTTCTGAAATCGGGGCTTGAAATCCCCGCCTCCAGAAAGCTAATACACACGCCGTCAGCCTGTTACAGCCATTCAATGACATCATTGAATGGGTGTGATTGCTAACACACGTGCGCCTTCAGCCAATCACAGCCATTCAATGCTGTCATTGAATGGCTGTAACTGGCTGACGGTGTGTGTATTAGCTTGTTGGAGGCGGGGATTTCAAGCCCCGCATTCAGAAAGCAATGCTGCGCCGGGGACGAGGAGCGAGCGACATCCTACCGGAGCGCGACAGAACGCCGGGGGAGGTGAGTAATGATTTTTTTTTTTTTACACTTTTTTTTTTTTTATTACCGGCGTATAAGACGACCCCCGACTTCAGAGCAGATTTTTCGGGGTTCAAAAGTCGTCTTATACGCCGGTATATACGGTAGATCTGTATACGGTTACCTATAGATCTGTATACGGTTACCTATAGATCTGTATACGGTTACCTATAGATCTGTATACGGTTACCTATAGATCTGTATACGGTTACCTATAGATCTGGATAGTTGGAGTTTGGGTTGAAAAGTGGCAGCTGAGGTGTAACACTGATAAATGTAAGGTTCTGCAATGGGCAGGAAATACATGTCACCATTACACACTAAATGGGAAACCACTGGGGACACCGACATGGAGAAGGACTTGGAGGGGTTTATAACCGTAACCTTAACTGGAGCAACCAGTGTCAGGCAGCTGCTGCCAAGGCAAATAGCATCATGGGGGCATCAGAAGAGGTCTAGGGGCACATGATGAGAACTTGGCATGACCACCACTCGATTCACTTCTATAGGACAGAGGGAAATTGCCAATGCATCGGTAGCCCTCCATCCTATAGAAGTGAGTGGAGCGGTGATTGAGCATGTGTCCCACCGCTCCATTTATATGAGGCATTCAGTGCGTATCAAATGAATAAAAATAGGGAAGCGCCACAGGGTTTCTCTTCTAATTATAAGCTGCGCATATCAGATCCTCTGGGGTCAGGGAGAGCTGCAGATACAGAAAATGAGGGATTCTCTTAGGAATAGAGAACCCGCCCCCCATGGGAAACAGACAAATGAACTGCTGAAGATTTGTCTGCGCTTCACTATATTGCAGCAAACAACAAATCTATCCAGAAAATATATGCAGGAACGGCACTCCCTGCACAGGAGGGGGTATGGTGGACAGTAGGAGGGGCTGCTCTCCACCATATTCCCTCCTGTCCGGCAAGTGCCGTTCCTGCATATATTTTCTGGATAGATTTGTTGTTTGCTGCGATATAGTGAAGCGCAGACAAAACTTTATTCCGTGTGTGTACATCTAGTCTCTGGAATGCTGTGAGTACTAGTGATCGGCCCTCCAGCAGTCCAGAGCTCTGCATACCCACATTACCCCAAGTGACCAGCATGCATGACCAGCTTCCATCTACTTTTATGGGATGGAGGGGAGTTGATGCACTTGGCAATCTCTGGCTGGCCTAGCATGCGCATCGTGCTCTAGTCACAAGCGCTATTTGGATACATCAGTCTCAGCATCGGGGGGTCAGAACCCAGCAATTAGATATTTATCCCGTACTCGATGTGTAGGGAATAAATGTCTTTAATGCAAAAACCCCTTTAAAAGAAACCAGTCACGCCAATTGTGTGTGTTAACCCAACATTTCTAGCCCGTAGGGTTGGGGCCGCCGTGACTCAGTCCCGGAAAACACGACCCCTCCACGCTCAGTATTTAACAGCGCAGCTAATATTCAGGATCGATTTGCAGAGGTTAGAGATGAGCGAACGTACTCGGATAGGCACTACTCGTCCGAGTAATGAGCTTTATCCGAGTACCTCCCCGCTCGTCCTGAAAGATTCGGGACGCACTGCGGAGCGGGGAGCTGCAGGGGAGAGCGGGGAGGAACGGAGGGGAGATCTTTCTCTCCTTCTCTCCCGCCCGCTCTCCCCTGCTCCCCGCTGCGACTAACCTGTCAGCCGCAGCGGCACCCCGAATCTTTCAGCACGAGCGGGGAGGTACTCGGATAAAGCACATTACTCGGACGAGTAGTGCTTATCCGAGTACGCTCGCTCATCTCTAGCAGAGGTAATTGGGGTCATTGGGCCTTAAGAAGCAGCTGGTTCAGATTGCTTCCACTTCCGCTGCAGACAAGTCATGTTGGTGTAACATACAAAATCGTCCTGACACATTCCCTTTAATGCTGCCGCATAAAAAGGCATTTTATAGAGCTGCTTCCAACTTTGCAGTTAGTTTTCCTGTTCCAGCACCCCTGTGCACAAAGCAGTGACCATAAAGACATAGGGTGATAGATTTGGGGTCGTGAAATTGAAGGGGCTGCAGAGAGTCCGGACCCAAACCCCATCGAAAACTTGTAAACTGAATTGGAATATCTACGGCAAGCCGGACCTACTCATCCATCATCTGTCAAAGCCGCAAAGGGGCGCAAATTCTGTACTAACCCCCATGGTTTTGGAATGGGACATAGGTGTGATGTCAGGTGCATACAGTGGAGTATTCTCCCACTTACCAGCCATCCACAAGGCCTTCGTTGACAAACCAGGTGAGCTTTCTCTTGGACAGCACGGTGTTGTTGAGGTTCAGGCGGCTGTACTCCCAGATGTAAGGCTTCCTGATTCCCAGGGCAGCAATAATCCAGTAGAACTGCTCGTCCCGGTCGTGATATTCTGTTGTCCTCAGAGCGTGCGTGACGCCTTCTAAACTGTCCACTATGGGGCAAGCGAAGTCATACGTGGGGTAGATGCTGCAGAAGAAAGCACAAGGTCTGCAATGACCCAACTACAGCAACACAAACCACGGGGTACGTTCACACTGGAAGACTGGGCACCGTGGATTTTGCTGAGCATCTCTGCACTGAAAACAGATTTTTTTTGCAGATTCCTTGCAAAATTTGTCAGCCTTGTCCCGGATTTCCCCCAGTGCACTGGTTCTGGGGGGATAAAGTTTTTCCTTGAGGGGAGCACCAAGTTGGCATAAGGAGTCCTATATGGGCCACTCAATGGAAAAAATACCTCCACAGCGCCACCTATTAAAGGGTAGTTTCCCTAGAAGTCACTGGTCAACATTCAGCTGGTCTTGTAACATGATAAAGATATAAGCCAATGCATAGTCTTCTCAGACTATCCCTCCCCAACCCGACATTAAAGCCCCCTCAGCCAGGAGTGCAAGCCCTCTGCACTGCCAAAGTAGGAAATACCCAGTGAAAGTCCAGTCCATTTACCCATTTCTAGGAAAATCTGTGAGATACTTTGGTTTTACTGGGAATCGACCGACTGGCAAACAAATATTGTCAGCGCTGACCGCGGCGTCCGGACGTGCACTTACTTGTATTTGCTTCCTGTCCGTGGATGCGGCTGAGTCTTGCAGCGGAATAACGTGGGGTCTCGCATGCAGCCATTGTTGGAGTTCATGTCGATCTTCGCCCGGAGGCAGCAGGTCTGGCCGTAGTCGGAGCCCTTCTTCATCCCTTCCCACATCTGCTGGTTCTTCTCCACCGCTGCAAGAGGAAAGTCAATCTCTCAGAAGAACTCTACAGATGTATACATAATAGCAGACCATGCGCCTGAGCAAGACTACGGAGGGCCTCTGGAGGGCGCAGAAACCGCTAATATAAAAGTAAAAGAAACGTTACTTAAAAATGGACAAAAAGAGAAGTAAGGATTTAAAAAAAATCCATAGCTGCTTTCTACTCCAAACAGCGCCACTCCCATCCAAGGGTGGAGTCTGGTATTGCAGCTCTATGACACTGAGGTGAGTTAGGCTTGAACGACAATACTGCACACAACCCATGGAGAGGAACTGCTGGTTTTAGAAGCAAGTAGCTATGCTTAGCTAAACTTGTAAAACCCATTTAAGGTGGGAGTGCATGCGGCGCTAGAAAAGGCGATATAGACGCAGAGCAAAGTCCAGAAAAGCCGAACTGGAGCAACATCACACAGAACTGCGGTATTTAAGTTGCAGTAAGTGACATTGCCATCTTAAGCTATCTGTGTCACACAGCACATCCGGATTGATAGGTAATAAGTTGCATCAGCTTAGAAAAACATGGCTGCAGAAACAGCACCACTCTCGTCCAGAGGTTATGTGTGGTACTGCAGCTGAGGCTCATACGTATGAATGAGGCTGAACTGCACTACCAGACCATGTATGGACAGGAGGGGCACAGTTACCGAAAGCGGCCATATTTTCCTAATCTGATACACCCCCACAATAGAGGATTGTCACGTCAGCCCTACACAGCTCTGCAGCCGCAGCTTCGCCGTCTCTAACCGCTTTTATCTTCTTCCTACTCCCAGAGATCCAAGTGCCGTTAAATTACAACCATAGGGAATAGAGACTGACAAGCAGGCCATCTCCACCGCGGTCAATGAATGTCGTCGGATTTGAGTGACAACGAGCGGTGGAGACCGCCCACTTGACAGATTCAGTACAGGGGTGCAGAGGGGTGGGGTGGGAAGTAAAATCTGCCTCAGAGTCAGCGGACCTGCACGAAAATCCTCCAAAAAGCGTTGCGTCCTGAAGTCCAAACTAGACCAAGTCACTAAGGGGTTAAACAGGACCCATCAACTATCAGTAACAAGTTGTATCCCCATGATAGAACGAATCAAGAGCAGCTTTTTTTAAACCAGTGTTCTGCTGTTCCTCTGTTATTCCTCCTGAAAATGTATGAAGAAATTGACATCTGGGCGTTACCAGTTGGAGTGTTCCTACACAGTCTGGAACGAGTGCTCTGAGCAAGGGACACAACATTCTCTTGTCTACAGGGGAACACCCAGATGTCAGTATCCAACATTCAGGAGGAAGAACAGAGGAGCCGCACAACGCAAAATTGTGAGAAAAGTGTGTCAGAACCTCCCCTTCATGCGGAACACAAGTATTTATGTAACAGTAATATCGGAGGAGATACCAGATGCTCTGTAGGCAGTTGCACATAAATTGTACCAACCCCCCTTTAAAGGGAACCTGCCTAAAGCACCATTACCCAGCTGCAGGGTTGCTTTAAGGCCCTTTAACAGTCTGATCATCGGGCACGAATATGTCCTCACTGATTATTGGGCCGTGTAAAAGCCACAACGATCAGCTGACAGACTGAAAGCTCATTCATCGGCTGATTGTTCATTCTCAGCAAGCATAACAATCCTCGAGGTCATCCGTACATCTTCCTGCGTAAACGGAAGACCGTGCAGCCGGCCTACTGAGATCTTAAGAAGCGTTCGCCCCGTAGCAGCGATTCCCAGCCCGTATTATAAGCGAAGTGAACAAGTGCTGACCGGCGGCTTCCCCATCGGCACGCGTTACTTTGGCCTCAGAATCAGAGGACGCTTTGCCCTGGTCACAACTAGAAGGCTTCTTACTGTTGTTCCGGTGCTTGGACTCTGTCCTCTGCTCACGCTCGGCCTTCATCTGCTCCGCGGGGGTGTCGTCCACATAGGCCTTTTCTTCCCGAATCATTTTCTCTGCGTATTCAATAATCCTCCCAAAGTGATCGGACGTGTAGGTGAACTGGTCAGGCTTGATCTGCAGCATCGAGACGTCTTCAAGGATAACCTGGGAACAACAAGGCCATCAAAGAGAGGTCAGAGCCAACAAGCCAATGGTGAGGAAAGAGACGACTAAATGCGGGTGCAAGTAGAAAACGTAGACAGACTCAGGATTAAAGGGGTCTGGGGCAATAACTACTGATGAATTATCCTCAGGACAGGTTATTGTCAGGGACTCGCTGCTTGGGATCCCCGGAGATATGCTGACCGCCCGGGGCAGTGCAGTGGCCAGGATGTGCATCATAGAGAAAGGGAGCGGACGTGCCGTAACTAGCTTCACTCCCATGGAGATCATTGTGAGCTGAAGCCGGCTATTACACTTCCGCCTCTGACACGGGAACAGCCGCAGAAGTGTAAGAGCAGCTTCAGCTCTCATCGATTCCAATAGGAGTGAAGTCAGCCAGGGCATTTCCGCTTCCGACCCCTATGGCAATGTCCATTCCCGCTGCGCTGCCCGCGGGCCCGGAGATCAGCTGATTACTGTGGATCCAGAGCGGCAGGTTCTATTGAACACCTATCCTGAGAATACATCAATAGTGGCCAGAAAACCCCTTTAAAGGGGTTGTCCCGCGCCGAAACGGGTTTTTTTTTTCTTCAAACCCCCCCCCCCCCCCCCCCCCCGTTCGGCACGAGACAACCCCGATGCAGGGACTTAAAAAAAAACCGCACAGTGCTTACCTGAATCCCCGCGCTCCGGTGACTTCTTACTTACCGGTTGAAGATGGCCGCCGGATTCTTCTCCCTCAGTGGACCGCAGGGCTTCTGTGCGGTCCATTGCCGATTCCAGCCTCCTGATTGGCTGGAATCGGCACGTGACGGGGCGGAGCTACACAGAGCCGGCATCCTGCACGAGCGGCCCCATTGAGAAAAGAAGAAGACCCGGACTGCGCAAGCGCGGCTAATTTGGCCATTAGACACCGAAAATTAGTCGGCTCCATGGAAACGAGGACGCCAGCAACGGAGCAGGTAAGTGAAAAACTTCTTATAACTTCTGTATGGCTCATAATTAATGCACAATGTACATTACAAAGTGCATTAATATGGCCATACAGAAGTGTATAGACCCACTTGCTGCCGCGGGACAACCCCTTTAATAATAAGCCCCACTAAATGCAGTTGGTTAGGCAGTAGCGAGGGATAAATCCCTGTGTACCTAGGCGAATTTAAAGGGGAGTCCACGAGGAGTGGCAGTGGATCTAGCAGACCACTGATGCAGCGACATACAAGGGGTTTCTCTGGTCTCATTTGTTAGAGAGCTGCGGTCTTTCTCTGGGCCGGGCATGCAATGTGGTAATGCCCAAGTTAGGAGAGCAGCATTGAGTTAAGGGGCAGGTCCTCTGCGGACTCCTGCCGGCACCATACTACTACTACGGTGTGGTTCGCCGGAAGGTTAATACAGAAGAGCTGCAGCATACCGAATGGGAAAGTGATGAAAACTCTGTAACCTGCAGTTACCTTCTCAAAGTCCTCCTTCTCTTTCTCCGGGTTGGTGTCATCGAACCTCATGATCAGCTTCCCTTTAAAGTTCACCTGGTAATGCTGATTGAGCAGAGCAGCCTTCGCATGTCCAATGTGCAGGTACCTGGGGATATAACCGGACATTAGTATCGCACCCCAGCCTGCACCTTACCAGAGCGTTAAAGGGGCTGTCAGACCGAACAGGAGAGGCGCTGGACAATCCCTTTTAAGAATATTGGGTGTCTGCCCAGCACCCTCTGCCACAAGATCGGACATCAAGTATGGAGAGACCCTGCTACACAATGCGCAGAACTGCAGAGACAACGCTGCGTCACATAGCGAGCTTGTCTAATATCTGACAATCAGCTGCTCTCCTCGTCACGGGTAGTGAAACGTGTTCCCTTGCAGTGTCTGCAGCGGGTGAGAACCGTCACCAACTACAAGCACCAGAATCTAAATGACGGCGCTCACAGGGAAGGTTCCCCGGAGTCTGGGGAGATCATCTTATACTTACCGGCTTTTTGTTCTCACATTGTGACTCCTGAAAGTCAGCTCAAGACCCACGCACTGAACTCAAAGCTGCTCACTGCGCTCCAATAGGGATCAATGGGAGTATGCGGGCACAGCATGCCACTCCGAGTACGACTCTTGGTCCACGTGCTGACTTCAGGGGTAAGACAAGGAGCCGGGTAAGTATAAAAGATACATCCCCAGGCTCCCGAGAGCCCGCCCTGCGGTGAGCTGCTGACAGGTTCCTTTTAAGGGTAGTTTACCATAAAAGTATCTAAACTTTAGGGAGAAAAAAAAGTTTTGACATTTCACAATAAAATGTCAGAAACTTTGATCAGTGGGGTCCGTGTGTTAAGTCCCCCACAAATCGCTAAAAACAGACCGCCATAAGAGCCAAGAGGAGCACAGAGCTGAGCCAAGCACTACTCCCCCTCTCATTGAAGTGATCGGTGGGGGTCTCAGCACCCAGAAACACTGATCAGAACTTCTGACAAGTTACATTTATTCCATATGAAAAGGACAGGGAATAAAATGCTTGATCACTTGCATTCCGACCACCCGGACCCCCAGGTGATCCCAAGACTGGCACACGAGTGGAGTAGCGGGGTGCATACTTGGACACCACTCCAAGTACTTCTATGGGACAGGCCAAGATCAATGCATTCAGCAATCTTCTTCCATCCATAGAAGTGAAGCTAATGCATGTGACCACCCCTCCAATCACATGAAGCATTTACATGCCGAGGTCTTGGGGTCACTCAGGTAATCGCAGACGGCCATGTCCACTGAACGCCAGTCAATGGAGTTGGGGTCTGCTATGGCCTGTGATTGCTATTGTAAGTGATAATGCATTGCGGTATAGAAGTATTGCAGTGTATTATCAAAGCAGTAACAGCATCGTAGGTTCAACATTAAAAAATGTAAAAAATAAACTAAAGTTAATACATTTCAAAACATTCAAAAAGGCAAAAAAAAAAAACTTGAGGAAAAATGCTTTTTTCTTTTTTTTCATTTCGCTTTGCAAGCAAGACAATAAAAGTGGAAAAATCTAAGTGTTACAGGACTCTGCAGGCAGCAATGCAAAAAATATATATTTCATTGTGCAAAAGTAGAAAAATCTTTAAAAAAAGAACACAATTTTGGCATCTTAGTCAAACCGACCCGCAGAGAGAAATGTCATTTATGATATGTGATTAAATGCTGTAAAAAAAAAAAATGGCAGAATTGATAAAGTTCTACGATACATTATATGTAGCCGAAAAAATGGTACTAATGAAAACTAAAGCTCGCCACGCAAAAAACAAGCCTCATTCGGCCGCAACGGTGGAAAAATAAAAAAGTTATGGCCTTTGAAGCATTGAGATGAAACTCCCCAAAAGATTATCCCGTCCTCAGGACCAAAATGGGCTGCGTCACTAAGGGGTTAAAAGCCAGCCATTGACATTACTGCACAGACATGACATTCCATATCCCCTAGGAGGCGATATAGACAAGTGCCATCTTGACAGACTTCACCACGGCCACGCAGGTAAGTGAACCCCCAACCTACTGACCGCAGACATCCCTGCAAGGACTTACCCGCTGGCCTCTGGAGGGAACCTCACTACAACTTTTCCCATCTCTGCCCCCGGGAGCTCAACAAACTTCCCAACATCTTGTTTCTTCTCAGGAGGCTGAAAAATGTACATAAAAATATTTTATTAGAAGCAAATAAACAGATCCGTACGCTCCGCGCCTTTAACAGCGACTTCGCCCTATGAACTGCAGTGTAGGCGGCTGTAAGCTGCGCGTCGTCTTCTGCTGCCGGACCTGCCTGGACATCATCAGTAGTGGAGGTCCTGGAGACCACCGGCAGGTCCGTCAGCTAACAGGTAGATTCTGAGGTGTAACCAACAGCTCACTTACCGCCGCCGCCACGCTCAGCCTTCCCTGGAACGGGACTGCGGGCTCCAGGAAGGTGTACCAGCGCCGGACGTTGACAGCAGCTTTGTTCTGTTTTAACTGTTCCTGCCACGAAGCGCTGCCTGCAGGAGGAAAAACATCAGAGTCACACAAACCGGGGACTTTATAGTAACGGTCCGGGCACGGACAGTCCCAGACAGGGTGCCAGGACCGGCACAAGTGGCGCCAAGCGGGGAGGGTTAGTGCCCCACCAACTGTACCTGCCAGAGTGGAGAAGACGCTGATGTCCGCCAAGGTCAAAGCATCTCCCACCAGGTACGTCCGGAGCGACAGGGAATGGTTGAGCTCCTGGAGGGCAGCGGAGAACGTGGACTTATCGAGCAGCCGCGTCTGACTGAACTCCACCCAGTGGCTGATCTGCAGGGGACACGAAAGCCGTTCATTACCAGCACAAATGGTTAAAAATTGAGGAAAATGCTATTTAAATTCGACCGCCAGGAGAGAAAAAGGATGACCGGGATTAGGGGCCAAAAAATGGCTACTACAACGAGCTCTCAGGATCAGTACTTTTTGGGTGAGCTCATATGTTTCTTATATTTAAGGACTCTATAGTGACAGGATCTGTTCCACTAGATTGGCGCATAGCCAATGTGGTGCTGATAGTCAACAAGGGGTTGAAAAGTGACCCTGGAAACTACAGGCTGGTAAGTCTGACCTCCATTGTGGGTAAAACGTGTGAAGGGTTTCTCAGAGAAGCCGTCCTGGAGGACCTCATGGACAATAGCTGTATCACTCTATCAGCGGGTTTATAAGAGATCGCTGCTGTTAGAACAGCCTGATCAGCTTCTACGAGGGGGTAAGTTCTAGACTAGACTGGGGAGTCACAGGATCTTATGTATCTGGACTCTTCCTAAGTGTTTGATACTGTGGCGCATAAAGGGTTGGTCTATAGAATGATGCTTGGTCTGGGGAGAATGTGTGTAAGGGGGTAACTGGTCAGTGATAGAAAGCAGAGGGGGGTTATAAATGGTACATACTCTGATTGGGTCACCGTTACTAGTGGGGTACCACAGGGGGTAGTACTGGAGGGGGTCACCGTTACTAGTGGGGTACCACAGGGGGCAGTATTGGAGGGGTCACCGTTACTAGTGGGGTACCACAGGGGGCAGTATTGGAGGGGGTCACCGTTACTAGTGGGGTACCACAGGGGGCAGTATTGGAGGGGTCACTGTTACTAGTGGGGTACCACAGGGGGCAGTACTGGAGGGGGCACTGTTACTAGTGGGGTACCACTGGGGGCAGTATTGGAGGGGTCACTGTTACTAGTGGGGTACCACAGGGGGCAGTATTGGAGGGGTCACTGTTACTAGTGGGGTACCACAGGGGGCAGTATTGGAGGGGTCACTGTTACTAGTGGGATACCACAGGGGGCAGTATTGGAGGGGGTCACCGTTACTAGTGGGGTACCACAGGGGGCAGTATTGGAGGGGTCACCGTTACTAGTGGGGTACCACAGGGGGCAGTATTGGAGGGGTCACTGTTACTAGTGGGGTACCACAGGGGGCAGTACTGGAGGGGGCACTGTTACTAGTGGGGTACCACTGGGGGCAGTATTGGAGGGGTCACTGTTACTAGTGGGGTACCACAGGGGGCAGTATTGGAGGGGTCACTGTTACTAGTGGGATACCACAGGGGGCAGTATTGGAGGGGGTCACCGTTACTAGTGGGGTACCACAGGGGGCAGTATTGGGCCCGTTATTTTTAATATAGTTATTGATGATCTTTTAGAAGGATTGCGCAGGAAAATATCAATATTTGCAGATGATAAAAAACTATAAAGAAATTATCACAAGAGCGGACACAAGGAGACTGCAAGAGGATCTGGACAAGTTGGGGGCAGAAAAGTGGCAGCTGAGATTTAAGAATGATAAATGTAAGGTTCTGCACACGGACAGGAAATCCATGTCACCGTTACACACTAAATGGGAAACCAGTGGAGAACACGGACATGGAGAAGGACTTGGGGGTTTATAACTGTAAGCTTAACTGGAGCAACCAGTGTCAGGCAGCTGCTGCCAAGGCAGATAGGATCATGGGGGGCATCAGAAGAGATCTAGGGGCGCATGATGAGAACATTGTTCTTCCTCTTTACAAGTCACTGGTCAGACCACACAAGGAATATTGTGGACAGTTTTGGGTACCGGTACTCAAGAAGTACATATTAGAGCTTGGGCGGGTACAAAGGGGGCAACTAAAGTAATAAATGGAATGGGCAGACTACAATACCCAGAGAGGTTATCAAAATTGGGGATGGCCTAGAAAAAAAAAAGCTGCTAATAACTATGTATAATATATCAGAGGACAATACAGAGATCTCTCCCATCATCTATTATACCCAGGACTGTAACAAGGGGGCGCTCTAATAACTATGTATAGATATATCAGGGGTCAGTACAGAGATCTCTCCCATCATCTATTATACCCAGGACTGTAACAAGGGGGCACTCTAATAACTATGTATAGATATATCAGGGTCAGTACAGAGATCTCCCCCATCATCTAGTATACCCAGGACTGTAACAAGGGGGCGCTCTAATAACTATGTATAGATATATCAGGGTCAGTACAGAGATCTCTCACATCATCTATTATACCCAGGACTGTAACAAGGGGGCGCTCTAATAACTATGTATAGATATATCAGGCATCAGTACAGAGATCTCTCACATCTATTATACCCAGGACTGTAACAAGGGGGCGCTCTAATAACTATGTATAGATATATCAGGCATCAGTACAGAGATCTCTCACATCATCTACTATACCCAGGACTGTAATAAGGGGGTGCTCTAATAACTATGTATAGATATATCAGGCATCAGTACAGAGATCTCTCACATCATCTATTATACCCAGGACTGTAATAAGGGGGCGCTCTAATAACTATGTATAATATATCAGGGGTCAGTACAGAGATCTCTCCTATCATCTATTATTCCCAGTACTGTAACAAGGGGGCGCTCTAATAACTATGTATAGATATATCAGGCATCAGTACAGAGATCTCTCACATCATCTACTATACCCAGGACTGTAATAAGGGGGTGCTCTAATAACTATGTATAGATATATCAGGCATCAGTACAGAGATCTCTCACATCATCTATTATACCCAGGACTGTAATAAGGGGGCGCTCTAATAACTATGTATAATATATCAGGGGTCAGTACAGAGATCTCTCCTATCATCTATTATTCCCAGTACTGTAACAAGGGGGCGCTCTAATAACTATGTATAGATATATCAGGCATCAGTACAGAGATCTCTCACATCATCTACTATACCCAGGACTGTAATAAGGGGGTGCTCTAATAACTATGTATAGATATATCAGGCATCAGTACAGAGATCTCTCACATCATCTATTATACCCAGGACTGTAATAAGGGGGCGCTCTAATAACTATGTATTATATATCAGGGGTCAGTACAGAGATCTCTCCTATCATCTATTATTCCCAGTACTGTAACAAGGGGGCGCTCTAATAACTATGTATAATATATCAGGGGTCAGTACAGAGATCTCTCCCATCATCTATTATACCCAGGACTGTAACAAGGGGGCGCTCTAATAACTATGTATAATATATCAGGGGTCAGTACAGAGATCTCTCCCATCATCTATTATACCCAGGACTGTAACAAGGGGGGCGCTCTAATAACTATGTATATCAGGGGTCAGCACAGAGATCTCTCCCATCATCTAGTATACCCAGGACTGTAACAAGGGGACGCTCTAATAACTATGTGTAGCTATATCAGCAGTCAGTACAGAGATCTCTCCCATCATCTATTATACCCAGGACTGTAACAAGGGGGCGCTCTAATAACTATGTATAGATATATCAGGGGTCAGTACAGAGATCTCCCCCATCATCTATTATACCCAGGACTGTAACAAGGGGGCGCTCTAATAACTATGTATAGATATATCAGGGGTTTGTACAGAGATCTCTCCCATCATCTATTATACCCAGGACTGTAACAAGGAGGCGCTCTAATAACTATGTATAGATATATCAGGGGTCACTACAGAGATCTCCCCCATCATTTATTATACCCAGGACTGTAACAAGGGGGCTCTCTAATAACTATGTATAATATATCAGGGGTCAGTACAGAGATCTCTCCCATCATCTATTATACCCAGCACTGTAACAAGGGGGCGCTCTAATAACTATGTATAGATATATCAGGGGTCAGTACAGAGATCTCTTCCATCATCTATTATACCCAGGACTGTAACAAGGGGGCGCTCTAATAACTATGTATAATATATCAGGGGTCAGTACAGAGATCTCTCCCATCATCTATTATACCCAGGACTGTAACAAGGAGGCGCTCTAATAACTATGTATAATATATCAGGGGTCAGTACAGAGATCTCTCCCATCATCTATGATACCCAGGACTGTAACAAGGGGGCGCTCTCTACATTTAGAGAAAAGAAGGTTTCTACACCAACATAGATGTGGGTTCTTTACTGTAAGAGCAGTAAGACTATGAAACTCTCTCCTGAGGACGCGGTGACGGTGAATTCGATAAGACTATTAGAGGGTCCTGGCCACCTTTCTTGAGCGATACAATATTACACATTATAGTCACTAATTACTTCAGGAGGATCGGTGATTCTGGGATTATTCTGATTGCCAGAATGGAGTCGGGAAGAACTTTTTTGCCTTAAATGATGAAAATTTTCTTCCACCTCATTGGGTTTTTTCCTTCCTCTGGATCAACAATGGGGGGTTAATAGGTTGAACTGGATGGCCCTGGGTCTTCTCTCGGCCCCACGTACTACGGTATGTATTTACCTTTGTAACAGCCGCAGACACGGATTTAGCGCAGTTCAAGGGGGAAAATCTTCCTGTGGATTTCCTGATAAATCTGCAGTGAAATCCCCCTTGTGAAGCCGAGGGAAGACCCCATTACACTGTAAGGTGACATAGTGGGTGAGGTGCAGGGCCGGCGGAGGACAGCTGGACATCCGGTCTTGGAAGTCGTCGCACTACGGCTGTCAGGACAGCTGATGTGGCAGCAGTCGCCATGCACACGGGCTGCGCGTCCGGACCTGCCAGTCACACAAACAGCCGCGGTGACGGGTCTAGTTACACAGGGGACGCGGCAGAAGCAGCTGCTGGACTAAAAATATCCTCCACGCAGCCGGAAAGATCCGGACACACACGGGCGGAAAGCAGCGCTGCATACACGGACACCAATATGGAGTCGGCACCTATAGTGTTAAATTATACACCACCTGTCACTGCAGAAATAGTGGGAGGCGGGGGGTTAAATAATTAAAAGACTCTGCAGCTTTGCCAGACAGGGGCGCCTTCAGTGCTACCGATTCATAAAGATCCGGGAACACTGATATTCTGGGCTGTACGAGATATAAGTCTATACGGGGTAACCCATCCACGGGGGATCGTCCACGCCGGAGGGCAGCGGCAGCAGGAAGGTATATAACAAATCCCTCAGTGTTGTGAGGGGGTGGGGGGTGCACTCCGTCCAACAGTTACAAGAGGAATTTGTGGTGCTTGCTGTTACCTTTCACCTCTACCTACAATTGCGCCAAAGTCTACAGAGGCGGGCCCGACACACTGACTTGGATAGGTCGTCACTGGAGGTGGCAGGTTGTGTTCTGAACGCTGAAACATCCTGTAAGTGGCTACCAATGTTCTACCAATCTATAGTATAAATGGGTGGCAGAGGTTGGCGAGGCCTCACAGGAGCAGCAGTGAGATGCCAGGCTCGTCTTAGTATGGCACAGCGACGCTCACAACTCTGTCTACTGCATAGAGTTTGTAGAACCCTTATTTGTCGGCTAAATGGGGAAACGTGGAGAAGATAAGTGTCCGAGCGGTCAGGAGCCCCGCGGGTCTTAGTCATAGGACTTGTGCATCGCTAGCGTCAGTCTGGCAGGGTGTAGCGACCTTGTAAAGAGGTCTATGGGATATGGGTCCCTGGGGCTCCCCTATTGGGAGTATTGGGGTACAGCTGGCCCTCTCTAAAATATTATATCAAGCCCGGAAGACTATGGCGAGGCACCGGAGACCGCGGCCGCACCCACTGTGGACGAGCGGAAACAGACCCCGATATGGGTGGAAAAAGGGGTCTATGAAAACCGGGGCAATATGGCCAAGTTTGAGAACCAGTGGTGGATAGCTTCCTCTTACGAGACGGACGCTGAGGAGATAAGTAAGAGGGGTGGACAGTACTGGATTAGGGCTTCTTAAGGGTCTCTGCAATTACATTCTAAGTTTTGCTCAAGTTTCTTCATATTTTGTCGACGTTTGGATGGTTTCTGCACAGATTGTTCTCTTAACTCAAAGTTCATAGAGATGGTTTTGCAGAGGTCAGAAATCCCTCCAGCTCATCACCCAATTACTGATCTGACCCCAAATACTGAAGTACTGCAGTATACGGTGTAAGTGATACACCCATCGCTAATTCAAGGCCTTTATGGGGACGAACATTAAAAAAAAAAAAGTTAAAGTCCTGCCGCGTCCTGAGGTCAGCAGGACCGGCTCTATAGTTAAGTCTACTGACTCCAATGGGGTCTCTCTTTTCCCTCTACTCCCCCATGTAGGCTCTTCTTAGTTGCAGTGTTATTGTGTCAAGTGGGCGGTTCCCACTGCTCACTATCAATGGGTGATGTCAGACTTGAGTGACACTGAGCACTGGGAACCGCCCTCTGGACACATCAGTACAGACTCTTCCTGGTTGCAGTGTCAATGTGTCAGGTGGGCGGTTCCTACTACTCACCATTAATGGCCGATGTCAGACTTGACTGCCAGAGAGTAGTGAAAACCGCCCACCAGACACATTCACACTGAAGCCAAGAAGAGCCAGTATGGAAGTGTCCGGTAAGCCCTACCCACTGCTCACCGCCACCAAAGTCTGACATCACCCTTTCACAATGAGGAAAGGGAACCGCCCACCTGACACAAACTAAGATGAGCCGATACGAGAGGGGCACAAGGGAGTAGAGGGAAAAAGAGATACAAACCTACAGTGCTGACCCCGCTGACATAAGGATGTGACGGGGCGCTTTAAATGTATATTTTTTATATTACACCGCCTCTTCCCATTTACAATGTTAGAGAATTAAAAACAAAATGTATTTGGGATCACCGCGGCCGTTAAATGGCGATCTATTAAAACTAGGCATTATTTATTGTGCAGCCAGAACGGAAAAAAAACAAACAATGTGCCAGTCATTAGACAATGGAAACATTTTTTTCAAAGAATTATGATTTTTGAAAGTGTGAGAAAGAAGTGAAAGTGAAAAAAAACAAAAACCAACACTCCGGTCCTGAAAGGGTTAAAGTCTAGTTGTGGACGCCGTTCATTAACAGCGACGTCTATTTAACTTCACGGCCGTTCTAACCGAATCTAACAGTTGTTGGGTCAGCAGTCGTTCAATCCAAAAGCGGGGTCTGCTGCCCGCCCCACAATCAGCCCCAGGTGGGTCCGCGGGGCGCAGTCGGCACTGAAGCTCCGATCACTTGAATGGAGCTGGACACAGCAGAGCCGGTGTTCGAGTCCCGGATGAATCCCTTTAGACTAGCTGCTGTAAGCCCGGCTCATACATACCTCTGTCTGCTCCATTAGGTTAGACCCCAGCAGTCCGGCCTCCGGAGCGATTCGGGCCAGGTACCTGATGATGGAGTTCACGTCAGTAAAAGAGACGTCTCTGTAAGAGGAGGGAAGAATGATGTAACAGAAGCTTACCGCCATCATCGCTGCTCACTGCCTTTAACTCAGAAAGCCGCAGTCCGCAGGACCCCCAGAAGGGCAGTAAGCAGAGTATCATACCCACAAGGTCACACGACTACCCTGCCACAGCCAACGGACACTTATCGGACCACCTAACATCCGTCCTTACTAAACACTCCGACCGACTGAACAGTAACCATTATGGGGGGAGGGGGCATTAGTAACGATTATATTGTCACATTTATGTCCATCTTACAGCAGATCTATCAGGTCTCCCATGTAGGGGCAGCCTGGAACAGACTTATAGAGAGCGCCCCGCTTCCCCCCGCACACTTATAGAGAGCGCCCCGCTTCTCCTCGCACACTTAGATCCCGAGAGTCCCGCTTCCTCCGCCCACTTATAGAGCGACCCCGAGAGTCCCGCTTCCTCCGCCCACTTATAGAGCGACCCCAAGAGTCCGGCTTCCTCCGCCCACTTATAGAGCGACCCCAAGAGTCGCGCTTCCTCCGCCCACTTATAGAGCGACCCCAAGAGTCGAGCTTCCTCCGCCCACTTAGAGCGACCCCAAGAGTCCCGCTTCCCCCGCCCACTTATAGAGCGACCCCAAGAGTCCCGCTTCCCCCGCCCACTTATAGAGCGACCCCAAGAGTCCCGCTTCCTCCGCCCACTTATAGAGCGACCCCAAGAGTCGAGCTTCCTCCGCCCACTTATAGAGCGACCCCAAGAGTCGAGCTTCCTCCGCCCACTTATAGAGCGACCCCAAGAGTCGAGCTTCCTCCGCCCACTTATAGAGCGACCCCAAGAGTCCCGCTTCCTCCGCCCACTTATAGAGCGACCCCAAGAGTCCCATTTCCTCCGCCCACTTATAGAGCGACCCCAAGAGTCCCATTTCCTCCGCCCACTTTTAGAGCGACCCCAAGAGTCCCATTTCCTCCGCCCACTTTTAGAGCGACCCCAAGAGTCCCATTTCCTCCGCCCACTTTTAGAGCGACCCCGAGAGTCCCATTTCCTCCGCCCACTTTTAGAGCGACCCCGAGAGTCCCATTTCCTCCGCCCACTTTTAGAGCGACCCGAGAGTCCCGCTTCCTCCGCCCACTTATAGAGAGAGCCCGAGAGTCCCGCTTCCCTCGCCCACTTATAGAGAGAGCCCGAGAGTCCCGCTTCCCTCGCCCACTTATAGAGAGAGCCCGAGAGTCCCGCTTCCTTCGCTCACTTATAGAGAGAGCCCGAGAGTCCCGCTTCCCTCGCCCACTTATAGAGAGAGCCCGAGAGTCCCGCTTCCCTCGCCCACTTAGAGAGAGCCCGAGAGTCCCGCTTCCTCCGCTCACTTATAGAGAGAGCCCGAGAGTCCCGCTTCCCTCGCCCACTTATAGAGAGAGCCCGAGAGTCCCGCTTCCCTCCCCCACTTATAGAGAGAGCCCAAGAGTCCCGCTTCCTCCGCTCACTTAGAGAGAGCCCGAGAGTCCCGCTTCCTTCGCCCACTTATAGAGAGAGCCCGAGAGTCCCGCTTCCCTCGCCCACTTATAGAGAGCCCGAGAGTCCCGCTTCCCTCGCCCACTTATAGAGAGAGCCCGAGAGTCCCGCTTCCCTCGCCCACTTAGAGAGAGCCCGAGAGTCCCGCTTCCTCCGCTCACTTATAGAGAGAGCCCGAGAGTCCCGCTTCCCTCGCCCACTTATAGAGAGAGCCCGAGAGTCCCGCTTCCCTCGCCCACTTATAGAGAGAGCCCGAGAGTCCCGCTTCCTCCGCTCACTTATAGAGAGAGCCCGAGAGTCCCGCTTCCTCCGCTCACTTATAGAGAGAGCCCGAGAGTCCCGCTTCCTCCGCTCACTTATAGAGAGAGCCCGAGAGTCCCGCTTCCCTCGCCCACTTATAGAGAGAGCCCGAGAGTCCCGCTTCCTCCGCCCACTTATAGAGAGAGCCCGAGAGTCCCGCTTCCTCCGCCCACTTAGAGCGACCCCGAGAGTCCCGCTTCCCTCGCCCACTTAGAGAGAGCCCGAGAGTCCCGCTTCCCTCGCCCACTTAGAGAGAGCCCGAGAGTCCCGCTTCCCTCGCCCACTTATAGAGAGAGCCCGAGAGTCCCGCTTCCCTCGCCCACTTATAGAGAGAGCCCGAGAGTCCCGCTTCCCTCGCCCACTTATAGAGAGAGCCCGAGAGTCCCGCTTCCTCCGCCCACTTATAGAGCGACCCCGAGAGTCCCGCTTCCCTCGCCCACTTAGAGAGAGCCCGAGAGTCCCGCTTCCCTCGCCCACTTAGAGAGAGCCCGAGAGTCCCGCTTCCCTCGCCCACTTATAGAGAGAGCCCGAGAGTCCCGCTTCCCTCGCCCACTTATAGAGAGAGCCCGAGAGTCCCGCTTCCCTCGCCCACTTATAAAGAGAGCCCGAGAGTCCCGCTTCCCTCGCCCACTTATAGAGAGAGCCCGAGAGTCCCGCTTCCCTCCCCCACTTATAGAGAGAGCCCAAGAGTCCCGCTTCCTCCGCTCACTTAGAGAGAGCCCGAGAGTCCCGCTTCCTTCGCCCACTTATAGAGAGAGCCCGAGAGTCCCGCTTCCCTCGCCCACTTATAGAGAGAGCCCAAGAGTCCCGCTTCCCTCGCCCACTTATAGAGAGAGCCCGAGAGTCCCGCTTCCCTCGCCCACTTATAGAGAGAGCCCGAGAGTCCCGCTTCCCTCGCCCACTTATAGAGAGCCCGAGAGTCCCGCTTCCTCCGCTCACTTAGAGAGAGCCCGAGAGTCCCGCTTCCTCCGCCCACTTATAGAGAGAGCCCGAGAGTCCCGCTTCCTCCGCTCACTTATAGAGAGAGCCCGAGAGTCCCGCTTCCTCCGCTCACTTAGAGAGAGCCTGAGAGTCCCGCTTCCCTCGCCCACTTATAGAGAGAGCCCGAGAGTCCCGCTTCCTCCGCTCACTTATAGAGAGAGCCCGAGAGTCCCGCTTCCCTCGCCCACTTATAGAGCGACCCCGAGAGTCCCGCTTCCCTCGCCCACTTAGAGAGCCCGAGAGTCCCGCTTCCCCCGCCCACTTATAGAGAGAGCCCAAGAGTCCCGCTTCCCTCGCCCACTTATAGAGAGCCCGAGAGTCCCGCTTCCCTCGCCCACTTATAGAGAGAGCCCGAGAGTCCCGCTTCCCTCGCCCACTTATAGAGAGAGCCCGAGAGTCCCGCTTCCCTCGCCCACTTATAGAGAGAGCCCGAGAGTCCCGCTTCCCTCGCCCACTTATAGAGAGAGCCCGAGAGTCCCGCTTCCCTCGCCCACTTATAGAGAGAGCCCGAGAGTCCCGCTTCCCTCGCCCACTTATAGAGAGAGCCCGAGTCCCGCTTCCTCCGCCCACATAGAGCGACCCCGAGAGTCCCGCTTCCCTCGCCCACTTATAGAGCGACCCCGAGAGTCCCGCTTCCCTCGCCCACTTAGAGAGCCCGAGAGTCCCGCTTCCCCCGCCCACTTATAGAGAGAGCCCAAGAGTCCCGCTTCCCTCGCCCACTTATAGAGAGCCCGAGAGTCCCGCTTCCCTCGCCCACTTAGAGAGCCCGAGAGTCCCGCTTCCTCCGCCCACTTATAGAGAGAGCCCGAGAGACCCGCTTCCTCCGCCCACTTATAGAGAGAGCCCGAGAGTCCCGCTTCCTCCGCTCACTTAGAGAGAGCCCGAGAGTCCCGCTTTCTCCGCTCACTTATAGAGAGAGCCCGAGAGTCCCGCTTCCTCCGCTCACTTATAGAGAGAGCCCAAGAGTCCCGCTTCCCCCGCCCACTTATAAAGAGAGCCCGAGAGTCCCGCTTCCCCCGCCCACTTAGAGAGCCCGAGAGTCCCGCTTCCCCCGCCCACTTATAGAGAGAGCCCAAGAGTCCCGCTTCCCTCGCCCACTTATAGAGAGAGCCCGAGAGTCCCACTTCCCCCGCCCACTTATAGAGAGAGCCCAAGAGTCCCGCTTCCCTCGCCCACTTATAGAGAGAGCCCGAGAGTCCCGCTTCCCTCGCCCACTTATAGAGAGAGCCCAAGAGTCCCGCTTCCCTCGCCCACTGTGATTGACACTTTAGGACACCTGAATGAACAATGATTCTATCATACTATACAACAAAAAGAGTTCTAGGAAGAGAGCGCGCACTCACCTCGACACTCGCAGGGCCGTCTCTTTTCCGTCCTCCACATTGATCTCTACTTTGCCTTTTAGATGTTGCACAGTCCACAATACAGCTGCAAGAAAAGACAGACAGATGTAAGAAGAAGATAACTTAATAGAAGCACAAAGAGACCGCAGTATAGAGGACACAATGCAAAGTAGCAAACTGGCTTGGGGTCTATAGCCGGCCATTCGCAGCGGGCTGAGCTTGCCAATATCTGTTGACCATCTGATGTGTATGGGGACTACTGACTCCCAAACATGGCGGACGTTGAGGATCAAGCATGCTCCTCTGCTCCTGGGGATGGTGGGACTGAATGGCCTCCAACATGAGTGACGTCCTCCAGACTCTCCTACATAAGCATGTTGGGTGTAATTTTGGCTTTCTTTCCACATGCTTTATCTTTGTGTTCTGGCTGAGATCAGCGCCCGCTAGAGGTGCCCGATAGCTGCTTATTTCGCTCTGTGTAGGACTCATGCCAGGGGAGGGGGGCAGGAGAGACAGCTGGTCGCCGACTACCTAGAATGCATTACAGTAGGAAATCCAACAAAAATTCAACTATGGAAATAATTGTGACATAAAATCACTTCTGAGAAGTCGTTAAGAGAAATTGGTAAGCGGCGGCGTCACCGGGCACGGGCCTCAGACCCGAAGACTAAGGCGTCAGGCATTCGAAGTCTTTGGATTTGAGCATTGTCTGCGTGCAGGTGAACCGCCAGCCCTGGATGTTGTGTTATTGATTCGTGCTCTGACCGTCTACATCCTCCACCACGTAAAAAGGACTGTCTCATGAAAACAACCCGTTGGTAAATAGAAGCCAAGCCCGGCAATCAGACCCCCCCCCCCCCCCCCCCCGCCAAGGGTCCGGGACCTCCATACCCCGGCGATCAGACCCCTTCCCCCCCCCCCCCGCCAGGGGTCCGGGACCTCCAAACCCCCGGCGATCAGACCCCTTCCCCGCCAGGGGTCCGGGACCTCCAAACCCCCGGCGATCAGATCCCTGGTATCTTTGATTTATTTTTCTTGTTTTATTTTAAACTACTGTCTTGTTGTATGTACCCTTCTACACCCGTGTAACAACCTTTCTGTATATAAACACACTGCTAATCTTTTTAGAATAAATCTGCAATTTATTAGTTAACCCTTGTCCGTTTTAAAATGAACCATAACTCCTAAGATTGTGTCCATAATTCATAGTCTGGGTCCCAGCTTCCCTTAACAGTTGGTGGTGATAGCGAGGGTAGTTGTGCGGCATTGTAGCGCACTGAGTGCGGTTAGGCCGGATCAGGGGGGCGATTTGTGCTTTCGGTCAGCATGTGGCAGGACCCCGTGAAAGCTGGTTACAAATCTACCTGTAGTCTGGCGACTCCACACTCGCACTCTCGCTGTACCATGCAATACCCTCTGGTGTGCGCCTAGTTGGTCAGGCGATTAAATTACAGCAAGACAATTATCCAAAACATACTTCTAGGTTATGTCAGAACTACTTAAGACGACATGAAGCAGCAGATGGGCTTCAAGGAATGGAATGACCTGCACAGTTTCCAAACCGAAACCCCATTAATCTGATGAACTGGACAGAAGGGTGAAAGCAGAGCAACCGACAAGTGCAGCACATTTGTGGGAACTTCTGCAACAATGTTGGGATGTAATTTCTGAGCAGTATCGGAGGGGTAATTGTAGAAAGAACGCCTCGATGGTGCAAAGCTGTAATATCAGCTAGAGGGACGACTGGGAGGAGCCAGAAATCTAGATTTTTTTTGGTGAAAATAGGTTAAACCATTATTTTTAGTCATCTTAACCGATTTGTTCTCTGCTTCATCTAAAAGTACATTAAACTGTAAATATCAATAGGAACACGGAAAAACTGAGGTGTTATAACACTTTTCCCAGGCAGTGTATAAGATGCTACATCCAGTCATGTGGCACCTTATTCTTCGCAGCCCCTCCCTCTGACTTCTTCACCTGCAGATCCCTCGCTCATCAACAACCATAATAAAGTTTACCTGAATGTCAACGAGCTTCAAAGTGAAACTGCTTTGTAATTCTGTCAGGACGCTGCAATCACACGCCTGCAAAACGGGTATTTCAAGTCCAAACCTGAAAGCCTCCCGCGGCTGACCGATTCAGTAGTTGCCTTTTTGCCAATTTACCCGATAACGTCGTAACGACCCAAAAGAGACCCGAAAACATTTAGGCAAACAGTTGGGAAGCCGGCGCGCCTAGAAAATTTTGAGTCCTGGGATTGGTCCAACTGTGGGATAAGACTATGAAACCCTCCGCACGCCCAGGCCTTACAAATACCACAAGCCCAGCTGGGGTTTAGAGTCGGAGCAGAGAGACAAACACTGAATCAGTCCACTGAGCTGAGGAATGTGACAGTTTTCTGATGTCTCCTATCACTAATGCACACATAAGATAGAAATACCAACTCAACAGCACCACCTATTGGAAATTGATTGTAAGAACGTTTCCATCCAATAGGATTCCGTCTGCTCATCTAGCAGCTTGTTAGTCTCATTATTTCTGTAATCTATTTGTTGCTTTACCCCTATAAGGGCTTATTTACAAAGCCTATTTATCATCAGTATGTTAGGAGCCAAAACCAGGAGCGGGTCCAAAATACGCAAGAAATGCAAAGCTTTCCGTTATACTTTTTCCCCACTCCTGGTTTTGGCTCACAAAATACTGATGATAAATACGCCGTGTGAATAAGCCCTAAATTACATTTGAAGTGGCTGCCACTAGGGGTCTCCCTTCCAGCTTCTCTGAAATCCACTGTCTGTCATTAGGTAAAGAGCTTCCATAGTAACAAGTACATTTCCATACCACCAAGCAGAGGCGCTATCTTCCCAGGCAGCTCCCCTGCATTCAGAGGCTGCAGACACTGATAATGATCTCCACGATCTCTGCCTCTCCTGCCGTTATGGCGTGTGGCTGCGCACACATTATATATGGCTTACTCACCATTTGGCCAGAATGCCTGAATCACCCAGGGAGAGTATTAAGAAACTTCCCCCTTGCTGATTGGACCAGAGAGACAGTGCAATGCAGCATGGGAGGTAAGGGCAAGGAAGTCAGGACAGTGAACTACAGGCAGAATGTTGGGCTTGCTACACACTCCCTGCATGAAAATGGGGAAGACCACCTGAAAATAACTTACAGACATGAAACTGTGTAAACAGCAACAAATGAGAAGAGGGGAAGGAGAACCGGGGGGGGGGGTTTTAGAAAACTTGCTGTAAACTCAGGTACACTTAAACAAAAAAAAAATTAATTAAAAACTTTTTGCAAATATAATAAACAATAAAGAACCAACAATCGGCTGTTCTGTCCCAGCGACCCAACGCTCGCTCTCCCATCGGCTTACAAGCAGCAGCGACATTTTTGCCCTATGACTGCTGCAGCCAATCAGTGACCACGGTGGTCATACTGTACGCCTGTCATCAGGGCTCCCATCGCTGGGTGGTGATGCCAGGAGAATGGCACATGACTGCTGCGGGCAGGTGGTAGCCATATGTAAACAGACACCAGGACCACTGCAGGAGCCGCAGCGCTGCATCGCCGGAGGAGAGAGCGGGCGAGGGGCGCTTCTTTTAGTATTTTAACACTCCTGCAGCAGTTTAGAATCTGCTTGTCGTTGGAGAACCGGTAACAGTTCTATGACTCTCTATGACTCGCTCCGACCACCATCCCCCCCCCCCCCCCCCCCTCCCGCTAAAGCAATGTCCATGCTCAGAGGGTCCTGAACGCTGGTCAGTGACTAGTCTCTCCGTGCTGTGAATGATCCCCCAGGTGGATCCGCTCTGGCTGATACCAGCGAGTGCATCGCTATCAGGAGATGCGGCCCTTTACAGAAACCCATTAGCGTCCGTCCAGATTGAAGTCTGGAAGCAGAAATCCATTATGCATCACCGTCCATTAACCACCGCTGATCGATGGCAGGACAAGTCACGGTGACGCGCAGCCTCCTAGTACTTAGCAGGAAAGTTCCAGGACTAATCCCAGAAGCGAGACGCAAGAGGCGCCGATTTGGGTACTCAATATTAACCCTTTCCAATCCACTGTCTGACCTCTGAAGACATTATGATTTAAGGCTGTACAGCTCCGATGTTGGAAGACGTCCGTCGGGGTTCTCTTACTGTATATTGCCAGCCTCTCTGCTGTCGGAGCCTATCCAACGTGTCACCTCATGCAGTACTGGCTTTAGCCAGCAGATAGCGCCGTTGTATAACGGCAGAAAAAAAAGTAAAACTCCTAGGAAAACCAGGATACAAATGGGATTGGAAAGGGTTAAAACATATTGAGCGTTCCACCTGGTGGCTCCTATAAAGCTCAGATAGGGGATGAGCCCCACAGGACCCCGGGGTAATCTAAGGCGGTACTTACACGGGCGAGCGCGATATCAGCCCAAGCGATTCGGACAGACATTGCGCTCGTGGAAAAGCTCATTTTCACAAGTGCGGAAAATACGTTTTTTTTTATTGGAAAATTAAAAAAAAAATCTTTGTAAATAATGGGTTAATTTCTGTGCCTCTTGTAACGCACAAAACGCGGGTGATACGTTCAGCCTAAATGACGAGATAACTCCAAGGATGAAACCCCCGGGGGCAGCACTGCGCCGCCGCCATACAGCTCAGATCCAGAAGAGGGGGCAATATGGCGCCAACATGGGTGCGCCATACAATGGCAGAAGCAATGCCTACAGCGCCCCAGTCCGGAGCCGTAGGAACGACGAGCGTATCGTCATGGCAACACAAAGCCATTAAAGAACGCCCCAAGGTCAGAAAGGTGCCACAACCGGGCGAATGTCTCACCAGCGTAGTGTGGCACCTACGGGCAACGCAACTTACCAACCAAAGACGGTCTTAAAAAGTAGTAGAGGCGCCCTTACCGATCCCCGACCGCTCCTGTTCTGATGCTTCCCGGGTCCCCCACCGTTCTCCGTACCTCATGGTGCCCGTCAGCTGGTCCCAGTGGTGACTCACTAAAGCCGGCGATTGGCTACAATGATCACATGTCCATGTCAACTGGGACCAGAGCGGCCAATGATTGTCTGCAGCAATCACATGTATATCCACACTGACCAATGAGTGGCTGAGAAGTCACATGGCCACGTCAACAAACAGGATGGCCAGTGATTGGCTGCAGCAATCACATGTATATCCACACTGACCAATGAGTGGCTGAGAAGTCACATGGCCACGTCAACAAACAGGATGGCCAGTGATTGGCTGCAGCAAGCACATGTCTGTGTTGACAGGGAGCAGGAAGTCAATGATTGGTAGCGGCAGTTACATTTGTATCAACAAGGACCATGGAAGCCAGTGATTGGTTGTGGCGATCACATGTTCAGGACAGCAGGGACCAGGAAGTCCGCTGATTTGCTGTGGCAGTAACGTACTCGTCAACAGGTATCAGGACGGCCAGTGATTGGCTGCAGCGGTCACATGTCCATGTCGACAGGGACCACAAAGCATTGCAACATGAGGGCATTCTGAGCGGCCGGAGAGCCCCTTTAAGTAACTGCTTGTACCTGTCAGGGGCGGAGCTAAAGGCTCATGGGCCCGGGTGCAAACGTTTATCTTAGGGCCCCCCAACTTCTGTTAACCCCTTAGGTGTGCCGAGGGACGCTAGTAGCTCTCCACAGCCTTTTGCCTTATACCAGAACACATCATCGCACCGCGTCCACTGAGCGGTCGTCCAGTCCTCTACTGCCTCCTCCAGCCGCTCGTATATAGATATATCGTCTGCATCACCGACATCCGATTCTGTAATGATGGAGGCCGGACCCCACTTACCGCACCACCATCATCTAATCAGGAAGGACAACACCGACGCCTCCTTCAGGCAGGACACAAAAGGGTTAATCCTCACTGAGCAGTGGGTGGAGACATGTAAATTATCCCAACATGCCCCTGTAGCCACGTGTACAGAACGGCCAGGTATACGGGGGGGGGGGGGGGGGGGGTATACCCTCTAGGACTGGAGGAGGGAGCGCCTCAGGCTCTTGGGTCCCCATCAGTCCAGGATATGGAGACCCCGAGGCAGCGGTGCAGAGGGGAGGGGGTGTTAACAAAAGGGATGACAAAGCCGCTCAGCGCACCTGTGCAAGCAGGAGAGACAGGTGTACAGCACACGGGGCGAGGGTGACACCAACCCCAGCGCAGCCCGCTGCCCTCCGGACCACCCCGCTCCATGTTCAACCAACGGTGGGCCTCCGCATTAGATGAGTTGGACAAACTCACTAACTTCAGCAAAACCAGATGACCATCTAAAGCCCGTGAGCGCCCCCAGCAGGCTGATCCTTGGTTAGAGCCCGTGAGCGCCCCCAGCAGGCTGATCCTTGGTTAGAGCCCGTGAGCGCCCCCAGCAGGCTGATCCTTGGTTAGAGCCCGTGAGCACCCCCAGCAGGCTGATCCTTGGTTAGAGCCCGTGAGCGCCCCCAGCAGGCTGATCCTTGGTTAGAGCCCGTGAGCACCCCCAGCAGGCTGATCCTTGGTTAAAGCCCGTGAGCGCCCCCAGCAGGCTGATCCTTGGTTAGAGCCCGTGAGCGCCCCCAGCAGGCTGATCCTTGGTTAGAGCCCGTGAGCGCCCCCAGCAGGCTGACCCTTGGTTAGAGCCCGTGAGCGCCCCCAGCAGGCTGACCCTTGGTTAGAGCCCGTGAGCGCCCCCAGCAGGCTGACCCTTGGTTAGAGCCCGTGAGCGCCCCCAGCAGGCTGATCCTTGGTTAGAGCCCGTGAGCGCCCCCAGCAGGCTGATCCTTGGTTAGAGCCCGTGAGCGCCCCCAGCAGGCTGATCCTTGGTTAGAGCCCGTGAGCACCCCCAGCAGGCTGATCCTTGGTTAAAGCCCGTGAGCGCCCCCAGCAGGCTGATCCTTGGTTAGAGCCCGTGAGCGCCCCCAGCAGGCTGATCCTTGGTTAGAGCCCGTGAGCGCCCCCAGCAGGCTGACCCTTGGTTAGAGCCCGTGAGCGCCCCCAGCAGGCTGACCCTTGGTTAGAGCCCGTGAGCGCCCCCAGCAGGCTGACCCTTGGTTAGAGCCCGTGAGCGCCCCCAGCAGGCTGATCCTTGGTTAGAGCCCGTGAGCGCCCCCAGCAGGCTGATCCTTGGTTAGAGCCCGTGAGCGCCCCCAGCAGGCTGATCCTAAGGCCCCTGCAGATCTAAGGAGCCGCCAGAGTTGCCTATCTGGCCCAAAGTGGCTATAAGGTGGCCGATCCTGTTGATTTCGGAGGGTCCGCACGGTCATCTCTATGGCAGCCTCCGGACTCACCCCCAAAGGCGAATGTCAATGGAGGCACGGACCGGGGGATGGGAGTCTGCAGCTCTCGGGGCGGGCGGTGGGCATATATCAGACAGTCCGCTCTAGCCACGACGTGGCATCACTGGCACCAAGCAAGTGTAGAGCGGGGATAGTCGGCTCAGGACTTGGCAGGAGTGCGGACCCCGCTGATAGCAGAATCATCCCGCATGTGGGGTTTCAGCACGCCGGCTCACTGACATCCGTGGGGGCCGCGGCATGGAATACACAATCCGTATCCGCAAGAGAGCGCAAAAGAGCGGTTTACATGGTTGTCAATGCCCACAGCCGCCGCAGAGACCGCCCCGTCAGCCCGCCCTTAGAGAGGCATCAGACGGCGGTGTAGGGCTCAGTGCGGTACGGCGGAGGCCGCCGGCACCGCAGGAGGTTTTGTCGCTAACAGCTCATCCACACTCCGCCTGTGAACCGCGCCGCGACTAAAACGGACTTACTGAGTCCCGTTTTTGCGCTCACACAACACACAAGGCGTCCCGTTGATTCGGCGCGTATTCAGGAGGTCACATGACTAACGGGCGCTCCCGGTCTGTAATACGGACCGCAATAACTCCCGCTGCAGGTTTTCTCACGCCAGCGAAAAACACATTTGACAACCCAACGAAAATCCAAAGGCGTCAGCGCTCCATGTTATACGGCCGTGTGACTGAGCCCTGACAGTCCTCGCCATAGTCTGCGGCCGCTGAGTGCCGCGGGGGGCGGCGCCTCGGCGACATACCATGCAGCATTGGAGCGCCCCCTAATAGGACGGTGCAGCTAAGATCATCGGGGGAGGCGGAGCCCCCCAGCGACCGCTGAGCCGTACTATGACATCACCCCTAGGGGAGCGGACCCCAGAAAGCGAGTCACCCCCCCCCCCCCCCCTCGTACAACAGCTTTATCGACACACGGACAGGAGTCGTCGGGGATTGGTCAAGCGTGGCGGAGCGGCTACGTGTGACTGTACGGTCGGGGCACGCAATGCTGCCGCCATCTTGGTGCCCATGGGATTAGCAGATACAGGGCGCTGCTGGATGCACAGAGGGGGGGGGGGGGGGGGTAAGGGGGCCGCCCAGAAAACCGCCAAACGGTACGAAAAATGGAAAGAGGAGCCGCCCGGCGCTGTGCAGACGTGAGGAGTGACCCCGCCGGCTGATGTAACCTCATTATACGTCATCCGCCGCCACACAGCGAGGTCAGACGGACCCCCGCACCCCCTACCAGGGCGCACCAACGGTGAGGAGGAGGGGCCCACCCTATACACCAATAGCAAACCCCGGAAACCGCAGGACCGGCGCAATCCCAGCAGCTGGCGGCGACGCGCCGTAAATCTCAGCATCTGGCAAACTTCGGTGCACCAGGGCGGGACGCTACATGAGAGAAAAGACCACCCAGCATGCTGGGACTTGTAGTTCCCCACCATACATGCTCCCCCATACATAAGATCTGCTTCTGTAATGGTGAGGACGATGATGGAGCTCGCTGGGACTTGTGGTTCCACTGCAGCCTCTCTCCGACAGTAGAAGAACTACAAGTTCCAGCATCGCACAAGAGCATGCTGGGAAAACACAGGTTCACATCAGATATGCTTCTCCTACAGTTGTGGAACTACAAGTCCCAGCGATCCGGAGATGATGACAGAGCATGCAAGAGCTGCACACCACGCCCCCCGGCGGAACTACAAGTCCCAGCATGCACCGCGCAGATGACAGCGCACGCTGGGACTTGTAGTACCTCGCCGCCGCGTGTCACATATAAAGTAGCCGGTGCCGTATCAGTAAGGGCCGCCGGTGACGCCCCCTGGCGGCCGCTCTCCTCACCCAGTGGAGGACTCGGGCTGCTGGACACGGTCAGGCTGAGCGCCATCCTTCCTCTCCCGCTCTTGAGCCCAGAGGCTGCCACGAAGCTGCCGACTGAATGAGAAAGAGAGAAGGCGCTTCCGTCGCCGGCCCACCACAGCACCACACTTCCGGCGCCGCCATCTTGAGTGTGGGCAAATGCTCCGCGGCCGCCATCTTTGATGCAGAATTACATTACGTGTCGCTCTTGGTCAGCTTGTTGCTAGGCGACCGCAGCGGCCGCGGCTGAGCTGTGTCTGAACAGCCAATCAAATGCTAACTCTTACTTTTCAAACGCCCTTTAGAAAATGGAAGCTGCGATCTAATTGGTTGCTTCGGGCACAGCTGCCCTTCTGCTTTCCTCCCTGATATTCTAGACCTCGATTGTATTGAAGGGCGGCTGTCGCCTGCCCGAACCGTAACAATAAACATAATAATAAACTTTATTCGTATGGCGCCAACATATTCCACAGCGCTTACATAGAGAGGGGGGATACAGAAAGACAAAAAAACCCAGTTACATCTAGGTGATCAGCTGATGGACACAGTAGGGGTGCAGTGATCCAACGAGCTTACATACTACAGATAATGGGGGATACAGAAGGTTAAGGGCTGGAGATGTGCACGGTATGGCGGGGGGGAGATGTGCCCGGTATGGGGAGGTGGACAGTGAGGGATTCTATACACATAGACAATGGTCAGACATTTAGCCGTGTGACGGCAGAATCGGTATGACTGCAGGAGCGGTTTATGATGGCTAGCAGGGATTGCAGTCAGTAGGTCAGGGAGCATGTTATCAGGCGGAGTACAGAGGGGTTTGTTTAGGGAATGCGGTATGCCTCCCTGAAGAGGTGCGTTTTTAGAGCACGCCTGAAGTTCTGCGAGTCCTGGATTGCCTGGATAGCCTTTGGTAGTGCGTTCCAGAGGACCGGTGCTGCTCTGGAGAAGTCTTGGAGGTGGTAATGAGAAGTTCGAATTAAAGGGGCGCTCAGTCTGGTTTCGTTAGCAGAGCGGAGAGCCCGGGCTGGGTGATGGATTGAGATGAGGGAGGCGATATAGGGGGGAGCTGTGCTGTGGATGAGGGAGGCGATATGGGGGGGCGCTGTGCTGTGGATGAGGGAGGCGATATGGGGGGGCGCTGCACTGTGGATAAGGGAGGCGATATGGGGGGGGCGCTGCGCTGTGGATGAGGGAGGCGATATGGGGGGGCGCTGCGCTGTGGATGAGGGAGGTGATATGGGGGGGCGCTGTGGATGAGGGAGGCGATATGGGGGGGGCGCTGCGCTGTGGATGAGGGAGGCGATATGGGGGGGCGCTGCGCTGTGGATGAGGGAGGCGATATGGGGGGGGCGCTGCGCTGTGGATGAGGGAGGCGATATGGGGGGGGGGCGCTGCGCTGTGGATGAGGGAGGCGATATGGGGGGGCGCTGCGCTGTGGATGAGGGAGGCGATATGGGGGGGCGCTGCGCTGTGGATGAGGGAGGCGATATGGGGGGGCGCTGCGCTGTGGATGAGGGAGGCGATATAGGGGGGCGCTGCGCTGTGGATGAGGGAGGCGATATAGGGGGGCGCTGCGCTGTGGATGAGGGAGGCGATATGGGGGGGGGGCGCTGCGCTGTGGATGAGGGAGGCGATATGGGGGGGCGCTGCGCTGTGGATGAGGGAGGCGATATGGGGGGGGGGCGCTGCGCTGTGGATGAGGGAGGCGATATGGGGGGGGCGCTGTGCTGTGGATGAGGGAGGCGATATGGGGGGGGCGCTGTGCTGTGGATTAGGGAGGCGATATGGGGGGGCGCTGCGCTGTGGATGAGGGAGGCGATATGGGGGGGGGCGCTGCGCTGTGGATGAGGGAGGCGATATGGGGGGGCGCTGCGCTGTGGATGAGGGAGGCGATATAGGGGGGCGCTGCGCTGTGGATGAGGGAGGCGATATAGGGGGGGCGCTGTGCTGTGGATGAAGGAGGCGATATGGGGGGCGCTGCGCTGTGGATGAGGGAGGCGATAGGGGGGGGACGCTGCGCTGTGGATGAGGGACGAGAAGAGTAAGGCGCGGGAAGAGGACCAAGCCCTGAAGGACCCCAACAGCAAAGGGTAGAGGAGAGGAGGGGGCTGAGGACCGAGTCCTGGGGGATACCAACAGCAAGTGAAAGAGGAGAGGAAGGGGCCGAGGACCGAGCCCTGGGGGACCCCAACAGCAAGGGGTAGAGGAGAGGAGGGAGCCGAGGACCGAACCCTGCCGGACCCCAACAGCAAGGGGTAGAGGAAAGGAGGTGGCCGAGGACCGAGCCCTGGGGGACCCCAACAGCAAGAGGAAGAGGAAGGGAGGTATAGCCTGCAAAGCATACACTGAAGGAGCGGTCAGATAGGTAGGAGGAGAACCAGGAGAGAGCAGTGTCCTTTAGGCCGATAGACCAGAGTGTACTGAGGAGGTACGTACTAGTTTGTCGTCAACATTGTCAAATGCTGAAGAGAAATCGAGGAGGATCAGTAGGGAATAGTTGCCCCTCAATTTAGCCTTCAGGAGGTTGTTTGACACCTTTGTAAGGGCGGTTTCTGTCGAGTGTAGAGGGCAGAAGCCGGACTGTAGGGGGTCTAGGAGAGAGTTCTCTGATAGGTAGCTTATAGGACGGGAGTAAACCAGGCGTTCTAGTAGTTTGGAGATGAAGGGGAGGTTGGAGACGGGTCAGTAGTTGGCATCAGTCACGTCAAAAGTCGGTTTCTTTAGCAGTGTGGCTATTATAGTGTGTTTGAATGAGGAGGGGAAGATGCCAGAGGTTAGAGAGAGGTTGAATGTAGCAGTGAGGTGGAAGATGACAACCAGGGAGAGGGACCGGAGGAGGTGTGAGGGAAGAGGGACCGGAGGAGGTGTGAGGGAAGAGGGACCGGAGAGGGTGTGAGGGAAGAGGGACCGGAGAGGGTGTGAGGGAAGAGGGACCGGAGAGGGTGTGAGGGAAGAGGGACCGGAGAGGGTGTGAGGGAAGAGGGACCGGAGAGGGTGTGAGGGAAGAGGGACCGGAGAGGGTGTGAGGGAAGAGGGACCGGAGAGGGTGGGGGAAGAGGGACCGGAGAAGGTGTGAGGGAAGAGGGACCAGAGGAGGTGTGAGGGAAGAGGGACCGGAGAAGGTGTGAGGGAAGAGGGACCGGAGGAGGTGTGAGGGGAGAGGGACCAGGGGAGGTGTGAGGGGAGAGGGACCAGAGGAGGTGTGAGGGGAGAGGGACCAGAGGGGGTGTGAGGGGAGAGGGACCAGAGGGGGTGTGAGGGGAGAGGGACCAGAGGGGGTGTGAGGGGAGAGGGACCAGAGGGGGTGTGAGGGGAGAGGGAACAGAGGAGGTGTGAGGGGAGAGGGATCGGAGGAGGCATGAGAGGAGAGGGACTGGAGGAGGCGTGAGGGGAGAGGGACCGGAGGAGGTGTGAGGGGAGAGGGACTGAAGGAGGTGTGAGGAGAGAGGGACCAGAAGAAGTGTGAGGGGAGAGGGTCCGGAGGAGGCATGGGGGGAGAGGGTCGCTAGCGCAGGTGGTGGGACAAGCAGTGGAGAGCAATCAGGACTTCTTCTCTGTCGTTGGTCTGCGTACAGACAGTGAACAGGAGCTAGATGCAGTGCTGACAAGACTAGGGTCAGGGCTAGTCTGGGATTGGGAGGTTATTTCCTGATGGATTTCGTTGATTTTCTTTTTGAAGTAATTGGGTGTGAATGGCCTTAAGGTTCCTGTAGGTACGGCAGGTAGGAGGGTCTGGAGAGATGTTAGGGAGCGAGACAGAGAAGGAGAGGAGGCTATGATCCGAGAGTGGGAGAGGGGAGTTAGAAAAGTGGGAGGCAGAGCAGAGATGGAGGACGATCAGATCCAGAGTATTGCCATCCCTGTGAGTGGGAGAGGCTGTGAGAGACCAAGAGAGGAGGTGAGCGATAGAAGCTGAGAGGCAGATGAGGAGATGGGGTCATTAAGTCTCCCAGGATGAGGGTTGGGATTTCGCAGGGTGAGAGGTGGGGGAGCCAGGCGGCAAAGTGATCCAGAAACAGGCAGAGAGGACCGGTGGGGCGGTAGATAACTGCTACAAGAATGGACAGCGGGCGGAAAAGTCGTACAGTATGTACCTCAAACGATGGTAAAGTAAGTGAGGGTACCCGGGGGGGGGGGGGGGGGGGATGACCTGGAAGGTACATTGTGGGGAGAGAAGAACACCTGAGCATGTAAATAAATGGAAATATCTTTTAATAAATTTACCACATAAATTCCGCTATACCCCGCGGCCGAGCATGTGGTGGATGCCATGATGACGGCAAGATGTCACATGACCATGTTGTTATTTGATGGCTATCACTGTATACAAGGCATCATTAAAGCGCCCCAAGATGCTACGTTGTAATGTTGCTTTAACTCCTCACTGACCACCAATATGCCTTTTTACTGACCTCACTAAGGGGCTTTATACCCGCACATACATCTTGTTGGGGCAGTGGCTTGGCTGACTGACAGCGAGGCTCCTGTTCTGACTGCCAGGAACGGGGAAACCTCATATTCTGGTGGTTTAACCCCTTATATGCCATAATCAATCACAACTGCAGCATGTAAGCAGATAATAGAGGGAGTGGCACCCCACAGTGTGATTGCAAACAAGCAATGGGCTCAAATACCAGCCATCAGGCTGACAAAGGCCTCCATGTCTGCCACATAAAGGCCCATTTAGACACAACAATTATCGCCCAAAATTCACTGAAAAGCCATCTTTGGAGCGATAATTTTTGTGTGTAAATGCTCCCATCATCCTTCAGCTGTTTATTAAAACCATCCTTCAGCCTGAGTGAAGATAAGCAGGACAGCACACTGTGTCTGCTGTCCATGGTGCTGAAGTCTCCACAGGGAGCTAGAGATTACATTGTTTTCTCTTAGCAGCCTGTGGCTGAACAATTGAGCTAATTACATAGTTAAGACCAGCCAAGTTCTGCAACAGCTCCCAGAAGCTCATTCGCATGCAAATAAAGCTGATAAAGTACTAATAGCAGTTAGTGCCTATTAATACTTTATGCAAAATGGTCGCTAATCTTTTGAAAGATTATCTTTGTGCGAAAATGGGTCTTAACTCAGTCTATAAGATCCTGCCTGCAGCGGAGTCTATGGAGTAGAACGCACTACATAAGCAATGCAGTGTACTATCCTAACAATCAAACAATCACATCTTCAAGCCCTCTTGAGGGACTAAAAAATAGCTGAAAAAAAAGTTTAATAAAAAAAAAAATCCAGTTTAAAAATCAATTCACATTTTTCCCCTAAAAAATCTGTAAGAAAGCAGCGCATAACAGTTTCGTAACGACCCAAACAATGAAAATATTGTTTATGGTGGGTCATTGGGACCTTGACAATATACGGGGCCTAAGGAGGGTCACTGGGACCTTTACAATACACGGGGCCTAAGGAGGGTCACTGGGACCTTGGCAATACACGGGGCCTAAGGAGGGTCACTGGGACCTTGGCAATACACGGGGCCTAAGGAGGGTCACTGGGACCTTGGCAATACACGGGGCCTAAGGAGGGTCACTGGGACCTTAAGAATACATGGGGCCTAAGGAGGGTCACTGGGACCTTGACAATACACGGGGCCTAAGGAGGGTCACTGGGACCTTGACAATACACGGGGCCTGAAGAGGGTCACTGGGGCTGTGACAATACACGGGGCCTAAGGAGGGTCATTGGGACCTTGACAATACACGGGGCCTAAGGAGGGTCACTGGGACCTTGCAAATACACGGGGCCTAAGGAGGGTCACTGGGACCTTGACAATACACGGGGCCTGAGGCCCAATGTCCACAGGCAAATTTGATTTGCGGATTCGATGGAAGCCGTCTGATCTGAAGCACACCCGTGAGGACCATGCACAGTACAGCGAACCTGGAAGTGAAGACGTCCATGCGGATTCCGCTGCTGGGAAAATACAGATACGCAAGGCTCACTGGCCGCGGGCAGGGCTGGATTCCGCCCGTGGACATTGGGCCTAAGGAGGGTCACTGCCGCTTCGGCAATACACAGGGCCTAAGGAGGGTCACTGCCGCTTCGGCAATACACAGGGCCTAAGGAGGGTCACTGCCGCTTCGGCAATACACAGGGCCTAAGGAGGGTCACTGCCGCTTCGGCAATACACAGGGCCTAAGGAGGGTCACTGCCGCTTCGGCAATACACAGGGCCTAAGGAGGGTCACTGCCGCTTCGGCAATACACAGGGCCTAAGGAGGGTCACTGCCGCTTCGGCAATACACAGGGCCTAAGGAGGGTCACTGCCGCTTCGACAATACACAGGGCCTAAGGAGGGTCACTGCCACTTCGGCAATACACAGGGCCTAAGGAGGGTCACTGCGACTTCGGCAATACACAGGGCCTAAGGAGGGTCACTGCCGCTTCGGCAATACACAGGGCCTAAGGAGGGTCACTGCCGCTTCGGCAATACACAGGGCCTAAGGAGGGTCACTCGCAATCTTCTGATCACTTGTAGAATATACTGTAATACGTCTATACTGCAGTTCATTGTACTTTTACTAGCAGCCTGTTGGGCAGAAATACGTGACAAGCCTTCAAAAGGCCCCAGGCCATCATTGTAACCCACATGCTGCGCTTAGAGCTCTGTAGCTGCGCTCAGCCTGGCTGCTTGCTTGCACACAGTTCCCACTGACATTCCACCTGCTTCATGTAAGTTCTGCCCACCACACCCAACCCCACTCCACACAAGGTGGCGCAGCCTCATGTGAGTGGCCCAACATGCCTCATGGCAGATGCACCCCTGGATGGAGTGGGGGGCACCTTCCTATAGTTTGCTTTAGGCAGCAGAGAGGTCGGGGGTGATGGTCAGCAGCAATGGTCAGCGGCTTACTCCCCTCCCCTCATTGAAAACACGGGGACTGAGCACACTTGTGGATGGAGACGTTGGGAAGAATAGCGGTCGAACAACTACTGAGGGTGTAGGGCTACCTTGTCACTTCTCCATTGGCGGGGGGAATGCTAATGTCAATTTAATAATATATATTTCCATGAGGAATAACAGAGGAACAGTGCCACACAGAGTACTAAGCAAAGATGCCCCAGAATTGACATATTATGTATTAACGCAGGCATGGCGGGGGATGGTGGGTCTGCTATCCGTCGGGGCACTTTTAGATTATACTGATTATTGTATCCATCTGCTTGCGGTTTCTGTCGCCGACACAGTGCGCCCGGATGACACTCTGGATGGCGCACGCCGCCGATTTTATAGATGAGCACCTTAAACCATCATCCAGTGAATTGTCTACCTCTATCGGAAAGCATTTGAGCCGCTCTGACACAGTGTTGTGGGTCTGGATCCATAGGATCCTAGAATGGTAGAGTTGGACGGGACCTCCAGGGTCATCGGGTCCAACGCCCTGCTCAGTGCAGGATCACTAAGTCAACCCAGACAGATGTCTGTCCACCTCTATTCTCGGGCTAGCAGAGTCCACATATCTGGACGAGCCCCCAAAGTCTTTATAGATCAGAGAGCACCATCACATGGCTGTTCTTGGTAGTGCGTCATCACTTTGAACTATTGGAGGCAGAGTTTACATAATAACGGTGCGCCCCCTAGCGGGGCATCAATGGAATAACTGTAAAAAAAAGTCACAACTGCTTATGATGTTTTGCCAGCAAGTTTGGAAACAAACTCTGTATTCACTCTTTGTAAAAAAGCACTCCCCCAGAAGTTATTTTGCCATAAAACCCGTCCTGCGGTTCCCATCTCAGGCAGATCTGTAATGCTGAGAGTTCTGGTGATTAGATGGACGGTCTTGTCACCGGAGGTCCTAAAAGTGGTTCCCCCCTTGGCCTATAAGAGGCTCTCAGAGGCTCCTTGTGTGTAGTGACCTCTTCTTCCACTTGTAGAGCTTGTTGGCCGCTAGACGCCTCTACGACGCAGAGAAGAGGTTTCACCCCGTTACCAGAGGGGGTGTATTATTGGGATGTGAGAGGTTGGATGGTCGTATCCATGACTTGCCTGGCTCATGTGTAATGCATGTGAAGAGCTTGCTGGGACCAATAGTTTGACACTATAAGAATTGAACAAAATCACTGCGGATGTAAATAATTTGAACTGACCATAACTTGGAGGCCAAACCTAAAGCTGCCGGGCCCCAAGGCAGAGTCTGTAACAGGGCCACCTACCATGCACCATTTATAATACTGAGATCTGCTTATGTGGCAGCGGGCTCTTGAGGCTCCTGGGCTCGGCCGCGATGCCACCTCTGCACCAGGGGCGCCAGCCGTCCAGATTTTTCTGGATAGTCCTTAAAAATAGTGCGGTTTTTCTTGGTGTTCATGTAAACCATTGCTACGTGGGATTTCCTGCGGCTGGCGATACTTCAGCAGGTTATCAGGACTGCCATTATTGTCACTTGTATCAGTAAAGGCTGGTCATGAGATCGTATCTGACCGGTAAACATGAATGACTTGTAACCTGTAGTATTCATTATGGCCATCTGTAAGTTTTGGATAAGTAGTCAAGAAAAAAGAAAATTCTGGTTTTCAGCGCTGCTCCGCCCCCTGAAGGGGCTGTTATGTTGGATATGGAAGCCCGGAACAGCCGCACCAAGAGAATCTACACTGTAACCGGTGCCGCTGTTTGTCTATACAGTCGTGGCCAAAAGCTTTGAGACTAACACTAATTTTCGAACGTTTGTGCACCTGTTCAGATGGCCCTGGCCCGGTGCATATACGCCGAGCCTGTAATGCCGTTGGGAGGGCTCTGCTAAACTGTCTTCCCTTTACCTCCCTGTCTCTCAGCAAGGGGAGGAGGCGGGAGGTAGTATTCTAAGCTCCCTCCTCCGCCCCTTGTCGCAGCCAGTAATGGGAGGAAGACAGGGTGAGAACTTAGCAACTAGCTCCACCCCCCTCCTGCCTCTCCCATTACAAACAGCCAGCAAGGGGCGGAGAGGAGGAGGAAAGGGGTGGGCGTTTAGCAGTCACGCTGCTAAACTCCTTCCCACCTCCCTTCTCCGGCTGCTGTCATAGGCTCCCATAAGAGTCTATGCAGCCGCTGTCAGTGTAAAAGTGCCCGGCCGAACTGCACTATCTTGGCTGGCTGGGCGCTTTTACGCCCTCGTTCAGTCTTTCTTATTCACTCATACAGCAAATGTGAACGACTGAACAATTGCTCATTTTTTAACAAGCCAACAGTGTATCTGCCTCTATAAGGCTGCACAAGCGAACTCTGACGGCACTCAGCCATTCGTTTGTTCAAATAATGATCATTCATTGTAAACGGACCCTTAGACTGATGACATGTAATGGAGAGTTTACTTTGTCACTCTGCATTTCACCTGACATTTCATTTTCCTCTGTTCATTGCCTTCTAGAAGTTTTCCTATATTATTACTTAAAGAGGTAACACTTTCAGTATCAATCGTTTTACTATTTGTATAGTTGTATAGATCAGTTTAGGGTTAGTTTTACACTTTTTGGCAATGACTCGGTCTCTACTTTTGCTGCTTTTTACATAATTATTTTTTTCCTTTTAGGTTTTTAGTGCTTCTTTGCTGCCTTCTTGTTTTAGTCGTTTAAACACTTTCTTTTTGCTGTTTATTGCCCCTTTACATCTTTATTGAGCCACATCGGTTTTCTCCTATTACTAACCCTTTTATTCCTGTAAGGTACGAGCCGCTCACAGGAAATAATTAGGATGTTTTTAAACATTTCCCATTGTCCGCATCGATAAGGTAAAGCATCACTAAACTGCACACTGTGTCTTTAAGAACATATATTTGTGTGTAAAAAAAAAACAGAAGACAATCTAGTTTTTGGCTTTTTATTGATTGGTCCCTTGGAAAAAAACATGTACAAAAATGTAAGCCCGTATTGCTGCAATGTGATTGGTCAATAACAATTATGTAGTCTCTATTTTTTGGCACCGGAGTCTTTCATCACACCCCAGAGCGTTAGTTTGTGAACCGAGACTCTCCAAAGTGGAAAGCTACGGCTGCTCTAGGACAGGAGTCCCCAACCGTCAGGAAATGCTGGGAGTTGTAGTTCTGTAACAACTACAGAGTGAAAGGTTATAGTCAGTAACCGGGGGTCTACCCTGAGACGTGGTGCCACCTCTAGATGATGCATCACCTGATCACCTGTGATGTCGCTACATCTAGTGAGGAGACAACGCATTTCACGTTTAGGGCACCAGCGCTTGCTTGACGGACTCTGGAACCCGGGAGGCGTAATAGTTGAAATTGCGCAGAGCTGCCAGGACCCCGGCGGAGTTCATGTGTTTCACATCTTTGTGGTAGTCAAATGTGTTGCCGTGCATATCGGTGAGTTTACCTAGAAAAGACAAGGGTGTAATAGAGGTGAATAAGCCCCAGGCATTATCACAGGGCAGCCCTGGGGTTGCCTATATACACAGCGGGCCCGGAAAGTCTTCAGACCCTCTCACTTCTTCACAGATTATGTTGTGGCCTTGTGTTTCCCATCATTCTGCACTCAGCACCCCACAATGACTAAGTGACAACAGAACGGGAGAAATCTGTACATTTTTAAACAATGAAAACACTACCATTTTGCATTGACATAAGTATTCCCACCCTTCAGTAAGACACTTGACATTTAGCTCCGGGGTCTCCCATTTCTCTTGATCATCTTTGAGATGTTTCTACAACTTGATTGGAGTCACTTGCGGGAAAGTCAGCTGATTGGACATAAAAGATCCCCCATCTATATAAGGTCTCACCGCTCACAATGCATATCAGAGCCAAAACCAAGAGGAGGACAGAACTGCCTGTAGAGCTCAGAGACGGGATTGTGTGGAGGCGCAGAGCTGGAGAAAGGCTACTGAAACATTTTAACTGCACTGACAGTTCCCAAGAACCCAGCGGCCTCCATAATACTTACATGGACCAAGGGACCTTAGACTGCGCAGAAAGTTCACCTTCCAACAAGACAATGACCCTAAGACCCCAGCCAAGACCACCCATAAAGGGCTTAGGGAGAACTCTGTGAAAATCCTTGAGGGGCCCGGCGCGAGCCCTGAACCCAATGGGACATCTCTGGAGAGACCCGACAATGGCTGTCCCACAGATGGCCCCCCCCCCCCATCCAACCTGACAGGGGGCAAAAAAAAATCGACAAGTCCAGGAGTGCAAATCTTGTGGCATCAACCCCAAGAAGACTGGAATCACTGCCAAAGGGGCTTTAACTAATACTGAGTAGAGGGTGGGAATACTTATGTCAATGCACAATGTTAGTTTTTAATTTTTTAAAAATGTACAAAAAGTTCTCCTGCTCTGGTGTCACTTTGTCATTATGGGGTGCTGAGTGCAGAATGACGGGGAACACAAGGCCACAACATAACATGTAAAAAAAGTGAAAGCCTGAAGACGTACCGCTGTAAACGAGAACCCAGCTGTAGACACACAATGCCTCCCTATCTTGTAATGTTTCATGGGTTCAGAAGTTTCTACAAGATATTCTGTGGATGGGATACCCCTTTAAGGATATGCCATCAAAGTCTTATAGGTGCAAGTCCTACCTCTGGGACCAGTGCCTATCTCACACTGTGGCCTCCACTGCTGCCGACCTGGCTGTATGAGGTGGCCGGGGTTGGCTGGGAAGACAGACACAGCTGAACAGGCTTCGCTATGCCGTTTCTGTAACTTACATAGAAGTCAATGGGAGTTACGCAAACAGAGTACAGCGATCTATGCTGTTTTCGTAACTTAGGAGCTATGGAAACAGTGTGACCCGCTCACTGCAGTCTATCCGAGTTACAGAAACAACATAGCTCAGCCGCACCTGGTTATTTCTGTCCTTCTGACTACCTCATATTACAACAATGTTCCTATCGTGGTCAAGTTTGGCCAAGATGGAACTGTCGCTTTAAAAGGGCATGGCTACTAGAGTTTTAAAAATCTTATGGAAAGGTGAGAAGCTAAAAATTTGCATGCAGAGATGAGCTGTGGTTGAAATAAGTTATCGTGGTGATCTGAGTCAGATGGAGAACAAAAATGAAGAAAAAAAACCCATCACCTGTGATCACTGGAGAGAAGTGTGCTATAATTACTTATAAGCTCTGCAGACTCTATATGTAGTTTATATTACTTTATTAGGGGCAGACATATATCTTTTAGACCCTAGCAACACCGCTGGGACCCATGCATCTGAGCAACAAGCTGAAGAGAAGACCCAGGTCCAAATGTACCCTAAAGCCCATAGAACTCTAGTTACACCCCTGGTAAATGACATCCAGTACACTGCTCCTTAGCAGGAGGTAAAGGATGCTAGAAAGAACATAAGACCAAAGATCCTATACCGGCATTCTGCTTGCTTACCTCCAACCGCATGCAGGATTGCCTCCGGAGCACACGTGTCCCACTTTTTGCAACCGGGACTGGCAAACACATAGGCAGAGGCCTGCCCTTCAATCAGCTGAATGATCTGAAATACATATTACACTCATTGTACACAGATTCAAGAAGCAACTCCTTCCAGTCCTGCAGATGTCCAGGAGTCGACCTCTTCTGTCAGGATGGTCAAACTTCTGGGAAAGCTGGGCGAAGCCATTACAACCCCAATAGGATTTGCCTAGACCCCTGAAGGGAGTGATAACCATTGTGAGAATTTTAATGGCAGCCCCCAACTTTCCCGGACACAGATATAGCGGACGGTCCGCAGATGTGAGGATTGCGACAAGTATTACGGCATTATTAAAAATGGGAATGAAAATCATAAATCAGAAGGCATCTGAGAGTTCAGCTCTGAGGCCACGGGGGACCACATAGGTGGGTTGGATAACTCCCATCGAAATGAGGGGAGAGCGCATGCGCGGTGGCCTCTCCATTCATTTAAAGGGGGATTCTGGTGACATTAATTTACCCTACATCCACATGATAGGGTATAATTACCTGATTGGTCAGACCTCCACCAATCGTCATAAAGGTGGTCCCACGTCCCCAAAGAGACTGGCAAAATGAATGAAGGGGCAGTGCGCATGCTCGGCCACTGGTCCATACATTTCAATAGAAGCACCGAAAATAGCCAAGTTCAATTGAAAGGAATGGAACGGCGGCTGAGCAGGTGTGCTGCCACTTCATTCATTTTTCCAGTCTCTCAGGGGACATGGTACTCCCGTCCTAGTAATTTGTGGGTGGTCCAAGGGGCGAGACCCCCAATGATCCTGTGGCTAGGAAATAACGTAATGTCACCAGAATACCCCTTTAAGACCTTGTTCACATCTACATTGGAGTCTCCATTGTAGATACGGTCAAAAAAGCAGAACACCTGGAAGTGTGGAAATATACCAGACACCATGACGGAAGCCCGGCGGACCCCATTATAGTCAATAAAATTCATCAACCTGTGAGGAATCCGGCACCGCTGTCCTATAGCATAGCAGAACAAGAAAAATGAAGAATACTGATGTGATCGAGACTAAAAAGGGGTTATAAGTTGCCCATCAATCAGCTTATTGGCCGGCCAAACATGATGTATTACATGGCTGCCATTGAAATACATGGACATGTCCGGTCCACCAGGATGGAAGCCACTGCAATGTGAAGGGGGTCTCCACTTTGGACAATCCCTACTTGTTAGAAGGGTCTTTTGACAATAAGGGTCTCCAGCCATAAGCTGTAATCTGTTGGGAAACTGTCAGTAAGTATTCAATATTCCCACAGCACCTCCACAGGAGAAATGAAGTATTACACAGAGTCCATTCATATCAATGGGTTGTCTGCGCAGGGCAAGTAATGCTCTTTGTAACTCTCTGCTCTGGACAAGATATCCTGAACAGAGGACCCCCAGCTATTACCCAGAATCCCCTTATAGGGTGCATGAAAGTGGATTTTGAAATCCGTATAAGCTGCAAAAGCCTCTCTGCTCTGGCTCATAGAGAAGGGTGCCATACAGGAGACCCCCCATATATATATAAGGGGATATCTTAGCGAGGCGACACCTTTAACAAGCATTATTATAGACAACACAATCGTCACCTTATTTCCGGCTCCGCCCACACGCACCACTTTATCGGGGTTCATGGCGGCGATGCAGTCATTCACCAGCTTGCTGCTGTGTGATCGAGTGGTGGTGATTATATGTTGGCCTTCAGGGACTTCCTTCAGCTTAAAACCGAATGCTCCGATGCCCAGGACGCCCCAAATGGTTCTTCCCAGGACGGCATCGCCACCAGCCTGAAATTATAGAGCAAGTCCCAGAATAAAAACAGGTCCTATCACCCTAAGAGCCCAGAGGTGTATCTGCGCCGCCCCTCCGCCACAGACCACGCTTTATTAGCACGTTGATGTCACATTATACGGTTAGTCTTTGACATCTGCAGTTCATATCGGTCATTTTCATTAATTATGGTGGTCTGTGACTTGTGGCTCTCCAGCTGTTGTGAGACTACAAGTCCCAGCATGTCCTGACAACAGGCTGAAGATAAAAAAATAATGGAAATGGGGTAATCATTGTTTGCAGCTGAGCTACTGTACCGGCCATTGTAATCGCTTTTTAGTACATTTTTCTTAGAGGCAGGGTGACCAAAAGAAGCAGCTCTGGCGTTGTGTATTTATTCTTTCTAATGACCTGCGCCCTTTGGGACAAATAATAGGTTATTTTGATAGATCGGACTTTACGGTGCAACAATACGAAACATCACTTTTTTTTTTTTTTTATTATTTCAAAAATATGAGAAAAGGGTTTTTTAAACTTTTAATATCCTTACTTTTTAAAAACTATATAAAACTTTTTCCGCACTTATTCCAATTTTCTTTTGAGTCCCCTTAGGGGACTTGAACTTGTGATTGTTTGATCGCTCATACTATACCATAGTAATGCATTCTGGCACGCAGTCTATGAAGGTGTGCCTTGATGAACAAACACTCATGGCAGCCTTGGGGGCCTTCAGCAAACCTCGGGCTGCCGGGACAACCAAATGGAACCTTGCCATTTCTTCCTAAGGAGGCAGTTTGGGTCCCCTGAATACCGATCGTTGGATTTAAATGCCACTGTCAAAATTGACAGTGGCATTTAAAAGGTTAACAGCCGCATTCAGCGTTAGCACTGATCGCAGCTGTTGCGGGTGGGTCTCGGGTGGTAAGGCCAGCCGACACCTGCTGTGTATGAAGGGGTATCAGCTCCTGATCCCGGAGCATACAAACCGCACACAGGGAGGACGTAACTGTATCTCCTTTTGGGTGAAGGGGTTAAAGCGGTATGACATCAATGGTAGATGCCATAACAGACCGATAAATGTGGCTCCCAGAGGTGGGGTCTGCATCTATCTCAAGAACAGAGTCCCCTGACCCGGCTGAATGCAGTGGTCAGGGGAAAAGAGGGAGTATGGAAAAAGCCGCGCAGGTTGCCCTACACCCATAGAAGTGAATGGGAGCTACGGAAGCAGCTGAGCTCGCTGCACTGCGGTTTCCACAATTGTCATTCACTTCTATGGGAGTTCCAGGAACAGGTAGCGCAGCCCGCTCAGCTGTTTCCATACTTTTGGCTGCCATGTACAGAGCTGTATTCTGTCTTGGCCATGACTGATAGAGCACCGCCACCCCTTCATTCTGCAGATCCGTGGGGGTCCAAGGGGGTCTGACGTCCGCATATGACAGGACAGCCCACCCTCCTCCTGCAGAAGAGGGACGGCAGCAGTCCGCATAGTCCCGCCACCCGTTCCTGCTAATGTCGAGTTACCTGGTAGTTGTAGTACGGCTGGTTTATCACCCCGGCAATCGCTTTCCCTTCGTAGGCGATCCCGATAAGAACGGTGACGTGATCCAGGAGGCCTGCGGACAAAAGGGTCATCAGTTCTGTGCCTTTAACTTCAGCTACCAACGGTCCTGGGACGTCCCTCCTAGACAATAGTCTGCCCGCTAATAGAACGCTACGTTAGAATCAGCGCTGGAGGACACGAAAGGCGGATAGAAATGCAGCCACTAAGACCCCCCCTCCGATACGTGACAACATTTAACCCCTTCAAGACCAAGCCTGTTTGTGCCTTAATGAGCACATTTAGGAAATCAGTCATTTAAACGGAGAATAATGCGCCATTTACACGGGAAGATTATCGCTCAACATGCGTTCAAACGATTACATCTGGGCAATAAATCACGCAGAGCGAGTGCAGAATTTAAGAAAAAAAAAAAAAAAAATATATATATATATAAAATCGCTCAGTATTCGTTCAGCGGCTGTTATCGGTGACCTTCAGTCAGCATGAACACCATCGCTGGACCGCGGGCGGCTCCGGTGTAAATGCTCCTCACGTTGAGCGTGAAGCCCGCGATCCAGCGGTGAAGCCTCTCAGTGTAAACGCTCTGTACGAGCGCCGGCGACCTCAGCCGTGACGTCAGCACTTGTGCAGCCATTAACCCGACAGCCGCCTCATGGAGCAGGGCCGTCAGTCTGTAAGCTTGGATCAGCGTCACGTCATATACGGTTTAGGTCATAAGAGAACTTTCTCAGAGCCGTTCTGGAGACTTAAAAAACTAATTGTTTTATTTGTGACGCTTGTAGTTTTTAATTTTAATTTAGATTTAAGTTATAAAGTTTAACGTACCGACCGGGAGCTGAAGAGTTAACTGACCGATGTAATACATCACTGTACGGTGCCGTTCGCACACAGCGGGATCGGTGCAGATAATCGGTCAATCCGGCGTTCGGCCACTCAGGGGGATGTTTATCCGCTACAAACTTCACAGCTACATGTATAGGGTGAAATCAGCTGCAGATACAAGTCCTGCGGACGGCGATGCGGACGGTGATGCGGATGGTGATGCGGACCGCGATGTGGATGGTGATGCGGATGGTGATATGGACCGCGATGCGGATGGCGATGCGGATGGTGATGTGGACCGCGATACGGACGGCGATGCGGACGGCGATGCGGACCGCGATGTGGATGGTGATGCGGATGGTGATATGGACCGCAATGCGGATGGCGATGCGGATGGTGATGTGGACCGCGATACGGACGGCGATGCGGACGGCGATGCGGACCGCGATGTGGATGGTGATGCGGATGGTGATATGGACCGCAATGCGGATGGCGATGCGGACCGCGATGCGGATGGCGATGCGGACCGCGATGCGGATGGCGATGCGGACCGCGATGCGGATGGCGATGCGGACCGCGATGCGGATGGCGATGCGGACCGCGATGCGGATGGCGATGCGGACCGCGATGTGGATGGTGATGCGGATGGTGATGCGGACCGCGATGCGGATGGTGATGCGGACCGCGATGCGGATGGTGATGCGGATGGTGATGCGGACCGCGATGCGGATGGTGATGCGGACCGCGATACGGACGGCGATGCGGACGGCGATGCGGATGGTGATGCGGACCGCGATGTGGATGGTGATGCGGATGGTGATATGGACCGCGATGCGGATGGCGATGCGGATGGTGATGTGGACCGCGATACGGACGGCGATGCGGACGGCGATGCGGACCGCGATGTGGATGGTGATGCGGATGGTGATATGGACCGCAATGCGGATGGCGATGCGGACCGCGATGCGGATGGCGATGCGGACCGCGATGCGGATGGCGATGCGGACCGCGATGCGGATGGCGATGCGGACCGCGATGCGGATGGCGATGCGGACCGCGATGCGGATGGCGATGCGGACCGCGATGTGGATGGTGATGCGGATGGTGATGCGGACCGCGATGCGGATGGTGATGCGGACCGCGATGCGGATGGTGATGCGGATGGTGATGCGGACCGCGATGCGGATGGTGATGCGGACCGCGATGCGGATGGTGATGCGGACTGTGGATTGGCTGCGTGTGAACGCACCTTTATAGATGGAATAGGTTTCTGAACAAATGATTAAGTAGGACCCTAAACTCTACAATCCCCGACACTAACTAGAAGGTCCGGGCGATTGTAATAGAAGGGGTTAATGTGCCATTACACAGCGTTCTCCTTCTCCCTACTGACAGGCGAGGGGCGAGATGCAGCAGCGTCATCAGCAGCGCTGACATGCCAGGAAGTTTGTAGTATACAAGCTTTCCCAGCCAGCACTGTCTGTCACTGATGACGAACCAATCCGTTCCCGATGATGCTGGCTTGCTGTGAATGGAGGCGGGCCGGTACGATCACTAGCGATGATCGCTCCTGTGTAGGACCATAGGAACCATCATCGCTGGAGCGGCCAGTCAGCCATCTGCGCCCAACAGGCTGTCCCATGTTCAAGCACCCCAAGCTGTGAGAAGTTCTACAAACTGCATAGGTTTCCAGTCTTTGGATGCAGACAAGATTGGTCTCATTCACTGACAACAAGCAGAGATTGTGAAAACTAAAGAAACCCCAAAGTAATTTAGAACGGTGCAGAATCCCTCGTTATACAATAATTCGTTTGTGTGAAGCAGTTGCAGGGGTTTACCAGTACGAAGATACTGATCATCTATCCTCAGGACCGGACATCACTAGACGCTGCAGTGCTCAGGTAAGTGCTGCACACCTTCTTAGGCCCATGACATCACGTTCATTGGCCACATGGCCCGTGACATCACGTTCATTGGCCACATGGCCCGTGACATCACGTTCATTGGCCACATGGCCCGTGACATCACGTTCATTGGTCACATGGCCCGTGACATCACGTTCATGCGTCACATGGCCCGTGACATCACATTCATGCTAGTGAATAGGACTGGGCTGCTATACAATGTACAGCACTGTGCCTGCTACGGACTGACGTGGCCGCAGGACTCACCCAGGCACCATGACCACTTCCACCAGCTAATCGTGGGGGTCCTCAGCGGCAGACACCCACCAATCCAATATTTAGGACCGATCCTGAGGGCAGAGCATCAATATCTTACTTCTGCAAAGCCCCCTGTAAATTATTACAGCAGTGAAGGGACCGACCTTCTGTATATTCTTTCGTGCCATCCAGAGGGTCCACCCAGACCACCAACTGTGGAAGAGGAAACACACAGTCAGTAAGTGCACACGTGTAGTCAGGACATGCCATCATAACGCGGAAACATAACTAACTGCCTGGCATCACGGTGGCATATCCTGTAAATCCGGACCCTCACCCCCATCCAGGGTATACAGCCGGGGGCCAGAGGTGGGACCCACACCCATCACACCATCATGGACTGCCCTGTGGATGTGCCATTAAGGACCTGGCTCAGACTGGCCCACAGGGGAATAGGTAAACTCTCTGGTGGGCCCCGAGTCAGGGTGGCCCCCTGGACCGCCACCCTCTGCACGACCGGAGCACATACTGCGTAAATGGGAGTCTACCAATCCCTACCTGCTGCGTTCTCCATATGCTTCAGTGGAAACAGGCCTCACGCACACACAATCGCCACCTACTGAGGAATACGGAGAATGCAGCAGCGAGGAGGCTCCGACAACCATGGTCTTTGGTGCCACATTAACCCCTTGATGCCTTTGGGCATACCTGGATGCTGTCCAGTGCTAGGGTTTGTATGGAGTGAGATCGGGAGCTGATCCCCCTCCATACAGGGCGGGTGCCGGATGTAGCTAACACCCGGGGCAGCAGCCGTGATCAGCACTCATGGTGGTCGCAGTGGTTAACCCCATTAAAATGCCCCGAATGGAATTCAGGAGTCCCTAACGGCCTCCCCGCAATGGGGGTCCTCCGAAGGCCCCCAGGGCTGTCATGTATGAATGCCTACTGCGGTGTGCTTGTATACGGTATAATGTAATACCATGGTATTGCATTATACTGTATGAACAATCAAATGACTGCAAGTTCAAGCCCCAATGGAGACTAAAAAAAAAATGTAAAAATAAGTACAAAAAGATTTTAGTAATTATTGGAAAAAATGAAAGACAGCAAAAGTTTAAAAAAATGTCACACTTTAAAAATGACTGCCTGGCCACCATGCGGGGTGAGTCGGAGAGTGCGGAGGACATAGTGATCACTGGCGCTATTGTTCGCCCCCCCCATAGGGTTTCATCGCCGTTGTGCCTCACATACACCTCCGACAACCAGGATTTATTTTGGGGCCACATGATAGACTCATTCCCCTGATGAGCAGTCGGCCGTTGGTCGGGGGGTTGGCAACGCCCGATGATCTGGTAAAACAAGCGTTCTCGCCTGATGATCGGGTCACGTAAAAGCCCCTAGGGGAGGTCCTAGACATTCAAATCCATGGCGGATGTGAGGATGACGGGGGACGGCGGGTTACCTCCTCCTCTTTGATGTTGTTGTACTGCGATGGAAACGTGGCCTTCAGGATTTCTTCGGACGCTCCTGTCTCGATCAGCTCCTCCGATACGTCTTCCGAGGGCAAATCCTGCGCAGCGGGAAGAAAAGCAGCAGCTTCTGTATAGTCTGTACATGTGGGGTAACGGTGACCCTGCAGCATTACCATAATACCGCCAACAGGGTAGGATATACCATATCAGCACCTGCCCTCACCTCCTCTCCTATGATGGTCAGCCGTGGGAACGTTACTGCCAGAGAGGCACAAATACTCTGCTGCACCAACCGATCCGCGGCTGTCTGCAGGTCATTAGCACCAGTCTGCAACACAGAGATAGCCAGAAGAGTGAGCGCAGCTCTGGAGGATAATACAGCATGTAACTCAGGATCAGTAATGTATGTACACAGTGACTCCACCAGCAGAATAGTGAGTGCAGCTCTGGGGTATAATACAGGATGTAACTCAGGATCAGTATAGGATAAGTAATGGATGTACACAGTGACTCCACCAGCAGAATAGTGAGTGCAGCTCTGGAGTATAATACAGGATGTAACTCAGGGTCAGTACAGGATAAGTAATGTATGTACACAGTGACTCCAAGAGCAGAATAGTGAGTACAGCTCTGGAGTATAATACAGGATGTAACTCAGGAGTAGTACAGGATAAGTAATGTATGTACACAGTGACTCCACCAGCAGAATAGTGAGTGCATCTCTGGAGAAGGGTGTGTGCTGGTGAGCTCTGCTGAGATCCAGAGGGTGTGGTCGCCTAAGGCACAGCTCCAGAGTTTTGGCCCAGCAAGGCGTGCTGTTTCTGGGGCTTCCAGCAACAATGGAGCCCCTGACCTCCTCCCTCCGGCTTCGGTCGGGGGGAGGGAGGGTTGAATCCCAGGAGGGAAAGCGAGCTAGTCGGGGCAGCAGCAATGTCACCCCGACTCCCCGGGTGGATACAGAGTCCAGGAGGACAAGATCCCAAGCTAAAGAAAAACAGGTCAGTGCTAAAAGACAGCCTATCGGTTGGGGCGAACGCCAAAAGGGAGAGTCTGTGGAGGAGCTGGCATCCCGTATCGCCACACATATGCGGGATTATGAAGAGGCTGGGAAAGAGCTGGTGAAACAGCGCAGAGAGCTACAAGCAGCCCGCTGTGACATGGAGCGAGCCTCCCGTGGTAAAAAGGTCGCAATAAGCCAGAAAATTAAAATCTGTGAGGAGGCTATTGAAATGTATGAGGAGGAAAGGGAGAGGATCCTGGAGACCAGCGGTCCCTTCAGGGAAAAGTTGCTTAATGACAGGCAGTTCTCCCAGATGGCAGCCAGGAGCCCTGGCAGCAGAAAAACTGCACGTAAATACCAACCCAGCAGCACAGAAGAATCGGAAGCTTTGGAGGGGCGGGCGGCATGCTCTGCTGAGCAGCAGTCCTCGCTGCAACCAGGAACGGGCACCAGCATCCCTGCGGAGCAGATCGGCCTGCCCTCATCGTCAGATGACTCGGATGGCAGTGAGTACGGGAGCAGCAGCAGCGGACAGGGGGCGCTGTTGTTGCAGCAGATCATGCTGCAGGAGTCCCCTGCAAGGATGCAGGCTATGCACTTTGGGGATGAACTACCACCGGAAACAGCAGCGGGAGGTAAAAAGACAAAGGCAAAGAAAAAGAAGAATCAAGCTTACATCCAGGAGAGGTTCGTTTACGTAACCAAGCACCCTGGCCTGATTGCAAAGTCAGGACAGGGGGCTAGCCCTGGGCTCCTAGACCCGGCCTCTGTTGTGAGTCCGGTGCAGGGGACCAGGGAAGAGAGGGTTAATGCGACCCAAAACTCCAAGCCCGCTTGCGCCAGTAGTGGGACTGGAGGAGTTAAGGAGGCAGAAAAGGTTAAAATGAAGGGTCGTGGCCAGACCGGAGGCACTGACGCTGTTAGTCGCAACCCAGTGGGAGGGGGAGGCGATTTGGCGCCAGGTGGCATAAGTAAAGATGGCGGCTTGGCTGTCCCCCCTGTGTCCCTGAAGTGCCTGTCGGGGGCTGAGGGGCCGCAGTGGGTGGTGGTCGGGTCGGCCAATCCTCCCACCCATCCCGTATGTCCCGCTGCAGATCCCGGAGTCGCTGGTGTGGGCGGAGCTTTAACAACAAATCCATCTAAATTGCGCAGGGCGAATACGGTTTTGCAGCCTCTGTCGGCTGCTGAGGTTGGGGACTTGCCCTCTGGGGAAAAATTAACTAAACAGAAGACAGGGCCTGGTCAGGAGAAGGGTGTGAATGTGAGTAGCCCTGTTACCCCCGCTACTGCTGCTGTTGTTTCTGTACCTCCAAATGTCCCCAAACCCCCAGGTTCATTGCCTGCTGATCAAGCAGGTACAGTTTCAGTAGATGGTCGGGGGTGGGACAGGATCCAGTTGGCCCTCCAGCGGCGACAACATCTGGCAGAAGTTATGCCAGTGTCGCCGCTGGGGGGAGGGGAGAGGCGTCCTCCTTGTCTTCGGGCTCCGGGGACGGTGTCTTACAGCGGCGTCTCCTGGAGGCTTTGAGGAGAGGGGAGAGCTCAATGACTGTAGGAGGTAGAGTTGTGGACTTGTCTCTTTGGGTAGAGAGACATGGACTTGGAGCCTTCCGAGAGCAAAGGGGGGAGACCGTATGGTCCCTGCCGACAACCGGGCAGGACATTGGCCGTAGGAACGTGGCTCGTCTTCAGTGGAGAGGCAGTGATGCATGCCCATCGAGGGGCAAAGTGGTTGAGCTTCTGCTGAGGATGGGTTTTAGGGCGCAGGACATCTATGCCCTTATCCACCCCTACGGCTCGTCTGAGTTAGACATCAGCTTTGCTCGCCCAGAGGGCCTTGAGCTCTTCTGGGGGAACTATGAGCTGATGAAGGACGAGCCCGGCTGGCGTGGTTTTGCTGCGCAAGTGGTAACCCGCCAAACTGGAGTGAAGAGAGTGACCGTTCTGACCCGTAATGAGTCCCTCTCTTGTTATGACATCATGACTTGGCTCAGTCGCTACGGTGAGGTAGTGGATATGCCGCAAAAAAACAGAGATGAGCACGGCATCTGGTCCGGAGCCTGGACATTCATGGTAAAACTAAAGCGTTCAGGGAACTCGGTGGCCCACATACCATCCGCGGCTTTCCTCGGTAGGGATCGCATTCTGGCCTTCTACCAGGGGCAACCGAAGCTCTGTCACAAGTGCGGCGACCCCACACATTTGAGTGCCGCCTGTAATGTCATCAAGTGCGCTCTGTGTGGCGAGGTAGGTCATCTTGCGGCATCTTGTGCGGAGATTAGGTGTCACCTGTGTGGTGACCTCGGTCACCCATTCAGCCGCTGTCCACGCTCTTTCGCCAATGCGGTCATGGCCCCAACGGAGGAGAGCCATGAGGTTGCCTCTGCAGGGGAAGGGACCAGCAGAGGCGGAGGAGTCCAGGAGCCTGTGAAGAACAAACATGTTGGGGCTGCTGCACTAAGGCGCCAAGAGAAGCGCAGAAAGAACAGAGAACTGGTGGAGACCCAGGTGGCAGGTGGGTCAATGCTGGCACCTGTTCTGGATGCGACTCGTGTGGCTGAGGCTCCAGGGGAGGGCGAGTTGGATGAGGAGGTCAAAAGGATCCAGAGGGAGGAGGCTGCCACTTCTTCAGATTCCTCCCGCTATGAAAGTGTGGATGAGGATGGCAAGGAGTGGCGACAGAAAAAGCGAAAGCAGGGCACCGGGGAAAAAAAGAAAAAAATGCGGGAAAGAAGAACTTCCCCTATACTGGCCCAGGTGCAGGAAGGTAAACCAAACTCGCCTCTTGTTGAGCTCTCCAACAGGTTCCAAGCTCTCTCCTCTTCAGAGGAGGAGGTGGAGGGTGAGGATCCTGGAGCAAGTGTGCGGCCTACAGGGGGCGCCGAGTCTTCCTCTTGTGAGCGTACAGTAACCTCCAAGGGGAGGGCTGGCCCAGGGCCCGGTAACAAGGACGACGAGGTTGAGGAGCCCCTTGCCATGGACCTTTCGGTATCAAAAAAACGTGGCAAGGGGTCTTCCTCAGACCCTGAAGTGAAAAGGGGTGGGAAGAAGAAAGCCATTTAACTCAATCATCAAAGATGGCGGCACCCGCTCCGTTGACTCTGGCATCAATTAACGTTGCCAGCATTAAGTCAGATATGGCGAGATTTGCGGCCTTTGATTTTCTCGGCCGTGTTGAAGCCGACATTTTGTTTTTGCAAGAGACCAGGCTGCCAAATTTAGCAGCTATACATAAAGCAAAGAGGGAGTGGAGGTCCGGACCATCCTACTGGTCTCTTGCGGCCGAGCCATATAGCGGAGTGGCGGTTCTTTTTACCGCAGCGGTTGAATGCCGACGGGTTATTGAGTTAGAAATAGGGAGGTGCCTGATCCTGGATGTTCTCATGAAGGGACAAGAGCTTCGGCTAATCAACATCTACGGTCCCCAAACCAAGCGGGACCGCAAGGATCTCTTTATGAGGATCAAGCCGTACCTTTTTACCAGTCGGCAGGTGATCTTTGGGGGTGACTTTAACGCAGTCACAAGGACCTGTGACAGGGGAGGCTCCCTAGGCAAGCTGACTTATGATAGCGTCGCGCTTAATAGCATAGCTAGCGAAGCTCGCCTGGTGGATGTCCACATCCGGCACACCCCAGGCCACGCGGGTTTCACCTATTATAGAGGCGAGTGCAGGTCTAGAATAGATAGGTTTTATTTGAAGGAGGAAGCCATCTCTTCACCAGTTTCTGTTGTTGAGGTTGAATTCTCCGACCACTGTCTGATTTTGTTTTCCCTGAATGTTGCAGAGACCCCCAGGATGGGTAGAGGCTTATGGAGGCTGAATTCATCACTCCTGGAGGAAGCAGAGATAAGACAGTCCTTTGAGGATTTTCTGCAGAGCCAGGTACCATTACTGGATCTTTGTAGCAGTAAGTCAGAGTGGTGGGAGATGCTCAAGATCAGGGCGGCAAGGTTCTTCCACCAGCTCTCTAGCCTCAGGAGCCTGAGTAAGTACCGTCTTTATCAGGGCCTGAGGAGGAAACGCGAACATCTCGTCTCGACTGGAGGTAGCCGCGAGGAGATCTCCAGAGTGAAGTCTTTGCTCAAAGGGTGTCAGTATAATAGGCACGCATCTTTGGTTTTTGAGAGGGACTTCGGGAAGTACCACTCGCCCGACCCTTACAGAAACTGCAAGATGTCAGTGAATCGTAAAGTTGTCACTGGACTGATCGACGGTACGGGATCTCTGAACAGGTCCAGATCAGGGATTCTGGAAGTCATCAGATCCTTCTACTCGCACCTTTTGAGAAAGAGGGATCTAGATCGAGATGTGATGTCGGCTTTCCTGGCTGAAGCTGTTCCTGAGCCAGGGGATGACATCTCCCTTAATGTTTTGACAGAGGAGATCAACATAGAGGAAGTTAAACTGGCGATTGATGGGCTTGCGCTCAAAAAATCGCCAGGACCGGATGGCTTAACATCCGAGTATTATAAAACCTTTAAGGACCTCTTGAGTCCCCTCTTGACTGAGGTTTTCAATGAGTGTCTTTCCTCGGACACTCTCCCAAAGTCAATGAGGAGGTCGGCTTTGATCCTTCTGTCAAAGGGTAAAGACTCGAGCCGTATTGAGAACTGGCGTCCCATAACACTTCTCAATACGGACAGGAAGGTTCTGGCAAAAGTGCTGTTTAATCGGGTGGTCAAGTTTGCACCCCGGCTCCTCTCGGGCGCCCAGCATTGCTCTGTTCCAGGCCGTAGCACCTTTAGTGCTGTTCTAGGTGTCAGGGAGGCAGTGGAGCTGGGTAGGGCTGGTCACTGGGAGGGGTACCTGCTGTCCTTGGATCAGGCCAAAGCGTTTGATCGGGTTAATCACGAGTACCTCTGGTCTGTTCTTCTGAGATATGGCCTGCCAGTGGGGTTTGTCAATTGGCTCAGGACATTGTACGCGGGGGCTGAGACTTTCCCGCTAGTGAACGGTTGGGTCGGTCACCCATTTGAGGTTGGGTCTGGCGTCCGTCAGGGTTGTCCTCTGAGCCCCTTGCTGTACGTGTTTGCCATTGATCCCTTCCTTAGGAGGATTGATGGTGGGCCTATGGCGGGGGTCGGGATGGATCGGACGGTGCCGGAAGCCACCCTCAGGGTGGCAGCGTACGCTGATGACGTCACCGTCTTTGTGTCCTCGAGGGGGGAGGCAGAGTACGTGATGTCAGAGGTGGATCGCTACTCGGAAGCATCCGGGTCCGGCATCAACTGGGATAAGTGCGAAAGTCTCTGGTTAGGAAGGGGAGATCCTACATTTGGTCTCCCGGACACCCTTCCAGTGCCCCAGGACTCGGCTAAAGTTCTCGGCATCAAATTTGGCCGGGGAGATTACCCCATGCAAAATTGGGTGGTCAGGCTCGATGGTGCCACTCAGAAGGTGGCCCAGTGGAAGGGTTGGTCTTTGACCCTTCGGGAAAGGGTTAACCTGATCAAAACATACCTGCTCCCTTTATTCATCTACCTGGGCAGCGTATGCATTTTGCCAGAGCCTCTCTGGACCCGGGTCTACAACCTGTTCTTCCTAATGTTGTGGGGGAACAGGTTGAACCTAATTAGGAGAGATGTCACATACCGCACGAGGAGATTAGGGGGGTTATCTATGGTCAACCCCGTGGTGTTTCTCGTAAACACCTTTGTTAAGATCAATATAGGCAACCTCTGGCAAGAGAGGGCTCCTCCGTGGGTATTCTCCTGTTGGGGATGGCTTCGGCCTTTCTTCCAGGAATGGGAGACTGGAGGGCGAGTGAAGGATCTTCGCACGCCGCACGGGCATCTTCCGGCTTACGCTACCGTGGTTCTGAAGATGATACGTCGGTGGGGTCTGGGGATGTGGGAGATCAGAACTCTGTCGAGGAAACTCCTCGATAAGAGGGTTCTGTTGACCCATTTCCAGAAGCCCCTGGCGCTCAAGGACTGCCCAAGTCGGGACCTGGAGGGAGGGTTACGTTTATTGAATTCTGACAGGATCCCCTTGAAGTTTTGGGACTTGACTTGGCGCTGTTTCCACGGGAGACTGTATGTAAGGGGCAACTTGAAGAGCAGGCCGCTGGTGGATAGGGGCTGTCCCCGCCAGGAGTGCAGCGATGTGCTGGAAAGCATGGAGCATTTCCTGCTTCAGTGTCCCTTTAATACAGAGGTATACAATCGGGTGGGAGCCTCCATTGGTTGGCCCAGGTTGGCACGCCTCTCGTATGCGGAATGGGTCTATGGGGCATTCAGGGACCTTGGTGGCAGGGACCGGTGCACTTTATTCTTAGTCAGCCTAGTGGTCAGGTTTCACATTTGGAATGCACGGTGTTTAGTCTCGACGGAAGAGAAAATCCTCCCCGTGGATGAGGTGAATAGGAACATCCTGGGTGACCTGGTGAAGGTGCGCTCTTTGGATTATGAGAGGTTGGGCACGACTAAGGCCTCTCTCCTATGGAGAGGGTTTGTATTTCGTTAGGGACAGTCTTCTTATTGTTAGGGTCTTTGTAGGGACAGAATAGGGAGAGGTAGGGACAGTTTCTCTGAGGGTAAGTTTTAGGGAAGGAGTAGGGACATTGTAGGGACAGATTAACTATAGGGATAGTTTTTTCTCTACCTGGTCGGTGCCCGGCTTATCATATCCAGTCCTTGTGGAGGGCTGAGTGTGACACTAGTAGAGTTTTTGTTTTCGGTCAAAGATGAAGTATGTACGGCTGCAGGTAACTGAACCTTAGGCTTTCGGGTATTAATATGTAGTGTTGGTTTGTAGGTGTGTAATATAAGATATGTTATATGTTTTGTTTTGTATATAGGGCTAGGGGTTCTAGATAGGTTGGGTGGGGGTTTATTGGGGGGAGGGGGGGGGATTTATGCCTCAGCCGTAGCTTGACACGTCCCGGACAATGAACACTGGGCATGGACTGTTGGTGCGGGCGTGGCCCTCAGGCTGCGGCGGGCAAGGCATGTAATGCGGTGCAGTTTGGCCCGTCCTGGACAGAAACATTGGGCACGGACTTGGGATGCAGGCGTGGCCCCCAGGCTGCACTGTATGGGTGGAGTGCTGGGTGTGTGGTGGCGGGGAATTAGCTAAGGAATAGTTGGGATAATTGAATTCATTTTAGTTTTGTGTGCATTTATATATTTAAAAAAAAAAAAATGATAAAAAAAAAAAAGAAAAAAAAAAAGCAGTTATATTGATAAGATTTATTATGTGTTTTTTCCCCTCATTTATGTGCTGTTTATTTTGGTTTGTTCTTAGCTTATTATAATTTGGACCGCAGCAGGTCTGGATTAGGTCAGACTGGATCCCTCGAGTTAGATTGTTATATATAGCTTTATTTTGTCTCCTCCCCCAAACCCTTAGTTTAGTATCCCGTTTTTCATGTTTTCTTCAGTTGCAGATTCTATAGGTTGTGATGGTTTGGATGGTGTGCAGTGTGTGTGCGGTATGTTAGCCTGACCAGAAGGACCGTTTCGTTATAATTTAAGGACAAGTTTCGTTGACCGAGAGCCGGACTTTTGTATTTAGTATTAACAATTTGTATTTCGTTATTGTCTCTGTGAGCCGTGAGGCGGGTCTGTTTTGTTGCTGTTATGTTTTTTAATTTTATAATAAAAAAGATCTACAGGATGTAACTCTGGATCAGTACAGGATAATTAATGTATGTACACAGTGACTCCACCAGCAGAATAGTGAGCGCAGCTCTGCAGTATAATACAGGATGTAACTCAGGAGCAGTACAGGATAAGTAATGTATGTACACAGTGACTCCACCAGCAGAATAGTGAGTGCAGCTCTGGAGTATAATACAGGATGTAACTCAGGAGCAGTACAGGATAAGTAATGTATGTACACAGTGACTCCACCAGCAGAATAGTGAGTGCAGCTCTGGGGTATAGAACAGGATGTAACTCAGGAGCAGTACAGGATAAGTAATGTATGTACACAGTGACTCCACCAGCAGAATAGTAAGTGCAGCTCTGGAGTATAATACAAGATGTAACTCAGGAGCAGTACAGGATAAGTAATGTATGTACACAGTGACTCCACCAGCAGAATAGTGAGCGCAGCTCTGCAGTATAATACAGGATGTAACTCAGGAGCAGTACAGGATAAGTAATGTATGTACACAGTGACTCCACCAGCAGAATAGTGAGTGCAGCTCTGGAGTATAATACAGGATGTAACTCAGGAGCAGTACAGGATAAGTGATGTATGTACACAGTGACTCCACCAGCAGAATAGTGAGTGCAGCTCTGGGGTATAATACAGGATGTAACTCAGGAGCAGTACAGGATAAGTAATGTATGTACACAGTGACTCCACCAGCAGAATAGTAAGTGCAGCTCTGGAGTATAATACAGGATGTAACTCAGGAGCAGTACAGGATAAGTAATATATGTACACAGTGACTCCACCAGCAGAATAGTGAGTGCAGCTCTGCGGTATAATACAGGATGTAACTCAGGAGCAGTACAGGATAAGTGATGTATGTACACAGTGACTCCACCAGCAGAATAGTGAGTGCAGCTCTGGAGTATAATACAGGATGTAACTCAGGAGCAGTACAGGATAAGTGATGTATGTACACAGTGACTCCACCAGCAGAATAGTGAGTGCAGCTCTGCGGTATAATACAGGATGTAACTCAGGATCAGTACAGGATAATTAATGTATGTACACAGTGACTCCACCAGCAGAATAGTGAGTGCAGCTCTGGGGTATAATACATGATGTAACTCAGAATCAGTACAGGATAATTAATGTATGTACACAGTGACTCCACCAGCAGAATGCCAACTGTGGATGCCTGCTGAGGGCTATTTGATTATTCTGATTGGAGATTTGTGTGTTTCACTGCATATGTGTCATACGGGTGCTAAACAGTAACTGAGGCTCAGCCCCGTTCTATACATCAGCCTGCATTGTACACCGCAGTAAAGCAGTCGGCACATGTGTGATACAAGATTCTGACTTACCTTTTCGATTATGCCCAGATCCCCGCTGCTCATGACATCTCTGACAGTTGCCCCGGCTTTCTCAGCCACCGAGTGTGCGGCGGCCACCAACCTCGCTAACAAAATAGGAGCTGAAGACATTGTGAACGCTGGCAGGAGATAAGCAACGCAGACAAATGTTAGTGGCCATAACAGCATCCAGCAGACGCCTACCCCACTGCACGGGCCGCGGCGGGAGGTTTGTGAATGGCCTCACAAGTCCCCGGCAGGAGACAAACACTCGTCCTTCATCAGACTGTGAATGGCGGCCCAACAGGACTCAGATCTAGAAACGAGACCCATTGGTGGGATCCATCAACTCTCAGCTGGGACCGCTCATGGGAGAACTCTGGCTGACACTGCGTATGGGATAACTGTCTGGCTGAGACCATGGCAGTGCTCACCGACCGGGAAGGCCCACAGTGGGGGGGCTCACCAACTGGTAAGGCCCGCGGGGAATAAGGGGGGGGGGGGGTGCTTACCGACCGGGAAGGCCCGCAGTGGGGGGGCTCACCAACTGGGAAGGCCTGCGGGGGGATGAGGGGGGGGGTGCTCACCGACCGGGAAGGCCCGCGGGGAATGAGGGGGGGGCGGTGCTCACCGACTGGGAAGGCCCGCAGTGGGGGGGGGGGGGGGGGGGGCTCACCAACTGGGAAGGCCCGCGGGGAATGGGGGGGTTGTGCTCACCGACCGCAAAGGCCCGCAGGAAGTCAGAGATAACAACAAGTAAGCGATATAGTGAGCAATACGTTTGCATTTACACGGACCGATTGAGCAAATCTGTTACGTGCAAACGGGCCGTAATGCAGGGGCTTACTACTGAAATGTGCGTGCTGATTGGCCGGATTTTCCAGCAGAGTGTGTGTGCCGCGGATATGGACCGTCTGCGACATTGTAACCCGAAATCAGACTCCATGTTCAACATCCGGGACGGACCGTGATGTGCGGAAAATATGGTGTCCCGGGGGGGGGGTGTTAATAAAACTCTAAAAGTACCATAAACTCCTCGGCGATGGAGAACAGGGGGCGCTTGTCCTCCTGAGCAGTAATCCTGCAGCTCCCGCTGACCCGCCTGCAATCACAGCAGGCCGGAGGCTGTTTACACAGCGGGCGGAGGCTGCAGATGACATTGCTGGCCGCCACCTTTACTCCAGAGTATGAGGATTGTGCAATCAGACGAGCGGCCGGCAACCAGCACTGTTATGTGAGCACGGGGAGCTCGGTGGGGATGCCGCCGTGTGAACGCTCCCCGCTTTTAGGCGCGGTTTTTGCATTTGCTGAGTTTTTTGAAGTCCCATTGTTTTCTGTGGACAAAATGAAGCGGAAAACGAAACCGGCGCGGCGATTCTTCATTTTACACGATGCGCATTTTAAATGCATTTTTGAAAAAAAACGTTGTGAAAACACGGACCGCGTTACAAATCACTGCGACGCGCCTGTCAGTGTATGCTGCCGTGTAACACGCCGGGTGAGCGGTGCTCTTACACGGGCGATTCTTCCCGGCAGGAACAGAAAAAAACCATTCTATTTGAAAATGGCGGAAAGCAGCTGAAAAACCTTGACTTTTGCCCGACAACCAAAAACACTCAAGTAAAGAAAAACGTCACAAAAACAAAAATGTTTGCATCGACTTCTAGTTAATATAAGGGGGAAATGGCGCAACGTCCGGGCGTTGTGATGCAAACTCTATGTGCGAACCGCCCGGCTGGAAACACTGCGGTCATGAAGGGGTTAAAGGAGCTTTCCACCTTGTTGTAGGGACCTTCCGCTGGACGCACCGCAGCATACGGCTGGAGCCGCCGGCGCAGAGATCCACGCCGCAACCCGGAGCGCTGCAGGCAGAAGTCAGCAGTTTATGAATTGCGCATCAATATCCGCGAAGAGCCGCGCTGAACTTTCCGCGTTCGCATTCTGTCCCGTAAAAGAGAACATTGATGGCTGTCGGTAAAATAAGACCCCCTGCAAAAAAAAAAGGGGGCCACAGCAAAGACCCTGCACCCCGTCCCCTCCTATTACGGATACGGCAGAAGGCGTCATTAATAATCCCGCCCGCCACGTCTGACTTTGTCGCCTACCTACCTGCGCGGCGCAGACTGCAGACAGCGCTGACTGCCAGTAAGTGCAGCGGTCTGCACAACATCTCTCCTCATGTACTTCCTATGTCAGCGGGCTCCTCCTGGGTCCTAGAGCCCTCATATCTGCTGACTCACAGACCCTGCGCTGATATAATCATATTACGCTCCAGCAGCGTTCCCGCGGACATTCATCTGGCGGCTGACACCCCTCCGCCAGGCGCCTTCATCCCATTTAGTGGCCCCATCCGTCTCTCTGTACGGCACCCAGCTTTCCCAGAGTCCTGAACGGCGAGGAATCTGTTACTGTGACTGTGAACAGAGTGGTCGTTCAGGAGTCGGGGAAGCTGGGTGACACTCGTGCTGGAGCTGGCGGCCATATTGGTTGTCACAAACCACTAATGCGCGCCGTTCTGGATCTGACGCAACGCGATCAGGAAACGGCAAGAAATTCAAACGCGCGGCTCTCCTGTGATGGCGGCAACGTCCGGATCGCAGCCCGTCCACATCCAGCAGTTTAGCGTCACACAGCTGCAGTTTTTCGGCGCGTCGTCGTGTAGCTCCGCGTCCAGCGATGCGTTTTTCTCACGGAACGCATGGCAATCGCAGGGAAGACGGCAGTTTACCAGCGCCCTGCTGGTCGGAGTGGTATAGCGCTCGTCCGTGTGCCTACGGTCTTCGCTGCGTGCGACCGGTCACGCATGGCAATCGCAGGGAAGATGGCAGTTTACCAGCGCGCTGCTGGTCGGAGTGATATAGCGCTCGTCCGTGTGCATATGGTCTTCGCTGCGTGCGACCGGTCACACATGGCAGCTGTGCGCCGCGACAACAAGCCGCACACCAGTCACACATGTTTTGTCGCGCGGCTCTTCCACAACACGTGTCGCTGCAGGCGAAGGATGCGATGGAGGATCGGTAACACGCGTGCGGCGAGGACTCTGGTGGAGCGACGCCAAGATGGCAGCGTGACGTCACAAGTAACGACCGCGAGCGCGGAAACGCTGCGACACGCATCTGATGGAACCGGAGCGCAACTCCGTAGTCAGAGATCGCGAATCACAAGTGACCGATGACGACACTCCGGCGCTACCGCAACGGTACAGTCACACACGATTGTGCTTGCAATTTACCACTATAGGTGACATATAGGTGATACATATATAGGTGACATGTAGGTGATACATATATAGGTGACATGAAGGTAGGATATAGGTGACAGGTGAGATACAGGTGGTATGTAGGTAGGATATAGGTGACATGAAGGTGACATGTAGGTAGGATATAGGTGACATGTAGGTAGGATATAGGTGACATGTAGGTAGGATATAGGTGACAGGTGAGATACAGGTGACATGTAGGTGGTATGTAAGTAGGATATAGGTGACGTGATATATAGGTGATATGTAGGTAGGATATAGGAGACGGGTGAGATACAGGTGGTATGTAGGTAGGATATAGGGGATATGTGATATATAGGTGACAGACGAGATATAGGTGATATATACGTAGGATATGGGTGACAGGTGAGATATAGGTGACCTGTAGGTGGTATGTAAGTAGGATATAGGTGATGTGATATATAGGTGACAGGTGAGATACAGGTGGTATGTAGGTAGGATATAGGTGACATGTGATATATAGGTGACAGACGAGATATAGGTGATATATATGTAGGATATGGGTGACAGGTGAGATATAGGTGACAGGTGAGATACAGGTGACATGTAGGTGGTATGTAAGTAGGATATAGGTGATGTGATATATAGGTGACATGTAGGTAGGATATAGGTGACAGACGAGATATAGGTGATATATATGTAGGATATGGGTGACAGGTGAGATATAGGTGACATGTAGGTAGGATACAGGTGAAATATGGGTGACATGTAGGTGGTATGTAAGTAGGATATAGGGGACGTGATATATAGGTGACAGGTGAGATATGGGTGATGTATACATAGGATATAGGTGAAAGATAATATATAGGTGACATGTAGGTAGGATTTAGGTGACAGGTGAGATACAGGTGTCATGTAGGTGGTATGTAAGTAGGATATAGGTGACATGTGACATAGGTGATAGGCGAGATATAGGTGACATATACGTAGGATATAGGTGACAGGTGAGATACAGGTGTCATGTAAGTAGGATATAGATGACAGGCGAGATATAGGTGACATACGTAGGATATAGGTGACAGGTGAGATATAGGTGATATGTAGGTAGGATATAGGTGACGGTGATTTCATTCTATAAGAACACACCTATATACACTATATGACCCGTATGACTATATATATATATACACACTATCTGACACGTGGAGTCCCTGACGGACGGGCTGCTGAACGCGCCCGGTGTTTTGGTCCTCGGCGGCCGCCGTCTCTCTCCTCTCCGCTCGCCGTAGTCATGGCGTGGGTCCTCCGCCGCCCGCTGTCCGCTTCCCGGTTTTGCTGGAGGGTGAGAGCCGCCTCCGGGCTGAGCAGCCATGAGAGCCCCGAGCAGAGGAGCCGCTACCGGGACACCGTGCTGCTGCCGCACACCGACTACCCCATCCGCCGGAGCGCCGAGGACACCGTCAGCACCGAGCTGCGCCTGCAGGAGGTCAGGGGGCGCTGATGGGGCACAGAGGTCAGGGGGCGCCGGGACGGAAGAGGTCAGGGGGTGCTGGGATGAAGGGGAGGTCAGGGGGCGCTGATGGGGCACAGAAGTCAGTGGGTGCCGGGACGAAGGAGGGTTGAGGGGTATGTTGGGGGGCGCAGGGGCAGAGCAGGATTTCGGCAGGTTCAGTGTTGGGGGATCTCGGGGGGCTAAGACAGTTGGGGAGGTCATATACGAGGGGTCTTTGCGGCAAGGCGGTGGTGGTATTCGCCCGCTGTGCCCTCACCCTTGTTACGATGTCTCTCTGCAGAGGGGCGGTTGGAGGCGCTGTGCCCCATATTTGCCCACTGCGCCCTCACCCTTGTAACATTGTCTCTGCTGTGGGGCGGTCGGGGGCGCTGTGCCCTGTACTTACCCGCTGTGCCCTCACCCTTGTTATGTTGTCTCTCTGTAACGGGGTGGTTGGAGGGGCGCTGTGCCCGGTATTTGCTCGCTGTGCCCTCACCCTTGTAACGTTGTCTCTCTGCAGAGGGGTGGTCGGGGGCGCTGTGCCCGGTATTTGCCCGCTCTGCCCTCACCCTTCTTACTTTGTCTCTCTGCAGAGGGGTGGTTGGGGGCGCTGTGCCCGGTATTTGCCCGCTCTGCCCTCACCCTTCTTACTTTGTCTCTCTGCAGAGGGGTGGTCGGGGGCACTGTGCCCGGTATTTGCCTGCTCTGCCCTCCCCCTTGTTATGTTGTCTCTCTGTAGCGGGGCGGTCGGAGTGGCGCTGTGCCTTGTATTTACCCGCTGTGCCCTCACCTTTGTTACGTTGTCTCTGTAGCGGGGTGGTTGGAGGGGCGCTGTGACCGGTATTTGCCCACTCTGCCCTCACCCTTGTAACGTCTCTCTGTAGCGGGGCGGTCGGAGGCGCTGTGCCCGGTATTTGCCCGCTCTGCCCTCACCCTTGTTATGTTGTCTCTCTGTAGCGGGGCGGTCGGAGTGGCGCTGTGCCCTCTCCCTTGTTACGTTGTCTCTGTAGTGGGGCGGTTGGAGGGGCGCTGTGCCCGGTATTTGCCCACTCTGCCCTCACCCTTGTAACGTCTCTCTGTAGCAGGGCGGTCGGAGGCGCTGTGCCCGGTATTTGCCCGCTCTGCCCTCACCCTTGTAACGTCTCTCTGTAGCGGGGCGGTCGGAGGCGCTGTGCCCGGTATTTGCCCGCTCTGCCCTCACCCTTGTAACGTCTCTCTGTAGCGGGGCGGTCGGAGGCGCTGTGCCCGGTATTTGCCCGCTCTGCCCTCACCCTTGTAACGTCTCTCTGTAGCGGGGCGGTCGGAGGCGCTGTGCCCGGTATTTGCCCGCTCTGCCCTCACCCTTGTAATGTCTCTCTGTAGCGGGGCGGTCGGAGGCGCTGTGCCCGGTATTTGCCCGCTCTGCCCTCACCCTTGTAACGTCTCTCTGTAGCGGGGCGGTCGGAGGCGCTGTGCCCGGTATTTGCCCGCTCTGCCCTCACCCTTGTTACGTTGTCTCTCTGTAGCGGGGCGGTCGGAGGCGCTGTGCCCGGTATTTGCCCGCTCTGCCCTCACCCTTGTTATGTTGTCTCTCTTGCAGGAGACGGACTTCCTGCAGCTTTATAACTGGCAGAAAGAAAGAAAAACCAGGAAGGAGTTCAGCCTCCACGACGGCCCGCCCTACGCCAACGGAGACCCCCATGTTGGGCACGCGCTGAATAAAGTAAGTACTTCCGTGGTTGTCTGACCGCCCTCTGGGCTAAAAACCGCCCCGAGCCGGAGGCCAATCAGGTTGCAGAGATAAGCGGCAGTGAGGAGCTACAGCGCCGCTTACCTCTAATAACATTACAGCGGGCTGAGCTTTAGTCGTCCAGACCGGGTGCTTCTCACAGCGGAGGGTTTGCTCCATCGTAACCAGCCTGACCATCGCCTGTGAGATGCATCCTCCGCACTGATACGGGAGAGATTTGTGCTGCTGACCTCTCACAGCTGAGGGTTTGTTACAGTTTCATCCTCTGTTGGTCCGTCTGCAGTCCAGGCTGTTTATCTCCTAGATCAGTGTTCCCCAACCCCAGTCCTCAAGGACCCCCAACAGGTCATGTGTTCAGGATTTGATCAGTGTTGTACAGGTGATGTAATAATTGTCGGTCCTCAGACATTGCCACAGGTGGTCTTACTATAGGAGATCCTGAAAACATGACCTGTTGGTGGTCCTAGAGGACTGGAGTTGGGGACCCCTGGCCTAGAGGATCCTCTGCCGTACGAGCGCATCCTCTCCGTGTAACACCGCATGTTGGGAGGCTGAGCTCCGCTGTGGATCGGCACCAAGACTGCGGTACGAGCGCATCCTCTCCGTGTAACACCCGTGTTGGGAGGGTGAGCTCCGCTGTGGATCGGCACCAAGACTGCGGTACGAGCGCATCCTCTCCGTGTAACACCGCGTGTTGGGAGGCTGAGCTCCGCTGTGGATCGGCACCAAGACTGCGGTACGAGCGCATCCTCTCCATGTAACACCCGTGTTGGGAGGCTGAGCTCCGCTGTGGATCGGCACCAAGACTGCGGTACGAGCGCATCCTCTCCTTGTAACACCCGTGTTGGGAGGCTGAGCTCCGCTGTGGATCGGCACCAATACTGCGGTACGAACGCATCCTCTCCGTGTAACACCCGTGATGGGAGGCTGAGCTCCGCTGTGGATCGGCACCAAGACTGCGGTACGAGCGCATCCTCTCCGTGTAACACCCGTGATGGGAGGCTGAGCTCCGCTGTGGATCGGCACCAAGACTGCGGTACGAGCGCATCCTCTCCGTGTAACACCCGTGTTGGGAGGCTGAGCTCCGCTGTGGATCGGCACCAAGACTGCGGTACGAGCGCATCCTCTCCGTGTAATACCCGTGTTGGGAGGCTGAGCTCCGCTGCGGATCGGCACCAAGACTGCGGTTTTTAACGCAGAAATGAATCAGATTTTTGTGTGGCTCTCCTACTGCGGATCGGCCAGTCCCGCCGCGTGTGAACGAACCCCCATGGATTCTGCCGCGGAAATCACCTCTCAAACCACGGCTGTTCATCCACGGTCCCCAGAATGGGCAAAACCCACATGCAGCCTCTGCGGACGCGTCGCTTCTTCATGTGCATCCGTGTTGTTGGCACAGTCGCGCTCACAGACCTCCTGTGTGCCCCACACTAGGTGTGGTTGGTACGACCTCGCAGAGAACCCCACAGGCTACATGACACAGTGCCGTCCTGCCGACCCCGGCGTCGCTCATCACTCAACGGTTTAAGAACCCCCAGTGGCCGGTCGTTAGGAATAGCCGGTTATGGCTCGCACTCCTAGCACTCGGATCAGCGGCTAACCCTCCTCTTACACGCTGCTCTTCATGCTTCTTCTCAGCAAGTATTTCAACCTAAAGCTTTCCTGTTTATCTGGCATCTATGCAAATTAGGAAGATGGAACCGTCCCTCTGCAGCGCCACCTCTTGGATGGCAGTATTCCTGCAGATCGGTGTCCGACCCTTTATTATACCGGTCTGTAGAGCAATGATGGGCAATGAACCAAAAGCCAGGACCCGTCCACAGACCGCGGGTTCGGGGGGTCGCCCCTCATCAGCGGGCAGTAGAATCTGGCTTGGGGCGGGAGGGGTGACATCACTCCTTAAGGAGACCTCTAGAAGGTGTGAGGAGACTTACAAGGCCACGCAGGCTCCTCGGGGTGATATCTGGCATCTTGTGTTACTTGCAGCGTTTGTGCTTTACATCAACTGTAGACTCGAGATCGCAGGATGAAGATCCGTCGTCCTCCAAGATCCGAGACGTCTTGCTTTATGTTAGAAGCTTCTTTAGCTCCTTAGATGAGGAACAGACAGAACGGCTTCTTGTCCACACGGGGCGGCCAATCCATCACGGCAAAGCCAGGCGGAATCAAAAGATGCAGCATGTCAGTTTTTTGGGTTTTTTTTCCTGCTGCGGCCTCGCTCCTCTCTATGGGGAGAGAAAAGTGCAGCGGAATGTTGGCAGCCGGATTGCTTCAAATCCGCGGCGGAATGTCGGCAGAATGCTGCGGGTTTTGAAGCTGCGCTTTTCCAGCAGAATTCCCGCAGTTTTTTGGTGGGGGATCTCCGCTGGAGATCGGCCCGTGTGACCCAGCCTCACACCGCATTAGGTATTTCTTTGTTCTATGAGGGTTAAAATTCTAAGTGCAACACCAATCCGGCCCACCCCACTTGCCCCGTTGCCGGCCGTAAAAAGAGACACCACACAGGGATCTGGTCTAGCTCCTCACACGGGAGAAAAAAACTGCGCACTTTATTACAGATTACATGAGATCTTATACCCTCTGCCCTCTCACCATTAGGGGGTGATGGGCTCATAACCATATATGGGCAGTCCGGATTTGCGGACTGAGACAGTGAAAATTATGTACATGGTTGAACATCTTGATATGGGCTTCTGGGAAAACAGCCAAGTACATGCGTCCTTGCGTCTGGTTCGGTATCTTCTCTGAATTTCTAGAACATCTTCTTGCAAAGCCTTGGGATATCTGATGTAAGGCGACATTTAAGTTTTTTCTCATTTGGAATTGAATAAAACTTGCATATAGGTATAAAAGTATAAAGAACATATGGCAATATATATATATATACCCTCACAGTTCCGCACTCGGGTTTTGCCCGTTGATTGGACTAAATCTGCATTCGGATCCGCGGCACAAACTGCAGCAGACAGACATGGAGTCTACATGGGAAGCCACTCTGCGAACCGTAGGGCCGCTCTCACGGTGGTCGCTTTTTACCGCAATCAGCACAGTGTTCCGACCGCCGTGCTAATTGCGGTACAACGCTCCCATTGATTTCAGTGGGGCCCCGCAGACCTGCACTCCACGATTTTTCAAGTGTAGTCTGTTTTTTTTTTTTTCATGCCGCCTTATGTTTTTTAACGCACCTTATCGCCCATCACAATGGGGCGTGTTAAAAACCGCCATGACGTGTCAGAAACACAGCTTGCAGTGAAATGCTGATTTCAAACATGGCGTTTTGTGAACACGTGTGTGACAGTGGTTATTATTAAAGGTTATTAAAGGGGTTGTCCAGTGTTCTAAAAACATGGCTCCCACTAACTTCATAGAATGGTAGAGTTGGAAGGACCTCCAGGGTCATCTGGTCCAACCCCCTGCTCAGTGCAGGATCACTAAATCATCCCAGACAGATCAGCCTTTGTTTGAATACTTCCACTGAAGGAGAACTCCCCGCCTCCCGTGGCAACCTGTTCCACTCATTGATCCCCTCACTGTCTAATATCTAATCTGTGTCTCCTCCCTTTCAGTTTTCATCCCATTGCTTCTAGTCTTTCCTTGTGCAGATGAGAATAGGGCTGATCCCTCTGCACTGTGACAGCCCTTCAGATATTTGTAGACAGCTATTAAGTCTCCTCTCAGCCTTCTCTTCTGCAAGCTAAACATTCCCAGATCCTTTAACCGCTCCTCATAGGACATGATTTGCAGACCGCTCACCATCTTGGTAACTCTTCGTTGAACTTGCTTCAGTTTGTCTGTCTTTTTTTTAAAGGGCGGTGCCCAGAACTGGACACATGTCAATGAAGCTGAACTGCATTACCACACACAACCTTATGGACAAGGGTGGCGCTATGTTTGGGGAAAAAGAATAGCTATGTTTTTAGAATCCTGGATAACCCCTTTACGTTTTATAACCTTAGAATTTGCACAAAAAATGTTTCTATTCACTGACAGCCAGCAGAGATCTTTGAATTGAAGAGCAAAGTATATTCTTTGTTTAAAAAAAACAATCCCACGCCCAGAAGAAGCTGTCGTTCTCCTGCAGACCCCGTCCTGTGGTTCCATCTCAGACAGATCTGTAAATGATGCCTGTACAACACCGAGAAGAGATTTCGCCCCGTTACCAGAGGAGGGCGCATTATTGGAATGTTAGAGGCTGGATGGTCGTATCGATGAATTGTCCCCCACCAGCCGTTCTAGCCAGCCTGTTAGGGGGTGTTGGGACCAGTGGATGGGGGCACACAAGGTGACTGGGCTCAGGATGCTGGATGCCCCCTACAGACCAACAGTAGACCTCTTGTATCCCAGCTAGAGGTGTACAGTAGGTTCCTAGAGCCTCCATGCCCACCCGTATCACATCTTGTACCCCCTCTAGCGTGGATACAACAGGGTACTAGAGCCTCCATGCCCACCCGTATCACATCTTGTACCCCTCTAGCGTGGATACAACAGGGTACTAGAGCTCATGCCACCGTATCCATCTTGTACCCCCTCTAGCGTGGATACAACAGGGTACTAGAGCCTCCATGCCCACCCGTATCACATCTTGTACCCCCTCTAGCGTGGATACAACAGGGTACTAGAGCCTCCATGCCCACCCGTATCACATCTTGTACCCCCTCTAGCTTGGATACAACAGGGTACTAGAGCCTCCATGCCCACCCGTATCACATCTTGTACCCCCTCTAGCTTGGATACAACAGGGTACTAGAGCCTCCATGCCCACCCGTATCACATCTTGTACCCCCTCTAGCTTGAATACAACAGGGTACTAGAGCCTCCATGCCCACCCGTATCACATCTTGTACCCCCTCTAGCGTGGATACAAAAGGGTACTAGAGCCTCCATGCCCACCCGTATAACATCTTGTACCCCCTCTAGCTTGGATACAACAGGGTACTAGAGCCTCCATGCCCACCCGTATCACATCTTGTACCCCCTCTAGCTTGGATACAACAGGGTACTAGAGCCTCCATGCCCACCCGTATCACATCTTGTACCCCCTCTAGCTTGGATACAACAGGGTACTAGAGCCTCCATGCCCACCCGTATCACATCTTGTACCCCCTCTAGCGTGGATACAACAGGGTACTAGAGCCTCCATGCCCACCCGTCTCACATCTTGTACCCCCTCTAGCTTGGATACAACAGGGTACTAGAGCCTCCATGCCCGCCCGTATCACATCTTGTACCCCTTCTAGCTTGGATACAGCAGGGTACTAGAGCCTCCATGCCTGCCCGTATCACATCTTGTACCCCCTCTAGCTTGGATACAACAGGGTACTAGAGCCTCCATGCCCACCCGTATCACATCTTGTACCCCCTCTAGCTTGGATACAACAGAGTACTAGAGCCTCCATGCCCACCCGTCTCACATCTTGTACCCCCTCTAGCTTGGATACAACAGGGTACTAGAGCCTCCATGCCCGCCCGTATCACATCTTGTACCCCTTCTAGCTTGGATACAGCAGGGTACTAGAGCCTCCATGCCTGCCCGTATCACATCTTGTACCCCTTCTAGCTTGGATACAGCAGGGTACTAGAGCCTCCATGCCTGCCCGTATCACATCTTGTACCCCCTCTAGCTTGGATACAACAGGGTACTAGAGCCTCCATGCCCACCCGTATCACATCTTGTACCCCCTCTAGCTTGGATACAACAGGGTACTAGAGCCTCCATGCCTGCCCGTATCACATCTTGTACCTCTTCTAGCTTGGATACAGCAGGGTACTAGAGCCTCCATGCCTGCCCGTATCACATCTTGTACCCCCTCTAGCTTGGATTCAACAGGGTACTAGAGCCTCCATGCCCACCCGTATCACATCTTGTACCCCCTCTAGCTCGGATACAGCAGGGTACTAGAGCCTCTCTTCAGTTGATTGTATACTATGTATAAAGTTGGCACACTTCTTTTTTCTTTTCCTTTGCAGATCCTGAAGGACATCACTAATCGCTTCCACATGATGAGGGGCTACAACGTGAGCTTCGTGCCCGGGTGGGACTGCCACGGGCTGCCAATAGAGCTGATGGCCCTGGCAGAGATGGGGGAGACATCCGACAGCCTCTCGCCCATGGAGATACGAAGCAGAGGTATGAGGACAGGTGGCGGGCAGATCCAGTTCAAGGGAACCGGTGGGCAGGATTGTCGCTGTTAATCCGCCGCTCTTCGCTGTCCGGCCTGTTTGGTGCGTCACATTGTATTTGTCTGCAAACGCAGAATAGGAGTGAGGGGCCTTTACACGGGGGGGGGGGGGGGGGGGGGGGGTCACATCCTCCCAGGGAACTCGGAGCAAGTTCACACTTGCAGATATGCACTTTTACCAATAATGTCCGGAAGACATTAGTGTTTGCAAGGAGATAATAAGTGATGATTTGCTATCGTGCACCAATGATGGATCGGTCCTAAACCAGTGCGCTTGACGCCTTGACCTTCGGTAGGAAACCGACAGTCAAGACATTGGGCAGAGTCTATTTTCCAACGGATGTCGTGTGTTAACGCTCACCACGCTGCCAACAGTGTGACACCATGCTTGAGATGGATACGGGAAATGTACCCGTCGGACAAGGTCCGGGATGTAGAGGCAGTAATAGGCAACTAACTCTTAAGATAGGAAGGATCGTCATGGATCCAGTGCCCGGGTGGAACACCTAGTGGACAGCTTAGTCCTCGCCAGGAAGATGTACCAACTGGAAGGGCTTTAATAAACAGCCTCCTGTTACCCAGACAAGTCTTATGAGAAGCCTTATATAAGTCCTCGTCCAGAGAACGGTAGTAAAAAAAGGGCCACTAACTGCGAGAGGTCGGACCTAACATCAGCGCGTCCCATTGGCCAGAGGATTCAGCGCTACGGAGCAGGAAAAATGGAATCCCGGGCGCAGAAGCGAACGCTACAAGGGACTGCAGAGAGATTCTGGCCTTCTTCACTCCAGAGGATAGAAACAGGCACTTGTTCCATATCACCCCTGCCGAAGAACAAGGAGGGACAAACCAACATACCTGCGGCCAGGCCTGGGGGAGCAGGAGACCCCCAAGGCTGGAGGGTATCCAGGTAAGGAGCGCTGCTCATTAGGGGGTAACAGTGTCCCATGCAGCGCTGCTTGCCCTCCCCGTGTGGGGTAATCAGGGAGGTTGGATCAACCCCGATGCCAGCTAGAGGGGAAAAACCAAAAACAACAACGCTAAAATAAAGAACCAGAGAAGCCGAGCGGAGCGAGGCGAAACCTCATCAGCGCAGCGCCGGCCAGAAAACACTTTATTGTACACTTTAGTATAAAACCACACATATTTGGCATCATCGTATCCGTAACAACACGACAATAACCTGAAGGCACCATTTACCCTCCATGGTAAATACTGTAAAAAAAAGCAAAAAAACGTGTGTACCCCAATATGGTAGCAATAGAAACCACAGTTCATCACGCAGAGAACAAGCCCTCGCAGAGCTCCGTCCGTGGAGAAATACAGAGGTTATGGTGAAAGATGTGACGCGTCCCCCCCATAGTAGGAGGCCGATGAGCTTACAGAGGAAGTGCGCTCCGTCTGTGAACCCTTTACATGCCTCCACCTACATTGAGCGTGGCATGTGAGGGGTTAAAGTGGGAGGCTGGCCATCAGTCCCAACCGTCTCCTGGGATGGCACTGGGGCACTGCTCAGTCCATGCCATCCTTGGGACGTAAACTTATGTTGTGTTGTGTTACGTACCGTGTGCCCATGACATAAACTTACGTCCTTTGGTGTTAAAGGGGTTTTCCCATTAAAGACCTCTTCTATCCACAGGGGGGATTAATGTTTAATCTCTGGGGTACAAATGCCACATATGAATGGAACCGCAGTGCGTATGACCAGCCGCTGCTCCACTCACCTCTGATCTCCGCCTTCCCATAGAAATGAATGGCGCTGTAGGTGAGTATAGGCACAACTGCTCCAATCATATGGGGCATTCAGGTGTGCCGGTCTCGGAATCTCATGGGTTCCCTCTATGGGGAACATTTATAAATGTTTTGCACCAGTTTCTGGCGTAAATGGTCGCATATGTTTGTGCAAGAGGGTATTTGTGCAGAATTAGTGACTTTTCTCTCTTCTGGCCCCTCTGGAGCTAAAGATTCATGTATGATTTATGCCAGAAACTGACGTCCATTAAACCAGACCTTTCCACCCCGTCGGACCTGACATACATTTCTGCGGAGGCGCACGGAGTTTCCGGGGATGTGCTTCATACATGCAGACATGTGCGCCTCTTGATGTATTAACAGCGCATCGGGGAGATTCCACTAAGCCCGGCGTCGGTCATGGTCCCTGATGTTTCTGTATGTTGGGACACCTGAGCCGATGACTTGGGACAACGACAAGAACTTTGGCCGTGTTGGAACAGTTAGCATTGTTTAGTGACTTTCCCCTGACAGTCGTACATTGGGATGCAGCGACGCCCCACAGACTTACTGCTGCTCCACACAACCACAATGGAGGCTGAACCCAAGGGGAGCGATCACCGTGATCCTCTGGGAGGTACGGTCTCACTAGGGTTCCTTCATACCGTGCGGCGCGGCGCTCCTTGTCATGTGACCGGGTCTGTAATAACCGCACTGACACTATCTGTAATACTCTCCTCCATTTCTCTCCAGCTCGGGCGTTTGCAGAAAAGGCCATTGAGAAGCAGAAGTCGTCCTTCATCCGCTGGGGAGTGATGGCGGACTGGGAGAACTGCTATTACACGTTTGATCAGAAGTACGAGGCAAAGCAGCTCGGCATTTTCTACATAATGCATGAAAAGGTAACGCCGGTCCTCCAGGTCTACGACATCTTTATGTGTTTATGGACCTTAAACTCCTCCGACCCTCTGGGTCTGGACAAACAAAGCTGGCTGCACGGCTTCTCGGACAGCCTGATGCACGCTGTGCATAGTATACATCATTAGTATAGGGCATCAATCAGTGCTGCCCATGTGAGCAGCATGTCGTGTCCTAGACTACCAGTGTGCAGCGTGTAGTGTCCTAGACTACCAGTGTGCAGCGTGTAGTGTCCTAGACTACCAGTGTGCAGCGTGTAGTGTCCTAGACTACCAGTGTGCAGCGTGTAGTGTCCTAGACTACCAGTGTGCACTAATACACAGCGTGTATCAGGTAGTCAGGTGCGGCCATCTTTGTCCCTTTAAGGGCCCGTTCACGTGGGCGTATTTTCTGTCCTGTTTTACTGCTATATTCTTTGCAGCCTGAACGTGGACAGTATACGTGCCCATTGGATTACGTTGGTGTCATGAGATATGCGTTTTTTATGTGAACCAGTGAAGTGCGTTTGGAAAAAACAATCTGCACATGTCCGATTTTGGTGCGTCGGCAAAGACCAAAATTGCCCAATAAAGTCTGTGGATGCTTAAATACAAACCTCAGTGGCCACACGTGAGGCATCTGTATCCCCTGTGGGGGGGGGGGGGGGTTCCTTCTCTGCACCCATTTTTTTCTGTGGGTTGTGACAAAGTTGGTATCGTCGGGTTGTCGGGCCGGTGTGTTTTTTTTTTTTTTCTTGTGAAAACGCAGAGAACACGGATACAACACAAACATGAGAACCGCGCAGACGCTCCAAAAACGCAATGGTGCATTTTTCACAGACCAGTTTGCATTCGCCCCGTGCGGCCTAAAAGCGGCTCTACAGCAGAGTCTTGATATGAGGAGACCCCGAGGCGTTGTGGTTGTATGGCGTCCTTCGCCCCAGTATTCCATGTAATGTAACCGTGATTGTGAAGGCGGATCTGATCTCCATGCGAACTCCCTGCTGTCATTTACACCATAAACTGTCGCTGCTCCATTCTTGTGAGCCGCTGTAACAAGGTGGGGTTTGCACTTGCTCTTTTTTTTTTTTTTTTTAGTACAGTCGCCTCTCCAGCCGCCTGCGACGAGGGTGATGTAGTGACCGCCATCCACGCACCACTCTGACATCTCACACTGGCACGTTTGCCAACCATGTATTCTAATTTGCCCACTAATGGGAGTGATTGTCTGTGCCGGCGCGAGACTTCGGGTGGTAAAGCCTGCTGAGCCGTCCCTTTAAAGCCTGCTGAGCCGTCCCTTTAAGGAATGGATGAACTTGTTCTAGTGTGTTCTAATGTATTTTTGTTTTTTAGGGTCACATCTACCAGGATTACAGACCCGTCTTCTGGTCTCCATCAACAAGGTAAGAAAATCGACCGCCTGTCACATACATACATACATACATACATGCAAACCTGCAGGCAGTCGTGTAATTGGGTGTTGTGATAAACCCTGAGAATCCCCCCAGCCAATTGTAACGCAGCCGTAACCTCACACGCCCAGCGGGGTCTTTATCAGCTCCTGGTCCTTAAAGAACACTGGCATAAAGCCATGTAAGTTCTTTTTTATGTTTCAGTTCTCTTAGGAGACTCTCTCACTCAGAGTAGCAGCAGTTTGTGCTCCAGAGCTGCTCTTCCTTCTGGATCCGGGAGCTGCAGGCTGTTCAACACTTGTCACCCATTCACAGACGTCTCCCCGCTGTAACAGAGTATGTCAGGCTGAAAAGAGACAAATGTTCAGCCTGTTTCATCTCTTGTATATGGTATTCCCTGTGTCTGCTCTGATTCTAGGACACGTGGGGGGCGCTGATACATAATATATAATGGGGTATGATTACTACATGGCAGCGCTCATGCTCTGCAGGCCAGCAATGCTGAATGCATCCCAGTTAGCCGGTTACACAACACTCTGATTAGTGTTTGTTATATACCCGTATCCGGTTCTGCTGGGTGTCACCTTTTTTCACTCCTGTTCTCGTTTTTCGCTTTCTTCTAGAACAGCCCTGGCCGAGGCGGAGCTGGAGTACAACCAGCAGCACGTCAGCCGATCCATCTTTGTGAAGTTTCCGCTGCAGAAACCTCCTGCCAAACTCGCTTCCATGATTGGTAATCTGACCTGGAGTGTGTGGTGCAAGAACTGATCAGTGGGACACGGCCCAAAAAGTAACTTAAAGGGCTCTTACCCGCCGGCGATAGACTTCCTGCGATGCCACAGGGAGTGAAAACGCATCATTATGAAACCAATGATTTTCAATGGTTTCATTCTCATTAGTGAGGTCTTCACTCAAGCCTCGCAGCGCTAAGAGAAGTCTGTGATATCGCCTATTGACATCAATAGGAGAGGATCCCTCTCTAGCCAAGTGAGGGGACGTAGCTATGGGGGGGAATCCCGCTAGCCCCGCCCCCCACTTAACTAGAGAGGGTCAGTATGAAACCCCCACTCTCAGGAAAGCCCTACCCCTTATCTCTCCAAATATTGGGAGATATGTCAGAGATCCCCCTGTAGCTCGTCCTCCCTCTCTCTGGGGGATTGCGAGCCTGCTTCTCGATCTTCGCCTATTGATGTCAATGGCTTCGGCGCTGCTGCCGCTGGACCCAATTGAAAGCAATGGGCGATATTGCAGACTTCTCTTAGCGCTGCGAGGCTTGAGTGAGGACCTCACAAATGAGATTGAAACCATTGAAAATCATTGGTTTCATAAACGTGCGTTTTCACTCCGTCACGCATCGCAGGAAAGTCTATCGCAGGTACGAGCCCTTAAAGGGGTATTTCCATCTCAGTCAGTCCTAGCTGAGACTGGATTGCCTGTCTGTATTCTGTGGCCATCAGTGCTCAGGATTACAGGAACAGCTGAACTGGTTGTTCTACAGCAGTGTTCCCCACCTCCAGTCCTCAGCGCCCCCAACAGGTCATGTTTTCAGGATTTCCTCAGTGTTGCACAGGTGATGTAATTATGGTCGGTGCCTCAGACATTGCCACAGGGGTTCTTACTGTAGGATATCCTGAAAACATGACCTGTTGGGGTCCCTGAGGACTGCAGTTGAGAAACACTGTTCTACAGCTTCCGTAACTCCCAAGAAGTGAGTTATGAAAACTGCTTGTACGGTCAGTTATGCTGTTTCCGTAACTCCAAAGTTCCCAAACTATCCCTTTAACCCTTTGCAATCCAATTTTGGATTCAGAGTTTCCTAGGGGGCTTTCTCTTTCTGCCATTATACAATGGCGCCATCTGCTGGCTAGAGCCAGTACTGTGGTATGGGTCATGCTGAAGAGGCCCCCGACAACAGAGCGGCCAGTAATATACAGTAAGAATACCCTGCCGGACGTCTTCTGACATCGGAGCTGTACAGCCTTCAATCAGAATGTCTTCAGACGTCAGACAGTGGATTGGAAAGGGTTAATGCATACAGTATATAGATTGCACACATTGCACATACTTAATTACCAGATGGCTGTTACATCCCCGCAGTGGTGAGGTATTGTGGTGTGCAGCGCCTGCTCTCCGTACTACCGTCCCATCCTTCTCCTGTCTGTCCTGACAGAGCAGCTGTAACCTTCTGCTGTACGGACCGGAGAGGGAGGGGGGATACAGGACATGTGTACCTGAGTGCGCACAGAACAGGCGCCGCGGCTGACATCCTCCTCTTTTTCGCTATGCCTTAGTAAACATGGGAGAACGTTTTTAAGGCAGTTCAGTTGAATCCTTATTTGACATTTGTAATAGGCGCACATTCTGCAATAATACAGGAATTAATATACGTACTTGATTCACAGATGGATCCACAACGGTCAGCGCTCTGATTTGGACTACGCAGCCATGGACCATTCCAGCGAATCAGGCGATCTGCTACATGCCGGACACCACGTACGTCCTCTGTAATGTGTATTTGGAGTCTGTTCATACCGGTGTCCTCCAGAATTCTGCAATGGAGTTTAGATAATATCTTTCTAGTCAGTTGCATTGGAGAAGACGGTGGGTATAGATCCTGCCATTAGTAGGCAGACACGAAGCAAAAAAGTGTTCTCTCCTACCAGCTATACTGCTCCTGCAGGCACCAAGTTGACCAGTTTTAGCTTGGTGTCTGTAGGAGGCAGACCTCTCCTTTCATTGCTCTTCAGTTGTTACCTTCCTGGCTCTGGGAATACAGAGTTTGCATTAGATTCTCCCTGTTACCCCACCGAGGAAGGCAAACAGACTGGCGTTAGCAGCTGTGTCCAGCCCAGACCTCCGAAGACAAGAAGGCACGATCAACATTGGTTTGACCCGTACCTGCCAGCCATAGGGGCCCGCACATTGGAGCACTCCCTTCTTTCCCAAAGGCAGGCGAGCGCCGGGGTGCACAACTGGACTTACCCCGGGGATACTTACCCCGGCTATATTCTATATGGCCGGGGTAAGTATCCACTACTTGTCCTTATTCGTTCCTCTTTTCCCCTCTCTTCTCCCACCACCACTACTAACACCACTTTCCAGCTCACAGACTCCTTCCTCCAGTCCTGCAATAGAGACAGCTGGCCTTGTGAGCATATCTCTTAGGTGTGCATGTGGACTTCTTCACCCCCTTCTCTTCCTCCTGTGCAATTTTCATTTTTTTCCAGGGCCACCGTAAGGCTATGCTGTGGCCGGTGTCCGCTCTTCTAGGAGTGCTTCCCACTTGACGCTCTCTCCTCTACTGCCCCTGTGTTCTTACCGGCTCCCCTGCTCTTAGCGCAGTGTATTCCGCAGGCCAGGCAGCTGCGCGGGTTAGGTTTCTCCCCTCAAGTCCCTGTGGGGACGCGTTTGGAGATCTATTCCAGAGCTGGAAGTTACTCTGAAGGTGAACATTCTCTTTCGGATTCTGACCTGGATGAGGGGTAAGTCTCTAAGCTCTCCTCTCTGGTCCATAACCTGATGTTGGCGGTGAAGGAGACCCTTCAGGTGAAGAATCAGCTGCCTGCTTCATCTGTGGAAGCCTGTTCCTTCAGGTGCCCGAAACGTTCTCCAAAAGTCTTTAGTTAGAAGACTCTTTAGCCAAGAAATGGAACCTTCTTGACAAACCCTTTACCACGCCCAAGCGTTTGGATGTCCTGTATCCCTTTCCAGAGGACTCTGGGAAGAGGTGTTTGTCTTCAGCATTACTGGACCCCCAAAGTCACATTTGTTAAAGCACACCACCTTGCCTATGGCTGATGCCGCCTCATTTTAAGGACGTGCTGGACAAACAATTGGAATCCCTCACCAAACCTTCTTCTGTGGCAGCGGGTTCGGCACTTCGGCTGCTTTTTGCCTCCACCTGGGTCAGTAGGGCCCCTACCTAATGGGCTAAGGGACTACATCGCAATATTTTCTGTCTCTCATTACGAATCAGCAGACAGGCCATGCAGGAACCCCGATCTGTGAGGCCCCGCCAGATATGGCCAGACTACTGGCTCATGCCTCAGCAGCTGCGGTAACCTCTCACCAGACCCTAGGGCTTATATCCCGGGCCACTGGTGCTGCTCCAAATGTGTCATTAACAAGTCTCCACTTTGTCGGCTTGTGCCTTCTTGGCGCCGGACTGGACGAGGTCATTTCTGAGGTCTCTGGTGGGGAGAGTTTGCATCTTCCACAGAACACTGTGTGAGATCTGTGCAAAAGAAACGGTCTCCGCTTCAGATTTTCAGTCGCTCAGGACCTCTGATAACAAGAAAACCTCGCAGGACCCAAACCGAAGCCCCTCTTTTAACCCCTTAGTAATTAAGGCTTTTTTTTTCCATTTCTGTTTTTTCCTCCCTCTTTTAAAAAAAAATCGTAACTCCTTTTATTTATTCATTTATTTAAGATATTTCATTTTTTTAAATGTTCTGTCTCGCTCTTCTGCGCACGACACAATTCTGCGAGGGCTCGTTCTGTGCGGTGCGTCCTGTAGTTTTCGTTGGTACCATTTTTGAACACATTGGACTTTTTGACCGCTTTTTATTAGATTTTTTTTCCTTGGCAACAGGGTGACCAAAAAAGCGCATTACTTTGATAGATCGGACTTTTACGGACACAGCGATCCCAAATATGTATCTTTGTTTTATTATTTAGTGTGTATTTTTTATTGTAAATATGGCAAGTGGTGTTGTGTTTTTTGTTTGTTTTTTTAATTTAAACTTTTATAACTTTTTAATAACTGTAGTAAACAGCTAACACCCGCGATGTGTGGAGGGAGGTCGCAGCACAATCTCCCTATATACATGTCCTGCAACGCCGGGACGTAAAAAAACGATAGGGTGGTCACTAAGGGGTTAAACCACGGCCTCCCCAGAGTCCCTGACCACAATTCTCTAAGTCCACTTCCACAAAATCTTCTGCATGAAGGGCGGCCCCCACCCAATTTATCCAGGCTGGGGGTCCGACTTTCCCTGTTCAGGGAGACTTGGCTCGCTCACATCTCAGGCATCTCCTTGGGCTGCGCCATTTTCATCTCCTTCCCAGATTGCTTCTTCAGCTTCAGAATCCCAGCGTCTCCTTATAACTGCAGCGCTGGGCTCAGGTGATGTAGGTGCTATCCTCTCAGGGAGTAATAGTGCCTGTTCTTTCCTTAGAACGCTTCACTGGGTTCTATTCCAACCTCTTCATGATGCCCAAAAAGGTCGGCACTATCAGAACCATTCTTAATCTGAAGAAGGTAAATTAGTTTGTCACGGTCCGATGCTTCCACCTGGAAGTCATTGAGGTCAGTCATTGCGTCCATGGAACCCAGGGGAGTCTCACTCATCCATCGACGTCAAGGATGCCCATCTTCATATCCCAATTTGTTGAGTACATCAGTGATTTCTCCGCTCTGCCATCTTCTTAGATCACTACCAATTCCCAGCCCTGCCCTCCAGGTTGGCCGCAGACCCCCGAGTCTCTGAAGATTCTGGCATTGGTGATGGCTCTCCTCCACTGCTAGGGAGTAGTGGCCGTTCCCTATCTGGACAACACTTTGGTCGGGCAATCTGAATATTCTCCACATCACTCTGGACACGCTGTCCCGCTTCAAGTGGATCATCAACCACCTCAAGTCCTACCTCTTACCATCTCCATGTCTGAACTTTGTGGGTCTCTCACCCGACACGGCCCGTGCCTGGGTCCTGCCCCCGCAACAGACACTACATCGCTTTCAGGTGCCCATTCGTCATTCATGGGTGAAATCTCTTCTCTGTGTCGTAGAGGCGTCTAGTGGCCCACAAGCGGAAGAAGAGGTCACTGTACACAAGGGGCCTCCGAGAGCCTCTTATAGGCCAAGGGGGGAACCACTTCTAGGGCCTCCGGTGACAAGACCGTCCATCTGATCACCACAACTCCCATCATTTACAGATCTGTCTGAGATCTAACTGGTTCTGCAGCAAAACGACAGTTCCTTCTGGGGGCGGATGGTGTGTTTTTTGTTCTTTTTGAGTGCCTCATTGATGTAACACTGACCGTGTCACCCGCAGGTATTCCCTCGTGAAGTGCGGATCCTCCGGAGAGCTCTATCTTCTGGCTGCTGATAGTGTGGAGTCCACTGCACTCTCCCTGGGGACCAAATTTGAGGTCCTTTCAACATTTAAAGGTGAATTTTAATAGAAGTGCCTACAGACAAAGGGCAGCAATCTTCCAATATGTCTCCCAAGCAGCCTGAGGAGCGCGGCTGTGGCTTGTAGAGCGCGGCTGTGGCTTGTAGAGCGCGGCTGTGGATTGTAGAGCGCGGCTGTGGATTGTAGAGCGCGGCTGTGGATTGTAGAGCGCGGCTGTGGATTGTAGAGCGCGGCTGTGGATTGTAGAGCGCGGCTGTGGATTGTAGAGCGCGGCTGTGGATTGTAGAGCGCGGCTGTGGATTGTAGAGCGCGGCTGTGGATTGTAGAGCGCGGCTGTGGATTGTAGAGCGCGGCTGTGGATTGTAGAGCGCGGCTGTGGATTGTAGAGCGCAGCTCCTGCTCAGCTGGAGTAATTAGTATCACATAATGATGCGCCCTTCCTGTTTTCTAGTTTTGTTTTGTTTTTTTTCTCTCCATTGCCGTAGCTGTCGGACGGCTTGTTGTATTTTCCAATTTCGCTGTAATGTACCATAAAATAGGCTGAAAAACCTTTTAGATTTCAAAGTGAAGTAAAATGGGGGGGAAAAAATCGCAACTCCGTTAACTTTGGGGGGTCTTGTTTTTCTGGGGTGCACACTGCAGCAAAAACTAGATGATTATTGTGCGGGTCAGAACTATCACATCGATGCCAAATGTGTATACTGGGTGGTGGATTTTGTTGTAATACTCCTTATTTGCGGGACAACCTGTCGCAGGATAAATGCATTACTTTGATAGATCGGACCTTTTATGGATGCAGCGATACCAAATATGTGTTCCTTCTTTTTTTTTTTTTCTTCTAATTATGTGAAAAGTGGTTTTTAAGCGTTACCTTTTTTTTTTCTAATCTTTTTTTTTTTTTTTTTTGGTTTACGCTCTTTTTTGGTTCCCTTGGGGATCTTGCAGTCATAGAATTGCATCTACTGTGTTCTGATAGGCAGTCTATCAAGATGTAGCACAAGTAACCAGATGGCACCTTGAGAGCTTGAGAATCATCAGGGCATTTAAAGGGTTTACAGCTGCCTGACTGCAGTTGTTGTGAGCGGGTGTCAGACAGTTGGCACCCACCTTGTAAGGAGCAGGACAGGCCCCCAACCCCGCTTCATACAAACCCTGCATGCCCAGGATGTAAAGCGGGGTCTAAAGAGGTTCTGTAGGATTAGAAAAACATGGCTGTATTCTTTTAAAACAGTGCCACACCCATCAACAGGCTGTGCAATACTGGACACAACCCAGAGACAAGGGGGCGCTGTTTCTGGAAGTAAGCAGCTTATACATTTTATAATCCCGTTATTTAAAAGGATGAAATCTGGGATAAATCTGCAGCAGATTCGGATGCAACGACTCGACCTCCTTTGCAGTAGAATTCTGTGCGGTTGTGTAATTCTCACTAAATCTTTGTTCTCTGATATTCCAGGAGCCGATCTGGAAGGCGGTGTCTGCGCTCACCCTACAATACCGGGACGCTCCTCGCCTCTCCTGGCTGCAAACCATGTGACTATGGGTAAAGGCACCGGCCTTGTGCATACTGCCCCCGCGCACGGCATCGAGGATTACGGAGTGGCCTCTCATCACAAGTTACCTGTGGTCAGTAGATGTGTTCAGTGCTGCCATTATCCTTAAATGGGTTGTCTGGGATTTCTTCTTCTGATGTCCCATGGCCACGATAGCTCCCCAGCAGATGTTTGGCGAAGGTTTGCTACTCAGGATCCCCACAGATCAGCTGATGTTGGGCCAGCTGTCAGTGCAGACAGCTCTGTCTCTAGTGCAGAGGCTCGGTTTGGTGATGCAGGCACCGCTCCCATTGTGCCTGCAATACCACCCCTGGCCACTGCAGTACAGACAGAGCTGTTTGCTTCTAGCACTACCCATACTGACAGTGGTACTTGCAATAAGACGATCTATAGGAATCCAGAGTGGCGAACCCCTGCTTCCCCTGCTTGATGCCCTAGATAGAGAAATATCCCAAAAATCCCGGAGAACCCTTAAACAGATTGGGCAATATCTGAGGGATGTTTGTTGAAATGATTGCAAGGGAAATGTGGACCAGTTACTGAACCCGTCACATCCCAGCCATCATTTTGCAAAAGCTCTTGGGTAAATAAAAGCAGCACTCTGGATTCTGTGAACAACCTGGCATTCTTCTCTTTGCGCTCTCTTCGTCTGTACGTGGCAGACATCTTCCCTGGAAGTCTCGGTATGGGCTCCTCGCTGCACCACATGATATGTGCATTGCAGCAATGCTTTGAACATGGAAGCCGGGGAGTTGTGTGCTCCGCCTAGATGTCGAGCATCCAGCGCAGACCGAGGCGAAGGATCCTCCAAAGGAAGTGAAGGCTGTTAGTTAACTGTATGAAGAAAATGAACATCTTGATAAGCGCTCCCTCGTTCTTTCCATTTAAAGGGGTTGTATTAAAATAAGTTATTCCCTATCTATAGAATGGGGGATAATTTACTGACTGTCAGAGGTCTTGCTACTGAGACTCCCAGCGATCTCCAGATCGGGACTCCCGTGTCCTATTTTGCTTGTTGCTGCAGGGGTGGCTTCCTCCATACAGTGATGTCAGAATGAAGTGAGTGCTGACTGAGCATGGGCGGTCAGCCCTCCATTCACTTCAATGGGGCTGATGGAGATACCAGAGAGGGCGCCGCTTGGCTATATCCGTAGTCCTATTGAAAGTGAGTGGACCATTAGTGTGCTTGCACGACCAGCGCTCCGCTAAGTTTCCTCCTCACTGCAGGGGGTGCAGTAATCCCCCCCCCCCACTCCTTGCAGTGTGTTCCCATGATTCTGAGATTGGCGAGGGTCTTGGCAGTGAGCACCCCACGATCAGTAAGTTATTCCCCATCCGATGGATATCCTGTACACTGGGGATAACTTGTTGTTCTGGTACAACCCCTTTTAAAGGTTTTTGGAGGTATTTTTTTCACTTGTGGTATTTTGCAGTAGGGTTTCAGTGAAGAATGCCACCGGCTCGTTCGCTTGGGCAAACAAGAATCATTCACATCTCATTCAGTGTAAAATGGGCATTCGCAGTGTGTCTGAGTGTAAGCCGCAGAGGATTTTACCATTATCTCTACTTGCAGCTCTCCATGCGTTAGTCTTTCCCTCCACCTCCTCTCTGCTCTTTGGATGCAGCTGATTGAGCACCAATGGCTCATCCCTTACTCTGTCCTACCTGTCAATAAAAAGATATCAGACAGCGGACAGCGAGCTGGGGGGAAGGAGGACGGCACCTGAGACGGATTTGTTCAGAACAGAAACCTAATTTTAGGTAAATAAAGTACTTGGCCCATGTGCTGATCGGCAAAACTGCCAACGAAAACCACAAATTGTTTGTTAATGACTAGAGATGAGCGAGCGTACTCGGAAAAGCACTATTCGCTCGAGTAATTTGCTTTATCCGAGTATCTCTGTGCTCGTCCCTGAAGATTCGGGTGCCGGCACGGAGCGGGGAGCTGCAGGGGAGAGCGGGGAGGAACGGAGGGGAGATCTTTCTCTCCCTCTCTCCCGCCCGCTCTCCCCTGCTCCCCGCTGTGACTCACCTGTCAGCCGCAGCGGCACCCGAATCTTCAGGGACGAGCACAGCGATACTCGGATAAAGCAAATTACTCGAGCGAGTAGTGCTTATCCGAGTACGCTCGCTCATCTCTATTAATGACCCTTTAGGCCACTCTCATAGGAGCGTTCTTACAGTGTTTACCGCAACGTTTGAAACGCCCGCTAAAACGCTGTAAATCTCCTCCATTCATTTCAATGGGACGTCTCAGAGAAGCCTTTGACTGTGGCGTTTCTAACACTGCGCTTTTCTAGCTTTTTTTTTTTTTTTTTTTAATTTTTCCCGCGCCTCACATCTCTCTGCTTGCGTTCTGCAGGACTGCCTGGTGGATGAAGCCGGACGCTTTACTGCAGATGCAGGAGCTGATTTGGAAAGTAAAGTGGTGCTTGAAGATGGAAATGAGGCCGGTGTGTACGCTTTATATGAAGTCTGACAATGCAGGAGAATCATCACATAAAATACAATGAAACAAGCAATTTGCTGCATTTTTAGCATTTTTTTAAAGGGTTTTCCAGGACTTAGAAATTCTATGGCTGTGGAACTGAAATAAAGAAATGAGCAACAATCGCCTCCTTTAGTGTCCGGCGCTGGAGCCCTGATCTCTGAGAAGCCGGTGGGATGCACATTTTGTTGTGCGTGTGACCTTTGGCCAATTGTTGGCTTCAGCGGTCATTCTGTGATGAGCTGCAAGTGACCTCTGAATTCTGTGATTGGCCGACTGGTCACATGTACAAGGAACGGCATGTGATCGCACCCAGCTTCAGATTGTCGTAGATCGGAGCTCCAACCCTGGACATGGAGCCGCTGAAGGAGGTGAGTACTGCTTATATCTTTATTTTATATGGTTCCTGTGCTACAGAATTTTTTTCTTAAAGGGTTTTCGCTAAAGCCATATTCACACCTGCATTTGGCATCTGCAATAATTTGCCAGACCGGAATGGTGTCAAATAGACCCTGTTAACTGCAGTGGGGTCTTTTCGATTTCTGACATGCTTCCCTGAAATGTTCCAGAATGAAATGGTGCAGTATAATGTGCTTGCTTGTCTGTTGCATTGGGGAACACAGTTTAGGATCATGGGTATAGGTAGTGCCAGCAGGAGGCGGACACTAAGCAGAAAACGTGTCAGCTCCTCCGGCCAGCTATATACTCCTCCTGCAGGCACCAAGCTAGCCAGTTTCAGCTTGGTGATTGTAAGAGGCAAACCTCTCCTTCCATCAATCTTCAGTTGTCAGCTTCCTGGCTCTGGAAATACAGAGCTCTCCCTGTTCCTCCACTAAGGAGGGTGAACAGACTGGCGTTAACCACTGTGTTGCCTGCCTGGACCCCACAGGACAGAGAGCATGGTCAAACCTGCCAGCCATAGTGGCCCCCACTTTGGAGAAATCCCTTTCTTCTCAAAGGCAGGTAAGTCCTAGGGCACAAAGTGGTGGACACCTGGAGCTATATCCCTTGGGGCGGAAAGGTAAGTATTTTCTCTGCCGGAGTAAGTATCCCAACTTCTGTCACCTTTTTTCTCTCTCCCCCGACTGTCACCACCACCATTCATCCCACAACCCCCTTCCTCTAGCGTACCTCCCTACCGGTAGTTCTGCAACTGGGCAGATCAGTATAACTCTTAAGGTGTGCTGGCGGATTCCGTTGCCCCCTTCTCCTTTCATGGCCTCTACAAACTCCCACGCCAAAGCCTCCTTCAAGGCATTGCGTTCGGCACTTTGGCCTGTTGTTGCCTCTGCCTGGACCAGTAGGGATCAACTTTTCCGCCTGGCCTATCTGAGGCCTCCCTGGATATGGCCAGACTATTGGCTTGCGCCTCAGCAGCTTCGTTAACCTCTTGCCGGACTCTACGGCTCAAAGCTTAGGCTACAGGTGCCGTCTGTAAGAGGTCATTGACACATTTACCCTTTGTCGGCTCGCGCCTTCTTGGTGCCAAACTGGAAGAAATTCTTTTTGGGGCCGCTGGTGGGAAGAGTTTCTATCTTCCATAGAACGAATCCAGCCGTGCGAGATCTGTACAGAATAAACGGTCTCCGTTTCATTCTGTTTGTTGACCAGTCTCAGGACCTTAGATGACAAGTAATCCTCGCAGGACTGAAACGCCCGAATACCATCGAAGGCCCTCTTTTTAAACCACGGCCTTCCTAGTGTCCCCGACCCCAATCCACAAAATCTTCTGCATAAAGGGCAGCCCCCATCAATCCATCTAGGGTGGGGGGACGGCTTGCCCTATTCAGGGCGACCTAGCCTGCTGACATCTCAGGCGCCTGGATTCAGGACTATGAAACTATGATAAACTCAGGAGAACAGTTTTCTTGCTTTCATCATCGTGTTTGGCAGACGTTCTTCCTCTGGTGCGAACAACATGACTTCCATCCTATGCATTTTCGCTATCTCACCTTCTATCTTTCCTCCAGGAAGGGTTGGACATAGGCTTCGGTATCGGCGGTGGCCATTCTTTTCCAACGCCCTCTGGCCTCAAAGTCAGCCGTTAGTCCTTTTTCTATAGGGAGCTGCTCCTCCGTACCGTTGTCCTGTCCTTCCGTGGGACCTTCATCTGGTGCTGGACGCACTGCAGGGTCACCCCTTTGAGCGGCTGCACAACATCCCATCTTGTCTTTTGTCCTACAAGGTAGCCTTTTTGGTAGCGATCGCTTCCATCCGCAGGGTTTCTGAGCTCACATCCTTATCAGCCACCCCTCCGTTCACCGTCTTCCATCACAACAAGGTGGTTCTACATCCCGTGCCCTCCTTCTTACCTGAAGTGGTGTTGGCCTTCCACATCAATGAGGACATCATCTTGCCTTCCTTCTGTCCCTCCACCACCCACCCAAGGGAATTCGCTCTCCATAAATTGGACTTGGGAGAGGCATATCTTTAAGGCTTGAACCAAGTGTCTTCTACTGCTATTCTCTTCCAGACGGCTCGAGACTTGGCCTTTTGGCTTCCAAATAAGTTATCTCCTATTGGATCAGGTCGCTAATGGTGGAGGCCTATTGTACCAGAGGGCAGGGAGCCTCCCTTCCGGGTTACTGCCCCCTCTACTCGGGCAGTAGGTGCATCTTGGGCGGTACGCAGCGGTGACTCGGCTCTGTGATTGCTTCTCTGCACACCCTCCCCATATTCTATCATATGTTTGCATCCACTGATGACCATAAACTGCATATCTCTTAATCTACTCTTCCCCACCCCTGACGGACTGCTCTGGGACATCCCATGGTCCTAAGTTGTATCCCCCATTGCAATGGGCAAGGAAAGTTTTTGTGTTTACCATAAAATCATTCTCGTCTCGTTCATTGGGGTGGGGTGGGGGTGGGGCACAGCACCCATCTGAAGTGTTTTTAAGCGTTTCCCCTTGTTGGAGCGCTCCCTCTGGAGTTGCACAAGGGTCTGAACTCTAATACTTAGTTTAAGGTCTAAGGTTTTACTTTAACCGGTTTCTGTTCTGCTTGTTGCTCCCACGGCTTGCATACAAGCTGGCAAGAGGGCTGTAACTAGTGGGAGGAGCTAACACTTTTTTGCTTCATGTCTGCCTCCTAGTGGCTGTAGATATGCCTGCAGTCCAAGCTGTGTTCCCCAATAAACAAGACGAGGGATTTTAGGGTGAGTTAAACAATCTTGTCACTGCGCTTGGGATTTTAAGCCGGAGGCTCTGAATGGATGTGAATGGGGCCTTAGGATTTGTTGGGGGGCTCTGACTAGTTACAATTCAAAGTAAATTGGTGGCAAAATCATCATGTTACCCGTCCAGAATTTGTTGGAGAGTTTCTGGCCTTCTCGGCTGTGCAGATGTCCACCACGTGTGAACTTAGCCTTAAAAGGGTTGTACAGTTGTGAACTATTGATGGCATATCCCCAGGATGGGTCATCAATAATACATTTGCTTGGGTCTGTTGCACAGGACTACCACTGATCAGCTGTTTACTGGGTGGGTGTGCTTGTGGCCTGAGTAGATTTCTGCAAGAAGCAGACAGCTCCGTTCCTACTGCAGTGGTCATGTTGGGTATTGCAGGCAAAGTTCCCATTCATTTCAGTGGGAACTAAGCCTGCAATACCAAGTCTGGCCACTATAGTATGAATACAGCCAAGTACATGAGTGCACTGGCCCAGTGAACGGGTGATTTGGCATGAGTCAGTGGCCTCATTGATCTAGTATGGATGATACGCCATGAATAGTTCACAGCTGGACAGCCCTTTACTGTTCTCCCCTATTACATTTTCCATAGTGCATCTGTCTATCATATATTTTTACATAACCAGATATATCATGTGTCGGTCTCAATGCCTCCTGACCTCCTTCGCTCCGTATACAAGGATGCATTGGTGATACCAGATAACAGATTTTCCGCTGCTCGGCCCTGACTGTAGGAAGGTCCGTGTGACTTGTCTGTCGCCTGCTTAGACTTCCTTCTCTCTTCTAGTCATTCAGATGCTCCTCGGTACAAAGAACTTGATAAAGGAGGAGAGTTTTGTTCATAGTTACCCGTACGACTGGAGGACCAAGAAGCCGATCATCATCCGTGCCAGTCTGCAGTGGTTTGTGAACACGGCCAACATAAAGGACAAAGCTCTGGTAAGAGCCGGCGCGGATTATAGCATCCATTACTCTGTATGGGATTACATCTCGTCTATATACACTGTGTGGACAATAGTATGTGCCCCCCAGCAGTCCAAGGCAGTCAGGTGATGTGTGAGCATTAGGTATAAAGGAGAGGATCCCACAGGAGACCCCAGAAACCATCAGATGTCAGCTCTACACCTGGTGACAACGGGGTCTGGTGGGGCGATGTCACCAGGTGTAGAGCTGACAACGGGGTCTGGTGGGGGGATGTCACCAGGTGTAGAGCTGACAACGGGGTCTGGTGGGGGGATGTCACCAGGTGTAGAGCTGACAACGGGGTCTGGTGGGGGGATGTCACCAGGTGTAGAGCTGACAACGGGGTCTGGTGGGGGGATGTCACCAGGTGTAGAGCTGACAACGGGGTCTGGTGGGGGGATGTCACCAGGTGTAGAGCTGACAACGGGGTCTGGTGGGGGGATGTCACCAGGTGTAGAGCTGACGACGGGGTCTGGTGGGGGGATGTCACCAGGTGTAGAGCTGACGACGGGGTCTGGTGAGGGGGATGTCACCAGGTGTAGAGCTGACGACGGGGTCTGGTGAGGGGGATGTCACCAGGTGTAGAGCTGACGACGGGGTCTGGTGAGGGGGATGTCACCAGGTGTAGAGCTGACGGCGGGGTCTGGCGCGGGGGATGTCACCAGGTGTAGAGCTGACGGCGGGGTCTGGCGCGGGGGATGTCACCAGGTGTAGAGCTGACGGCGGGGTCTGGCGCGGGGGATGTCACCAGGTGTAGAGCTGACGGCGGGGTCTGGCGGTGGGGATGGGGTTGTATATCAATGGGTTTATATCACAGATCTTGCTGCCGTTGTACCACGTAATCATACCATCCCGGGACCCTCGGAGGTCCTAATGCAGCCTCTGTTGGGTTGTAATGAGGTAACCTGTTTGTGTTCTTGTATTTCAGTACATTAAATGTCTTCACTTATTTGCAGGAAGTCCTGAAGAAAGTGAAGTTTACGCCGGCGTCAGCCGCTAACAGGATGATAGAGATGCTGGGCCGTCGCACGTACTGGTGCATATCCAGGCAGCGGAGCTGGGGCGTCCCCATCCCCGTGTTCTACCACAAGGAGACCGGGGACACTCTCCTCAACAGGTACACTGTGTTATAGTCACAGTCATGGTATGTGCAGGGACTCTGGGGTCTTATTAGTAAAGGTCCTTCTACGTGGGCCGGTCCTTGGCTAGTGCTGATGGTCCGTCTTGCATATTGATCGCACGTGTTCAGCTGTCCACATATGACAAAGGATCGCCGGTTTGGGGACAAATGATCGTTACGGCCCTCGTTTGACCCCATCAGCTGAAGAATAAGCATTTATGTGCTGATTGGGGCATATTGGCATGGACCGATAATCGGGCAAACAAACGTTAACGTCTGATCATCGCCTCATGTAAGGGAGTTTGACCCATGAAGTTACAGGGATGGTTATGTCAGACCCATTGAAGTGAGTGCAGCCTGACCTGCCCTCTAGTCTGTGACCTGGAAGTGAGGAAGACGGGTGAAATGGGACCCCTGTTCTCGGGATAATAATAATAATCTTTATTTGTATAGCGCCAACATATTCCGCAGCGCTTACATAGACCGGGGATACAGAAAGACAAAAGTACAAACATTACAGAACCACAGTTACATAGTAATCAGGTGATGGAAACAATAGGGGTGAGGGTCCTGCTCCAACGAGCTTACATACTACAGGTAATGAGGGGATACAGAAGGTAAAGGGGCTGGAGATGTGTACGGTATGGCGGGGTGGAGATGTGTACGGTATGGCGGGGTGGAGAGTGAGGGATGTTATACACATAGACAATGGTCAGACATTTAGCCGTGTGATGGCAGGATCGGTATGACTGCAGGAGCGGTTTATGATGGCTAGCAGGGACTGCAGTCAGTAGGTCAGGGAGCATGTTATCAGGCAGAGTACAGAGAGGTTTTTTTTTTTTGTTAGGGAATGCGGTATGCCTCCCTGAAGAGGTGCGTTTTTAGAGCACGCCTGAAGTTCTGCGAGTCCTGGATTGCTCGGGTAGCCTTTGGTAGTGCGTTCCAGAGGACCGGTGCTGCTCTGGAGAAGTCTTGGAGGCGGGAATAAGAAGTTCAAATTAGAGGGGCGCTCAGTCTGGTTTCATTAGCAGAGCGGAGAGCCCGGGCTGGGTGATGGATTGAGATGAGGGAGGCGATATAGGGGGGCGCTGTGCTGTGGATGAGGGAGGCGATATAGGGGGGCGCTGCGCTGTGGATGAGGGATACAATGTAGGGGCAATGCAGTGCTGTGGATGAGGGAGGCGATATAGGGGGGCGCTGCGCTGTGGATAAGGGAGGCGATATGGGGGGGCGCTGCGCTGTGGATGAGGGATACAATGTAGGGGCAATGCAGTGCTGTGGATGAGGGAGGCAATATAGGGGGGTGCTGTGCTATGGATGAGGGATACAATGTAGGGGGGCGCTGTGCTGTGGAGGGCTTTGTGGATTAGGGTAGTAAGTTTAAATTGAATTCTGTATTTGCCGGGCAGCCAGTGCAGTGACCGGCCCAGTGCAGAGCCGTCCGAGTAGCGGCTGGACAGGAAGATGAGCCTGGCTGCCGCATTCAGGATGGATTGGAGAGGGTAGAGTCTGGTGCGGGGAGGCCGCTCAGCAGTGAGTTGTAATAATCGAGCCGGGAGTGGATGAGGGCAACAGGGAGCGTTTTTAGCGTGTCCACAGTGAGAAAAGAGCGGATTCTTGCGATGTTCTTGAGGTGCAGCTGACATGTTCGGGCCAGAGATTGGATGTAGGGGGTAAAAGAGAGATCAGAATCAAATATGACCCCAAGGCAGCGGGCATGCTGGGAGTTATGGTGGCGCCAGCGGTTGGACCCCCACTGATCTAATAGTTTTCACCAGTAGATGAGTGAAAACTTGAGAAAACCTTTAGTAACCAGAATACCCCTTTAAGGCTCATCGGTGGGGTGTAACCGGTTGGACCCTCTGCCGATCAGAGTGGGGCTCCGGAGCATCGCCGACTATAAGCAGTGGTGGGCACACATGAGACCACCGCTCCATGATAACCCTGTTCTTATGCCCTATCAGGGTGCATGCATGCGATCAGGCGGTGGGCCGCCTGCAGGACCCCCTGTAGCAGCAGGGCTCAGGATCGTACTGACCTCATGGGTTTTAGGGGTGAAGTCTCACATTTCGTGTCCGTTGTGTGAACACTACATGCATGTTTTTATTGGATCGCTGCAGACTTTATAGATTGCAGTCCGGTTTTTGTGCTGGAGGCGCTCGTTCACACAGGTGATTTTGTTTTTTTACTTCCGCATTTGCAGCTGACTAAACGCGGGCGCCATACGGCTAATGGCGTTATGTGGGCTTGTGGGGGTTTACACGGACTGTGGGGGAAAGAGAGGCGGTCCCATTATGGTCCAACCTCTCATGTCAGTGTGTGCGCAGAAACAAACCGTGTCGCCCGGGAGACCTCGGGGTTCAGTCTGCGCTGATCATTACTAAACAGCTTGAAGAATAACTGGCCTCCTTGTTTTGTTATTTGCGTGAGAAAAAACATGGCCGTCGCCCAAGAACCAGACCCGATGCATGCGGATGGAACCGACATACAGACAAATCATAATTAGTACTGCTTCATGGACCAGGATCGCCGCTCGTCTGAATACGTCCTTAAGGTGGCTTGAGGCTGCGGCGACATTTAGTAGCGATTCCCTAGTTTCAGCTACTGATTGCCGGCTGCGGCCACAGAGGTGCAGCCCGTTGTGTAGTGGAAGCCGGGGGGTCTTGTGTGACGGACAGCAGGAATGTATTAAACTACTGTTTCCAAGGGCAGCTAGCAGAACGGCAACTGTTTCCATAGAACAGCCTGACCTCCGCTTCATATTACGCCCCCTGGTGGTGGGGATGACTACGGTACGACATCTGCCTGATCTCCTCGGTTTGGGGAATGTTTTGGTCCCTATGGATGTGCCGGCCATGCATGCGATGATGGGAAGCGGGTGAACTATGTTAGCTATTGTGCCGGGATTCACAACCCTCTTCAGAACGCGCGGCTTGGGGCATTCAGCCTGACATTCCCCCGCAGGAGATGGGTATTACAGGCTGTGCACGACCCGTCGTCCTGTAATAACAAGATGGCAGCTTTGCATTCTGGGTCATAGAGAGGGTCCGGGGTGAGGGACCCCACTGACGTTCATAGGTCCTATAGGAACCGGCAACACCGGCTTAGAGTTGAATTCGAAAGGAGCTGATTGACAGAGCGGAGTCATTATAGTGATACAGAAGACGAGGGGTTAAACTGCGGATCCCTAGTGGGAAAGAAGGGAATTGCTTCTAGTCGGATGATGGAACGGCTGGGACGTGTTTTTGACTTGCAAATTTGCTCTTCTGATTGGCTGGCGTCTGGCCGGGGTCGTTGGCTTCACTTTGTGGCTCCGGCGAAGCGACGCCTTCCACAAACCGTGCAGGGTGAAGGATTGGCGCTCTTGGTGACCGGAGGACGAGATCTGTGAACATATAGTCAGTGGACTGATTGGATTTATGGGAGACGCGGTCCAGCCGCGGGCGCCGTGACTTGTAGCTTGTACTAAAGGGTTACAAGACAAGCCCGCTTCAATAGGACCCCTTGTATTAAAATAATAAAGGGACCTATAATCACCCCTCTGTGGTATTGTGCGGGGTTACTTGGTTATAAACGCTGATGAAATGACTCGCCCGTGCGAATGGCCCCCAGTCTCCTCTGCGGTCTGTCATCAGGAAAGTCCTTGTCTGACCGGCCTCAGAGGATGCTGGGAAATCCCACTAATCCTCGGAGCCTCCTTCAGAGTCTCCTGGTCCCTCGGTCGGGGGACTGATTAATGAATGAGGGTGCAATTACATGAGCGCTTCTCCCTTACAGACGCAGACGGAGCTTCGCTGCTCGCCGCTGCTGCTCAGGCGTGTCGTGTCTCGTTCATCGGTCACATGACCTAAGTGCAGCTCCGTGCGTATGCCTGGTATACACTCATGCCCCTTCAGATGACCAGTGGGGGTCCTGACTCTTAGACCCCCGTCAGTCAGATATTGGTGGCCTATTGTGAGGACCGGTCATCGGCATCTTGGTGCTAGAGCCCCGTTGGGTAGCGCCCGCGTGCTGCGGAGAAGCTGTCAAAGTGATAAAAGCGAATCCGCGTCACATGTAGAGTAAAAAAAACACAGTGGATTCTGCAGATTCGCTGCGGACGTTCAACAGAACCGCAGCATTCCCACAACTTGTGAACGCGCCGGTAAGAAAACGCGGCCATGCATGTATACGGCGCCGCTGCTGATCCTGTGAAGGAACGGCACCAAGCGTTGACCCGCTGCAGTACTCCACGGGTATTTGTTCTTCTGCTATCTCTGGGTGAATCCACCAGTAAATGTTCAGTCTCCCTGCAGCACCCCCACAGGGGAAAAGAAGCATTACACTCCTCTCATCTATAAGAGGATACTGTACTAGGTCCCCCAAAGGCGAAGCTGCTGTTCACTCCAGCAGAAGGTCTGAAACCAGGGATCCCCCTCATTAACTCTAATGGGATGTTTGAAAATGTTGTTCTAGACGAGAGAACCCCAATAAAGGGGTTGTCCGGGACCCTATTATTGATGATCTGTCCTCAGGATAGGTCCCCACTACCGTAGCTGATCAGCAGCAGTCCACTCTCGGGATCCCCGGCGATCAGCTGAACTAGACTGAACGGTCATTGTGGACATTGTCGCAGCAGACGGGTCTGTCTGTAGTGCAGCAGCATTGGTTGGTATAGCAATGGATGGCATGGGAGCTGCGCCTGCAAAATCTGCCATCTGTAGTAAAGTCCCACGTACTGTATTGCTGAAGTATTGCAGTATATGGTTTAAGCCACATGTGTCAAACACAAGGCCCGCTGCCTCATGTTATGTGGCCTGCAGCGTGCCGACGGCGCTCACCACTGCAGCGGTTTCCAGCTGGGGTGCCACAGCTCCCCACTGGTAATCGCGCTATTACCGCTGATCCCGGCGCACACTGACGTCAGTGTGCAGCCGGGATCCTCCTCCCCTGAGTCCCGTGCTCATCAGTTCCACAGGAGAGGACTCGGGGAGGAAGCGTGCCGGGCGCACAGGGACGTCAGTCAGTCTGAAGCAAGTTGCGTCTGATGTCTCGGGCGCCGCTCGTGCTTACAGCTAGCGTGCACCGCGCCTTAAAGGGGTATTCCGGTCTTTTTTTAACTTATGATCTGGATATGTCTTCAGTAGTTGATGGCCTGGTTGGGGTGGGGCGGTGGGGGGCAGACGTGGTCAGAGGAGGAAGTCCGAACGCTGGCTTTACTCCCATTGAAATCAATGGCGCTTGTTGCTCTAGGCTGCCTGCACACGAACAGATTTGTATTGTGGAACGCGCGGTCGGTGTCCGCACCGCGGATCTACAGCAAATTACGGTCATAGCATGCTGTGGAAACTAATTGCGATTTACGCGAGCAAAGGAAAAATCGCAGCTTGCTCTAGTTTTGTGCGGCGTCCATGCAGACGGCTTCCATTGAAGTCAATGTAAGCTGTCCGACCCACGGCCCGTCAGCAATTGACATTGTGGACAGATCGCAGGTAGCCGCGTCATCGCCTGGCGATGGTGCAGGGAAAACAAACCCTTAAAAAAACAAACTATACTGCGCATGTATGACGGCAGCTCGCTGTGACCATCCGCAGTACAGAAAAAGATAAGACAGGTATGCAGCGGCCCCGGCCGGCCTCCCACATGCGCAATCCCACCCGTTCGTGTGCAGGCGGGCTTACTTCCTGCGCAGGACAGGAGGGGAATACCTCTATAGTGAAAACTATTTGTACACGAGAATATACAACATATTACTGACCTTCACACTGATATATCTATTAGAAGTCGTCTCATCAGACCCCGGAGTGTTCTTCACCGCAGCGTAAGATACATTTCAAGTTTTATTAAGAAGTAAAATCGACATTTATTAACAAAAGCCATGAATAGAAGGGGTTAAATATACAGTATCCCCAGCCGTACAGTAGAATACATGTATTCAGTGCCAGCTTCGCCTGCAATACCGACCTGCGCCACTGGAGCGGGAATGGAGCTGTGTGTTTCCAGCAGCATGTAGTAGTGCGCTCGCCAATGACAGATTGCCAGGGGTAGCGGCTGACGGACCCCCGCCCATCCTTATGATTGGTCATTAGTAGTGCAAACTGGACAACCCCTTTAGTATAGGTGGTAATTATTAATCAACCAACATTGCTATACATTATATTACGCTATACAGCTACTTGCGTTCATCCTGATGAAGACCCCTCAATAACACAATCCCCCATAGGTGGCGCCGAGGACAGTAATCAGAATTTTGGCCTACAGAAATGACAGACACCCACGTAACTCCAATGGCTGTCAATTCATAGGTCATCGCTCTGGTTACCGGTCAGTGAGGATGTCCTCCTTGCAATTAGTCCTGCGCTGATGATCGTCCCTTGTGCCGATTGCATTAGTGTTGTGAAACTACAACTCCCAGCATGCACCGTTGACTTTCTCTGTCGCTGTTCAGAAGCTGGTGGGACGCCATCGCCCAGCGATCTCCCCGTCAGATGACCAGCAAGTGCCCATCAAAAGTAACAGCATCTCCACTGGAGTCCGCAGCCGTCCACATGGAGTTGCTGTTACACCTGATAGGCACTACCCTCGGCTCCCGCCGCCGCCGCGACGTGCCGGATCGCGTTCGCCTTTTGTCCTGCTTGTTGACACACCTGTAAAACGAGATGAATGGAGAACACTTCAGGTCACATGTTCCTACAGGGCTGGTAAGTCACACCCTGTGTACCAAAGGGTTAACAACTACAAACACACCGCCAACACCCTGTCTACACCAAAGGAAGAATGCGAGGGGTCATTCGCAGTAGAGAAAGGGTTAAGCGTCCGTCCCTTCATGCATCCAGCAAACCTCAGCGTTAACTCTTGGCTTGCCTTTACACTGCATTAACGGCCATCATCATCCCGGACAGAGGAATGAGGGCTGGGATTTCACTGAATGCCTCTCCCCGTGGCTGATGACAGGGAACAATAGATGGTATTTAGCAGGAAATTAAGGTACGACGCTGTCCCTTTAAGTTGGTAGCATTGCTGTTGGTTGTAATATGACTGGTGCAGATATAAAGGAAGCCTTTAATCTAAGCAGGCTGATAACAGAGAGCAATATATTGTATTCAGTTAGGTGTAAAATAAAGTCAGAGACAATATAAGAAACTGGCTGACAACAGAAAACAATAGCCTGTATTTAGCTGCCCAGCTAACGGAGATCACCTAGACATGCAGCACGGAGCCTCCTGAGTCGGCAGACGCCTACCTGAGTCATGGCGGGAGCGCGGGGTGCAGCGTTCGCCTCTCGTCGCAGTCACACTGAAGACCAGGAACTGTGATTGCCTAGCAATGCTTGTAACTCAGCCTCCGGTCCGACAACTTTCGTCTTCCTCCGTCTCCCAGCGATCATTGGCTGCTGTCACACGGTGCAGGGAGAGCCGGCTCGCAGGCTTTATATGCTCAGGGGCAAAGTTTTACGAGGGCCCTTATCACGGCGGACTCTGATACCGGCGCTGATAACTTCCCGCAGAGACTTGTCTACAAATGTTTCAATTCTTTTAACCTTCTAGATTTTTCTTAATTGAAGGCTGCAGATAGAAGCGTTAATAATTCAGAGCCTGAAGTGTATGGGCTGCGCCAGATGGGAGGAGCGGGGAGACCGGGTCACGGCGGCGGAGCGGTTATATCGGGTCACAATAGGGCGCCGTGTTTATGTACGCACCCGCCAGAACATTAAAGCCCCCCTGTACAACTCTGACCTCGGACAGTCATACGACCGCCATTAAATCGTATCCTTGGGGCCGCCTGCAGATGGGTAGAAATTCCACGGCGGGATTCCCTGCAGCATTTCGGCCCCTGGAAGCCTGCATAGGATGGCATTAGAGCTCACAATCCTAGGCAGACGGCCGCGGCTTGTCTGCGCGAAATCACTCACAGCAAACAAGCCGTGGCATGGGAGCGGGTGAGTCCGTGCTGCTCTCTGCAGGCGCTCGGGTTGGGTCCCCCTGCGAGGATTCCCGCTCCCGGATCCGACCCGTCTGCAGGCGGCCTTACTGATAATCATTCAGATCTTTTCATGAACTTGTAGCTGCATCAATATATCGAAGAATGATATTCTAGGAAATCAGGACCCAAATATATCCCTATTACACCCGAAGATACATTCCCTGCCTGATACTGGAGTAACCGCCCTGACGAGGACGATTCCACCAGGAACCTCTGGCTGTCAATCTTCTAGTCTGATGGCTTTCAGGTGTGGCTTCGGTAAAAGCAAGATTCGTTATCTGTGATTTCAAGGAATGGGCGCTCCGAGACCTCTGATGTGTCCTGTGGTGCCCCGCACAAAGATGTCCGCAGCGGATCCTTATGTCCACGGTCGGGCCGTGCGGCCTCCATGGATTGGACCAGAACCGATGCGTTACCAGTTGTCCTTCTTTGGACCACTTTTTGTGACTACCAACCACCCGGAACCCCACAAGAGCAGCCATCACAATAAGGACCCTAATCCCAATCACTCCGGTCCTTACTAGAGATGAGCGAGCGTACTCGGATAAGCACTACTCGTCCTGAAAGATTCGGGACGCGCTGCGGAGCGGGGAGCTGCAGGGGAGAGCGGGGAGGAACGGAGGGGAGATCTTTCTCTCCTTCTCTCCCGTCCGCTCTCCCCTGCTCCCCGCTGCGACTCACCTGTCAGCAGCGGAGCGTCCCGAATCTTTCTTTCAGGACGAGTAGTGCTTATCCGAGTACGTTCGCTCATCTCTAGTCCTTACGCTTCTTTTTCCTGTTTCCAACATAAACAGAGCTGACGGCCGACTCGCTGTTTATAGAATAATGCAGCGGTTTCCTTTAACCCCTTAGTGACGGCCAATACACCTTTTTACGGTGTTTACTAATGGGCTTTAAACCTGCACAACCATCTCTTTAAGGCGGTGGCTTATCTGACTACTGACAGCCAGGCTCCTGCTCCAACAGCCAGGAACTGAGAAACCTCAGACCCTGCAGTTTAACCCCTTACATGCCACAATCTATAGCAACTGCAGCATGTAAGCCGATGACAGGGGCAGGGGGCTGCTCTTGCTACTTATTGGCACACCGCAATATGATTGCAAGGTACCCATGGATTCCCATAGCAGACGGAAGCCTAACGAAGGCCTACATGTCTGCCGTGCAACTCGGCCTAATAGACGCTAACAGGTTGGTGCCGTTGGCATAGTAGAATGCACTACACAAGTACTGCAGTGTACTATCCTAGCCATCGAACAATCACATCTTTAGGTCCTATTGAGGGACTAAAAAAATGTAAAAAAATCCAGTTTAATCTAACAAGAGGCGACAATGTTTCTGCACAAAAACCCGTTTCAAATTGATAAAATACAATAAAAAAAATATAATCGGTATTTCCGCGTTTGTAACGGGCCGCACCATGAAAACATTTTTCAGACGCGGTGAACGACGTAAAAATAATTTTTACAAGTAGCGTCACAATTGCTATTTCTGTTGTCTTCGCCTCCCAAAAAAAATGTAATAAAAAGCATTCACAAATCACAGGTTCTGGTAAAAACAAAAACTACAACTCTTCCCGCAAAACGCGAGCCGCCACAGAGCGCCGCTGCCGGGAAAAACGAATGTGCTAGGTCTCCGATTGCGGCGCTGCAGAGTCCATTGTGCTAAAATGTCTATAAACTTGGAATCGCAGTAATTGCGCCGACCATGAATGCTGTGAAAACAAAACCCCCAAAACAATGGCGGAATTAGGTTTTTTTTTTTTTGTTTTTTTTTACATTTTCACACATAATCGCCCTTCTTCGTGTCACCTGTGGAATGGAGATTATAGCTGCTAAGGGGCGTGGCTAGGCAGTCGCAGTATTACAGCGTATGTATAAGTGCCAGGTATGCATGAGCTGTTGGCATCAACAACAATGGCGCCCATGTATAATGCACTAGATTGCAGCACGGAATTCTTGCAGACTGATGGTAAAGTAGATCTAGGTCTTTGTCCCACAGGCATATTTTGCGCAGTGTATTGCCCGCGCGGTACGCAGTGAATGTAACCATGTGATTTCGGTGGGTTCGTTCACATAAGCGTATATTGCATGCGTATTTTATTTGCTCAATGCTCTATTTTCCTGCACATTTGCGCGACCATGGAGTGTATTGAACTAACTTCCTTACCTGGCGCATGCTTGTGTGCTTTGTGCGCGCAAAAAATACAGTCAAATGCGCACAGGTGTGCACAAAGAATGCAATGCCCATCGTTCAAATACGCATTGCAGACGCCGGGGTGAATGCGCCTCCACCCGTGTGACACCGGACTAACGAACATTCCTAGGTTCATAGCAGCGCTGCAAAAAAATGCAGGGAAGGAACCAACCAATATGGCCGCCATGACTGCTCCAGCGGAGCTCTCTAGCACAGCTTCCCCAGAGGCCTGGACAGCCGCAGGCCCGTCTCACTGTGGCGCCTCTTTGGCTTCGCTGGACCAGGAGGCTTTGTTGCTCCTCAGCTGGCTGAAGGATTGCTGAGAGCCGCGGGGGGCCGGGGGCTCCGGGGGTCAGCACTGATGATGCCCCAGTCCAGTCATGCTCTGTATTAGGGCGGAAACGCACAGCCATAGGTGCAGCTCCGCTCGCCGTACGGAGTGTAGTTGTGGTTGGATAAGGGAAATTTCTTCCCCTTCGCCAGCCGTTCAAACTCCGTGCCAGAGCACCAGGGTGTGAGAAAACGCTGCGGGATGATAGGTGCCACCCGATGTATTCACTGCGTGCGGGGAACACGGCCGGTCCCACCATCCCGCACGTAGTATTCAGTATGTGCATGGAACGTGGCCGGTCCCACCATCCCGCACATAGTATTCAGTATGTGCATGGAACGTGGCCGGTCCCACCATCCCCCACATAGTATTCAGTATGTGCATGGAACGTGGCCGGTCCCACCATCCCCCACGTAGTATTCAATACGTGCGGGGAACGTGGCCGGTCCCACCATCCCGCACATAGTATTCAGTATGTGCATGGAACGTGGCCGGTCCCACCATCCCGCACGAAGTATTCAGTATGTGCGGGGAACGTGGCCGGTCCTACCATCCCACATGTAGTATTCAGTATGTGCATGGAACGTGGCCGGTCCCACCATCCTGCACGAAGTATTCAGTATGTGCATGGAACGTGGCCGGTCCCACCATCCCGCATGAAGTATTCAGTATGTGCGGGGGGAACGTGGCCGGTCCCACCATCCCGCACATAGTATTCAGTATGTGCGGGGGAACGTGGCCGGTCCCACCATCCCGCATGAAGTATTCAGTATGTGCGGGGGAACGTGGCCGGTCCCACCATCCCGCACATAGTATTCAGTATGTGCATGGAACGTGGCCGGTCCCACCATCCCGCATGAAGTATTCAGTATGTGCGGGGGGAACGTGGCCGGTCCCACCATCCCGCACATAGTATTCAGTATGTGCATGGAACGTGGCCGGTCCCACCATCCCGCATGAAGTATTCAGTATGTGCGGGGGAACGTGGCCGGTCCCACCATCCCGCACGTAGTATTCAGTACGTGCGGGGAACGTGGTCGGTCCCACCATCCCGCATGAAGTATTCAGTATGTGCGGGGGAACGTGGCCGGTCCCACCATCCCCCACGTAGTATTCAGTATGTGCACGGAACGTGGCCGGTCCCACCATCCTGCACGTAGTATTCAGTATGTGCACGGAACGTGGCCGGTCCCACCATCCCGCATGAAGTATTCAGTACGTGCGGGGAACGTGGCCGGTCCCATCATCCCGCACGTAGTATTCAGTACGTGCATGGAACGTGGCCGGTCCCACCATCCCGCACGTAGTATTCAGTACGTGCGGGGAACGTGGCCGGTCCCACCATCCCGCACGTAGTATTCAGTATGTGCACGGAACGTGGCCGGTCCCACCATCCCGCATGAAGTATTCAGTATGTGCGGGGGACCGTGGCCGGTCCCACCATCCCCCACGTAGTGTTCAGTATGTGCATGGAACGTGGCCGGTCCCACCATCCCCCACGTAGTATTCAGTACTTGCGGGGAACGTGGCCGGTCCCACCATCCCGCACGTAGTATTCAGTACGTGCGGGGAACATGGCCGGTCCCACCATCCCGCACGTAGTATTCAGTATGTGCACGGAACGTGGCCGGTCCCACCATCCCGCATGAAGTATTCAGTATGTGCGGGGAACGTGGCCGGTCCTATCATCCCCCACGTAGTATTCAGTATGTGCGGGGAACGTGGCCGGTCCCACCATCCCGCACGTAGTATTCAGTACGTGCGGGGAACGTGGCCGGTCCCACCATCCCGCATGAAGTATTCAGTATGTGCATGGAACATGGCCGGTCCCACCATCCCGCACGTAGTATTTAGTACTTTCGGGGAACATGGCCGGTCCCACCATCCCGCACGTAGTATTTAGTACGTGCGGGGAACGTGGTCGGTCCCACCATCCCGCACGTAGTATTCAGTATGAGCGGGGAACATGGCCGGTCCCACCATCCCGCATGTAGTATTCAGTACGTGCAAGGAACGTGGCCGGTCCCACCATCCCACACGTAGTATTCAGTACGTGCAAGGAACGTGGCCAGTCCCACCATCCCGCACGTAGTATTCAGTATGTGCGTGGACCGTGGCCGGTCCCACCATCCCGCACGTAGTATTCAGTACGTGCGGGGGAACGTGGTTGGTCCCACCATCCCGCACGTAGTATTCAGTACGTGCGGGGGAACGTGGCCGGTCCCACCATCCCCCACGTAGTATTTAGAACGTGGTCGGTCCCACCATCCCGCACGTAGTATTCAGTACGTGCGGGGGAACGTGGCCGGTCCCACCATCCCCCACGTAGTATTTAGTACGTGCGGGGGAACGTGGTCGGTCCCACCATCCCGCACGTAGTAGTCAGTACGGGCGGGGAACATGGCCGGTCCCACCATCCCGCACGTAGTATTCAGTACGTGCGGGGGAACATGGCCGGTCCTACCATCCCGCACGAAGTATTCAGTACGTGCGGGGAACGTGGCCGGTCCCATCATCCCCCCACGTAGTATTCACAGCAAAGAAATTGCAATAGTGAAAACAAAACCACTAAAACCCTATTGAAATCAGTGCTTTCGTTTTGTCCTTTTTTTTTTTTTCCCGTTGGTGTGTTCATTGTTGCCCTTGGGGAATGGTAATATGGCGCGTTAGAAACCACACTGCGATAAATGCGTGCATCTTCACCGCCATTTTGAGACCATTTCAGTAAAAACTGTCAGAAACTGCAGCAAAAATGCATTTGGTTTTCACCGCTCCATCGGAATCTCCTTCTCACTATGCTCCGCTCTATTGGTCTAAAGGATACTGCTCTCTCCTGGTTCTCCTCCTACCTCTCTGACCGCTCTTTCAGTGTTTCCTTTGCTGGTTCTATCTCTGCTCCACTTCCTCTCGCTGTCGGGGTACCCCAGGGCTCAGTCCTTGGTCCCCTTCTCTTCTCTATCTATACTGCCCCAATTGGACAAACCATCCACAGATTCGGCCTCCAATACCATCTCTATGCTGACGACACCCAACTATACACCTCCTCCCGTGAGATCTCTGGACCATTCCTCCAAAATATCACCGACTGTCTGTCCGCTGTCTCTAACACTATGTCCTCCCTTTTTCTCAAACTAAACCTCTCTAAAACTGACCTCCTTGTCTTTCCACCTTCTAACCGACCTCCCCTCAACATCTCCATTCCAGTGTCTGGCACCATCATAACCCCCCGACGGCATGCCCGATGCCTTGGGGTCACACTGGACTCTGACCTCTCCTTTGCCCCCCATATCCAATCTCTGGCCCAAACATGCCACATGCACCTCAAAAATATTGCTAAAATACGTCCATTCCTAACCACGGACACGCTAAAGACGCTCGTGGTTGCGCTCATCCACTCCCGGCTTGACTACTGCAACTCGCTACTCATCGGCCTCCCCCGCACTAGACTCGCTCCGCTCCAATCCATACTAAATGCAGCAGCTAGACTCATTTTTCTATCCAGTCGTTATTCAGACGCCTCTGCATTATGCCAGTCGCTGCATTGGCTGCCCATCCACTGCAGAACTAAATTTAAACTCCTCTACCTCACTCACAAAGCTCTGCATGGCGCTGCGCCACCATACATCACCTCCCTCCTGTCAGTATACCACCCAGCCCGCTCACTCCGATCCGCTAACACAGTCAGACTAAACACCCCTGTAATACGAACCTCTCATGCTCGCCTACAGGACTTCACTAGAGCAGCACCCATCCTCTGGAACGCTCTACCCCAAGGCATCCGGACAATTCCCAATGCACGAAATTTCAGACGTGCCTTAAAAACGCACCTCTTCAGGGAAGCATACCAAATCTCCTGACCTAGTCCCTCACCCCTCCTTATGGTGCTCCACCCTGGTTGCCTTCTGATAAATGATCTGTACATAATATTTCCTATTGCCTGTGTTCCCCACCCCTGCACCTCCTGTACCACCCTCAACCCATTTGTGTCTAACCCAATGTACCTTATATTGTAATTGTTGTATTGTTTTGCATTTATCCATGCCTGAAAGCGCTGCGGAATAAGTTGGCGCTATACAAATAAAGATTATTATTATTATTATTATTAAAATAGACGTTTCCCACCTCCCCACAGGAGGGATACGTCTGACCAGTGGATATCGGTTATCTTCCGCAGTCCCATTGCTGATGAATAGAGCAGCATTGTGCATGTAGGACCACAACTCCAGTCAGTCTGCACCCCACTGCAGATTGGGGATAAATGCCTGATCAGATCTCCAGTGACCCCTGAGATGAGCACACGGGGGGTGCCTTGCGAATGAAGTGGCCGTGTCCATACTCAACTGCAGCTCCATTCACTTCTATGGGACTGAGGAATTGATTTATCTGCGTCCCATAGAAGTGAATGGAGCGGCAGCTGACTGTGCACACCACCGCTCCAATCATGTGCCAGGATCGCGGTTGGTCCCTGCAGTCAGTCCTCCAGCGATCAGGCATTTATCAATCTTCCTGTGAATGTCTTTAATTGGAAATGCCTTTTTAGAGTTGATGCCGCCGGCTCTATTAGGGATGTATGAGGCTCATAACTCCGCAGCGTCTCCTTCTCTACAGCAGTGATCTACAAGCAACGGCTCTATTAGTAATGTACGAGGCTCAGAACGCCTCAGCATCTCCTCCTCTACAGCAGTGATCTACAAGCATCGGCTCTATTAGTGATGTACGAGGCTCAGAACGCCGCGGCATCTCCTCCTCTACAGCAGCAATCTACAAGCGCCGGCTCTATTAGTGATGTATGAGGCTCAGAACGCCGCGGCATCTCCTCCTCTACAGCAGCAATCTACAAGCGCCGGCTCTATTAGTGATGTATGAGGCTCAGAACGCCGCGGCATCTCCTCCTCTACAGCAGCAATCTACAAGCGCCGGCTCTATTAGTGATGTATGAGGCTCAGAACGCCGCGGCATCTCCTCCTCTACAGCAGTGATCTACAAGCGCTGGCTCTATTAGTGATGTACGAGGCTCAGAACGCCGCGGCATCTCCTCCTCTACAGCAGCAATCTACAAGCGCCGGCTCTATTAGTGATGTACGAGGCTCAGAACGCCGCGGCATCTCCTCCTCTACAGCAGCAATCTACAAGCGCCGGCTCTATTAGTGATGTACGAGGCTCAGAACGCCGCGGCATCTCCTCCTCTACAGCAGTGATCTACAAGCGCTGGCTCTATTAGTGATGTACGAGGCTCAGAACGCCGCGGCATCTCCCCTTCTACAGCTGCGCTCTACAAGCGCCGGCTCTATTAGTGATGTATGAGGCTTAGAACGCCGCGGCATCTCCTCCTCTACAGCAGCAATCTACAAGCGCCGGCTCTATTAGTGATGTACGAGGCTCAGAACGCCGCGGCATCTCCTCCTCTACAGCCGCGCTCTACAAGCAGCTTCTGGTTCCTTACAATGTTTTGGTTTCTATATACTGATTTATTAGTTTTGGGAATGCAGAATAATACTTGGTATCTGCCGGCTGCGAACCTCCCAGCCCTGAGTGTAGCTCATGAATAATGTACTGAAACGCCTCTTGGGACGTGGAAACCATCAACAAGCTGCCGATAGCAGATCTGTCCTGTTGCCTCTAATAGTCTGAGTACACAGCGCCGGCTCGGTAACAGCTTATGTCATTGGAAGAACATGCAGTGTAGGGTCATCTCTAATGTGCATAAGGCATCTGTACCGTGATCGCCGGCGCAAGGAATCCGGGGTGCGTTTTTTTTTGTTTGTTTGTTTGGTTTTTTTTTTCAAGGATTTTAAATTGAAATTAAAAAATTAAATCATGGTATTTGTATAGCGCCAACTTTATTCCGCAGCGCTTTCAGGTAATTATTACTAATTACCCCCCACCAAGCTGGGTTCTCATTTTACCGACCTCGGAAGGATGGAAGGCTGAGTCAACCTCGAGCCGGCTACCTGAATCACACGGGGATTGAACTTGCAACCTTCAGGTTGTAGGCGAGAGCTTACATTCTGCGCCACACGAGGCCCCTTAATTGATTTCAGACACCCCTCCCCCGACCCTCAGAGGATCCGGTATCACATATGTGATTTCGCGCTCGTGCCTCCCATCACCTCTAAGAAGTAGCGATCCTGCAGTGCGGCTTTCTGCCACGCCGGGGGATCGCCAAGTGTTTCCAATTATTTTCAATGGCAATCCTTGCATCGCATCGCATCGCAGTCGCACGCCATGTCATGTGTTTCCAGCCCCATTGTAAACAAGGGGCGAGGCGGTCAGAGGGAGCGACCACGGATGGGATGGGCTGCCATTTATTTCCCCGCAATGCGATGTGGGAAAAAAATCACCCCGATATATGACCCTGTTCAGAAGCATGGCGTTCAGATTCGTGTGAGATTTGTCCGTCTCGCAGCGCATTAATCTCGTGGGATTTCCTCGCGCTTTGGGCTGTTCAGACACACATTTTTCTTGCATGTGAGAAAAGAACGCCGTACGTCTTATTTTGGTCCGTATTGGGGACTGAGCTAGCCCCGGGAAGTCTATGGGAGGGTGTGACTGCGCGGCGAATACGGATGCAGCACGTGTTTCCACTTCGTCTTTATGCATTAAATCAGTGCGGCCGCCTTGTGTGTTTTGGTTTTTTTTGTGCTCTTGAAAACCGCAGTGCGCAGGGAATCTGCGCAGTTTTGGTCCGTAATAACGTGCACATTTCACGGACCGAGACTGAATCTGCCCTAAATGTGCCGCCTGCGCGGTTATACAACGGTCAGATGTCCGCCAAGTTCAATGTGAGAGGAGCCGCCGCTGGATGGGAAGAGGGTCAGAATGTTCTAGAATGTCTGCGGCTGTGATGGGAAACAAGGAGAACATGTCCGCACGGCCGTGTACGCTTATGGATTACAGCCGTTAATGATTACAAGTCTGCAAACCTTCTTCAAAGTGCAGAACTTGTTGGAGGAATGACGGGACCCCCGGGGGGCGCCGCGCCGATCAGGGTCAGCACCGGCCCGTTAATGGTTAATAAGGCCCATCTAGCGAGTGTTTCTTGGAGTGACAAGACGCTCTGATCGCCCCGTGTCTGTCAGGCCGGCGTGAGGATCGCAGTACCAGCGATGGCTGGAGGGATCTGCCAGGAGCCATTAGAGACCAGATGCTAGTGGGGTCATCATGGCTCCTGGGCATCTCTGTGAGGAGCTCAATATGGAGGAGCCCCTGCTGGTGACCTGTGACCTCTCCTTCCTCCTCGGCCTGAAGGACAAAGGGCGTATTTATGAGGTAACTTTATGACAGGATGTTATACTGAGGCACTCGGGTCAGTCATCCCTGTCCTCACAGGCCTCCAGCGGGGGGGCGGCAGCCAATCACATTCCTGCTTTCATTTTAAAAGCGGCAGTGAGAAGATGGAAGCTGGAGTCTGATTGGTTGCTACGGGAGGCATGGAGACGGTTGTCGAGCACCTATACATGAGGCCCAGGAGTGTACTGGAGGCCGCACAGGAAGCGGCGCGTGCGCACACAACTCCGGTGGCGGTAGAGCCGCGCAGTCTCCTGGGTTATACACAACAAGGGGGGTGTGTTATTTCACTCTATAAGCCGCCATCTTGTATTAACGGGTTTAGAAACTAAGAAGCCTTTTACACAAAACAATGAGCGTCCAAACAATCTTTGCGGATTTGAACGATAATTCATTCCATGTAAACGCGGCCGGCGATTCAACGACAATTCTTTAACTTCGCATTCATTCTATGCAGCCATAAAAGTAATCGTTCGCACGCCGTCGCTCGTGAACAGCGGCCGCTCACAATCACCGGCGCAGGGAATGAAGGAACGAGAAGCGGATGACGGTGCAAACGATTAATCTGCCTGTAGAAACGAGCCAAACGAGCGACCTCGCCATCCCTCACCCCTAGATTATTTACCGCCATGTATGAGGAGCCCGAGGCCGCGCTCACACGGCTGCGAAACTCGCATGAGATCTGTGCGCCGCGGGACGCACAAATATGAACCCCGTTCTGTTGTACGTAGTCACACGTCAGCAATGGTTTCATGGCGTGTTCTAACTCTGTTCTTCGGAACGCGTCGACCCTTGACCTCAGTGGGAGCTTTAATGCTCCTCCTTTCGATCGTCTATCACACGTGAAACTCACGCAAGAGGATTGAACCTTCACCGGTGCGAAAAGCGCCTCACATCCGCGGGTAAATGGCACGTTCCCAAGCGCGATGTCTGGCTCGCCTGTCTGTAGGCAGCCGGAGGCCTCATTCACGCGGGTGAGTGAAGTACTGGTCAGTGAAAAGCTGACTGATTCCGCCGCAGGCGTGATATATGCGTTTTACCTCCACTTTTGTTGCGTTTCTAACCTGCGAGTTCCGTCCGAGTGTGATCCGTTTTTCACACGAATTAAAAAAAGAAAATATGATCGCCGTTTGCTTTCATTTAAAATGCCTGCTGAAATCCATGGTTCTGCGTTAAAAACGGAGCACGCGCGCCGTTACGTGTTTTTCCATTTATTGTGTGATTTTAGTGCATCAAAATGTTCCCAAACCGGACAAACTGCGATATATTATGATGCGCAGACCATTGGGCCGGCAAAAAAACCAAACTGGCACCTGTGAATGTCGGAAGCACTTAATGGTCGGAGGTCTGTTAGTCGCAAACTCAGACGGAACTTTTCCGTTAAACTCGCCGTGTGTACAAACCCTAAGGGCGGCTTCACGCGGGCGCTCGCGATATTGCGGCAAGGAAATATCATCGTTGTTAACGCAAGTCTTGAACGTCGGAGCGGCTTGCGACTTTTCTCATGAGAAAGACAATGGGACTTTCCAATGTTAAACACATCGCGCGAAAATCGCAAATTTGGTAAACAATGTGATAAAAAGCCGTCGCCATGGGGAGACGTGGGCGATGAGGAACAAAACGCAGAAAGATGGGGCATGCTGGGGTTTCATGATTCTGCGCTTTCACACGCTCCTCACATCGCACGTTTTACTGCCAGTGTGAAGCTTGGGGTTTATTTATGGAGCCTTTTCTGACAGGTTTGTGGTCTAATTTGCGCCGGAATAACGGCGTACTATTTTAACGACATATTTATTTACAATTGATTTGCACCACAAAGAATGAAAAATTACGACTGGCTCTGCCAATTTATTTCTTCCGTGGGTGCGGCCTCCGCGTGTCAGACGATTCCGAAACATTTATGAAGCTAAATGTTAGAAAACGGGCGCTAAAAATAAGCGCAGATTAGTCTAAATAGCACAAATTTGCCCAATCTTTCAGCTTCTGAGGTAAATTTTGAGCGGTCAGTAACGCTAGGTCACTTTGGCGCATCTGTGTGGTTTTTGACACAACTAAGCACTCTATGGCGCATTTCTCGTCATTTTGGCGCTGGCATTGCTCTTGGTTTTAGGAACTCCTCAAGTGCTTTTGTTTCAGTGGGATAACGTCCGTCATACGGCTGCGAATGCCGCCGCTGTAGGAATCGCACAGCGCGCCGCACTCTGAGGTACATTTTTGAGCGATGTCAAACAAATCCCTATTTTGTCGCATCTTTGTGAATTTTGGCGCATCTCAGCTCCTTTTGTCGCCTCCATTGTCTGCGTGCGCCTCTTACGTAAACGTTGTTAAAATTTGGTGCACTTTGAACATTTTTGGTGCGTCTACTGTCCTCGTGTTTTTGTTTTTTTTTGTTTTGTTTTTTTGCGATTTCTAAATATTCACCACATTTACAAGCGCCATTCCGCTCTTCCATAGATGTGCCGTAGTTTACACCTGCTGGGAACTAGTATAAATCTGGCGCAGCTCACGCCGTTATAGATAAATAAGCCCCTTGGAGTGTTTTTGTGTATTTTTGTGCCACAACGGCCGACGTCCTGCAGGCGTCTAAGACTTCGTACTTTTTATGCTTTTTTTGGCTGTGGTTCAGAAACTGGCCGAAACGCGCCAAAAAACACAAAGTGTAGATTTAGCCTAAGGACCGGTTTGAAGACTGGCATGTTTTGGGGTACCTGTGGATGCTGCACCCCTCTGCCAGCATGTCTTTACACAAGGGGGGCCGGGCTGCGGGATCACGGGGGTCTGTCACTGCTAGAGGTTCCAATGTGATGAATACTGATTGACGCACATCATTTGGCGCTTATTTAATTTTTTTTTATGCTGGCCGAGCATCAACTCGCGGGGATAAATGACTGCTACTACGATACTGCACCCCCGCAGACATCCCGCTCTATTTTAGTGCGTAATTGCAGATTACGCCGCACAATTTTGCGTGACAAAGAACACCCCTGGAACTAATTGGGCTACTTAAGTCATGGGACGGGTGTGTCGCACGCACATATATGTCCTGGTCGGCGCAAAAAAGTACAGTGGTGCGTTTTTTCACCTACACCTGAGTGAAGCCAACCTTATGCTTGCTGAACATGAGCGATCAGCTGATGGACAACCATTTGCTCATTCTTCAGCTGATTGTTGGTCCCTTTACATGGCGTTAAGGGGAACCTCAGGCGCAATCTTTGGTGCAGACAGCTCCATTCCCACTGCAGTGGTGAGACTTGGCATTACAGGCATAGTTTCCATTCATTGCAATGGATACTCAGCTTGCAATACCAAGTCAGGTCACTGCAATGAGGACGGAGCTGTCTGCTGAAATCGGCTCACTGCACACCAGCCCGACAGCTCATCAGTGGGGTCCCGGGCAGCGGACCCCTGCCCATCTATCCTAAGGATTAGTCATGAAGAGTAGGCCATCAGTAGTTTACAACTGGGACGTAAGCTGGTAGCCTAGTAGTGTCTTCAGTCCACAATGAGAGGGATCAGACCTGCTCACAATCATCACCTTCTTGCAAGGTCAGTTTGTGTTGGTGATTCACTCATTGTCCCTGCAGAGAACCTCCAGATATCACAGAGCAAACAGTCCTCCACCCTGCGGGTGACGGCGCCACCAAGAGTGGGTGAAGGGTCACAGCGAGTAGTCGGGGTACGGGGAAGAGGGGGCACTGCTTATACAGGTAATAACTGCTGGTGGCCATTACTAGTTATCACAGACCATGTCCCAGAACTTATCTTTAGCTGATCAATGGGGGTCCAACCTCTGACACCCCACCGATCACAGGTAGGGGGAGTCCCAAGTGGACCTGAACGAATAGAGCGTGTGGTCACACGTGTGTTAGGCTGCCGGAGATAGCGGAGGACTAATGAACGGAAGAGTAGTGCGCTCGCAACCGCCACCTTATTCACCGATTTGCACTCTTCTCGTGATCAGTGAGGGTCCCAGAGGCCAGCCCCCCAATGATCAGATATTTATGCTGTGGACAGAGAGAAGTTCGTTTTGTGGGACACCCTATTTAACCCCTTCAAGACAAAGATTTTCGTTATTTCGTCCTCGCCTTTAAAGGGCCATAACTTTTTATTTTTCCATCAACTTAGCTTTATGAGAGCTTTTTTGTGGGACAAGTTGTTTTTTTTTTTAAAGGGTACTATTTAATATACACCATATAATGTACTGTAGAGAACTGCTGTGTGCGTTGGGGTCCCCCTACAGTATGTAGTGTAGAGAACTGCTGTGTGCGTTGGGGTCCCCCTACAGTATGTAGTGTAGAGAACTGCTGTGGACATTGGGGTCCCCCTACAGTATGTAGTGTATAGAACTGCTGTGTGCGTTGGGGTCCCCCTACAGTATGTAGTGTATAGATCCGCTGTGGACGTTGGGGTCCCCCTACAGTATGTAGTGTAGAGAACTGCTGTGTGCGTTGGGGTCCCCCTACAGTATGTAGTGTAGAGAACTGCTGTGTGCGTTGGGGTCCCCCTGCAGTATGTAGTGTAGAGAACTGCTGTGGACATTGGGGTCCCCCTACAGTATGTAGTGTATAGAACTGCTGTGTGCGTTGGGGTCCCCCTACAGTATGTAGTGTATAGATCCGCTGTGGACGTTGGGGTCCCCCTACAGTATGTAGTGTATAGAACTGCTGTGTGCGTTGGGGTCCCCCTATAGTATGTAGTGTATAGAACTGCTGTGGACGTTGGGGTCCCCCTGCAGTATGTAGTGTAGAGAACTGCTGTGTGCGTTGGGGTCCCCCTACAGTATGTAGTGTATAGATCCGCTGTGGACGTTGGGGTCCCCCTACAGTATGTAGTGTATAGAACTGCTGTGGACGTTGGGGTCCCCCTATAGTATGTAGTGTATAGAACTGCTGTGGACGTTTGGGGTCCCCCTGCAGTATGTAGTGTATAGTTTGCTGTGGACGTTGGGGTCCCCCTATAGTATGTAGTGTAGAGAACTGCTGTGGACGTTGGGGCCCCCTACAGTATGTAGTGTATAGAACTGCTGTGGACGTTGGGGCCCCCTACAGTATGTAGTGTATAGAACTGCTGTGTGCGTTGGGGCCCCCTGCAGTATGTAGTGTAGAGAACTGCTGTGTGCGTTGAGGTCCCCCCTACAGTATGTAGTGTATAGAACTGCTGTGTGCGTTGGGGTCCCCCTACAGTATGTAGTGTATAGATCCGCTGTGGACGTTGGGGTCCCCCTGCAGTATGTAGTGTATAGAACTGCTGTGGACATTGGTGTCCCCCTGCAGTATGTAGTGTAGATAACTGCTGTGTGCGTTGGGGTCCCCCTATAGTATGTAGTGTAGAGAACAGCTGTGTGCGTTTGGGGTCCGACTCAGTTGTTGTCCTCTTCCTCTCTCGCAGGGACACTGCTGGCCACATCGTTAGGCTGGTCGAGCAGCACGGCAGCGACATTTGGTGGACGTATCCTATAGAAGAGCTGCTTCCGGAGTCTGTGCTTAAGCAGGTATGTACAGATAATCTGACACGCCGTTCTAGTGGATGGGAATGAGCTGCAGTCTAAGACCCTTCAGAGCAGCGCTCCACAAGATCGCCGCTCGTCTAAATGGCCTTCACAGAGGCTGGAGCAGATTGTATTAGGTAATGAATGATCTACATGAAATTGCTTGCCCCAATATACTTTCATCATTGTTAGCAGCGCAGTCCCCCGGGGTCCCGTCTGTATACATCACACAGTGTGCTGCTTCTTGGAATACCCCTTCTAGTAAAGCCCCTCCCAATAATGCAGTGTGCATGTCTGTAACCTCTTCATTGCTTCCTGTGTTTGCTAGGCCGGCAGCAGCGCCAGTGCGCATGAGTTTGAGCCGGGGCGAGATGTGCTGGACATCTGGTTTGACAGTGGAACATCGTGGGTCCATGTACTAGAAGGTAGGAGCTCCCTGCAGAAACTGCAAGACTTAAAGTGACCCTCCGGAGAAACAAAGATGGCCAAACCGCTTCTCTGGCTTCGCGATGCACACTGTACATAATATACATCAGTAGTCTGAGACCCCCACATGCTGATCTGGCTGGACTGCTAACATAGGCAGCAGTAGTTAATCAAAACAGCATGTAATGTCTTAAGGCCTATTTACACGCAATGATTATTGCTCAAAAGCCATCGTTTGACCGATAATCATTGTAGGTAATTGCTCCCATCTTTCACTCGTTGGCTTGATGATTTTTTGGTGAGCATAAAATCCATCGTTCAGCCAGAGAAAAGATAACACAGTCTGCATGCTGTGTTTGCTGTCCATGGTGCTGTGTTCTCCACAGGAACTGCTGATGACATTGTATTCAGCAGAAAGCCAGTGGCAGATTAAAGGAGCTGAATGCAGAGAACAGACCACCTGCTGTTCTCTGCATACAGGTCCAGGAGGCCCGTTTACATGCAAATAAAGGTGATAAGCTGCTAATGGACATTAGTGTCCATCGACAGTTTATGCAAAACAATCTTTTGAATGATTATCTTTGCATGTAAATGGGCCTTTAGACTACTGCTGTGTACTAATACACTGTGCATCATGTAGTCAGAGAAGCTATTCAACCATCTTTGTTTCCCCAGGCCCAGAGGGTCATATTCATGGGACTGGCTGCTGTAGCCCTGCGGACTCCACTGCCGGTTGTTTTCTATCTGCTCACCACTCCTGTATGGAGTCCCGTTTGTATATAAGCATCGCGATTGGAGGACTGAGATAAAAAGACTGAAGGGTGGAAACCTTGTAAAACGGAGACCAAAGATATCGCAGCCTCGCATAATAACCCCGTTGGTTCCATCCCAGATCCTTCCAGGTTTCCATCCTGATGCAGTTTCCTGCATAGAAGATGGAAACCCAGAAGGAAACCGGCGCTGGAAGTCAGATCGCAGCGTGAGGAGCCGAAACCGTGGTGTCCAGTTCTTGCAAAACTGAACCCCATCATATCCTGACAAGCTATAGCTGTACGGTGGCGCTCTGTAGTTATGGCGCTGCTTGCTTATCTCCCATCGGCTTCTATGGCCGTTATGGACACGGCGTAGCCCAGACTCCCTTAACTCTTTCCATCCTCCTGGTCACCTTGTACAGGACAGTGTTCCTATGACGGTCATGTTGGGCTGAGATGGGACCGCCCGTCTGATGCTCTTGTCCCGGTGACCCTGACGACTGCTCCTCCTGCTGGCAGCTCAGACCTTACGATGTTTGCTTAATTTTTAACCGGGTAATTGGCGCTTTATGATGCCCATATCTGCTGACAGGTTACTGCTGAGCCTATCAGTCACACACTGGCTTTAGATGAAGCATGAGATCATCTCCTCTTTAATCCCGTCCTACTAACTGCCATGTATGTACATCTGGAACTGCAGCACTAGAAGTCCTTTCAGGGCACATTCACACGGATCGCTGCAGACTTCATTTGTCCCTATAGCTGCGATTCTCAGTCCATGTAAACAAAAGCCGATGAGCGCCGGTAGAAGTGCTTGTAGATCGGTGTTCGGTTATATCTAGCAAGATTTAACCCTTTCCAATCCACTGTACTGGCTCTAGCCAGCAGATGGCGCCGTTGTGAAATGGCAGAAAGAGAAAGCCTCCTAGGAAACCCTAATTGCAAAATTGGATTGCAAAGGGTTAACTCCTGATAACAAACCTCATAGGGTTGTCCTCAGGACAGGCCATCAGTCAATGATCGGCAGGGGTCTGCCGCTCAGGATCCACAGGTGACGGACCCCAGCCGATCACCTGACTCTTGGCACCGCTGTCAGTACAGACAGTGTTGATAGCAGATTGCACTGTTTATAGTGCAGCGGCCTGGGTTGGTAGTGCATTGAATTCAATGGGAGCTGCACCTGCAGTACCAACCTGGGCCAATGCAATACGGACAGAGCTGTCTGCTTCCTGCACTGTCCATGCTGACAGCGGTGCTGGGAATCGGCTGATTGGGAAGGGGTCTTGAGTGGCAGTCCCCTGCCGATCCACTATTGATGACCTACCCTGAGGACAGGTCATCAGTACGAACTCCTGGAAAAACCCCTTTAATTCATTCCCTCCCCAGGTTGTAAGCTCACGTCCTATGGATGCTGCGGGCTGAGAAGCTGAGCAACAGGAGGCGGCTGTGAGTGACTGCTGGCCTCCCACTGTAACAGTGGGGATCAGTGAGAACACCGAGCCCCACTGTTAACTCTTTACATGCCGTCATCAATGTTGATCTCTGCATATAACGGATTCACAGATGCTTTTTTTTATATATATATTTGGCCTCCCAAATAAACACAAGTGATCAAAAAAAGCCCCATGTACCCCAAAATGGGAACAAAGTTATATAATACATTACATGCACTCAAAGAATGGTACCAATAAAAACTACAGCTCGCCACGCAAAAACCAACCCTCACGGCCGGGGGAAAAATAAGAACGCAAAAGGAACAATCTGGAACTAATTAGCCGTTTCAGTCGGTGTTTTGTTTGCCGTATTGTCCGTTCTGGCCATCTATTACCACAACGTGCGCTGAGCCTACAGGACTATGAAAAGCTAAACCATTTTCTGATATAGTTTCTTTATCAATTCCTCATGGATTTCAAGATGTCTGCTTGCTGTCAGTGAATGTAAACCTCAGTGAGTCTGCCCGGATCATGGTGACCTAGATGATTACAGTACATGTATTGCAACAACCAGTTGTTCCCCTGCGTGTCCACGGCACGAGCCGGGCTGACGTACATAAACCAGGAATGTTCCCATTCACTGACAGCAAATGGAGATCTTAAAAAGCCCCAAGGAATTGATGAAGAAAAGCTGTAATGCTGGAGACTTCTGCCTGTTACCCCTGAGGGGTGCAGCTCCTGATGTGTAGCACATCCTGCCGGGCTGTCGTCCCCGTCTGCTGTTTACGATCCCACATTGTCCTTCCGTGTTCCGCAGACGCACAGCAGCGCGCCGACGTGTACATGGAGGGGAAGGATCAGCTGGGCGGATGGTTCCAGTCCTCTCTGCTCACCAGCGTGGCCTGCAGGAATAAAGCTCCTTACAGGTAAGTTCTGGAAATCCCTTTACTGAGCTTAGCTCGGCTTACATGCCTTATCTTCATTACGTCTCGTCTGCTTTAGGGTTGTTGTTTTACTTCTAATATCTCTTACATTTTTTTAGAGTTTTAAACCTTTTCTTTTTTTTTTCTGCCCCTATAAGGGACTTTGGGGCCTCATGTCCACGGGCTTAAAATCCGCAGCGTTTCTCCCGCACGCGGATCCGCGCCCCATAGGGATGCATCGGACAACCGCAGGTAGTTAAATACCTGCGAATTTAATTTTTCCCGTCAGGCGTGGATCCGCGTGCGGGAAAAAAAATGGACATGCTCCATTTTCGTCCGGATCCGCGGGAGACCCGTACCAGAATTAAACTCACCTGCTCTGGATGATGCGGTTCTTCCCTTCTTCGCGGCCGGATCTTCTTTCTTCGGCCCGGCGCGCCGCCGGCGTGCCGAGCACATCCGCCTGGACGAAGAAAGAAGATCCGGCTGCGAAGGAAGGAAGATCCGCATCGTCCGGAGCAGGTGAGTTTATTCTGATTTTTAGGCCTCATGTCCGCGGGGCAGGAGGGACCCGCAGCGGGCCTGATTTTCCCTGTGGACATGAGGCCTAAAGGGTCGTCCAGCTCTAAACTATCGCTAGCCTATTCTCAGGTTAGGCCACTAGTAGTAGATCGGCACAGATCAGTCACCCGAGACCGCCACCGATCAGTTTCATTCCCATTATGGTGGCCGGACTGGTTATTGCACCCATCGCCTGTAACACATGTGAGAGCAGCTGCATGGCTAACAGCTAAATGGGGGGGTCCTGGGCGACCGATCCTCACCGCTCTACTATTAATGGCCTATCCTGAGAATGAGGTATTCATAGTTTACGACTGGACAACCGCTTTAACTTGTGACCACTTGTACTACACACAGCAATACTTCAGTACTGCAGCATATGGTATTTTTCAGTGTTGCCCTTTAAGCAGCCCCCCTGCACTGCACATCAGTACCCTGCAGTTGTGCTATGGGGAGCGATGAGGCTCCGCCGGGACACCCCCCTCTGCTGGCTGCTTAGATGCACGATCAGCTTTAAATACAGCATCTAAACGGATAACCGCCATGATGGAAGCTTCTAGAACGGTGTAAGTGATGCAGGCCTTAAGCTGAAGTCACACTGTGGGAAAGCTGCTGGCACGTACGTCATAGGTAACCATAGAGTGTCTATCTGGCATCCATCAGACTGGTCTATATTCTTCCAGTGTATGGAGGGTCTGCGGTGCCGTTCTATTCAGAGACCCCCTGCAGAAAATAACAAATGTCTTTAAACATGGGAGCCTACGGGCGACACATCTGCACGCCCATAGGGTGGCGCGTTTGGGAGGATTATCCGAGTACGCTGCAAACGCAATGACCTTATAAGCTCCCTGATTTGGCTCTTCCGTCCTGTTCATAAACATTTAATTTCAGCCTCACCAAGCAACTATCAGGTCTTCACATATTACTAATCTCTATTCTTGTCACCCGACCTTCACTCTTCGGATCGCGGTCGAAGGTTTGTTTATATAGGGGCGCCATAATTGTGCTGATTACGCCAAACGAGAAGATTCAAAATTGGTTCGCCCATAAAAGTTGATCACCTGGAAATGCCAGGAACAGATAAGGACGTGACTGTAACATCGTTTATTGCGCTACGTGTTGTAAAAGGCGAGCACTTTACTACTGCTAGATTACTGCGGGCGGCTGTACAACATATTCATACAATGTCGCCAGGCATTCCCAGCACAGTATGGCGGGCAGAATAGAGCAGTGTGCCGACCCAATCCATCCACGGCCATGCCAGAATGCCGGACGGCGGTCCGACGGACTCCATTCATGTCCATCTCGGGACCCATCTGGCATTCTGTTTTCTCGCTCCTGTGATGCAACAGGAAAGCCTATTACGGCGGTGCGAACCGCAGACGCCAAAAGCACGCTACCAAAGAATCCGATGTGGAAAGGATCAGATTTTGCCCTGGTTGGCAGTAGACTAATATCGGTCAGTGCTTTGCCCTCCTCACCCGTCTCCATCTCTTTCAGAAACGTGGTCGTCCACGGCTTTACCTTATCTGAGAAGGGAGAGAAGATGTCCAAATCCGCTGGGAACGTGGTGGACCCCGATGTGGTTATTAATGGGGGAAAGGTAACGCTCTTCTCATTGGGGCTACGCAGGGATTTTGGTAACACAACATCGAGTTTCAGAAAAGTCATGTGACAAATATTTGTGCGACTAGTCTGTGATTTGGGGCCTCGTAGCGGTTTCAGAGCTGCGTGGGGCTGTTTAAAAAAGACACTGGCAAAAAGCCGATCGGTTGCAGGTAAGTGGCTGTTGCACGTGACTTGTATTTCAATCTAGGATGGCAAACTTGTGTGCGACTATCAAAAGTGTAACCGTTTTGGATTTTCTGTAGATGTTGTGCTCGGTCACTTTGGAAGGGGGCGCTGTGGAGGTGTTATTCCATTCTCCTATTTTACATACATTTTGCAGAGGAGCATGGATGGCCTTATACGTCTCCTCACACCTTCTAGATGCTCTCCTCCTTAAGTAGCACCGTTACCCCTTCCATCCCACGTCATAGGCCTTCATCCCAGCCAGCGAGCAAACCTACTGATGAGGGACGAAAACCCCAAAACGCTCTGTCTGCACCCGGTTATCGGCTCCTTCTGGAGAAGGCTCTAACTTTGGCTCACATTCCCAGTCATTGTTACAAGGCTGACACTGACTTGCAGAATGCTGCATTCCAATAGGTGGCGCCGTAGAGACATTGATCTTCATTTGCATAAACGTCCCAGAGGAGCGTTCTAAGTCTCTACACGTCTGCTAGGTGCTCTCCTTAGGAGAAACTGTACCCCTCCCGACCCACATTACATAAGTACAGTAAGTACCACAATAAGCACCACCGTGCAGCCCCATTGGCAATCATTAGACTCAGTGTTGCCAGTGACACGGCGATCTTGTGCCCGAGCGTGGCTGCATGATGGCTCTCACAACTGTTTAACGTCCGCTGGTTTTAAAGGGGTTGTCCCGCGGCAGCAAGTGGGTCTATACACTTCTGTATGGCCATATTAATGCACTTTGTAATGTACATTGTGCATTAATTATGAGCCATACAGAAGTTATTCACTTACCTGCTCCGTTGCTGGCGTCCTCGTTTCCATGGAGCCGACTAATTTTCGCCGTCTAATGGCCAAATTAGCCGCGCTTGCGCAGTCCTGGTCTTCTTCTTTTTTCAATGGGGCTGCTCGTGCTGGATGCCAGCTCCGTGTAGCTCCGCCCCGTCACGTGCCGATTCCAGCCAATCAGGAGGCTGGAATCGGCAATGGACCGCACAGAAGCTCTGCGGTCCACCGAGTGAGAAGATCCCCGCGGCCATCTTCATCAGGTAAGTAAGAAGTCACCGGAGCGCGGGGATTCAGGTAAGCGCTCTCCGGTGTTTTTTTAACCCCTGCATCGGGGTTGTCTCATGGCGAACGGGGGGGGGGGGGGGGGGTTGGGAAAAAAAAACCCCGTTTCGGCGCGGGACAACCCCTTTAAGGTTTCTGCTTGACCACAAGGGTTGTCATTAACCATGGTGGGTATTATGAGGCAGGCGGCGCCATACTAATGTTCCTTGGCTTCTTATGAGGCCCCCGGCTTGTGGCCCCTAGGTGGCCGTACAGATACATTTTCTTGGTTCTTATTTTCATAAATTCAAGCTGTTTCATTACCACCAGATGATACCTGATCAGTGGGGGGTCTGACCACTGAGACCCCCATTGATTGCCACAGAGATGTCCCCGTGTGACTGGCGGCAGTGTGCATACTCGCCCAGCACTCCATTGGTTTCAGTGGGATTGCTGGAGACAGACGGATACAAACAATCGGCTATCTCTGGCAGTTGAAGTGAATAGAGCAATGGCTGAGGATGCATGCTGCCCGTCTCACAGGGGGACACGAGACCTTTGTTTCTGTGATCGGTGGGGGTCCCAGCAGTCGGACCCCATCAAACAGATATTTATTCCGTATCGTGGTTAGAAAACAACTTGATTTTACGGGAATCGCCCCTTTAATGTGGTTTTTCTAAAGTAACTGCCCTTGAACAATATGGCATGTTGTTGGGCTCTCATTACTGCCATCTTCATGCGGCTGATCATTAGTCTGGAGATGAGCAATCCTTAATATGATGGCAGCACATCCTCTGTTTATACGGGAAGACGCACATTTTATGCTCACATAGCCGATCAGCCCAAGAACCTCTTTGCTCGTTTGGCCGCTGATTTCCGTCCTATTTCCCCGGGCTGATTGAACATTTGTACTTGACCTTCGCCGGGTAGAACCTTACAGCTTGATTGCCTGCTTTAGAATAAGTCATTAATGTTTGATGAGTTGTTCCGATCCCGGATCATCAGGATGAAGGCTTCCAGTAGTCCGGCATATTAGCAGAAGTGCTCAACAGTAGGAGGTTTTAGAGGGGATCTGCCTCTAACTTGTCTGAACCGGAAAGAACGGTAAGAAGCAAATAAACCAGCAGAATTCTGTACGTTTTATGAAGTGTTTGGATTTCCTGACTTCCTGGGCTTGTGAGGTGGAGACATAAAATCTGCTTCTTACCGCTTGTACCGCAGAGGTCTCATTATCGTTTCTCCCTATTGCTGTCTCCTGAGATTCTTCATTGTTTTAGTTCTAACAAAGCTGGACTGCAGGATGCCGGATTAGAGGGATTGTCCTGCGCCTGCTGACATACAGTCTGACCGCTCTTGTAACCTTATGTTCTTTAGGACAAAGTCAAGGAGCCGGCGTACGGCGCGGATGTCCTGCGCTGGTGGGTAGCTGAATCCAACGTCTTCACAGAAGTAATGATCGGTCCGACAGTCCTGAACTCGGCACGGGAGGACATCAACAAGGTAACACTCCACTATGTCCGGCAAGAGCGGCGTGGTCAGAAGCACTTGTGACCACCGCTACATTCCTATAGGGACATGCAGGCCGCCTGGGCTCACCAATCAGATACTTATCCTGTGGGTGGGTGATAGGCTATCTTCATGGCACAGCTGCTTGAATTGCAGCAGCATCCAGTTTCCGTCTTGGTTCAGTCCGGCCCTTATAGCCAATCACACAGCACATAGAGTTTGGCAAATGCCACCAGGCTTCTGTTTAAGAGTCGGTTCAGACTTGGTGGATTTGCTGTGGATCTTCCTCAGTGGAAAAAATCCACAGCAAATCCACATCAAAATCTGCACCATTGGAATTTTTTTGAATTTGCTGCAGATTTCACTTCTTCAACTTCATTTAAATTGAACTGTTTAAATCTGTTGCAGATCCGTACCAAAATCTACAACAAATGGTGCAGATTTTGAAGTGGATTTTGGTACAAATTTGCTGTGGATTTTCCTCAACAGAAACAATTCTGCCACCTGAACAATTATCAATCCGCTAATCACGGAACCGTACAAAGTGAGCAATAATCGTTCAGCGTAACCACGGCCTTCGCTTCTAATAACCTGCCAGTATTGGGCCCATGTAAACAGGCAGTTCATCTATACACGACTGCCTGTTCATAGTGAAGGGAGGATCTGCAGCATGCTCCACTTCTACTTGGTAATCAATCATTACTCCTGTGTGAAAGCTCAGCAGCAATGATTGCTGGGAGGACTGTCGGGCGTTTAAAGGGGTGGCGCAGGGTTAGAAAAACATGGCTGCTTTCTTCCAAACACTGTGGGTTGTGTCTGGTATTGTAGCTCAGCTCCCATTCACTTCAGCAAAGTGGAGCTGCAATACCACACACAACCCTTTGGAGAAGGGTGGTGCTGTGTTTGGGGAAAAAAAGTAGCCATGTTTTTCTAACCCTGTACAACCATTTTATGTTCCCGACTGTAAGGACCCTTAGGGATATTATTTAAGCAATGACCTCTCCCCTTACACCCATTGCTGAAAAAATGACCACCATCAAGAAGTGTGCCTTAGCAATAGGCTTATTACAAAGTGTCCCTGGCAAGGAAAGACCTTTTTACACCAGATGACTGTTGGGCGCTAAAATGCCCAGTGATGCTTCTACATAGGAGGATCAGCGCTCAGTGAATGGAGGTGGAGCGGCCAGAGATGGTTCCGGTCCGCCTGCCTCCATTCACAGTAAACAGACAGTCGTTTATAGATAAAAGACTACTTGTTAAAACGGAACGATGCAACACCAGACGCCCGATGACTGTACGGTCTGCATGAAAGATCCCATTTATTGCTGATCGCTCTTTCCCTGCATGCAGTTACACTGCTCAATTATCATGAAAAACGCTCAATCAAGCCGTATGCCTGATAATCGTGTAAAAGAGGCCCAAGTGTTTATTACTTTTGCAGCTTCCCCACAGGGAAAACAAAGCATTAGGCCTCCTTCCCCACGCTGTGCTACAGTGGAGAATAGCGTGAACAGACGGCTTCCATTGACTGCAATGGAAGCCGTCCGCGCGTACACCCGAAGCAAATAGAGCATGCTGCGGGTGAGGACAGGTGAATTCACGGTGCGGAATTCCCCGGCGGCTGTAGCACAGCGGAAGATAGCTTGAAAACGCTTCCCCGCCCACCACCGCCACGTCACATGACGCGGCGGAGGTGGGCGGGGAAGCATCATACGGGAGCGAGGGCGCCGGATCCGCAGGTAAGTATGGGGTCTCCTAGGGGGCGCCGTGACGGGCTCCGCCACGGAATTTCGCGACGGAGCCCGTCTCGGCCATGTGCAGTCGGCCTTACAGTGTCCAATCACATCACTGGGTTGTGTGAGTAATGCAAGACCGGTTGAGTCCTCCAGAGAGAGAGAGACGCTCTTTATAACCACCCTCCACTGTCCAAGAAATGAGGCGCCCGAGTAGAGGACCCCCCTCTCTATTAGCTCAGATCTCAGTAAGGCTGCCTGTCCACAGACGTTGCAATATCCTGCGAAAGCCGCTGCCGGGGAGCAGGAGCCAGCTGACGGATCTCCGTGGTGAGCCTATCTGACAGATAAGCTCATGGCGGAGAATCGTGGCAATTCGCAGCATGCTGCGATTTGCCGCCCGCGAGCAGAGAATCACTATGATTCTCCGTTCGTGGACGGGGGATTATCGCCGCGGGGAAAGCAATGCGAAAATGCCCGTGGACAGAGGCAGCCTTACCGTATATATGACAGCCATGGTAGATCATTTCCTAACCTGACTCTTTGTCATCCAATAGTTGCGGAACACCGTGCGATTCATGCTGGGTAACCTGTCTGGATTCAACCCCAAGACGGACGCCATCCCTGGATCCAAGATGTATGTAATAGACCAGTATATGCTCCACCTGCTTCACGACTATGGCAGCAAGGTAAGCAGAGAGCTTATTGTATGTGAGTCTATGCCCGCGTGGCGCTGTGTGAGTCTATGCCCGCGTGGCGCTGTGTGAGTCTATGCCCGCGTGGCGCTGTGTGAGTCTATGCCCGCGTGGCGCTGTGTGAGTCTATGCCCGCGTGGCGCTGTGTGAGTCTATGCCCGCGTGGCGCTGTGTGTGTGTCTATGCCCGCGTGGCGCTGTGTGTGTGTCTATGCCCGCGTGGCGCTATGTGTGTGTCTATGCCCGCGTGGCGCTGTGTGTGTGTCTATGCCCGCGTGGCGCTGTGTGTGTGTCTATGCCCGCGTGGCGCTGTGTGTGAGTCTATGCCCGCGTGGTGCTGTGTTTGTGTCGTGTATGACCTCGTGGCGCGCTGCGTGCGAGGTGCGGGACCTCGTGGCGCGCTGCGTGCGAGGTGCGGGACCTCGTGGCGCGCTGCGTGCGGGGTGCGGGACCTCGTGGCGCGCGAGCCACTTCCATTGGAAGCAGAGGTCCGCACTTGTACCCGGTTTCTTCCAACAGTCCTATTGAAATGAATGGATTGATAGTGCACCTGCCTGACCACCACTGCATGTTTTAAGGGGATGCTTGGGCCCCCTGCTGTTGTGATCTGTGGGGGTCCCAGTAGGCAGACCCTCAAACATCAGATATTTATCCCTGTTCCTGTGGATAGTGTATTATTGAAATAATACACTTAAGAGAATTTATGGAGGTTCTGACAATTCAGCAGCCGGGAGACGACAGTACAGCATCGTGTGACGGCCGGGCTCCGCGGGTCTCTGGTTTTTTGTTTTTTTTTAGAATATAGCTTAGAAACGTATTACGGACCAATCCTAACGGGGATCTAAACCCGCATATAGTAGTGATAAGCACCGCTAAGGTACAAATTTGGTTCCGGAAGCTTCCATACCTGCATCTTACTATGTACATGCGAGATCTGGCTGGAACCAGAAGGAACCACCTTGATCTGCAGCAACCTGGATGCTTCGTTCTTACTTGCGCTGGAGTCGCCCCACAGCCCTCTTCTGAGGATCGCTGCGGCCCCAGAAGGTTTCAGCACCTGGACCTCGACTGATCAAAAACTTTGACATTTCACACCAAAATCCGCCCCGTGTGACCCCCCCCCCGCCCTTAAAAACCACCAGTGTTGGGTTTCTGGTTAAATAAGGTTTTATTCCTTGACTTTCATGACCCCGCCGCTGCCGCTGTTGGTACTTGATCAGTTTTGCAGTCTGAGCTTTGCGATTCGTTTCTCCAGGTCACCGAGGCCTACAAGAACTATGAGTTTGGGAAGGTGATTCGCCTGCTGGAAGCCCTCGTCACCAGAGACCTGTCCAGCTTCTACTTCAGTATAATCAAAGATCGGTAAGACTGGCCGTCCGTTTGTCTTCCTGCTACTTGACACTAGATGGCGCTGTTAACCCCTAACATGTGCTGCTTGCAGGCTTTACTGTGAAGAGGAGCGAGACCCCAAGCGTCGCTCTTGTCAGACGGCGCTGGCCGAGGCTTTGGACATTGTGGTTCGCTCATTCGCACCAATTCTTCCACACTTGGCAGAGGAAGTGTTCCAGTACCTGCCATATAAAAAAGGTAGAGAACAGAATATTTAAAGGGAATGGGGGTATTCTGGACTGTTAAGACTATTAAAGGGGTGTTCCGGGGATTTTCAACTGATGACCTATCCTCTGGATCCACAGGGACCTCCGCACCCCCTACCACCACCACCGCCCCCCTCCCCCTGCTCAGGAACTCCCATCCATCATCTGGCCCGCTGTCAGTGCTGCGGGACGGATGTAGTCATCAGTGGCCAGGGCAGGAAGTGGGAGCACCAGTGCTCTGACCACTGATGACCGCATCCGGACCGCTGCACTGATAGTGGGCCAGACGATCAGCTGATGGATGGGGATCCTGAGCGGCGGGTCCCTGTCGATCTTCTGCTGGTGACCTATCCAGAATCTCCGGCCTCTGGTGCTCGGGGCCGGATGGTCACGTCGAACCATCAGCTGCAGAACCTTTCCAGTCCTTCTGTTTTCTCATTCATTCCAGACCAGCAGAAGAATCCTGTTCCCGATTGTCATCATATTATGTCGCATTCCCAGAGAACTATTACATTGATTTTCTATCTGCTTAGAGGGCGACAGCGTTTTCCGAACTGGGTGGTTTGTACCAAATTCGGTGTGGAAGAAGCCGGGTCTGGTGGAAGCCGTGGAGGCCACCTGCTCCATGAGGGACCTCTTCCTGGGTGCCATACCGGGCAAGAACACGGCGGAGTACGAACTCAGCGTCGTCATCGAGCCTGGCCTGCTGTTCGAGATCTTGGAGGTGAGAATCCAACTGCATCTGCTGTGTTCAGAGTTTCATCATAGTACTGCAGCAAGCTGCGGGGCTCCAAGTACAGCGATGCAACAACTCCCAGCGTACATCGGCGGCCTCTGATGGTCAGGGCATGCTGGGTGTTGTGGTGTCATCATAGTACTGCAGCAAGCTGTGGGGCTCCAAGTACAGCGATGCAACAACTCCCAGCGTACATCGGCGGCCTCTGATGGTCAGTGCATGCTGGGTGTTGTGGTGTCACCAGTGTACGGCAGCAAGCTGCGGGGCTCCAAGTACAGCGATGCAACAACTCCCAGCGTACATCGGCAGCCTATGATTGTCAGGGCATGCTGGGTGTTGTGGTGTCACCAGAGTACTGCAGCAAGCTGTGGGGCTCCAAGTACAGCGATGCAACAACTCCCAGTGTACATCGGCAGCCTATGATTGTCAGGGCATGCTGGGTGTTGTGGTGTCACCGGAGTACTGCAGCAAGCTGTGGGGCTCCAAGTACAGCGATGCAACAACTCCCAGCGTACATCGGCAGCCTATGATTGTCAGGGCATGCTGGGTGCTGTGGTGTCACCGGAGTACTGCATTTGTGACATTGAGCTCCTGCCATTTCGACATTTTTTCCTCTTTGCTTTTTGGCCATTTCAACAGGATGTATATACAATCTGGTGTCTGCGGTGACTGGTAGACCCTCCCCGACCATCGTGGAAATCGGGATTAGACCGGTTGGGATTGTACCTGGCTGAGAGGGAAAAAAAAAGTGATCCCAGTGATCATTGGGCTTCGGGACAAAATTCTATTCTAAAATGGGGGAAGGTTTATTACTAGAGATGAGCGAGCATACTCAATAAGGCAAACTACTTGAGCGAGTAGTGCCTTATACGAGTACCTGCCCGCTCGTCTCTAAAGATTCGGGTGCCGGCGGGGGAGAGCGGTGAGAAATGGAGGGGAGATCTCTCACCACCGCAACTCACCTGTCACCCGCGCTGGCAGCCGAATCTTTAGAGACAGGTACTCGTATAAGGCACTACTCGCTCAAGTAGTTTGCCTTATTGAGTATGCTCGCTCATCTCTATTACCTGCAGTTGTCCTCCGATCTGCCTGTTCCGGATCTTGTTCTCGGCCTTCCAAGAAGGTCAATGCAATCTTCAGACGACCTAAACCCTACAGTGCATTGATGGTGTGACTACCACTGCTCTATACGTACTCTGATCACATGGGCAGGGCTGACCAATCAGTGTGCATTAGGTAGACAATTACTGCAGCCATCTTGGTTGGCACAAATGGGACCCAAAACCATCAGATTTGAGGAGTAGCAGAGAGGCACAACGGCAAGTAATATAGCAGCAACAGAGAAGAAAAGCCGACTCCTTAAAAACACTGCTGTCATTCCAAATAATCCATCAGATTACAAATGGTCGGTTCGTGTAACACCAAGTCTGCACGCAGACGCATTCTGAAAGCCACTTCTTTCTTGCTCACCACTCGATGGTATTCTGGCTTTGACTCCTAATTCCTAATAATGACTGGGAATTGTCAAAGCCAGAATCCATACACAGACCGCTGACTCCAGTCTTTGGCCCCCATCAGTGTGCAGTAATTTTCTGGCTTGGCTAGAGAGAAGCCTATAGACGGGGGTCAAGAAAAGTATTGCTTCTGCTTAAGGAGAGCACCTATAGGGTGAGTGAGGAGACTTATAAGGCCATGCATGCTCCAATGGGAAATATGCAAATAGGAAGATGGAACAATAACTCTGCAGCGCCACCTATGGACGAGCCTTGGTCAGCAGCTCCTCCATGTGACGCACTGCAGTGGATGAGAGCAGCGTGGCAGACGTGTGACTTGAAACAAAAGTAGATTTTATGCAGAAGACACGTTGGTGTTGTCTTTTCTTGCCACATTGATAGATTTAATATTGGGTTCCTATAAAGTGGCCAACGCTTTAACCCCTTGTTACCCCATCCCAGACTCTGCAGGCCGAGGAGACGTCCAGCACATCGCAGCTGAATGAACTGCTGATGGCTTCTCAGACCAGTCTGCTGAGCTCTATGCCGATGGACCTTCCTGCAGACGCCACAGTCCTTAAAGGGTCATTCCTCATCAACCTGGAAGGTAGGAGCGCTCCGCCGCCATAACCTCTCCGGTACGTTCATCATTCGGATGCAGATTATATTGGTTTAACCTGTTCTTTTCCAGGTGGTGATATCTGTGAGGAGGAGTCGTACAAAGTCATAGTTCAGAAAACTACCAAAGAACGCTGCCCGCGCTGCAGGAAGTACACCGCCGAATCGGCCCTCGCCCCCTGCCCCCGCTGCCTGGAAGTCATTGCTGGGAAGTGGAGTCAGTAGCCGAAATGCTACCGGTGTCCAGGTGCCTCGGCTCTCCTCTACCTGTTGGGTAGCAGAATGCGGATGCACATACTGAGTATGTGCTGATTATGTACAGAACGGCTCTCGTATACGGCGGCAGCTCCGCACTACTCGGGTTTGTTGGACTTTGTCTGCAGCGTTTATTGGTGGTGATGCCCCCGCAGCGGGCAGTCCCAGGCCAATCGGAGATCCCTTATAGAAATCATTAGACACGCAATATTAACTCATGTTCCTAATGGGTTATAGAGTTTAGGCTGCTATTACACACAGGCAGCTTCTGCTGATTACAGCCCGTACCTGGACCCCTCATTGAGATAGACCTGAGGAATCCTGATGCCGGCCGCAACCAGCGGAGCTCCACCCGTGCTCAGCAGAGGGAAAATGCTTTGTGTAATATTGTCCTTAAGGAATAAATCGCACGCCGCAATTACGGATCAGGCGCAATGTGTGGTGATCAGCAGCGAACTCTCAGCCAAGTGCAATGTGTAGTCAGCCGTGCTTTACCGGCTGCTTGGCAACAATCTACGGCAAATGCTGACTCTTTCCAGTTAGTTGTGAAGGAGCAAGGGATGAGTAATAAAAACGTGTATCTGGCACTGGGTGCAAATATGGTGTGAATATCCCCTTAGATGCTCGGGGCAGATCACACCGCTGCCTGACATGGAGCGGAGGAGAGCGGGAGCAGAGCCGGCTCTACTTAACAAGGCTAAAGAAAGTCAGACGTGGGGAGGGACATTCAGCATCAGGCTGCTTTCACACAGACGCAACTGGGGGTCCGCTGATCTGAACTCGTGGCATCATTGGAAGTGCTGATACTCGGAGTTCAGGTGAGTAGACCCCCTAGTGGGGGTAATAAACATCTGTGAAGGCAGATATAAGATGGCTGGATTTAGACAAATCATTTCCTTAAAGAAACCCTCTGGTTTTGAGATAATTCTGCCCCAGGACAGGCGTATATTCTCTGCCGCCCCTCGGATCTGCCAGTTCCGGGTCCTGTTTTCAGCTGTCCAAGATGGCTACAGCAATTTACTAACTACCTAATGCCCACTGTGCACTACTCTGATTGGCCAGTTGTAATCACAGGAGCAGCATGAGCCAATCATAGAGCAGTGGTAGTTTAATGCTACCAATACACAGTGGTGGATTAGGTAGGCTGAAGACTACGTCAGCCATCTTGGATGACTAAGAGTAGGACCTGGAAGAGGCGGGTCGGAGGGGCGTCAGTGAAGAACAACTGCAGGTAATATTGCCCCCGGAGAGAATTGTGACCCGAAACTGGAGGGTTGCTTTAATAGAACATAAATATATGGAGAAAATCACTCCAAAGTGTTTTTTTGAGGAGGGCACATGCTGTGCTTCATGCTGCATAGTGATCCCATCCTTCTTTCGCCCCGAGGATCATATTAGGTGCTCCCCTTTGTTAGAGGCGCCATCAGTGGATATACCCTAACAATGGATTGTCTGTTCTGCTTCTGTGAGCACCATAATTGCACCCTTATTTGCATATTACCCAGAGGAGCGTGCATGGCCATTTGAGTCTCCTCACTCAGTCTAGGTGCTTTCCTTAAGGAGAAAAGATAATGTTATTGACCCCCCCCACACACCATCCTAGGCCTCTCACTAGCAAAGCCAGACGCCTACTGTACACTGATGAAGGGCAAATACCATGAAACAGCTGTCTGTACATGGAGTCTGCCTGTGCTTTTAATTCCCGGTCATTGTAACAAGGCTTGTATAAAGAGTCTGACTTTGATTTGAAGGAATGTTGGCTTCCATTAGGTGGCGCTGTGGAGGTTGTGTTCCATCTCCCTTATTTGCATATTACCCAGAGGAGCATGAATGACCTTTTGAGTCTCCTCACTCACCGTCTAGGTGCTCTCCTTAAGGACAAAGCACCATTCCACTCTATAGTGCACTCAGGTGACAACTTGCTGATCTGCTGTCCCTTTTATTAGGATTTCTGACCAACATGGAACCTCATTAGAGGGAAACCCATGTTTGATGACAGGTTTTGCCTTTAAACAGAACTGTTGACTACGAACAACCTCTGTGTGTGTCCCCCACCCCCCAGCACCGTCAGACTCCTGATCACAGCCCCCACAAATGAAAAATGGGGCTGAGAAGGAAGAACTTCCTATCCTTCCGTCTTGGCCAATAAGCAACTTTAACATGAGCATGTGACCTGCACTCCACCACTCCTTCACCATAGACTACATCACATGATCCTTCTCGGATAGGCTGAGGGATCATGTGACTGCACAGAACCAGGAAGTGCTGTCCTTTCAGCCCCATTTTTCACTTTGGGGGTCTGTTTAGTGGCTGCAGTTACATATAGAACTCTGGTTGATGTCCTTGTTATGGTGACAAGTTTCTCCTTGGATACGGGGGAGGAGCTGGATGTACCCAGAATGCACTGGCGGTAGATTTTCCCTAATAATGGTGTCCCCTCTATTGATCATGGTGGATTGTGGGGAAACACATGGTTAGACATAATGACAACGCTGCTGGTTTATGACTGGTGTGGATGTGATGCACAAACAGGGTCAGCGCTGTGAAGTCACATGATCCGTCAGGTCTTCAGCCTCGCTGCGATGCTTTGGGCGGTCGGAGGCGTTGCCTTCATTCAGAGCAAACCACAGCGCTGTGAGACCAGAGAAGCAGAAGCTGCCCGTCTGTACAGATGACGATGAAGTGCCTGCGGCGGGACACCTTGTATATATTGTGAAGGACAGAATTATCTATGTTTGCAGCTCCAAATAAGATTTAAATAAAGCTTTTTTTAATTAAGTGCAATGTAATGTTTTTTGTGTTTTGAGAACTGAGATACTTGTGTCGGTATTAGATTTGCACAGGGCTGCTGGACACCCACTGTTATCACCCCCACCAACCCCCTTCCTTCCCCTGGGAAACAAGAACCAGAAAGTTTAAAGCAGAACAAGTTAAAAAAAATAAATAAAATTCATTCTGTAGCTCGCTCATTTCATGGGATCTTATTTTGACAACCTGGGAATTACTTGTCTCTCTGTTCTCTCCAGGAGTCACCAGAAATTACTGTATGATGAAACTGCATGGACTGTATAACACAGACTCTTCACATGGGGGGCCAGGAACTCCTATCACAGTTACTGCTGAGGATTAGAGGCTTCTGTCACACAGTTATAATGGAGGACATGATGGTTCATGCTCCTGGCTGTACACTTCAGGTCTGTCACTTATTTAGGAGAATATCAAAGGTAATGACAATTGCACTGTCCTCCCAGCAGACAGAGATGGTATTGGCTCTAGCTTGTCCTGTGATGTGCTGATGCATCATGGGATTGATGACACAGCATAGAGGGTGAGAAAGCAAGGGAAATCTAAAAAAAAAAAGATGGTCCCTTGTAACTGACAGAGGAGACCTCCAGAGTGGGACAGGCAATCGGGTGAGGGGGGGGGGGGGGGGCAGGGGGTGAAAAATATGCTTTTCTTGGGCAGTCCTTTAGGTGTATACACAAATATTGTGGACATTTTTTACAAATCTGCATCCATGAAATAATTGCAGTTAAGGAAATCCACAGCATTTCCATGACAAACAGACGGTGCTGCAGCGTTGTAAATCCGCAGGGAGTGAAATGTGGTACTTCAGTCCTGGTGCAGAATTGTGGTGCAATGTGTGAGATCAGCATAAAGATGGCCACCGTTCCCATTAACTCGCCCGAGCAGTCAGCAAGCAGTCATGTAGAGCGGAGAACACTGCTCTCTGACAGCTGCTTATCTCCAGGAGCAAAAGTAGGGCACAGCTGAAATTGGGGGACCCCCAAATACCCACCAGCTGAGCAGCTGCGTTTGGCCAACATACAGCTGGGTTCACATCTGAGTTTTGTCTTCTGTCCTAAGAGCAGAAAAAATATGGATGCAGTAAAATCCCCTCTGATTACAAGAAGGAATAATTTAGTTTATTTGCTTCTATTCTGTCTTGTTTTTTGTGAAAAGAGGCCGAGCCGCAACTATTCTTATCCATAACCGTAACCGGACAGACTGGAAGCTTGTTTGTGTGCGACAATCGGATCTGTTTAATACAGTTGGGCGCGACATTTCAGACAAACAAATCCATTAAAAACTGCCGTCTACGGCCTCATGCCCACAGGCGGGTTGGATTTGCGGAATCAGCGCAGGAAATCCACAAATGAAGCTGCCCATAGGGATGCATGGGTGTCCGCAAATTAATTAAAGCGTGCAGATTTGATTTGCGGGCCTTTTGGTATGGAACACAAATCACAGCATGCTCCATTCTTGGGTGGATCCCGCACTGACTGCTCCATTTGATGTCAATAGAAGCCGTTAGATACTCGCCGCAGCCGACACTGCAGACGAACCGTGGATCTGCGGGAAAGCAGGCGTTAAAAAAACAAAAAAAGAGTACTGTGCATGTACACGGCACGCCCGCACGCATCCACAGTGCAGAAGACAGAAGATTCGGACGGGAGGGAGAAGACCCAGACAGGTAAAAAAAAATGTCCTTGGCCACGGGCAGAGTCTGCTCCCACCGGCACAATCCGACACGCCCGTGGGCATGAGGCCGAACTGATGCAAAAGGAAAGTTATCTGTATTTTTTTGACCAACTTGTTTGCTTCAGTTAGACTTCCTGTGGCTTTGAAAAGGAATAAAAAAGGATCGGCTACTACTGGATGGAACGATGATGTGAACCAACCTGAGGGCTGCTGCCACCTTAAGCCACCCGCTGCTCTGCTTGTTCCCCAAGTGGGACCGGCGTATTATTCTGTTGCTCTTTGACTAATTTTACCCTCCAATCTAATTAGTAACTGATGCCATTTGCTGACGTGGAAGTTGCTATAAAATTGTGGAGTTCCAGTGACTCGCATGCCATCTCCATGCTGCCCTTGTAACGACTTCCTGCAGTTGTGATGGTAAACACTGAGGCCGCAGAGTCATCGATTTTACTGTAAGTGTCACTATGGAACATTAACCTAAAGGAGACCTACCAGAAGTCCCTTCAGTGGACATGATAAAGTTTTACCTCTTCGTTTTTATCTCCCCACCTTAAAAAAAAATAAAATAAAAATCAAAAAAAAAAATCATAACTTCTTTTGTTGACATAGTTGTCTGGGGGATTGTTTTTTGGAGTCTCCAAAAAGTGCGCAGGAAAACTTTTAACCATTTCCAAGTGGAGTGAAATGGAGAAAGGAAAAAAAAAATCTCACATCTTTGGGGGGGAAAGAGTGGAGTTGTTCATTGTTTTTGCAGCCTACACACTAGAGCAAAAAAACATGTCTTGGAGATCATGAAAAGATTCCGAGCATTTGAAAGAAGCCCTCAGAGAGAAGTTTGCAAGGCTCACAGTAAATCCAGTTTGTGGAGAGCCCGTTCTTTGGGACGAGCTGCAGAGGGACAGAATGAAATTAAGACAATGTTTGAAGTGGAATACCGACACCACGTTGGGTAAGAAGGAGGGGACAGGACCACTTTGCCCTAATGAACTATGTTGAACGGAGGTTTGGCTGACAAGGCTGTGAGCTCGGAAATCTGGTGTATGGAGGTGATCGTTACCAACAAAGTTACTTTGGTCAAAAGGCAATCTGGCACATCACTCAAGACCCCGAAGGGATGAGATTGTAGCACATCCAGTACCATGCTCCTGTCCCAGCTTGGTGACTGAAATGTGGTATTGGTGGAGCGGCATAAATGACTCCTTGTAGAAAAGTATGGATGGCAGACTTTGAGACCAGTGGGCATTAAAAATGGCATCAGTCATTACTATCGCAGGGTCCAGATTCCATTCAGTTGCCCGACAGAGGTTGCCTGAGTACAACCACCACCGAAGGAAGGACCTTAGGATTGTTTTATTAAGTGAAGCCTGCGACTTGTCCCATTCTCGGAGGATAAGCGCCTGAAGATCACGGCTGTGGAACTGGGCCGAGGGAACCACATTAATGCAGGTGGTCATTAACCCCAGGATCCGCATAGCTTCTCTGATTGACACTTCGAATGTTCAGCTCTATATAGAAAATCTGAACAAGTAGGGACAAACATTGGAGACAAGAATCCAAAATAACTCCCAAGAACTTTTTCTGTGTTTCTGGCTCCATGTATTTCCGATCATTAATAATCCAGCCCAGGACACGCTGGGCGTCTCTCCCACTCACGCTGGTGGGCAGAATAAACCTGCTTAAAATGAAACTGCTACCAAAATTTCTGTATGTACTGCAAAAAAAAAAAAAAAATCCAGCCCAGGTCCTGCAATAACTGAAGTTTGGCGCTTAAGTGCGAACTCAGAACTGCCAGAGAATCTGTCACCAAAAGGAAGTCATCCAAATATGGGATGATAATTCCCAGATTACGTAAATACGCCATCATTTCAATAACAACCTTGGAAAAAAAAACCGTGGAGCGGAGGAAATTCCAAAAGGAATGCAAATAAACTGATAGTTGCGGATTACCCCTTCAATTTCCAGCGCAAATCTTGAGCTTTTGCGAGTTTACACAAATGAGGATGTGATAATACGCATCCTTCAGATCGATAGTGGCCATCACTGTCCAGACTAATTAGGGGGGTTGGAGTTCTGATCATCTCCATTTTAAATTTCCTGTACTCTATGAAGTTATTTAGGTCTTTGAGGTTAATTATGGAGCAGTGAGACCCGTCTTGGTTTAGGAACCAGAAATAATGGAGAGTAAAACCCCTTATGCCATGGGGACAGGAGTGACGGCACCAAGGTCCAACAGCTTCTGAACTCCCTTAAGAAGAGCTTGCTCTAGAATCGGAGACTGCAAAGAGGTTAACACAAACCTAGCCGGGGGTTGAGACTCTAGCTCAATCTTGTAACCCTCCTCTATCCGGTGTAGAACCCATTTGTTGGTTAGCATATTTCCATACCCATTGGCAGAATATAAAAATCTTCTGCCTACCGGACACAGAGTTGCAGACTCGGGGACAATGGTAAGGACCTTACCCCTTCCTCCCTTCGGATAAGACCATCGCCCAGGCTTTCCTTTCCCTATATAAGCCAGAACCGAGGGACGAGGAGTGAAGGGTCTTTTAGGAGATCTGTTAGTCGGAAGCCCTTGGCTTTTGTCCGCTGCCTTTTCTAGGAGGCGATCCAGGTCTGGTCCAAATATGCATAGGCCCCGAAAGGGTAAAGTACACAGCTTATTTTCAGAGGTAACGTCCCCTGACCACTCTCTTACCCAAACTGCCCAGGATAAAGCTGCCATACGGGCCCCAAAATGGACTGACTGTGGAAGCATCCGCCAGGAATCCTGTAGCCATCTGAAGTAAAAAATATGCCACTAGCAATTTCCTCTCTTGAGGCTTTTTGATCAATTAAGGAGGTAAGCTGATCCAGCCAGACCGCCATGAGACATACTACTGAAGTGGCCGCAATGTTGGCTTTCATGACCACACTTGATGTGGACCAGGCCTTTCACATGGTCATATCCACCTGGTTGTCCATCAGATCTTTCAGGTGGGACAAATAGCCTCAAAAGGTAACCCCGATTCTTTTTGCCACCATGGAAATGGTTGTATCTATTTTCGGCGTCTCGAGGTCTTCCTCCGAAAAGAAGAGCTGATCCTGAAGGTCCTTAGAAATCAAAGGACTTTGATCAACGCACTTCCACTCATTTATAATTAGTTGTTAAAGTGTGGCGTTCACAGAAAACATGGACCTGCGTTGAGGTAAAAGGCCCACAAACATGTCATCTAGTGCTCTGCGGTGTTGGTGTACTTCCTGCTCAGCTAGCATGGTCTTGCGGACGGCTTTTAATAACTGATCCGTGTTCGCGGTGGAGAATAGATATTTCTTCTCCTCCTGCGCCACTTGGCTTAATTCCCCCAAAGCGAATTCCTCGGCCATGTCAGTCAGACGTGACACCACCATAGCCCATCTTCTTGTGGCCCCCAAGGGCCCTGGCTGGAGCTCAGAGAGGGAGGATTGTACTTCTTCATGGATGACCGTCCGGATATCAGACATAAGGGAAGATTTTTCTTGAAATTTTTGCTGAGCTAGCAACAAAAGGCGACCAGTTTCCCCAAGCATACTGGGCACTTTTTACTCCTCCTAGCCCTCCTAGGTTTTTGAGTATCCCTGTCCTGAAATGACAAGGGAGAACTGTTAGTAAAGGGAGCGTAGTGCAGGTGTTTGTAAGTGGTCCCGTGGGCCAACCTACAGTCTGGGTCCTCCCTGGCCGACATCCTGCACTGTGAGCTCGGATTCCTGTCCTTAGGAACCGATCTCCACTTGTAGTAGGCGCCTGTCGCGTTCTGGTGCAGGGGCTTTTCAGTTTTGAATTTGGCGCCAAGCCACGTCCCGCCCCCTCAAAAGATGGCGGCAGAGTTTTTTCTTTTTTTTTTTTAAACAATTGACTCGTATGAGGGCTTGTTTTTTGCTGGATGTCCTGTAATTGCCATTAGTGACAGTCATATGCACTCGGAAATGGTACCATTACATTTTTTTTCTTGGAGACAGGGTGACCAAAAAAAAAAAAAAGCGCAAGTGTGGCGTCGTGTATTTTCTGACCATATTCACTGCGTAGGATGAATGCATTAGGTGGAGAGAAAAAAAAAAATTGGTATCTGTTATATTTAGAATTAAACAAAAACCTTTTATTTCTTCAAAATATATTTTTCCGTTAATCTAGCACCATAGAATGCCCGTCAGAACGCGGTATAATGCAATACTAGCCAGATGTGCCACCGGCATGCGCTGATAGGCAATCAGTCATGGCAACCCTGGGGGCCTTAAGATGGCCCTAGGCAGCCACTGATGCATTTGACAGCCCCTCATGCATTTAAAGGGTTAACCACCACGATCGGCAGGCACAGTGAACGCATAGAGAGGATTCAACTGCCAGTCATGCTCCATACAAACCCCTGGGGGTTCAAGGATTGTCAGCAGGCTCACGCTGCTCATGGTGAACCCACGACAGGGACGCCCGAGGGCGATTTATTCTGAAACGCTGCAGTATTCGAGAATACACCCCTTACTTTATTTACACGGAGAGGAGCGGGCGGCTCCTGTAGTCACAGCCTCATTGTCATATTGAAGTTAAAGGGTCACTTTTGTACAACTGCAGCCTGTCAGTGACTAGAAGGCGGCTTTATCCTCCTATGACCCCCCTGCAGCATTTTACAGCTGATATACCAACTAGTAAAGGTACAGCCAACACAAAGTCCCGTTAAAATACCGTTTATTTAATACTTCTTATCGTCAGCGATGCATTTAATGCTTTAATAGACAAGTTTACCATTCTAGAAACACCGGGGGCCCCGAATACAGACTGCACTAGAGAAGGGGGTCCCGCAGCTCCCTACAACGTCTATGGCTGCTATTAAGAGCACTTAGATTGTAGGACTGGATCAAGTCTTCGGTAGCCCGGCTTCTTATATACAGAGACGAGAGGAATGAGGGATTCTGGGTAATCTGCAGTATAAATATTTGGGGACTGTAGTGTAACGGCTCTTCAGTTATCTCGCACACATTTGCATATTATCGGGTGAAGGAATATTAACAGTGATTGCATTAGTTACACGGAGACCTATACAAGAGCCCTGAACGCCGTCACAAGGCAGACATGGCCTCCACCGCTTCGATGAGGTTCAAGGCTAAGCCGTATTGGCCGTGATTTTCAGGCAGCAGTTCCACCACTTTGTCCACCAGTTTGGCTGTAGTTGGGATGGGCACGTCCGTGTTCTGGAGGTCCTGGGGGTCCTGAAAGAGATCAGAGCACACGGGTCAGAATGAATCACTGGTGCATAATGGGGGCGAGCCGGCCTGCGTACAACTACAAGTCTTTGGCCACGTGTAGCCGAAAATCCGCCCCCCTCGTCTCAAAGGTAAAAACTTGTACTGAAAATGCTCAGCAGAAGTAGATGTGCGCCACCGCCGGTCGGTTCACGCTGCGGACCTTCTTCACGGTGAGGGGATGCGCCTTACTGAAATCTTTATTTACACTTTCAGAACAAAACGAAGTTTAAAAATAGCTAATTAAAAAGTCCGAAACAAGTTAAATCCCAGCAGATCACATGATAAACATCGGCCGTTATACAGGGAAACCTGAACAATTTTACATGAAGCAGCAAGAAAGCTCCAAGAGGCGAACGGGGGCAGGTAAGGACTTACCAGGCAGAGAAAGACGTTAGTCACAACTCCTGGGGTTTCCTGACTAACTACAGATATCACAAGACCCCACAGTGAAGGTTTTGTGGTTGTGCTGCAGCGGTTACAGGGCCACGCGGAGGGCGGGTGCGGCCACGCGGAGGGCGGGTGCGGCCACGGCCACGCGAGTTTTGTGCGTTGTGAGATGCAGGAAAATGCAACCAATTATTTGCAGTGGGGGAGGACATGGGCAATCATCTCTTGTAGCGATGCTGTGAGATGGACAGATAGCGGCAGGGTCTCACCTAAGAGTAGAACATGCAGGGGTGCCGCCTCCCGCACATTGCATAGCACAGACAGGAGGTGCGAGTCGTACTGTGAATGCACCCTTACAAGGACTCCGTTCTCCTGCATTTAGGCTGCATTCACACAGCGGATTGGGTGCAGATTTTCCACAGCCGACATCCAAATTCACACCAAAAATCAGCATCAAATTCCACTTCTCCATCGTTGGTTCAGATTCTGATGCGGATCCACAGCAGACTCCAGCCTTTCAATTAAAGGAGTGAAGCCTGCTGCAGATCAGTCGAAATCTTGACCAATAGTGCGGATGTGAGAATGCGTCCTCGCTGTCCAACGTGGCCAAGTCTTGCTGCTGCTCACCATTGCTTTGATCCACGTGCAGAGTGTAGGCGGCAGCCTGGCCAGCAGCTCCATCCCCTCTTTCGTCTGTGTGTGCAGCAATGCGTGTGCCAGCCGCTGCCCGGTGAGAACCAGAAGCTGAGAAGCCAGAACTTCTTTGTCCACGACCTGCAGGATGGCCTGTGAAGAACATAAGGACCTGTAAGTCTGAGAGCCCCGTGTGAGACACAATGGAGGAGCGTCATCAAAACTTAAGGGTTAAAAGGCCATTTACACAAACCACCAAGTGATAATCGCACAAAAGCGGCTTTCTTTTTGTACGCAGGCCTTTAAGCGGCCCTTTCAGGCAGCTTAGAAACCATTGGTGGATCGCGGGCTTGTCAATCTGTGTAAACGCTCCCCGCTTCACATAGAACGTGAGGCGCTGAGAGAGAAGCCCGCAATCCAGCGGTGAAGTCCATTAGTGTAAACGCTCTTCATTTCCAGTCACAAGAAATTAATTAAAAGTAGTGTAATGCTGGGGCAAGCCCTGATGACCTGTCCTCATCAACAGTTGATCTGCGCTGATCTTCCGCTAAGGATCACCACCAATCAGCTGATTGCAGAGCCCGTAGGTCACATGACCCAAGAGCTGCCGAGTCCCAAGTGAAGGAGATTGAGCTGCTGTACAATGTGCTGTGCCTGAACCAAAGTGACAGCAACGCTCCGGTGAGCACCGCTGTCCCTTCAATCAGTTGGGATCCCACCAATCAACTACCGATACCCAATCCTGGGGATAAGCCATCAATAGTTTAGTGCTGGGAAATCCCTTTAACAAACTGAACATTACCCAGGGCTGGTACCCAATGTTCCCAGCAGGAGGCGCCACCTTCCCCATAACAAACTACTTACCTCTTCTGCAAGATGGTCAAAGCCGTAGTTGTAGAGCTCGCACACGTAATGTCGCCGCAGCGTGTCTTCGTTGACTTGAAGTTGTGTGGCTAGGTCCACGGCGAGCGCTGGCCAGTCCATCGGCTTCTGCTCCGCATCCCATTTGGCTTCCTCTGACTTCACGGTAATCTGTGACTGAAACTGCGCCTGGACGGCTGCGCTGATCAGCTTCATTAGAAACTGACGAGACAAACAAGTGTTACCGATCCATCATTACACTGCGGATACAAGCCATTACCACAAGACGGATCTCGGGGGAAGCGTACCTGTTGGCGTAGGCTGACTATACTGGGATCCATGTCCCCGCTGGGTAGCAGCTGGATTGAGGTCAGATCTTTGAAGAAGGCGTTCTTCCCCTGCAGATAGAGAGAAGAATGTTACTGTGCTTGTGATATAACGGCCCCGGCGATGACAACCCCCATTATACCTCATACCGCTAATAAGCTAAATACTAGTTGGAGAATGCGCGGCGATACGTCCAGTAGTTCTGACAATCTAATCAGCGCCCAGTACTCCTGTGATTAAGGCAGTAGACGGCTCCTCGGGGGCGGGTCAGTGACAACCCAACACCTACACAATGCTGAGAGATGTATCGGACGTACATAGAAGGGGATGAAATTAGCGGTTGGAACAGATCCATCTGCTTCCTGCAGAAATCAGCTCAGTGCAAAAGCATGATGACCCGGCAAACAACTGATCCCGGGTGACAACCCCCTGCCAATCTACTCTGGATGACCCATCCTAAGGATATGTTATTACTAGTTTACAACCAGTCAACTCCTTTAAAAGAGACTGTGTACAAAAACGTATCCTGGGACATATCATATAGTTGAGGCAATAACATATGGGTGGGGGTCCAACCAGTGTGGAGCGATCGGTTTCCTGGCTAGGTATAATAGTCTGGCTATGGATTAAGCCCGCCGTGTGGGTCTTGCATGGCGCGCACAGGGGTGAACTCCTTACTCCTATACTATGCAGAGGCCGGTGTACGGTACACTCTATGCATCAGATATAGTTGTGACCGTCTATGCGACTCACTATTTGGGTGTCATTTGTGGGATTTCCTCCCAGTGCGACTCCTCGATGGGACCAACATCTGCCTCCCCTTTTACTTTGGTCAGAATCGGGTTCCGTGCGTTCATTGTGTCCTGAACATGGGAATATATTCGTGAAACTTTCCCCCTCGTGGCAGCTGCTGTTCCTATTGGCTCTGCTGCTATATTTACTGACTCGGTCACTTCCGCCGTTGTCCGAGCTGCAGATGTCTATAACGTTCACCGTTTGGTATATGGTAATCCAGCCTCAGCTGGTCGAAGGTTCTTATTCTCCCTTCTTCTGATGCCTTTGTCTTTCCATCCCTGAAGTCCTGTAATTTACAGATCTCTGGTAGACATGGGTCACTCCATATTGGGGGATATTGTGTACATCTATTCCCATCAGATTTCTGGTTTTCCACCATATTTTATGCATGAGTAATAGTGTGGGCAAAAGCCGGCCATTTCTTTTAAAGGCGCGTTTCTCTAGGGCCTCGAATAGTTGTGACCCAGCGAAACGTCCCTTCAGGATCCAAAAGCCAGCGCCCCGTGTCTCCTCGGACTCCCCACCCCTAAAGTGTTGTAGTTGAGAGGCAATAAGGTATGATGCAGGATTGGGTAAGGCCAGACCCCCTTGTCTGTAGGGTCACACAACGTTCCCAGTTTGATGCAGGATTGGGTAAGGCCAGAGCCCCTTGTCTGTAGGGTCACACAACGTTCCCAGTTTGATGCAGGATTGGGTAAGGCCAGAGCCCCTTGTCTGTAGGGTCACACAACGTTCCCAGTTTGATGCGGGGAGCCTTTCCACCCCATAGAAGTTCTCTGAACATTCCATTAACTTTACCCAGTGAGGGGAGTTGTGCATCCGATAGAGGAGCTGCGGCATCCACACCCCTTTACTTAGGTCCACCCTCCTATAACGGATAGGGGAAGCTTACGCCACACATGGAGTCTTTGTTTCCATTTGGTGATGAGTGGTTCTAGGTTTATCCTCCCATATTCAGTGACATTGCCCCCGAAGTATTTAAAGGTCCTGGTACATTTCATGGGTATCCCTTCATTAGTTATTTGCAATTCCGGGACGTCCACCGGCATCACTACTGATTTAGACCCATTTAGGACTAGTCCTGAGAAGGATCCAAAGTCCTTGATTATGTTTCCAGAGACACTTGTGTATCTCCTAAAAACAGCAGGATGTCATCTGCGCAGAGGGCGATTTTTTCTTCTATGTTCGCACGTTTAAAACCCGTTATTCTGGGATGCGAGCGTATTTTACACGCAAGGGGTTCCACTGCCAAAGTGAACAAAAAAGTGGTGACAGCGGGCACCCCTGCCATGTTCCTGTATGCAGTGGGACTGTATGTTAGGACTCCCCGTTGACGAACACATCAGCCCGCACATCTGTATACAACAGCCTAACCAGGCGTATGCCAGCGGCTCCACATCCCACTTTCTCTAATACTTCCCATAGATATAGTCCTTCTATGCTATTGAATGCCTTAGCGGCATCTAAGGGGCGTATTATTCTATTTCCTGGGTTATCTACTGGTATTTGCAGCTTTAGGACTAGTCTACGGATATTCGCCGCTGTGGATCCTGCTGGTATAGATCCGCCCTGGTCTGGATGCACCGGGGTAGATATTACTCGAGTCGGTTTGCTAATACTTTAACATCTATATGAGTCCAACAGGGGGGCCTTCTCTGGTTTTAGTAATATTGTTCCTTGTTCATTGATTGCGGTAATTCTCCTTGTTTTTCCGCCTCGCCCGCAGTGTCAAGAAGGCGTGGCAGAAGGACGTCCCCGAATTGCCTGTAATATTCCATAGGGAAGCCGTCCTCCCCAGGGGCCTTATTATTCTGCAGATCCTTTACTGCTTCCAGTAACTCCTCCAATTCCAGCGGTGCTTCGAGAAAGTCTCTCTGCTCCCCCGACATGGAGGAGTATCCCTAACGATGTTACCTTGGGTATTCTGTAATATAGGTAGGGCTATAACCGCTAACATGCGCCCCGTACGCTCCCCCTCCCTCCTCATAGTATTTGGTGGCCGCTGTATCTAGAGAGTAGTTATTAGGTGCTTCTTGGACTTTTTATTTAATGCTGTTCTAGGACCTTCTTCCACAAGTTTGGCCTCAGTTTCTTTCAGACACGTCGGTAGTGTTCATCCCATCTCTCCATGTTTATTCTTCACCTTGGTTGTATAAGGATCCCCCTCATATAGGCTCTCATGGCCTCCCTATATACGGTCATATTGGTCGTTCCCCTGTTTAGCACTCCATCAGGATTGCTTTTCTCTAGTATAGTTGGCCAATGTGAGTTTAGTTTCCACCTCCTATGGATTTAGCCACCATCATTGCAATGTTGTATCTCCAGCCGCAGCGGGGAATGGTCAGAGACAACTCTTGGTAAATAGTCAATGGATGCTGTATCACCGTACAATTTGGTATCCCCACTGCCAGATATGTGGTAGGATGGCACGAGTATCGTTTAGCCGTGGGATGTCGTGTTCGCCATAGGTCTAGCAATAACATCTCCTCCAAAAGGCGACCCAGCGGGGTCAAGCCACTCTGCCCGGGGATGTTTTCCGTACCTACCCCGTCCTGTGAGGGGTCAATAACGGAGGTGAAGTCTCCAATTATAAGACCTGGGATATCTGGTGTTTCGGCACAGCTGCACTCTCTGACACTGAGCTCCTTTCTTACCGCCGGCTTTTCTAACTACGACCCATCCAGCCTGATGGACAGACAGACGCATGGACTCACCTTACTGTCAAAGAGGGCGAGAGGTTTGGCAGACTTGAGGGCGAGGCTCATGATGGCGTACATGACGGCGCAGAGTACAAACTGGTGCTCCACCAGGGGGTAGTGAATGTGCTTCTGCTCCAGAGCCAGCTCCACGATGGAGCTGGGACCTTCCACCGACAGCCAGGCGTCCTCCACCTCCAGCAGCGGCGGCGGCATCTCCTCACTGCTGACATCCGCCTGAGGAAGACAAGGCGATCACAAGATCGGAGACATAGCAAAGCATGATGGGAAACCCCACCAAACAAGTGTAACAAGTCACGCCCACAGTTGAAGGGTAAGCTGGTGATATATTAGTGACAGCAGCACTGGGATAACTCCTCCTGTCATCGCACATTTACACTGTATAACACATAACCTGTCTATCCACCCCTCCATCTGTTTGTCCTATATGTCCTTAAGTCTGCTAGCCTGTAAATGTCAATCTGTCCATCTAGCTGCCTTTCCCACCATCCGATTGCATGTCTCACCCTCCACCCCTTCCGTTCTCTCACACCAGTTCATTTGTTCCTAACTCCGTGCGACCCCTTCCCTCCATCCATCCATCCATCCCTCCCTCCATCCATCCATCCATCCCCCCTTGACTCATTCATACTCTCTTCCGTCAGTCTTTCATATACCAGATTGTGATAGTTACCTCCATCATGGTCTGCAAGAGGTCGTAACAACTTCCCAGGAAGGTGGTCATCGATGTGTCGCTCATCCCCACATCCTGAGGAAATGACAGGCCAGAAAAGTGTAATCGCTGCAAATACCCAGAGCGCCATAATCAAACTACTAACGACCACTTGTCTGTCCGTCCGTGAGTTACATGCTTGCCCCTGATCACATGACAGTGACATCAAAGGTCCTTCCTCCTGAGTCACATGCTCCACCCCTGATCACATGACAGTGACATCACAGGTCCTATTCCATAGCAACTGAGACCGCAGGGGTTTGTAGGGGGCTGCATAACTCACTCACTCAGGATGACCTCTAGATGAAGGACCTGTGATGACGTTGCAGTCATGCGATTAGGAGTGGAGCATGTAACTCACTCACTCCAGATGATCAGGGGCGGAGCAAGAGTTGGTTACATGCTCCGCCCCTGATCACATGATGGTGACGTCAAAGGTCCTGTAAGCATACGGCTGCTGTCTGGCTGGGTGATCTTTAGTATTCCATAGCATACACTGAGGCCGCAGGTGGTTTGCAGGGGGCATATATTTATATTCTACACCACCTCTGCTTGATTCAACCCAAACAACCAATCACTGTGAATCAGCCAACCCAAACAACCAATCAGGTTGTCAATGGAGCAGAAGTGTTGTGGAATATAGATATATGCTTGTAGTGGATGGAATACTAATGAACACCTACAGCAGCCGTGTGCTTACAGGACCTGTGATGTCACCGTCATGTGATCAGTCACCTGTGTGGGAGCAGTCTGGGGTCACATGACCAGGGGGTGATCAGTGTGTGCAGGACTCTGCTGTGCCACCATTAACAGTGGTACTATATAATTTCCTAATAATTACTTGTCTCCCCAGATGCGGTAACACGTCCCTGGAACATTGAGTGGGCTGTCGCAGCAGTTTATGTAGGAGGTCAGACGTCCACATAAGAGCTGCACCCGAGAAGTGATTGGACAGCAGACGGACGTCACCCAAGTGCTGCCTGATCTTCAGACCCCACTGACTGGACGCCACGCAGGGATTACTTTTCACACAGACTGTCAGCCTACGAAAAATCACCCATGGGAACCGCCTCATTGGCTATAATGGGTCCATGTAAAACACCGCGAACACCAGCCGAAAATATGTCTGTCTGAATGAACCCTAAGAGAGACGCCAACCCTTACACTAGAGGCATTAAAGGGGTTGTACCAACAGCTGAAGCCTTCCGCCTGTCCACAGAAACCCCCACGATCTCGAGAACGGGGTCCGGCGGTCCCTCCATAAGTGGAGTTGAGGCTGTTCACCACCAGCCATCCATCCGACTGAAGCTGCGGAGTACAAGCGCTCTGCAAGCTCCGTCATGGGCAGTAAAATGAATGGATTGGTGGTGCGCAGGCAGGACCCCCACTCCCTTCATGCGGGGACCGTAGGGACACCGTGGGGCTCCTGTTCATAGGGGGAAGCTTTAGAGGTTGGTACAACCCCTATAAGTCTCAGGGTGGCAGAGTGGTAGGAGGTATATGGGGATGCCCGTGCCAGTGGTACCTACCCGTCTGCACAGCCGGTCTTTTGGCGATTTACCAACCTAGACAGAAAACACAAACGATACAAGATTACGGCTACAGAAATACGGGCACATTCACAACGGCCTTTATATAGATGGGTGTGAACCTCAAAAGGGGGAAAAAACAACATATTGTGGCGGCGGGGCATTTTCCTGCTTGCTGTATGTCACAACGCTTTGACAGAGCTGCCCCAGGGCGCCACAGTGTAACCCAGGCAGGTAAGCTCCATGCGGCTGCCCTTCCCCAGCCTGGTACTTCACTGCAGACATACAGATAATTGACCCTCGGGCCCCCAGCTAATAATAAACCCTGCACTCACCTTATCCATGAGATAAGCGGCTGCCGAGAAGCGTTTAATAATAAACGTATTCCACATCATCAGGGAGAGCCCTAAAGAGGATAAGGTACGAGTTACTGCGCCCCCTAGTGCTGCATCATCAGATAACAACTCTTCTATTCCACTTACCAAACTGCACGTGAGCATTACTAATGTTCTTTAAATGATCCACCGACCGGACCAGAAAATGCGCCTCCTGCAGGAAGAGAACAAACGCCGTCAGCCGCACGTTCCCGAGATCCGGCAGCAATTCTGCCTTTAAGCAGCAAACACACGACTAAAGTATATACAGTCCCCAGACATGAAGTATATACACCCCAGCAGGATACAGGATGCGCCGTTACCTCCGGGTCTTTGTTCCACTGCACCATGTACTCCCAGCAGCAGTGAGCGAGCAGCACGTCCAGATCCAGGCTGCACGGGAAGTGCTGGTAGACCGACCGCAGCAGCGCCGCCACTGCAAGGACACAAGGCAGGCCGTTAGTCTCCAGGCCGTTAGTCTCCAGGCCGTTAGCGGCTCCTCTTAGCAGTGAAGCTCGGAAGTTACTTTTTATCTACTTGTCCTTTTTCTATTTATTTGCAGCAGCCATTTTTACAGAAGTGACAGCAGGAAGTGACGCCGTTCTGGCGGTCGCTGGGGAACGCGCTTTGGTCATCCTGCTGTGGGGTCATTCCTGGAAAAATGGCCGCCGTGGGGAAAAGAAAAATGCAGATGCCGTCATCTTTTAATAATCCTCAGCCGGCCAATGAGTGCGGGCGGCCAGGGAGTGTCAGACGGGGCCCCTTGGATAACATAAGAGCACCAACCAGCGAAGCGCGGGAACGCCGGGGGCAAAGGATAAATTACAAGAGAAATCCAGGCAGCGCGAGACCACAAAACAGACGGATGTACTGAAGGGCGTACTGTAGGTCCTTTGTAACACACATTGGGCTTCCAAATCTCCTACACATAAGACACTTTGGGTTAGGCCTTAGGAAGCCCGAAATGTGAAGGAGGATTCAGCATGTGCCATTTAAATCGACTCTCTGGTTCTAGGACCGCAGGGATGTCCGTTACCAGCAGTTCTCTGCCGTATGTCCAATCCATCAGTTCAGAGTCCCGTTTTCAGCTGTCCAAGATGGCCAACACAATCTTCAGACCACCTAATCCCCAGAATGCATTGGTAGTGCCAGACAAACACTGCAGTGTATCCGCGCTCTGATTGGCCAGCATTATACACACATGATTAGCAATGGCCTATCAGTAAATAGTGCAGCCTGCAGAAGATAGTTAGAAAGTTGCTGCAGCCATCTTGGAAGGCCAAAAGACCTAGAACTGGATCAAAGGGGAGAAGAACAAATGCAGGTAATATACCCCCCCACACCTCCCTAGGTCCGGAGACAGAATCGGGTCCAAAAAGGGTCATAAGCACACCCATGAATCACCGTTTTGTGGAGTCGCACTGCGCCAGGATCTTTGGTTTGAGCCGTTACTCTTATGGTAATTTTACCCAAGAACACGTAGAGTAATGACTGAGCAGGTGGATTGGTGCTCCTTACCGCCATTTGCAGGCGTAATCACCACCAGGATGGGCCGATCATCAGCATCAGTGTTCATCCCCCCCCCCTCCATACAATTTGTCAGCAGGATAACCTTTGACCCCAGGAGATGCGCCGCCGATGAGGGAGCATTTTTGCCTGCATAAACGACCCAATCAGCGGACATTACATGCGCCGATCACCGGCTACGAACATTCGTATGAATGTTCGCTTACTCAATCATCGGCGCTTTAAGGCCAGATTTACACGGGTGATAGAGAGCTGCAGCCATGATTCTAGAGCGCAACTCACATCGCACACAAACACCCGTCTGTCTGCTGCCAGACACCCCGCACGAAAACAGGAGCCGCCTCAGTTGTTCCGTCCGACGCTGTTGGTGCGAGAGGGAAAAAATAAAACATCGCTTGTGTAAATAAACCCGTGAACTGAACGGATTATTACGACGAGCGGGTGCGGGGCATCGCGGGATCACACAGCGCTCGTGCGGTTTGTCTGTCAATATGGTTTTGTGCTCCTAACAAAGGATGTAGCACGCTGATCGGGGCTCCTCAATGCCATCTGCATGTGGCAAGCCATCATTAATGCCGCTGCCATGCAGTTCAGCAGCGCACCCTGTACACACCAGGAGATGTACGGCCGACCAGCGAGCATTACTCACCGGACGTTACACGGACCGACACGCAGGAACACAACATTCATGCAAATGGTTAGACAATACTGGCCAATGTAAAAGGGCCTTTAGGCACAGACATGCTGGGAGCAGTTGTGCGTCAGCCTGTCCCCCAACCACACAAGGCCAGTAGAAGCAGATATTTAGTCCCTCCGGACTGTATGCAGACACGAGTACCGAGTGAAGCACTCCTCCTGCATGCATACAAGTGATCTTATGTATTCGGTCACCTTGATATTCCTCCTCGGCATCTTCTGATGGCGTCTCCCGAATAGCCACGGCCATACTAGTCTCCCCCGGCTCCGGTACCCGCTGATCCTCCGGGTCACTCTTCTCCTTGGCAAGCTTAAGCAACGCAGGGCAAATGTCTTGCTTGAAGACCCACTTGGCCACCGTGTCGGCGACGCCACCTGATGAACACACGGTAAGGATTATCGCACGCCGTGAGATCAGAGCGCACAGTCTGCCGATATGTCCCGTTCTTCTCACCTTTCCCGCCTTCCAGAAGGTTCTTCACGGAGAGTTTCCTGAGTGGCTCCACCTGCAGGGAGGAGATTTTCGACGTCTTCTTCAGACCCTTACAGTGCAGAAGTGTCTGGAGGATGAGACAGTCTTCCAGCTGCTTCAGTAAGAGCTTCCAGTACTCCGTGTCCAGGGACAGCGCTTCCCAGGAGTCCGTCATCGACTCGCCATCGTCCTCCTGCAACGATTTGGGAAAGTAGGAGAAGACGTAATGTCAGGTCAGTGGGCACGAGACCACAATACAGCAGCGCGCCCGCCACCACACAAGTGCCAACGCCAGGACACTACCAAGCGATATAGAAGGGGGGCAATTACTTCTTCAGACACCAGCGCGAGAGTCAGCAGGAAGCAGACGACACCTGAGAGCTGAGAGAAGGGTGAAGGCGGCTCTGATAGTGGAGAAGATAGGAGAAGCGCAAGTATGAACAGAGCATTACATGTAGCTGCTATAACATGGGCCTTGCTGACCCCAAAGAGAGGCAGGAAGACCGATGCCAAAGGCTCAACATTCACCCATCCTTACTACACAGAGAAGCGTGAATCTTGAGACCAAAAGATGAGAACCCCCACTGCTTGGAACAAACTGCTCAAAAAAATATTTTAAGGGAGCACTTAAATCTAATTTCGGATTATTCCGAAGGGAGATCACATGATCAGCAGAGCTGCGCTCAGTAGAGGCCGCCGGGAGAAAGCGCCAGGAATTGGCAGATGAGGGCAGTGCTGTATCAGCCGAAATCAGCTGATTTTGAGTCAAAATACACACTAATGGTGCAGATTTTGACTCCGTTTAGGATGCAGAACTTGCTGCAGAAATCCCCCAGCCTTGTTGCCCCCTGGGAATGAGCCCTTAGACCGGAACCTGTACAACATTTACCTTCTTCTCCGCCATGGCATTAGTAATATTGGCAGCCACGGAATGCCCAACATGGGCAGACAGTAATGCAGCTCCATTGCTGGTTGACTGCACACATGCAGTTCGCATCTGCTGCCACCAGGGGGAGACAGACTGCAGATCCCAGGTCTCATCTATGGCCACTAAACGGAAAAAAGTAATGGAAATTGTGTCAGTGTTACCGGTAATACAGAATATATAATCTCAGACATGTTTATTACACTACAGGGGCTACAAATCAAACTCCTCTCTTGTTCCTGACACTTTAGAAAAGTCCTAAGTATCCCCAGACCCCGATAATCACCATTCATACTCCCTCCGCTCCCTTATTGACTGATCAAAGGAAGAGTTACCCACCACTGGCCAGCCTTCATTTTCATGGCACTACAAAGTCCCCATCATCTTCATTCACCCATCCACCTCGTCCCTCATACAAAACACAAGTCCCCAACACCCTATGTGACCAGAAGCCAGGATGGGAGCAACAAGGGGAGCGGCGCTGCTTGACAGGAGACACCAGGAGGCGGCCCAGCGGGCGGTTTGGAAGCTTTATCGAAGGCTACATGTTACAGCCAGAGGAAGGTCCTATTCGAGGGTAGAAACGAGTAGCCTTCACCTGTAAAGCTTCAAGGGCCACTTCAGTGAACACACATTGTTCTATCCCTGCCCCCCAATCACCTGACTGCCGCCCCCCCCCCCTGAAAGCCTGCTCTGTGTATTGTAGCCACATCCATGTAGTGCAGCCCCTGTCTGATGCTTATTAGCCACCATCCTGAGAGTGAGAGAATTACACTTTCAAATCAAGCCCATGGTGTATCAGCACAGCATTATCTGGAGGCTATACCATTTCTGCCTGCTGGGAGGGTGGGCAGTTTCAAGGGGTTTTCTGCCCCCTTTTCAACGGATGACCTGTCCCATCCGTCAGGTGATTGTCCAGTCTGCTGTCAGTGCAGCGAGCCAAATGTCACCAGCAATCGGTACAGGAAGTGGGAGCGCTGCTTCACTTCCACTGAAATCAATGGGAGCGCCACGTGTCTTCTACGCTTGCTGCTCCTCTCATGGTTCAGATGTCACATCCAGTTCTGACCAGAAGAGAAGCTGAATCATGATGGTCCCATTTCAATGGGAGTGAAGCCAACGCTCCAGTCCCCTCCCCTGTCCGCTGATAACGTCTGCCCGCTGTACTGACATTATGTTGCTGGATGATCAGCTGACGGATGGGGGATCCTGAGCAGCGGACCCCCATCCATAAACTTCAGATGACCTATTCAGTTGATAGGGCTGACAAACCCTTTATCATTAGCTTTTATATTCACTTAAATATACTAGAGCCTTTAAGTATACAGCCAGGAGGATGAGCTGTGATCTCCTCAATCATACCTGTGTGGTCATAATCAGTAACCGTGATAGGAGGGTCTGTACCCCCCTGTAGGCAGTTTCTGTAGTAGAGGCCATGTAACAGCACCACATAGACTGAGATACTGACTAGTTTCAGACACCATAACCCCAAGCAGATCTGAGATCACATGACCATCTGAGGCCGGGAGATTCAGACAGAAAACAACTTTGGCTAAAAAAAAAACAAAAAAAAAAAAACAACACACATCGCCAGCGCAGCCTCTTAAAGGGGTTGTCCCGCGGCAGCAAGTGGGTCTATACACTTCTGTATGGCCATATTAATGCACTTTGTAATGTACATTGTGCATTAATTATGAGCCATACAGAAGTTATAAAAAGTTTTATACTTACCTGCTCCGTTGCTGGCGTCCTCGTTCCCATGGAGCCGACTAATTTTCGCCCTCCGATGGCCAAATTAGCCGCGCTTGCGCAGTCCGGGTCTTCTGCAGTCTTCTATGGGGCCGCTGGTGTAGAATGCCGGCTCCGTGTAGCTCCGCCCCGTCACGTGCCGATTCCAGCCAATCAGGAGGCTGGAATCGGCAATGGACCGCACAGAAGCCCTGCGGTCCACGGAGACAGAGGATCCCGGCGGCCATCTTCAGCAGGTAAGTATGAAGACGCCGGACCGCCGGGATTCAGGTAAGCGCTGTGCGGGTTGTTTTTTTAACCCCTGCATCGGGGTTGTCTCGCGCCGAACGGGGGGGGGGGGGGGGGGGGGGGTTTAAAAAAAAAAAAAACCCGTTTCGGCGCGGGACAACCCCTTTAAATACCACCAACCGCATCTCCTCCTTGATGCAGCAAGCGGCGCCATTCCCCTTGTGGCTTTAGTCCCGAGTTCTGCCCCTTGTCATGGAGGCGGCACCGATCTGTTGGGGCTCGCAGCAGCTTTATCCGTTCTTGTGCACAGAACTACCCAAAGTACCGACAACTCCTGCTGTTCCTAATGGATGACGGTGCACGAGCGTCCTGCACTACGGAGCATCTCCTTATCTCCATTATGCTTCTGACCCTACAGAGATAAAGCTTCACCCTCCTGGAAGAAGACCTACAAGACGGCACCCAAGAGCCACCTTTGTATGTTCCTTAGGCCTCTCACACAAGTGTATCAGGGGTGTATTCATGTGTCCGTGATGCATACGGCTGTCCTGCAGCAAACTCACAGCTTCATAGGAGTCTAGGACACCGTAAGTTTGGGTCGGTAGACCCGCAGTCAGACCGGGACACGTCTAGGTGCATGAACACGCCTGTAATGCCGGCCCGGTGCTATAACACGCTCCAACATCCCCGGCACTCACCTTTCATGTTACTGAGTCGAGACAGCATGCTGTGCAGACAACACCAAGCCTGCGTGTTCTCCAGGATCTCCTTCTCCTTCCAGAGCCAGACCTTGAGAAGTAGAGACTGCAACAACATGGGACCAGTCAGGATGACCTCTCTCTAAGGCAGGTTGTGTCCCGACGAGAGAAACACGGACACAGACCACAAGGCTAGTACTAATGTATGGAGGGCAGGAGCAGCGGGCAAACTCTACAGCGCCACTTGTGGCCTAGAGGATGGAGGGAATTAGTACTTTTTGCCTCCTCTCAGCCGTAGCCATTTTTCAAGCTCTGTAGCCACATGGGGCTTCGCTTCCTAACTAAGCAAGTAGTTTATTTGTAAAAGCATCTTTTTCAGGTACAACCAGTAATATTCCATTTATAGGATTTTTTAGGTAAGGGCTGAATGCACAACGTGTCTTATGTCTACAATACCTAACAGTACATTACCGCCTGGGCACAGACATCTGTTACTGTACCGCCCGGGGTCCTCGGTCAGGCTCTGGGCGGTCACAGTTTCTCAGTCAGTCCTGGTAATAATATTGTCGGGGCCGATCGGGACATAGGGAGCCTCCAGGAGTGTAATGTGATCCTGGACAGCCCCGCCGCGATCCAAGATGATGTACTGCATACATCTGTCATTTTGTTGGAAAGGGTTAAACAACGTAAGCGCCCCTGAACAAGATCCCGGATGAAATAGTGCCGCACACACTGCAATTGTGGCTGGTATATCAGCATGATCCCATTGTAGCCGATGGCTCTACCCGGCGCCAAGTCAGTTGTGGCATTTTTTTTTCCGTTCAGCTCGAAGGACGAATACGAACAGAAATGAGACCAAGAGCCGGGAGAAGTGGTCAATGAGGCCTGCCGAAAACGTACTAAATAAGGATACCAGAAGATACCAGTGAGCAGGTGCTAAACTGCCAGTGGAGCAGGTATAGAAGTTATTTTGGGGCCCGGCAGTTGTGGGGGCCACAGCTCCTAAGGCACTTAAAAGACTGAAAGAAGACAGGCAAAATGTGTGTGTATCAAATCATTTACTCTCTTCCTGCTGGTGAAGGATGTGGCCAAGTGATGCCCAATTTCAGATTTTACTATGCCACCCCATTACCTGCCATACCACGGACATAATGGTGGCGCTCTAGAGTGTAACCTGGCACGGTCCACGATCCCTTACAGAGGTGTCTAGATCACTAATACATAGGGATGACATCAGTCTCCGCAGCAGGTGACTATAAAGCTCATATCGTACCAGTAGCAGCTGTGGGCCGAGGCCGGCCTTCTCCAAGGACTCGCACATCTCCAGCGTGGGACATTCCCCGTGTAGACACCTCCAGAAGAAGAAGCTTCCTGTGAAAAGCACAAAGACGGACACTGACACGGGGCGCAGCTGACAAGTGCGCACAATATGAAGGATCGCGTTCTGTCGGCCCGCGCCGCTGCGGATCTGCTCACCTAATGCGATATATTCCTCCTCACTTATCTTCTTCACATTAACCGCTTCCTGCTCGCACTCCAGGTACTCCAGGAACGCCCTGACCGGCAGCGCTCCATGCTCATCGTCAGCAAAGCGGACGCCGGTCCTTGTGTGCTCCTGCTTGTAGTTCCGGATTAACGTCTGCAGCCTGGTCAGCTCGTCCTCCTCCAGCCTCAGCAGCAGCGCCAGCTCCTGAGGGCCAACCAATGCATGAAAGCCAAGCAGCGGCACCAGCGCTAAATGAATGTTACCCTAACTCATGGTAACTAATCATATACGGGTCAACCAGAACCAAGAGACAGTCTGATCTCATCCGGAGGGTTGTGGTTATGGGGCTGGATGCCTCATTTTAGCAATCAGTGAGGCTCCCGGTAGTTGATTCTCCACCATTGTATCTCAGTATGCCCTTGTTGGACCAAGTGGTATTTGGCTCATCATGGCCCAGATGGCAACATCCCTTTAATGCATTGGCAGAGAGTACAGAAATGACTAGGCGGGCTGCGCTGCAGTTTCCATAATCCCCATAGGAGTGAATGGGAGTTGTGGAAACCAGGCGGCTCGCTGTTACACCGTATTTGTGGATATGCTATAAAGTCTGGAGTGCGGATGCCGCTGCTGAAAACAAAACGGTTTTTCTGTCTACTCACTTTGGTAGAAGGCGAGGCGTCCGTTTCCACGGCATGAGAGCCGAGTTTCTGAACAGATTCGTAGAGGTGCAGAAGTTTCAGCTTGTCCTCACAAAACCCGAGGAGCCCCTCGTCCACGTACTCCACCTCTGCAGAGACATGGAAGCGGTGAGGACGCATCTCCGTTGTCAATAGAAGGATAAGGAGAGTGAAAGGTGTCGTCCAGGATTAGAAAAACATGGCCGCCTTCCTCTAAATACAGCGCCAAACCAGGCAGTCTACAGCGCTCACTACAACTGAGCGGAGGCGCAACGGCGGGGGAGAGAAGCCATGACTGTTCTTAAATCTGGTACAACACTTGTATAGAGGGGTTGTGGAAGAACACATGACCCCTTTGAGCATCAGGGGCTCGGGGCAATCAGCTGATCACCCCAAGTGGCCGCAGCCAGCTACTACAGGAGAAATATATTATAGGACGACCGTCCCGTAATCACAGGTAGGTTCCCCAGAACAGAAGCCATTCTCACTGAGCAGCTCCTCATTCTGGGACACAATGGGGAGTCCTGAGGTGGCAGTCATAATGCCCAATAGCACATATGAACAGGGGCCGACATGGTCACAACCCCTTTAAGGCTGTCTCCGGCGGTCCCACTGAAGATAAATGCAGCAGCAACACGAACGTGTGACCGCCGCGCCATTCAACTTCCTCCTCAATGCCGAGGGAGCACCAATACTGCATTGAAGATGGGAGGGGAACAAGGGACCCCTGTTCTCAGGATTGGTGGGGGTCTCTATAGAGGGGTACTCTATAGAGAGGTGATAAAAGTCAATAGTTGTACAATCGCTTTAGTCTAAACTTCCATTTTTTCCCCGTTTCTTGCTGTGAACTAATCGACTACTTCTGGGAGCGGCTGAAGCTGGCAGTCTTCTCGCAGACACCACTGATGCGTGTTCACTCTCCATCTTACCTTGACTCCGCAGAGAGTCCAGCAGGGTCTGTGTGATGCTGGTGAGGCAGGGAAGGGGGACGCGCTCACTGGAGAGGACCCGCTCCAAGGCCTGAAGATAGAAACACCAAGAAACCATCATTCCAAATCAAACACCGTTCACAAAACGGAGGTGTTTAAGGCGAACATAAGAACGAGGCCTCACCTGCTTCTTAGTGGCGGGATATTTAATATCTAGCAGGATCTCCTTTGCGTCGGCTTCGAGGCGCTCTACGAGATTACAAAAAAAAAAATTATATAGAAATTTCCAAATCTCAGTATTGAGTCAGCTGATATCTGTTAGTAGCCTATAGAATAAACTCAGTCAAACCGTATACAGGGAGCTCCCCCTAGTGGTCGCTGCAGGTAGTCACAACTTTAACATTTAAAAAGGGGTTGTCCGTGACTTCACTATTGATCTGCAACTAGCATAGGTCATCAATAGTTGGTCAGATCTGCCGCTGGTGAACCCCGCTGACCGGCCATCAGGACCGCTATCATTGCGGACAGCCCTGTGGCCAGAGTTGGTATTAAATTCAATTGGGGCTGTGCTTGCAATACGTGCAGAATTGTCCGTTTACAGCTCTGACCACAACGACAGCCAGCCCAGCCAATAGCTGACCGACGGGGATCCCGAGTGGCAGATCACCGCCAACTACTGATGACCTATACTGAGGTCATCAATAGTAAAGTCCCAGATAGTCCCTTTAAAGGAGTAGAGGAGGGACGGCTGGGGATTTGTGCTGCTCTCATGATCCTATTTCACAGGTTCAGAAGGATGGAAAACAGACTTACCGTAATTTGGGGCTTTGGCTTTTAACAATGTGGACAACTTCTTCACCAGATGCAGATCTTTTGCCCTTTCACATTTCTTATCACTGGAAAAGAAGAAATCTAATTATACACCCCGCACACCGCGCCACCCGGCAACCCCCGCACACCGCGCCACCCGGCCACCCCCGCACACCGCGCCACCCGGCCACCCCCGCACACCGCGCCACCCGGCCACCCCCGCACACCGCGCCACCCCCGCACACCGCGCCACCCCCGCACACCGCGCCACCCCCGCACACCGCGCCACCCCCGCACACCGCGCCACCCCCGCACACCGCGCCACCCGGCAACCCCCGCACACTGCGCCACGCTACAAGCAGCATATAGCGCCAATTTGTACGCTGTACATCGTAAATAGTGTCATCATGCAAGTTGTATATAGCGCCCTCATGTAGACTGTATACAGAGCTTTTATGCATATTATATAACCCATCTTTAAAACCTAAAATGACATTTTTGCCGTGGACATGAGGCCTTGTACTGCGATGGGGCACTTTTAGCACAACAAAAGCCATAAAAAAAAGGCAAGAAAACCTTCTGCCCCGCAGTTTATTTAACGCGTGGTGTCAAGTTAAACATTGCTACTTCTGTATATGGTTCTGCATGAAGATGCGTTGCGCACATTAACCTGTTACACACTGTTCTTGGCCAGCTTACCTTTGCTATATAGTGATCAGCCCACTTACCTGAGAGCCAGATGGAAGGGGATGCTGACGGTCCTCACATTGCCGGATACGGGGTCTATCAGGCAGATCTGGTAGGTCTGTGGCTGCCAGCCCTGGCTCGTCACATTATTTAACCCCATGATCTTGTAGCCGGGGTACAGCAATCTGCAACAGTAAGATCCTGTTAATAACCAGGGATGCGGATGTAGTGCGGTGTGAGGTTACCATCCTGCGGCGCGGGTCGTTATACCAGCCTCTCGCACGCAGGAGGAAACGGTCGCTGACTTTTATGTAGGTCTTAATATTTGCACTCACAGTACAAAAAACCTTCAGAAACACAAAAGCCCAAAACTGAAAGTATTCTATATCAGCAACCTGAGACCGCAGGGAGTTCACTGTACGGAGGGGTTCTCACCCACGTCCTGCAAATCTGGTAGGTCAGGTACACCAACAATGGCGTCCTGCGCTCCATACCCTGCGGCTCTGTAGGTTCCAGGGGGCAGAACTGCACGTTTGCAAGTCTCAGCGCCCCCTTTATACGGGTTGTACCAAGGTTGCAAGTTATCCCCTATCCCGTTCTGCCTGTAACTATGTGGGTCTTCCCCCCCAGCAGCGATGTTAGTATGACGGAAGCACTGGCTGAAAATACGCAATCAGTGTTCCATTTATTTCAATGGAGCCGACAAATACCCGATCGGGTGCTGGGCGGTATCTCCGCTGTCCCACTAAAAGTGAATGCAGCGCTAGAGCGCTTGCATGACCAGTGCTTCATTCAGTCCCCTCTTCACTGCTGAGGGGTACAGTAACCCTGCAATGAGGAGGACAGGAGACACAGGACCCCTGATCCAGAGATCGGCAGGGGTCTTAGCAGTGAGACCCCCCCCCCCCCCCACTGATCAGCAAGTTATCCCCTATCCCATGGAAAAGGGGTAACTTGTAATCTTGGTACAACCCCTTTAAGCAGAATGGTTTTAAAGAGACATTCCTAACTTATTAAGGGATGGCACGTCGTTAGGACAGGTCATCACTGTACGACTGGTGAGGTGCTGATCTCTGGGACCAATCCTAAAAAATGAAGGGGCTGCAATACTAACATGAGCTCGTCCCCTCGTACGTTTCCCCTGCATTGCAGCAATGTAAAAAAGGTGAAGGCAAAGCAGCCCTATAGTAGCAGACAGCATATCCATTCTCAGGATCGGTAGGGCCCAGAGATGATGAATCCCAGCAACATGACGTCACTTTACAAGATGGGAATATCCCTTTAAATGGGTTGTCCCACTTCTAGCTGTTTTTCTACAGGAAGCAGACCGCTCCATACATTACAGTGTTCCGGATTAGTATTGTAGGCTGAGCCCCATTCAGTTTAATAGGACTGTAGTACCAACCTTGGCCACTGCAGATTGTACGGAGCTTTCCGCTTCCTGACGCAAACAGCTACAAGTGGGACAAACCCCTACTAAACAAAACATAAGACAGGCAACTTTTCACCCACTGAATAAACAGCTCCGCTCACACAAAACTATTTACCCACCACATAACATATATACCACAACTAAACGTCACCTGCAGTGTTTCCCGACATTGAAAGCCCCGACGCGGGGTCCCTGCTGAGTGCTCCACACCTCCAGAATTCCCCGTCTGGGGGCATAAATGACCAGGAACTGGGCGACTCTACATGGTCCCTGCGTGCTCCCGAATGGAGAGAAGTGCCCCCTCTCGGCTTCCCTCTCATGCAGGTCTTCCACTATCTGCATCCATCCAACCTGGGCATCCCGATAACCTGAAATGCAGCAATGAGGGAAATGTTAGAAACTGCCGCGTTAATCGAATACGGTTGCGCAGAAGTAAGCGATAATATTCACCGCAGATTCCGATTGGAGTAATGGCGCGGGATTCTTACAATGACCTCAATAACCGCAGGCTGAGATTAGAGGGGTTTTCTAGGACTTTTATATCGATGACCTACAGGTCATCAATAGTTATCAGCGGGGTCCTGCCGCTCTGGATCCCCGCCTACACAGTGCAACACAATGTTTGTAACAGATAAGCAGATCGGCGGCTTATAGTAACTTTAGTGCTGAACTCAGATACGATATCCGTTTTTTTCTGCCACGTAAGGTTTTCCAATTATGGGGAATAATGTCATCCAATCGCCGTTGTATTTTTTTGAAATCTGCCGATACAATTAACTCAGTCGGCTCGCCATTAACCTGCTTAATAAAAAGAACCAAAGTGATTGGCTGACTATTCCACAAATCACTGTTACACGCCGCGCTGACTGAACACTATAAGGGTAGGTTTATGTAACATATAGGGGGATGTGTCCACATGGTGTAAACACTGCGGATCGGCCGCCAGTAAGCTGTCATTAATTATCTGTTTTCTTACAGGTCGTTGGAGAGACTGAATAAAAGAATCAAAAGCTGCGTCCGTCAATAACTGATCTATCAAAGTAACGCATTATTTACCGCGCACAGTGAACGTTGTCCGAAAAGAAAAAATAGAAATTAAGAACGCCAGAAATGCGCTTTTTTGGTCATTCGGTCTCCAAGAAAAGAAAATACAATAAAAAGTGATCAAAAAGTCATATGTATCCAAAATGGTACCAACGCAAACTACAGGGCGTCCCGCAAGAAATGAGCCCTCGCACAACTATGTGGGCGGAAAAATAAAAAAGTTATTGTGCGCAGAAGATGGCGGCAGAAATGTTAAAAAAAAGTCTTTAAAAAATAAATTAAAAAAAAATAAAAAAAACAAAAAACACACCACACTATACAAGTTTGGTATCGTGGTAATCACACTGACCCACAGAATAAAGTTACCGTGTCATTTTTGCTGCAGTTTGTGCGCCGTTTAACCTAGCCGCACTGAAAGATGGCAGAATTTTGTTGTTTTTTTCCCCCCATTTTACTCCACTTGGAACTTTTAAAAAGTTTTTTAGTACATTATACGGTACATTAAATAGGATCATTAAAGATTACAACGCGTCCCGCAAAAAACAGCCCTCATTTCGTTTTACCCGTGGAATCAGCAGGTGGTAATTTTTACAGAAACGTATCAATTACTTTCGGTTAAACATTTTATAAAAATTTGTTGCAAGTGCCATCAGCTGATTGCTGGTCCTGCTGTCTGTGATGAAAGCAGGTTGCACTGTCCATATTGCAGAGGCCCGGGTTGGTACTGCAGGCACAGCTTGCAATTAACCCAAAGCACTACCAATCCGAGCTGGTGCAAGGTTGACAGAAACATCTGCTTCCGGCATTGAAAGCGGACCTGGGCCTTATCTGATCGGAGGAAATACTGAGCGTCGAATCCCCGCCGACCAACTAGTGATGACCGATCCTGAGGATTGGCCATCAACAGTTAAAGTCCTGGACAACCTGTTTAAAGGGGTGTTCCAGGCAAATAGGTTATCAATAGTTAATTGTCTGGGGTCTACCACTTGGAACCGTGGCCGATCAGCTGATCGAGTGCCCTCTGTCACTGCCACAGCACACAGGGGTATGGAGCGGAAGCGGATGCTCCGACAACTGAAGGGACTGGCGCTCATAATTGCAGATGAAGCGCTCTTCGACTTTAATAAGAGCTGCACATACAATTGGGAGCAGCAGCCACTACACTGGGGTCAGATGCTACCAGTCCGTACCCATGTGCGTTGTGATAGTGGATGCCCAAGTCAGCTGATCAGCAGACCCAGCTGATTAACTATTGATGACCAATTTGCCTGAAAACCCCTTTAACTCATAAGACATGAATGTAACAACCTGTGTGCGTGCTATATAACACGGATGTTAGAATGCAAGCTCTGTTGTCACAAGACCTGGTGTCAATAAAGCTATACACATCGGCGCTACATGCAGACCGCGTACCGACAACCGCAGCTCAGCAATAGGCGACACAGCCATCACCAGATTCTTACCCTTCCACATACGTATGGAGATTCCTCTTACTACATCCACCAGAATCACCCTCCCAAAGTCATCGGTCACTGCGGCCAGCGTATTACAGGGCGATAGACTAATGCTCTCCCCGCGACGGCGGGAATCTGGGAGGCCAAATCTGAAAGAGAAGTTCAAAGTCAATGACCAAGAAAGACAGAAGGGAAGTCCAATTTCTAATTACAGTCATTGATGAGCGGTGAAGGTAAGGAGTTACCGGACGCATGAGGCAGCTGTGTGATTTAAAGGGAACCTGTCACCATATGTTTTACCTATTAACCCCCCCCCCCCTCCATACAACTTCAACCGTGATGTAATGGACATGTACAGTTACTTTGTTAAGGCCCATTTACACTGGAGGAATGTCAGGCAAACGATGACTTGGGATAGGGATGGCTTGGGGAGGTTATGACTTGGGATAGGGATGGCTTGGGGAGGTTGAGGATCTAGCCAAATAGACTGAGGGTGTCCACTACAATGGATTACCTTCTTCAGATTGGCACTTTAATAATATTGTCCAGCTAGAGAATCGCCATGAAACCCCCCGAGAATGAAGGATCGTGACTACTGTGGAGAGAACGTTCATAAAGGCCCGAGGAGCCGTTGCCAACCTGAAGGGAAGGGCCACAGACTGGAAGTAGTGAGAGTGGATCGTGAAACACAGAAAGCGTTTGTGGGACTGGCATATCGGGTTGTGGAGATGGGCATCCTTGAGGTCTATAGATGACAGGCACTCGCCCTTGTCCATGGATGCAGCGACAGCTCAGAGTGACTCCTTGTGAATATGCAGCACCGGGCGGTTTATGTCGAGGTCTGGATGCACCGACCCATCCATATTGTGGGCTTGGTAGCTTGCAGGCGGGGGTGCCAGGGAGGGCGAGTGTTGAAGGAGTGTCTTTCTTTGATCTACAAAAGGTTGCCTTAATTCTGATGAGCTGGCATGGCGAAAGGAATGGGAAGTTCGTTGTCTTCTTCGTGAAGTACTGAGGTTTAGATGAATTTTAAGGAAGGCTAAGGATTCTTTAGCATCAGAACCTTCCTGTGGGTTCCGACTCGCTGCCCTGTGTAACAGCTCTATGATGGATCTGGACGCTTTGGTTAGGGGTCCAAGACCGCTAGAGCGTGAACGTTCCCATTTAGGTTCAGGCCCTGGTGAGGTGTGGATGGCCCAGGGACAGGGTTGGGGTCTGGCCTAGGTAGCAGACAGCTCTGAGTGGGTCCGACTGACCGCAATGGAATTTCATCTTGCAGGGGGAGCATGCAAAATGCATAGCAATGACCGTTCCCCGTTCAGGGGGTCTCACCCGTGGGATCGGATATTGTAGTCAGATGGGGAACTATAAAGTACATTGAGTAATATGCAGAATGCGAATAGGGTACTGCTGCTGGAAACGGCAGTGCTGACTACAGGGGAGATCTGCGCCAGCCTGACATCTCACCCAATGTCCCGAAGGTCGTTTCCCCTCGAGTACCGCTGGAGAGGCTCACGCTGCTGGACTGAGGTGGAAGACGACGGAATCCAAGGGAAGCGTGTCAGAGGCGGTCCGAAGGAGTTAAAGGGTGGAGCCAGAGCGCATCCAATCTGAGGTGCAGGAAGCTGTGGAAACCTGTTTTAGCTTGGTGCCTGAAGAAGGGGGTGGAACTAGTAGGAGGAGCTAACAGGTTTCCACTTAGTATCCGCCTCCAAGTGGCAGCAGCTATACCCACGGTCCAAATGGGACAGGTGGAGGTCTCAAAAGTCTCAGACTTAATCACCTATCCTGTGGCCCCTGACCGTCACCATTTTCGGTAGGGCTGCTTACAGTAAAAGCTGCAGAGTAATCCATGACCGTGTCACAGAGTGAAGCATAAAGTGTGGAGGGGGTGCTATACTTTCAAGTGAAGAGGTGAAGTTACCGGACAGCCAGAGGGGTGGCAGGCTCAACCTTAGGCTTCTGCTTTTGCTGTGGTTCTTCCTCATGTCTGCTTTTCCATCCGAGCCAGCCGCTGCAATATACAGAGAGGGAGAGGATACAACTCTGACATGAGATACACCCATCAATAGGTGGACACTTGTAAAACCACCGATGCAATCTGTAGGGTAGTACCTGGCAGCACTAAACAGGGCCGAAGTCAGTTTACTGGCCACCGCGAGGGCCACGTGGGATAATAGCGGCTGCGTACTGCCCTGTAATGACAAACATGTAACACTAGGAGGAGAACCATCCCAAATGTAGTAGATCAAATGCTGCGATGAAGCGTTACTGACCTCCAGGGCAAAGAAGAAGCCGGTGAACGGGTTAGAGCCCACAGTAATATACTGCGACATGGTGGGAGGGCTGCTCTTTATGGCGGCATTAAAGCCTCCCAAAACGGAGGCAGTCTTCATCTGATCAAACGGGGAGAGCGCCATGACACCTGGAGACAGAGAAGGAAAGCATAGAGACAGGTATAAACGGTTACCTTATACCCTGCGGCAGGATCTATACCCACCACCGGGGTGCTGCGGCCCCAGCAATACAAAACGTGACAGCAGCAAACAGTTTATGCACTGCAATGTTAAAGGGACAGCGCACCAATGTGTGAAAAAGAGGGGGTCCCAGGAACCAACAGAACAAAGAGGGGTCCCAGGAAGGCTGTACCATTTGCAGCAAAACTCTGACCCCTAGCTTTTAACTTGTCTGGGGCTGACTCCCACCCATCACCCACAGAGGGCCCAAGGAAAGTTCATCAACGTCAATTATTGGAAAACCCACTTTAACCCTTTCCAATTCACTGTCTGACGTCTAAAGACATTCTGATTGAAGGCTGTACAGCTCTGATGTCAGAAGATGTCCAGCAGGGTATTCTTACTTTAGATTACTGGCTGCTATGTGGTTGGGGGCCTCTCCAGCATGTCTCATACTGCAGTACTGGCTCTTGTCAGCAGACAGCGCCATTGTATAATGGCAGAAAGAGAAAGCCCCCTAGGAAACCCTGAATCCAAAATTGGATTGCTAAGGATTAATACCAGCAATCAGAAAGAGCGAGAGGAGAACGAGCCGACGTCCCACCCTTAGAGCCTGTACACACCATTTACTCACCAACGCTCACGTGATCAGCGATAGTATCAACATCCTGCAGACCCCACTTCTTGTACGCTAGAGGCGGTGGCTGGACGTTCTCGTTGCCGGAAGCAGCAGCTGGCGAACGATGGAAGAATATGTTACACATCACCGACTTCTCATATCTCACTGCACCGTATATAGAAGTGAATGGACTCTGTGCAATCCTGGATCACCGATCTAACCCAACATCGGAGGGCCCTGTCACACGGACAAATACCGCGCTCACAGCAGTCACTTCTAGTTTCCATGACGGTCATCAGCACATCCCGGTTACATGAGGAGATGATCTGTCCACCGAACAATGCAACCTGTCAGTCTATCCAATATCAGTCTCTCATATATACACTAAATGACCCCTTTATCAGAGCCCCGGACCCCTTATGATTGGCGCTTCCCTGGATGCTAATTCCCCCTGTGACCCCGGAGCATAAAATCCCGTGACAAGTTTTCTGTGGATCAGTTTCAGTGTGAATCCACATTAGATGGGAATGGTAAAGGGATCGCCGGGGTCTCACCACCAACCGCCGGGGTTTTCTCATGTAATGATGTGGAGAGTATACAGCGAATGTCGCAATCGAGGAAAACATCCAGTGAAATGGGATCCTGCGGAGGGAAACAACTCATCACTGAAAGGGGTCGGAGGAGGATGTCAGGAATCGTTCTGACCAACAGGCTGCACAGTCAGCTGAATACAACGCTGGAGCTCCAACTAACGTGTCCGAACGCACAACTCGCCGTTCCTCCGCACGGATGGTATAACAGCGGACGACCAGTTCCAGCACCATTGTGTCTAAGAGGAACAGAAAGACTCCAGCGGGCAAAAGAGCGCAAAACTTGTATCACTGAGCAGCGGAGAAACATCTCCTCGTCAGATGGATGCAGATTTCTGTTGCTGATGGGAGCTCAGAATTTGGCACAAGCAGCATGAATCGCTGACCCCTTCCTGTCAGCAGGTCAGAACATGTCAGCACCGCCATCTAATCTGCGGCAACTACAAGCAGCTTCCTGTCCGCAGGGGCCGGTATTGCACAGCCACTTTATCACATTGTGGAAGCTACACCATTATGAAGTACTGCAGATATGAAGGCCAAGGGAGTCCAACGCTACTAGATGGGGGGGGGGGGGGGGGGGGGCTCTAATAAAGTGACTGCTTACTTCTACCCAAGACCGGCTGCACATGATCAGGTCAGATTCAGCATGCGGAGCCCGCAGAGAAATCCACGGACCACGGACGGCAACCTGCTTACCTGTGTCTCCTTTATGTGTATTGCGGATGGCCGTGGTGGCTCGCTATCGGACATCCACAGTACAGATTTTTTTAAAATCTTTTACCTGCTCCGTTGCTTCAATGGAAGCCGTCCGCACGGAGCCGCACAAAAATACAGCAATTTTTCCTCCGCTTGCGGAAATTGCAATTCATTTCCGCAATCGTGTAGGAAAAAGCCACTTTGCACAGGATGTTCTGAACGGTTTTGCTGCGGTTCCTCGGTGCAGAGGACATCGACCGCGGATTCCGCATCGCACATTTGTCGGTGTGCGGCCCGGCCCGAATCTCCGGCCTCCCGGTCATCCGTTATTCTCCGCTCTCCCTTTCTTCCATCTATCTGAACACGATGTATGACGTCTCATCAGCGCGGTTACATAACTCTGGCTGAGGAGGAGGTCAGGCGGAAGAAGCCCCCAAGCAGCCCAAATCCCTTGTAATACTGCAGATTACACATCTACGGGCGGACGAGCCAACCGCACATGACGTCTCCTGCAGACGCCGCACTTGTGGAGAAGCTGCGCATTTCTTTAGGCAACAAGTGTGAATACAGAAAACCCCCCAATTATCTGGAAGGGGCGCAGCGCCCCGGCAGCAGAAATAGGCCAACAAGAACAACAAGCTGCAACTAAATAATTAGATGCTGTGAAGTAGCGTTCACCCACACAGATTCCCGGGCGCCATGGTAACGCTCCTACAAACGCATGGCACGGTTATGGGTATGCGAGGAAATCCTACTCATCTTCAAGTGGGCAAGTAGCGCGTAAGGAGACGATGCTAGGATTTCTACAGATGCAGCAGAGACGAATTTGTCATTTAACTCATCGTGGTGTAGATCCCACTGGGTGATGAAACTGTTCTGCAGGAATATCGGCCCCTGCGGACAGGAAGCTTCTTGTAGTTCCCGCAGATTAGATGGCGGTGCTGACATGTTCTGTCTGGCTGACAGGAAGGGGTCAGCGGTTCATGCTGCTTGCGCCAAATTCTGCCCTCCCATCAGCAACAGAAATCTGGACCCATCTGACCAGGGGATGTTTCTCCGCTGTTCAGCGATACAAGTTTTGCGCTCTTTTGCCCGCTGGAGTCTTTCTGTTTCCCTTAGACACAATGGCGCTGGAACTGGTCGTCCGCTGTTATACCCTCCGTGCGGAGGAACGGCGAGTTGTGCGATCGGACACGTTAGTTGGAGCTCCAGCGTTGTATTCAGCTGACTGTGCAGCCTGTTGGTCAGAACGATTCCTGACATCCTCCTCCGACCCCTTTCAGGGATGAGTTGTTTCCAACCGCAGGATACCCTTCCACTGGATGTTTTCCTCCATCTTATGTGGATTCACACTAAAACTCATCCACAGGGGAAAAAAAAAATTTTTTTAAAAAACAAAAAAAAACAAAAAACACATCATGTGAATTTATGCCGCACTCCGGGGTCACGAGGAGAATTACCATACAGGGAAGCGCCAATCGTGAGCGAGCCGGGGGCTCCAATAAAGGGCTGACATCTCTCATAATAGGGGCCGTTTGCTACATTAGGACCCAAAACTACAGCATCCTCAGAGTGAGGCCCAATGCACACGGGATCGGAGCGGGCGTTTGCCTCAGGAGCCAGCAGCAAATACTGCCCATAGACATGCTTTGCAGGACGCTTTTCCATTTCCATGCCCACGAGTGGAAATCAACTGCGATTTTACGCTCGTGGGGGAGGACAAGAAAAAAAATAAAATAAAAGCGCAACATGTCCTATTCTAGTGTGAGCCTCGCACAGACCGCTTCCATTGCAGTCAATAGAAGTCGTCCGTCCCGCCTGAGTCATCGCGGATCCGCGTCCCCGGAACAATAGTGCGTCATTCTCTGCACTACGTATGTATGGTGGCACGCCAGCCAGCACATCCACAGAGCAGAGAGGACAAGAGGACAACATGACAGGCACGCGCGGGTCACCGCCGGGGTACAGGGTCCGATTCTGCTACAAGACCTCGCAGTCGGAATCGGACACGTCCGTGGGCATTCGGCCTTGAAGTCTCCAGGTTGACGCATTTTATCTGCACTGCTACATTGTAGCAAACCCTAGAGAGGAGCGTTGTGAGAATACCATATATTTAGCTCACACACGGGGTACAAGTCTAACAAGCTCTCAGCTGCGAGATGCATTCAGCCTGAATCCATTGTCAGACTCCGGTTGTAAAACACGAACGCTTCCATTCCCTGACAGCAAAGGGAGGTCTTCCCTCTAATCGTATAGGAGGTCTACCTGCAGTTCTATGTAAATCCCACTGACAGTTGAAGAACGGCGCCATACAATAACGCACTGCGATATCTGCATGACCGATGGTAATACGGTGGACGGGTGCAGATACGTCAGACTTACCTCGTGCTACCTGATTGCGACAAGCCCTGAGTGACTGGAAAAGGCTGAAGCCATCGATTGTCACAACGGCGGACGGGTACAAGATGCTCATCTCTTCGTGCTTGAGGAGGAAACATAAAATAATGTACATGCAGCCGCCATCATGGGATCTCACAGAGCACAGCTGTCAGGGTTGCTATGCAGAGTTCATCATAGCAACGCATCTCCATCACACATTAAATAATTAGAAGGAGGACAGAGAAGTTGAAGGATTTGTTTGGGACTTTACTATTGACAACCGATCGTCAGGAGAAGGCATCAATAGCGGATCGGCGGGGGTACAACACTTGGGATCTAAGTCTATCAGCTGATTGCCAGGCTGCCGTCAGTGTGGACAGCGCTGGAAGCCAATAACGCTGTCAACGTTGCAGCCACCCTGGTTGATTTTTCTGGTGCAGCTTCCATTGAATTCAATGTGAAATCAGCCTGGGCCGCCACAATGTTGGCAGCGCTATCCGCTTCCAACACTGTCCGCATGCCAGCTGGCGTGGCCACCTCCAGACTGATGCATTTATGGGACAAAAATTAATATAAGTCTTATTATACTTAGCAGGCTTGATTCAGGTCCCTCCCCGCTGCTCTCCAGAGCTCCGACACACTGAGCCGCGGCATTGATTGGCCAATTCACAAAGCCCGCCTCCACAACACAATGGCTGTGATTGGTTCTTCGACAAGCCAATCAATGCAGCGCTCGATGAAGCAATGACAGCCAATTGCTTCCTGGAGGTGGGATTTATGAATCCCATAAACAGGAAGTGATCTTCTATGGGCAGCCGAGGACTGCAAGCAGCACATCGAAGCTCCAGAGGGCAGCGGGAGGGACCTGAACCAAGCCTGCTAGATAATGTAATCCTTTTTTTTTTTCCATGTGATGCAGTTAGGGCTTATTTTCAGGGTAGGACTTCTATTCCAAGCCCCCCGAAAATCCTGAAAAATCAGGATAGGGCTTATTTTTTGGGGGAAACAGGTTATCTTTATAAATAGGTATTCCCATCACATCTCGGGAGGTTACGGGAAATTTACATGCTTTACATGAAGGATATTAGCTGAAGCGTGAGTTCTAGCTGGAGGACAGCAAGAAGAGGAGAAACAGTCTGTAGTCCTCAAACACTTTGTGAAGACATACAGAAACACTTCCGTTACCTGCTCAGTGACGCCCGGGTGCCGGGGAATCTCATAGGTCCTGCACTTCAGCTGGAGAATGGGGTCTTCATTTAAAAGCTGAGCAAGAAGCAGCACCCCGCTCTGGAAGAAAGTAGTAATAACGTTGTTTAGGCTGGACGCACACTGATGCACAACCATGTAATAAGACTTTTTGGTTTTATATTTCTTTTTAGCATGGAATTCACAAGAAAAAAAAAAATTTAATTCATGCTTTGCCCCATTCCTGTCTGCAAAATAAGACATACAGTGCATGCGTGTATCAGACAGCACACGGACGAGTGCGTGCACTGAAGGTCCTCAGGTGCAACTCAGTTACAGCCATGTGCATCAAGTCTAATGTCATTAATAACACACCCTCAGGATAGGTCGTCAGTCGCTAATCGTCCAGGGTCCGCCGCTCGGGACCACGACTGATCAGCTGTTCGAGTCAGCACCACAACACACAGGGTACGAGCGGAGGTCAATCGCTCCAACCCGCCTCGTGGGCAGCGCTGGCAACTGCAGGAGCAGCTTTTATAGATTTTAAAGCAACCCTCTAGTCCTGGGCAAAGAAAGATGGCCGAACCGCTTCTGGTTGCCTGACGGACACCGTGCATTAGAATACATCATTGCTGCAAGACGCTACACCTGCTACAATAGACCAGTGCCGGCCAGTCGGATCAACATGTAGGGTCTCCGACTAAAGGGCCATTTGCAGAGGTTGATGATCAAGCAGAATTCATTCACACAGATTTGCGCGATAATCGTCGCCTCTAAACGCGCACTATTCGTTTACAGTCTGTCGGTCGCTCACTGTCAACCAGCTTGATGGCCTCTCGCTGCGGTGTGAACGATCCCCGCTCAGCACCCTACTAGAACTCGAAGCGCTGAGCGAGAAGCCAGCGGTGCTCTCTGCCAGTCTAAACGACCTGCACGAGCGCCAGCAACCTAACGGTGACGATGGCTCTTGTGCAATTGTTCAGGCGATGCAAGCTAATACGTAGTGTACATCGGGGAGTTAGAGAAGCGTTTCAGCCATCTTTATTTGTTTACGACTGGAGGGACGGTCACTTTAATGCGATTGCACCTGTAATTACCAGCTCCTCCCACTACACAGAGGTTGGCGCTGTCTACTTCCGCTCCGTACCGTGTTTTGCAGGTGACAGGAGGCGCCCTAAACATCTTATCGGTCGGGGTCCAGAGTGGCGGACCCCAGCTGATCAGCTACTGATGTCCTACCCCGGAGGACAGGTCATCAATAATAACTGCCTAGTGATACAACTACTCAGATTTGGCAACCTGGAAACTCTGCAGGGCTTCGCACTACTCATCCCAGCTACTCATTTACATAATTAAAAAAGGGGTTTTGGGCCTCAGCAATTAGAGGCTATCCTTTGTATGACGAAGTTCTACAGTGCCTCAGCTTTTCAAGATCTCTGCTTGCAGACATTGTTCAAGCAAGTATAAACCCCGACCCGCTAATGTGAGGAACACGATCTCACCCCGTATACTACAAGAGAAGAAAACATTGTATACAGATGAGGAAGCACAACCGACCTCCGTGTAAAAGCGCACGTATCCAGAGGTGAAGCCAATGACGATACACGTCCAGTCCGGCCGCCCAGTGGAGCTCCTGTGGGATGAAGACGTGACAGGGTAAGTATATAGAAGGGCACGCACACGCTGACCCTATAGAGCCGCATGCTGTTCCAAGACCCCTAATATTGTAGGATCCATCAGTCATCCCCTTACAGCCTGCAGATGGAGAGATCCGCTCACATCACCCTCCTATATGTTCTAAGGCCTCCTCTTCCCTGCCAATCACCTGCATCAGTGACCACGTCTATACATGTATTATATATGAGCACCCATGCATTACCGTGTGCAGCACCTCCTGCACCAGTGACCACGTCTATACGTGTAATATATATGGCCACGCATGCATTACTGTGTGCAGCACCTCCTGCACCAGTGACCACGTCTATACATGTAATATATATGGCCACCCATGCATTACCGTGTGCAGCACCTCCTGCACCAGTGACCACATCTATACATGTAATATATATGAGCACCCATGCATTACCGTGTGCTGCACCTCCTGCACCAGTGACCACGTCTATACGTGTAATATATATGAGCACCCATACATTACCGTGTGCAGCACCTCCTGCACCAGTGACCACGTCTATACATGTAATATATATGAGCACCCATGCATTACCGTGTGCAGCACCTCCTGCACCAGTGACCACGTCTATACGTGTAATATATATGAGCACCCATGCATTACCGTGTGCAGCACCTCCTGCACCAGTGACCACATCTACACATGTAATATATATGAGCACCCATGCATTACCGTGTGCAGCACCTCCTGCACCAGTGACCACGTCTATACATGTAATATATGAGCACCCATGCATTACCGTGTGCAGCACCTCCTGCACCAGTGACCACGTCTATACGTGTAATATATATGAGCACCCATGCATTACCGTGTGCAGCACCTCCTGCACCAGTGACCACATCTACACATGTAATATATATGAGCACCCATGCATTACCGTGTGCAGCACCTCCTGCACCAGTGACCACGTCTATACATGTAATATATGAGCACCCATGCATTACCGTGTGCAGCACCTCCTGCACCAGTGACCACGTCTATACATGTAATAGATATGGCCACCCATGCATTACCGTGTGCAGCACCTCCTGCACCAGTGACCACGTCTATACATGTAATAGATATGGCCACCCATGCATTACTGTGTGCAGCACCTCCTGCACCAGTGACCACGTCTATACATGTAATAGATATGAGCACCCATGCATTACCGTGTGCAGCACCTCCTGCACCAGTGACCACATCTATACATGTAATAGATATGGCCACCCATGCATTACTGTGTGCAGCACCTCCTGCACCAGTGACCACGTCTATACATGTAATAGATATGGCCACCCATGCATTACTGTGTGCAGCACCAGTGACCACGTCTATACATGTAATAGATATGGCCACCCATGCATTACTGTGTGCAGCACCTCCTGCACCAGTGACCACGTCTATACATGTAATAGATATGGCCACCCATGCATTACTGTGTGCAGCACCTCCTGCACCAGTGACCACGTCTATACATGTAATATATATGAGCACCCATGCATTACCGTGTGCAGCACCTCCTGCACCAGTGACCACGTCTATACATGTAATATATATGAGCACCCATGCATTACCGTGTGCAGCACCTCCTGCACCAGTGACCACGTCTATACATGTAATATATATGGCCACCCATGCATTACCGTGTGCAGCACCTCCTGCACCAGTGACCACGTCTATACATGTAATAGATATGAGCACCCATGCATTACCGTGTGCAGCACCTCCTGCACCAGTGACCACATCTATACATGTAATATATATGGCCACCCATGCATTACCGTGTGCAGCACCTCCTGCACCAGTGACCACATCTATACATGTAATATATATGGCCACCCATGCATTACCGTGTGCAGCACCTCCTGCACCAGTGACCACGTCTATACATGTAATAGATATGGCCACCCATGCATTACTGTGTGCAGCACCAGTGACCACGTCTATACATGTAATAGATATGGCCACCCATGCATTACTGTGTGCAGCACCTCCTGCACCAGTGACCACGTCTATACATGTAATAGATATGAGCACCCATGCATTACCGTGTGCAGCACCTCCTGCACCAGTGACCACATCTATACATGTAATATATATGAGCACCCATGCATTACCGTGTGCAGCACCTCCTGCACCAGTGACCACGTCTATACATGTAATATATATGGCCACCCATGCATTACCGTGTGCAGCACCTCCTGCACCAGTGACCACATCTATACATGTAATATATATGAGCACCCATGCATTACCGTGTGCTGCACCTCCTGCACCAGTGACCACATCTATACATGTAATATATATGAGCACCCATGCATTACCGTGTGCAGCACCTCCTGCACCAGTGACCACGTCTATACATGTAATAGATATGAGCACCCATGCATTACCGTGTGCAGCACCTCCTGCACCAGTGACCACGTCTATACATGTAATATATATGAGCACCCATGCATTACCGTGTGCAGCACCTCCTGCACCAGTGACCACGTCTATACATGTAATAGATATGGCCACCCATGCATTACTGTGTGCAACACCAGTGACCACGTCTATACATGTAATAGATATGGCCACCCATGCATTACTGTGTGCAGCACCTCCTGCACCAGTGACTACGTCTATACATGTAATATATATGGCCACCCATGCATTACTGTGTGCAGCACCTCCTGCACCAGTGACCACGTCTATACATGTAATAGATATGGCCACCCATGCATTACTGTGTGCAGCACCTCCTGCACCAGTGACCACGTCTATACATGTAATATATATGAGCACCCATGCATTACCGTGTGCAGCACATCCTGCATCAGTGACCACGTCTATACATGTAATAGATATGGCCACCCATGCATTACTGTGTGCAGCACCTCCTGCACCAGTGACCACGTCTATACATGTAATATATATGGCCACCCATGCATTACTGTGTGCAGCACCTCCTGCACCAGTGATCACGTCTATACATGTAATATATATGAGCACCCATGCATTACCGTGTGCAGCACCTCCTGCATCAGTGACCACGTCTATACATGTAATATATATGAGCACCCATGCATTACCGTGTGCAGCACCTCCTGCACCAGTGACCACGTCTATACATGTAATAGATATGGCCACCCATGCATTACCGTGTGCAGCACCTCCTGCACCAGTGACCACGTCTATACATGTAATATATATGGCCACCCATGCATTACTGTGTGCAGCACCTCCTGCACCAGTGACCACGTCTATACATGTAATATATATGAGCACCCATGCATTACCGTGTGCAGCACCTCCTGCATCAGTGACCACGTCTATACATGTAATATATATGAGCACCCATGCATTACCGTGTGCAGCACCTCCTGCACCAGTGACCACGTCTATACATGTAATATATATGGCCACCCATGCATTACTGTGTGCAGCACCTCCTGCACCAGTGACCACGTCTATACATGTAATAGATATGGCCACCCATGCATTACTGTGTGCAGCATCTCCTGCACCAGTGACCACGTCAATACATGTAATAGATATGGCCACCCATGCATTACTGTGTGCAGCACCAGTGACCACGTCTATACATGTAATAGATATGGCCACCCATGCATTACTGTGTGCAGCACCTCCCGTACCAGTGACCACGTCTATACATGTAATATATATGAGCACCCATGCATTACTGTGTGCAGCACCTCCCGCACCAGTGACCATGTCTATACATGTAATATATATGAGCACCCATGCATTATTGTGTGCAGCACCTCCTGCACCAGTGACCACGTCTATACATGTAATATATATGAGCACCCATGCATTACTGTGTGCAGCACCTCCTGCACCAGTGACCACGTCTATACATGTAATATATATGAGCACCCATGCATTACTGTGTGCAGCACCTCCTGTACCAGTGACCACGTCTATACATGTAATATATATATGGCCACCCATGCATTACTGTGTGCAGCACCTCCCGCACCAGTGACCACGTCTATACATGTAATATATATGAGCACCCATGCATTACCGTGTGCAGCACCTCCTGCACCAGTGACCACGTCTATACATGTAATAGATATGGCCACCCATGCATTACCGTGTGCAGCACCTCCTGCACCAGTGACCACATCTATACATGTAATATATATGGCCACCCATGCATTACTGTGTGCAGCACCTCCTGCACCAGTGACCACGTCTATACATGTAATAGATATGGCCACCCATGCATTACTGTGTGCAGCACCTCCTGCACCAGTGACCATGTCTATACATGTAATATATATGAGCACCCATGCATTACTGTGTGCAGCACCTCCTGCATCAGTGACCACGTCTATACATGTAATATATATGAGCACCCATGCATTACCGTGTGCAGCACCTCCTGCATCAGTGACCACGTCTATACATGTAATAGATATGGCCACCCATGCATTACTGTGTGCAGCACCTCCTGCACCAGTGACCACGTCTATACATGTAATATATATGGCCACCCATGCATTACTGTGTGCAGCACCTCCTGCACCAGTGATCACGTCTATACATGTAATATATATGAGCACCCATGCATTACCGCGTGCAGCACCTCCTGCACCAGTGACCACGTTTATACATGTAATATATATGGCCACCCATGCATTACTGTGTGCAGCACCTCCTGCACCAGTGACCACGTCTATACATGTAATATATATGAGCACCCATGCATTACCGTGTGCAGCACCTCCTGCATCAGTGACCACGTCTATACATGTAATATATATGGCCACCCATGCATTACTGTGTGCAGCACCTCCTGCACCAGTGACCACGTCTATACATGTAATAGATATGGCCACCCATGCATTACTGTGTGCAGCACCTCCTGCACCAGTGACCACGTCTATACATGTAATAGATATGGCCACCCATGCATTACTGTGTGCAGCACCAGTGACCACGTCTATACATGTAATAGATATGGCCACCCATGCATTACTGTGTGCAGCACCTCCCGTACCAGTGACCACGTCTATACATGTAATATATATGAGTACCCATGCATTACTGTGTGCAGCACCTCCCGCACCAGTGACCATGTCTATACATGTAATATATATGAGCACCCATGCATTACTGTGTGCAGCACCTCCTGCACCAGTGACCACGTCTATACATGTAATATATATGAGCACCCATGCATTACTGTGTGCAGCACCTCCTGCACCAGTGACCACGTCTATACATGTAATAGATATGAGCACCCATGCATTACCGTGTGCAGCACCTCCTGCACCAGTGACCACATCTATACATGTAATATATATGAGCACCCATGCATTACCGTGTGCAGCACCTCCTGCACCAGTGACCACGTCTATACATGTAATATATATGGCCACCCATGCATTACCGTGTGCAGCACCTCCTGCACTAGTGACCACGTCTATACATGTAATATATATGGCCACCCATGCATTACTGTGTGCAGCACCTCCTGCACCAGTGACCACGTCTATACATGTAATATATATGGCCACCCATGCATTACTGTGTGCAGCACCTCCTGCACCAGTGACCACGTCTATACATGTAATAGATATGAGCACCCATGCATTACCGTGTGCAGCACCTCCTGCACCAGTGACCACATCTATACATGTAATATATATGAGCACCCATGCATTACCGTGTGCAGCACCTCCTGCACCAGTGACCACGTCTATACATGTAATATATATGGCCACCCATGCATTACCGTGTGCAGCACCTCCTGCACTAGTGACCACGTCTATACATGTAATAGATATGGCCACCCATGCATTACTGTGTGCAGCACCTCCTGCACCAGTGACCACGTCTATACATGTAATATATATGAGCACCCATGCATTACTGTGTGCAGCACCTCCTGCATCAGTGACCACGTCTATACATATAATAGATGCAGGGGGTGCTGCACACAGTAGTGCATGGGTGGCCATGTCTGTTGCATCTGTGACCACGTCTATACATGCAACAGATATGGCCACCCATGCATTAATGAATGCAGCACATTGATACTTTGCAGTGAAGATATCATTTTGATCAGTTAGCAGATGCCTAGTAGACCGACCCCAAAGAGTCAGATGATGAGAGAACACAATGTGTGGCATAAGGCCTCCTCAGATAGGCGTTCGGATAAACGCAGCATTTACTGCAGATTCCACCTTTACTGCACAGATGAAAATGCAGCCAAGGTTGCAGATTTAAAAAAATAAATAAATTAAAAAAAATTAAAAAAAGCACAATACTCGCCTGGCAGGTGAAGCCGCTGTCCCTAGCGCCGCTGTTGGGACCTTGTGAAGCCAGCAGATTGCTGTGATTGGCTGAGTGACAGCCGCCTGAGCCAATCAGAGCCAGCGCTGGATGCGTCCAATCATAGCTATTCATTCATTCATTCATTCATTCATTGAATGAATGGCTGTGATTGGGCGCATCCAGCACTGGCTCTGATTGGCTCAGGCGGTTGTCACTCAGCGAATCAGAACAATCTCTCGCTGGAGGCGGGGATTTAGAATCTCCGTTATCAACTAAAGTTCCTCTGAAAGCTGACAAGTCTTGAGAGCGCCGGCGGGGACAGCGACATCACCGGCGGGGACAGCGACATCACCTGCGAGGCGAGTACTGACTCCGGCAGCGTAGCTAGGGCGTTTAGTGCTACCAGAAGTGTGATACCAAGTTGTGCCGCGTTTTCGGCAGCGCTGAAGCTGCTCCCCATTCATTTCAATGGGAGACACAGGGCTGAAAAGTTCAAAACTAGAACATGCATCCCTGTCAGAGCGCAGCATTGCGTTTTCAGCCTTGTGTGAGCAGCCCTATTGAAATGAATGGGAGCCTTGTACAGCGTTTAGTGCAACGCCGGTGTGAGGGAGGCCCGAGGCTTAGACCTGGAGAAAACTAAGTTTTAAAACTTGATTCCAGGCTTTCTAGCACATAACGCTGATCCTGGTGGGCGCAGCTCGAGTCTGCCTTACTGGAGCGGCTCTCCGGTAGTGACAACCAGTAGTCTTATCATCCCCGTTAGTAGTAACGGCCGGCCTTCTGATGTCAGATTGTGCGTAATGGTACAAGGGAATGGTTGCATCACAGAGAAAACACTGCGGGTGCCGATTACTGTCCTATATACCTACATACATATAATGCAAAGGCAATGCTGCACCTACAATATATCACCTTATAGCAGGTAACACATGCGCTATATGGTGTGCCAATAGAAGGGTATGTACAATATATCACCTTATAGCAGGTAACACATGCGCTATATGGTGTGCCAATAGAAGGGTATGTACAATATATCACCTTATAGTAGGTAACACATGCGCTATATGGTGTGCCAATAGAAGGGTATGTACAATATATCACCTTATAGCAGGTAACACATGCGCTATATGGTGTGCCAATAGAAGGGTATGTACAATATATCACCTTATAGCAGGTAACGCACACCTTATATGGGGCTCCTACAATGTCGGCTGCCTGGCAGCTTCTATACACTGTATACGTTGCACACAGATTTGCTACTTGTGACTTTTCGTTGCTATCCCCCCCACACCCACGCCCTGACCGCTGCAGGAGATGCAGGGTTGTCTGACATGTTCAGTATTACCTTTTCTGGCTGGCCAGCGGGATGCACAGAGCGCTGCTGATGAACTCACTGCAAGGCAAAGAGTAGGCAGGATTAGATATACATAAGGCAGCTGTAACCTACAGGTAAGTTCTAGAGGTCTGCTCACACGGTGTGGAGGGGTTGAGCCTGGCAGTAGCGGTGGTGTTGGGATAGTACGTGGGCGCCCCCTGTGGGTGCAGCATTGTGGCGGTGTGTCCACTAACATAGGGACCCAATAAAAAGAGGTCGCTGTGAAGTGGCTGGTGAGCTCAAACAATGATCACAATGTAACGAAGCTCCTGTCCATGACACTGCGAGAAGCTACAGATCAGTGTGTGATACGTGGATGTGAGCCCCATCCCTTTTTCTATGACTTGGTCTGCCATTAAACGCCGTGTTCACATGTAGCGGATTTGGTGCAGAAAATCCACAACATAATCTGCTTTAAATGCTGCGGATTGTGACACGGAGCCGCACTGTAATTCATCCCATGTGAACACCCCCCTACATGACATCAGCAGGAAGCCGCTGATAAACCGGTCGGCCTTGTAAGGACTATTGTGATTATAAGTCAGTAACAGATGGATCGGGGATGTCCTCCAACAGTCCGCTGAAATACTTGCTCTGGACTTTCTTCTTTTAACAACCCGGGCAGGGGGCATTAAGGTGTTAACGAGCCCCCCCAACAGTCAGACTTAGAGGACTATCCACAACTAGTAATACAAGATCCGTCATCAGCAGCTTGTTGGCGTTTCCAGGCAACAAGGTAATAGACCAACAAGCTGTGATGCCGCTATGTGATGCAAGTCACAATGATTTGCTGCAACCTACTTCTCCTCCACGTTTAGCGGGCCGCTCCAGACCGCTTCGTACTGCATCTCCTCCCGGCCTTTCCCATCCGCTTTCCATTTAGCTGCAGAATCAGGTCAAAGCAATAAGTTAAAGACAGAAGATAACAGCCAGAAAGTAGTGTGGTCCGTTACTAAATTCATAGAGCAGCCCACCCCAAGAACGGCAGGGGGCAACGAATTATATACATATGAAAACAAAGTCCTCCTTAAGGCTCTAATACGATCACTTGTAGCACTTCACATTAGCATAGAATATCTTAACCCCTCTGCGACTGCCCAGTAAATGTGCATCGCTGCTGCACGGGCTCCGTGCAGCAGCAGCATAAAATTATAGCCTTCTGTCAGTAGGCGACCGCGGCCCCTCACAGCAGGTGAAGCACCTGAAACTAATAGCCTGTTCGGGTACCGTCATCGGGACCTGCAGATCCACACCAGAATCCGCAACATCCACGTCATTTGTGCCAATTTGACCTTTTCAAATGTAAGGGTGACGTTGGTTTCAAATCCACATCAAAAGTGTCCGAATACCGCGATGCAAATCAATGGTGTTTAAGCTGTCCGCACCCGTGTGAATGAGCCCTTATAAACAGCCCTTAGAAGGCAACCATGATGCCGATGCGGCCCTCGGTGAAGATGAGCGACAGCGCTGGTTAACCCCTTCTACCTTCCAGGGGGTCGGACTAACTATATCCCCGCCTGCAGGAAAGAGCGGTTTAATATCTGCATTATAGGAACGCAGAGTGGTTACCGGAGAATACGTGTCCCCAGAGATTACAAGGGTCACACGTAGAGGTACCACGGGGGAGAGGAGGTCACCGGCTGCTGGGGGCGGAGCCTACCGCCAGCACAAGGCAGGAAGTAGTGGTTTAAAGGGCCGTTATACCTAAAACCGTTATCTGTCAACGTGCAGCAGCGTTATACGAGGGTCTCCTGAGACCACCCGGACATGTAGGCAAGCGTCTGCAGGTTTTCAGTACTGGATATACATGATCAGAGGGCGCAGGTAACGGTCGGCACTTCCTCACACATTTGCACTACGGTTAGGCTCTACTGGAACGGCTGATAACAGCAAACAGAAGACTGAAGAGAGATGCACAGAAGAAAAGTCGACAAGATAGAGCTTAGGTTTAACATGAGTAAGAGAGCGGAGGAGGTGAGACAGACGCCCCCTTCATCTTACGTGCTAAAAACACGGCTTTCTGCTCGTGGGCGATCACCATCAGGTCGTTGGTGGGCGACAGGGACAAGACGCAGTCCTGCAGCCAGTAGACAGAAGGAGCTTTACTGGAGACGTCTTCCTCCGCCTGTGCAGAATACAGGAGACATTAATAGAACGCAGCGCACACCACAAAGTACTAAAGTGCACGAAGCGCGGCGGCTGCGGACGGCCAGAAACGCCGCCAACAACTCCATGTCGGAGGCCCCTCTTCGTACTAGCAAGATGGCAGCAGCAATTCTTAGCTACTTAATGCACATCAAAGCCCTGATGGTACATTGGTAGTCCGCATGCTGCTCTGACTGGCCACCATTGCTCATGTGAGCAGCGCTGGCCAATCAGAAAGCAGCACACACTGCCCGACTACTGCTGCATTGAGGAGTGACAGGCCCGCCGTGCCCATGCTGGGAGCTGCAGGAAGCAGATCGGCGGCCGAACCGAAGCAAGGACGACCCCAGATTATATAATTCTCCCCCTCCTGGGACCGCAGGGTCACTTTAAGGAGCATTTCCCCTTTAAAAGAAGAAAACGTGCCTTTACTTCACTCCTTGAGGGTTTGTCACCCAACCTTCACCAATACGGCTACATCCCGGCTTGTGTAATGCAACAGGACTAAGTCTGGGTGGTGGTACAGCCTCTGGGGTGACTGTGTGATGCCAGCAGAGCTTACCCCTCCAGAGGCCAGGACCGCGCCCTGCGGCGCCAACACCGTAAGTGGAGAGAGGAACATGGCCGGTGGAGTCCCTCAGAGCATCTAAGGACAGCCGGTCGGGTCCATCAGCTCGTCCAGCCAACGTTACATACATGTGCCAAGAGCAGAGGGAGCCAACAACACGCTTTGTATCTTGCCTTCATTCTCTCCTCCTCCGCGGTCTGTCGCTCCGTGTTTCTGACCGATGCCATCGGCTCCGGGAATCTGGAAACGCATGGAGTGGGCAGCTGAAGGACTACATTGGCGCTGCGCTTCCTACTTGGGCGTAGACACAGCGATGCCACATGACCGGGCGATCGTCGCATTCGCTTCACCAGTATAATTCTACAGAAAGACTCCGTGAATCCGTTACGGACCCCGCTGCAGATTTGTGGAAACTATTTTTTGTGATTGCAAGAAAAATGATTAATGGCGCGGAGCCCGCAGATCCTCCGGCTCCTGGCAGGCATCTACACGCTCGGTGGGAGCGCAGATACATTTCACGCCCAAACACTAATGTATTCAACAAGAAGGAAGGTTTATTGACGATTGCTTTTTGAGGGGAACCCGCACCGATACAGACTGCAGCTCCGATGCATCCCAATTGTCCGTCAGTCGGGGTCACTCTGCTTCCACACAAAGACCCTTCTGTATTCCGCGTGGATACACCTGGTACCTGCATGTTACCCGCAGCCGCATCATACTAGTAGAGCCGGTAGGACTAACCAGGGTTAAGCGCTACTGATGGGATAAAACTACAGGGTCACCAGAGTCGCCCCCTAACCTCGCCGCTCATATTGTAGCCGATAACAGGAAGGCATTATTAAATGATGAACCCAGGAAGGGGTAATAAGTGCAGGGAGGGGGGGGGGGGGTAATCGTACAAGACGGCTCTCCGAGGAGGCGCCTTTTGGATTTTAACATTAAATACGAGGTTCCCGTCTGAATTCTAGGAGGATTTCCTGTATTTATACTGAAACTGTATTTGTATCTGAATTGGATTTTCCATTGAAAGCAAACAGGTCATGTGACCAACAGACACGACGCGCCGCTGCCGGTTTTCAGTTCTTTTGCTTGGATCGCGGTTTATTTCTATGTTCCAGTTGAGAACATAAACAAAAATGTATTTACGCTGGATTAAAGGGGTTTTCTGGGGAGATTACTATTGATGACTTATCAGGATAGGTCATAAATAGGTGATCGGCCGGGGTTCGTCGCTCTGGACCCAAGCCGATCAGCTGAGTGGGTGCATGCTGTCAGCGCTACAAACACACAGAGGTCGGAGCAGAAGCTTCGGCACAGACCTCCTATGTAGTGGCCGGCGCTTGTAACTGCAGGCACGGCTCTCATTGAAAGCAACACAAGCCGTTCCTGCAGTTACAAGCGCCGGCCACTAGATGGGAGGTCGGCACGGAGGCTTCCATCCCGGCCTCTGTGTATTTTCGGTGCTCAGCTGATCGGTCGGGGACCCAAGAGACAGACCACGCCTGATCAACTATTGGTGACCTATCTGAGGATGGGTCATCAGTAGTATTCCCTGGAAGACCCCTTTAAATCACCTACTGCTATTATTGCATTGAGGTCCTGGATTTAACCCTTCCACCACACGCAGCGACGTTTCTTCAGTTCTCTATAGACACAACGATGTCGCCTGCGTGCCGAAGTGCGGCGCTGGCAGTCCATCCAGTTAGGTACGCGTGGCGTCTCCGGCTCGGGACAACATGGAGGAGAGAATCCAGACAAGGTCAGCAGTAGGAGGTGAAAACAGAGAGAGGAAGGAAAATGGCAGCGCTGGTCATCGGCTGGCGGCTCCTCGTATGGAACGATAACTCGGATACGCTAAATGGACGGATGTCTTTACAACAACCGGGTGAAAGGCTGCAGGCGGCTGGTGCAGATAAAGCAGCGGGCAGCCATGGGGGGCTCCGCAGGGACCACCACATGAGCGGCACAACGCCAATCACTGACCCTCAAAGAGTGAAGCCCCCCTTACTGCAGGAGCATAACTCTAGGGAGTCAAATCCCATTAATGAGTCCAGAAACCCTGATAATCCGGCGTCTGTTTAGGCTGCAGAGCTGCTGATAACGCCATACGGGACGAGGATGGAAGGACTTACCGGCGGCTCTTTGCTCTCATGGTCTTCCCAGGACCCCCAGTCTTCATTCTCCCAGCCGGATAAATCTGGGAAAAACAAAACACAAAAGTTAAAGAAAGAAAACAAAAAACATCCGTCTGGAAGGTACAAGAGACCGCGAACACCAAGCGAACACGTGCGAACGCGCACTTCACGGGAAAGGGTCACCCCGTCCCGCCACTAGATCCTGTGCCTCCTATATGGGCCGAAGACGACGGAGGGGACCCCCATGTGGGAGCCGGCAGGCAGCTAATACCATCATGTGTCTGCGGCTTCACACGGGTGGCACTGGATCTGCGCAGCGTATATGGGCGGTTGGCGTTGTGTTTTACTGTATTTATGGCAAGCGGCTCCCATGGTCTTCAATGGACAATTAAGTCACATTGGTTTCATCTGCATTATGGTCTGGCTGCATGAACAAAATGTACAGACAAGACCCGCTCATGTGACAAACCCACTGATACCGATGGGTTCTATTCGCTGCGTATGGCACGGACAACTACAACACGAGGCACAAATGAGTTTGTGTGAATAAGCCCTTAGAGAGAGCTCTGCCCAGGCATGGGTGGCTGATTACAGAGAGAATAGCTTACACATAAAAAATGTGTGATCTACCAATATTATATCACCACAAGCATGATTCCTGACATCCTCCTCCGACCCCTTTCAGTGATGAGTTGTTTCCGCCCGCAGGATCCCCTTCCACTGGATGTTTTCCTTTATCGTACCATTCTCGGTATACTCTCCAGACTTTTACATGAAACCCCGCCCCCCCCGGCTAGTCCAGCACTGATGACCGGCCTCGTTGGACGTCACTCAGATCGCTGGATTTTCCCATCTAATGTGGATTCACACTGAAACTGATCCGCGGAAAACTTGTCACGTGATTTTATGCTCCGGGGACACGGGGGAAATTACCGTACAGGGGAGCGCCAATCGTGCCAGGGCCGGGGGCTCTAATAAAGTGTCTGTTCAGTACACAGAAGGATCCCGGTCCCTGCAGGAGCCGCCCCGCTGCCGTCACATCCCGCGCACGTCGCTCCCGTCTGACCTTTCCAGCATCCGTCTCCTTGTAGCAGTGATGCAACAACCTCAGGTCTCCCGTAGGATCCGCGGCGCCGCTGACCGTCAGCTGCTCTTCAGCCCATCAAGGTGCTATAAAGCCATCGCTCGGCATCACATTGCCTGCCACGGGGCCGCGTGCGCAGCGACTAATTATAGGACGGCTGTGAGTCACCGGGACGCGGATCTGGCTGGTAAGACGCGGCGCTCCCGCAGCGGGGAGGACTGCATTGTGTGGGTGAATCTTAACCCCTTAGTGACGGCCCAATATAGTTTTTACGTCCTGCTGTTGTAGCGCCGCTATCTCCCTCTATACAGCGCGGGCATTAGCTGCTTATTAACCCTTTAAATGCCGCTGTCAATTCTGACAGCGGTATTTAAATTCCCCGGTGTTCGGGGGTACCGTACGGCCCCCCCCCTCCCCACGGTGAGATCGGGGTAACCGTGCAGGTGTCATGGCAGCCGTGGGGTAGCTTGATAGACTGCCTGTCAAAAAACAGTATGACGTAATGCTATAGCGTTACATCACACTGCAGGAGCGATTAAAGCATCGCTGGTTGTGGTCCCCTAGGAGGACTAAAAGAAAGTGTAAAAGTGAGATCAATAAAGTTTTAGTAATTATTTTTAAAAAGTAAAAAAAATAAAAAAAAAAAATAAAAATAACAAACCAAAAATACGTGTTTGGTATGGCTGCATCCGTAAGAGTCCAATCTATCAAAGTAATGTATTGTTTACCCCGCACGGTGAACGTGGGCCGAAAAAAAAAATAAAGAACGTCCGAAATGCACTTTTTGGTCACCCTGTCTCCGAGAAAAAATGTCATAAAAAGCGATCGGAAAGTCAACTGTATGCGAAAATGGTACCAACGGAAACGACAGGACGTACGGCACTATGTGAGCCCCAACACAGCGACGTCGGCGGAAGAATAAAGGAATTGTGCGCAGAAAATGGACACAAAGAAGAATTTTTAAAAAATTAAATATCTTATATATTAAATACAAGCAATACAGCAAAAAAAAAAAAAAACCCTACAAGTTTGGTATCGCAGTAATCGGACTGACCCATAGAATGAAGTGATCGGGTCATTTTTGTGGCAGTTTGCGCGCCGTAGAAACAAGATGCACTGAAAGATGGTGGAATGTCGGGTTTTTTCCCCATTTTTCTCCGCTTAGAATTTTTAAAAAATTCTTCAGTACAATAAATGGCAGCAGTGAAAACTACAACTCATCCCGCAAAAAACAACAACGAGCCCCCAGACAGCGGCGGCGGCGGAGAAATAAAGGAGGAGGAAAAAACTAAAATGGAAAAAAAGCAAAAAAGCTCCGTCACCAAGATGCCACACAAGGGATCCGTTATTAGGGGCTCTGAACCCAAGATGCCACACAAGTGGGCCCCCCGAATCCACCCTGGAGCCCCTTCATTCTCAGGATCAGTGGGGGCTCCACCAACCATACGCTCCCATTAAGGCAGGCTAGGGTTGTGGTCCGAATCACCGGGTGCCGTGACCCTCAGCCTGCAACACAATCCCAGACTGCGACTCCCCCATGACCCCGTGACCCTACTGACCTATAAGAGGTTGCGGGGCTACTCCGTGCTCTTTAGTCCCGCTACACCCGTCACCCCTTTATGGGATGGTTCCAGCTAACCCCCGTGTAGGAGGCTCCACCCAGATCCAGAAGATGATCCTGGATACAATAGCGTGGCACGCTGCGCTATATTGTCCAGGGCATGATGGGAGCTGAAGAGACCCCATAACAGTCAGCGAGGGCTCGCCCAGCGCCATCCAGCTTTCCTTTTTGGGTTCTTGTGATGGAACAGAAGAACTGAAAGCGAAACAATGAAGCGAACCAAACGGCACTCGCCACAGTGTATACAATACCGGAGGAGGGGGAGGGCTGCAGTGTATACAATACTGGGGGGGGGTGCAGTGTATACAATACCGGGGGGGGGGGGGGGGGGTGCAGTGTATACAATACCGGGGGGGGGGGGGGGTGCAGTGTATACAATACCGGGGGGGGTGGGGGTGCAGTGTATACAATACCGGAGGAGGGGGGGGGCTGCAGTGTATACAATACTGGAGAAGAGGGGGCTGCAGTGTATACAATACTGGAGAGGGGGGGTGCAGTGTATACAATACTGGAGAGGGGGGGGTGCAGTGTATACAATACTGGAGAGGGGGGGGTGCAGTGTATACAATACCGGGGGGGGGGGGGTGCAGTGTATACAATACCGGGGGGGGGGGGGGTGCAGTGTATACAATACCGGAGGAGGGGGGGGGGCTGCAGTGTATACAATACTGGAGAAGAGGGGGCTGCAGTGTATACAATACTGGAGAAGAGGGGGCTGCAGTGTATACAATACTGGAGAAGAGGGGGCTGCAGTGTATACAATACTGGAGAGGGGGGGTGCAGTGTATACAATACTGGAGAGGGGGGGGTGCAGTGTATACAATACTGGAGAGGGGGGGTGCAGTGTATACAATACTGGAGAGGGGGGGTGCAGTGTATACAATACTGGAGAGGGGGTGCAGTGTATACAATACTGGAGAGGGGGGGTGCAGTGTATACAATACTGGAGAGGGGGGGTGCAGTGTATACAATACTGGAGAGGGGGGGTGCAGTGTATACAATACTGGAGAGGGGGGGTGCAGTGTATACAATACTGGAGAGGGGGGGGTGCAGTGTATACAATACTGGAGAGGGGGGGTGCAGTGTATACAATACTGGAGAGGGGGGGGGGTGCAGTGTATACAATACTGGAGAGGGGGGGGGGTGCAGTGTATACAATACTGGAGAGGGGGGGGGGGTGCAGTGTATACAATACTGGAGAGGGGGTGCAGTGTATACAATACTGGAGAGGGGGTGCAGTGTATACAATACTGGAGAGGGGGTACAGTGTATACAATACTGGAGGGGGGGGCTGCAGTGTATACAATACTGGAGGGGGGGGTGCAGTGTATACAATACTGGAGAGGGGGGGTGCAGTGTATACAATACTGGAGAGGGGGGGGTGCAGTGTATACAATACTGGAGAGGGGGGGGGGTGCAGTGTATACAATACTGGAGAGGGGGGGTGCAGTGTATACAATACTGGAGAGGGGGGGTGCAGTGTATACAATACTGGAGAGGGGGGGGGGCTGCAGTGTATACAATACTGGAGAGGGGGGGGGCTGCAGTGTATACAATACTGGAGAGGGGGGGGCTGCAGTGTATACAATACTGGAGAGGGGGGGCTGCAGTGTATACAATACTGGAGAGGGGGGGGCTGCAGTGTATACAATACTGGAGAGGGGGGGGGCTGCAGTGTATACAATACTGGAGAGGGGGGGGGGCTGCAGTGTATACAATACTGGAGAGGGGGGGGGGCTGCAGTGTATACAATACTGGAGAGGGGGGGGGCTGCAGTGTATACAATACTGGAGAGGGGGGGGCTGCAGTGTATACAATACTGGAGAGGGGGGGGCTGCAGTGTATACAATACTGGAGAGGGGGGGGGCTGCAGTGTATACAATACTGGAGAGGGGGGGGGGCTGCAGTGTATACAATACTGGAGAGGGGGGGGCTGCAGTGTATACAATACTGGAGAGGGGGGGGGCTGCAGTGTATACAATACTGGAGAGGGGGGGGCTGCAGTGTATACAATACTGGAGGGGGGGGGCTGCAGTGTATACAATACTGGAGGGGGGGGCTGCAGTGTATACAATACTGGAGAGGGGGGGCTGCAGTGTATACAATACTGGAGAGGGGGGGCTGCAGTGTATACAGTACTGGAGGGGGGGGCTGCAGTGTATACAATACTGGAGGGGGGGGGGCTGCAGTGTATACAATACCGGAGATGGGGGGGGGCTGCAGTGTATACAATACCGGAGGAGGAGGGGGGGGGGCTGCAGTGTATACAATACTGGAGGGGGGGGGGGCTGCAGTGTATACAATACCGGAGGAGGGGGGGCTGCAGTGTATACAATACCGGAGGAGGAGGGGGGGGCTGCAGTGTATACAATACTGGAGGGGGGGGGCTGCAGTGTATACAATACCGGAGGAGGAGGGGGGGGGGGCTGCAGTGTATACAATACCGGAGGAGGAGGGGGGGGCTGCAGTGTATACAATACTGGAGGAGGAGGGGGGGGGGGCTGCAGTGTATACAATACCGGAGGAGGAGGGGGGGGCTGCAGTGTATACAATACTGGAGGAGGAGGGGGGGGGGGCTGCAGTGTATACAATACCGGAGGAGGAGGGGGGGGCTGCAGTGTATACAATACTGGAGGGGGGGGGGGTGCAGTGTATACAATACCGGAGGAGGAGGGGGGGGGGGCTGCAGTGTATACAATACCGGAGGAGGAGGGGGGGGGGGCTGCAGTGTATACAATACCGGAGGAGGAGGGGGGGGCTGCAGTGTATACAATACTGGAGGGGGGGGGGGTGCAGTGTATACAATACTGGAGGGGGGGGGGGTGCAGTGGATATAATATGGGGGGGTGCAATATATATAACACCAGGGTATACTACGGGAGGTGCAGCACACCACAGCTGGAACATGACATAATGGGGGCGCCACTGACCGGAGTTCTTCTTCTCCTCCCGGAGTTGAGGGAACAGGAAGTCCCGGACCCCCCTAATGTCCTGGAAGCGGCAGAACTCCAGCAGGGTACAGGCCATCCTCTTCCTCCGCCGCCGCTCCCCTCAGCCTCCTGGCAGCGGCTCCCGTCACCCCTGTCAGCTGCGGCGCTGCTACACCGGAAGTGCGTCATCCTGGTGAGTTGTCAGTGAGCTCAGGAGCCGTCTGCGCATGCGCCAACCACCCGCTCCCCCAGTACAGGCTTCTGCGGCTTTTTTATTTCCATGGCGACGGAGGAAAGTCACATGACCGGGAAGGGATTGGCCCCCTCCCCGCCATTTTTCTTCTTGGCAAATTTGCCAATACACACAATGTACCAAGTTCTGCTTTGTGATGTTCTGGAAACAGAATATTGGGCACTTGCTGACAGTGAATGGAAGCATTCAATTGCAGCTGTAAACATATCCTTACTCATCTATCACACTTTTCACTCATGGACTGAAGTCCAGATATCCTGAATATTTCTGCACTCATCTGACAAAAAGAGGGAAAATTCCCTTTTTATGTTAGATAACGCCCCTTTTACACAGAGCCACGCCCATTGTGCCCTTAAATGCTAGTAGCGTCTACTAGTCGTGGGGCCTGTAGCCAAACTGAGAATTACCTGGCTTCTCCCAACGTAGCTCTATGTATGTAATATACGTAATGTGACCAGACGTCCCAACTTAGGCGGGACAGTCCCGCTTTGGGACCCTGTGTCCAGCTTTGCCCAGGGTTCCAGGTGGGACAGCCATTTGTCCCGCTTTTGGGACGCCCGTCGATGCTTTTGGGACGCGGTATTAAAGTGCTTATCAGCCGGGGTGCCGCAGCTTTGGTTCCGCAAGAGGAAAAGAGAGGAACCGCTGCTGTGGGCGCACACACCTCCACCTGTAGTGTCCCAGAACACCATCCTGGTCCCCTCCATAACTGTCATACATGTCTGCCTTATGTGGATGCACTGTGCAAAGCTGTTATTTTCTATTTTCTGTATGTGTGTTGCACAGCTGCAGCGTCTGAAGGGTTAACCCCGTTAAAATCATTGCCTGTCAGCTCTGCTGTATCTTTCTGTGTCGTGTGGTACAAGTGAGGTGACAAATGGGGTGTAAGAGAGCGGGACGGGTTGTTGATGATCTTCCATCTGGAGCTGAGGATGTTCCCTCTTCCCCGATCAGGGACACATCTGGTTTCTTTGCCTCTAATACGGAGGAGACGGACAAACCGCCGGACTTTATGTGAAGCGCATGTGAGTGAGTGAGCCTAAATGTTTCTTCCCCAAAAGTCCCATCCCCAGAGAGCCTTTGTGAGTAACTAACTCTACTAGTGACTGTGCGCTTACACAGCTAATATCAGTGCAGAAGTCTACTAAACCTCTCAGGCTGTTTGAGGATTCCTATGCGGCCGTCTGGAGTATAGATCTCCGTGTAGAGGTACACCTTTAAACTTCAACCCCCACGTGCTGAAGTCTATGAGAGCGGGGTGATTACTGCCATTCTGTGGCCATTGACTTTCATGTCAAGTTTCTGAATAAAGCTAATCTACCTGCGCTGTACACTCTGCCTGCTGAAGTTGTTTGTATCGTGTTTCAAAAGTCATTAGTAAAGTTTTACCGGGCCCCAACCGTTCCTGAGGACCCGAGGTACTATACACTTGTCCAGTGTTATTAATCCGCCGTGTCTGAATGCCGGAGTGTGGAACGGTGTCGTCACGAACTGACAACTACTACCCCCCTCATTGTGAGGACTACTGGCCCTATCCACTGCTGCGGTAACGCCTTCCGGGACTAGGAGTTGGTAAGTGCCACCATGACAGGTCCATGCACTACACCCTCCCAACTCCAGCCGTATGCTTAGGTAGTTAGCCATTTCCCTGCAGCACCCCAAGCAGGGGTGTTACAAGTTGGCAGTCACTACCAGGATATTTATACATTCGTAGTCACTATTACTACTGAGGCCACTGGGGGGGTCGCTATTACAACTGGGGCCACTATTATTACAGGGGCCAATATAGGGGACACTTACTACTGGGGCTGATATAGGGGACACTATTACTACTGGGGCCAATATAGTGGACACTATTACTACAGACAGGGGCCAATATAGGGGACACTATTACTGCAGGGGCCAATATAGGGGACACTATTACTACTAGGGTGAATATAGGTGACACTATTACTTCTGGGGCCAATATAGGGGACACTATTACTTCTGGGGCCAATATAGGGGACACTATTACTACTGGGGCCAATATAGGGGTCACTATTACTACTGGGGCCACTGTGGGGGACACTATTACTGCAGGGGCCAATATAGGGGACACTATTATTACTGGGGCCAATATAGAGGACATTATTATTACTGGAGCCAATATAGGGGATACTATTACTACTGGGGCCACTGTGGGGTTCACTATTACGACAGAGGCGAATATAGGGGACACTATTACTACGGGGGCTACTGTTGAGGGCACTATTACTACTGGGGCCAATATGGGGGTCACTATTACTACTGAGGCCACTGTGGGGGCACTATTACGACAGGGGCCAATATAGGGGTCACTATTACTATTCAGGCCACTGTGGGGGGTTGCTATTACTACTAGGGCCAATATAGGGGACACTATTACTACTGGGGCCAATATAGGGGTCACTATAACTACTGGGGCCGATATAGGTGACTGTAGGGGACACTATTACTACAGGGGCCAATATAGGTGTCACTATTACTACTGAGGCCACTGTCTGTAAATGTATCAGTTTATGTCCTGTCACATGGTGTGAGTGAGGCTATAAATGTGAGTGCTTGAGAGCAGGAAAAGGCTTTCATCTAGTCTTCCATCTTGTAGAGCTGCTAGAGAAAGCACAGAGGTACATGAGGGCACCTTTAGCCCTTATGTGTTGAAGATGGAAGAGGAGAGATTTCCCGAGCGCAAGGATCTGCATGATCAGTAAGTGAGCCTCAGAGAGAGAGAGAGAGAGTGTGAGCCAGCCTTAAAGGAGATGTCTCGAGGCAGGAGTGGATTTTTTTTTATTGCCCAGTCCCCCTAATTAAGCATACATTACTAAGCCCCCTGTAAATGACTTTTCTAGCTGGTTTGTACTTACCGTTCCAGCATTTCAGCAACTTATAAAAATTTTCCCAAGATGGCCGCCAGCTCTTTTCCCGTCGCTTGCTGTAGCCCGACGTGCGCGCTCCCGAGACGCTACCAGCTGTGTCTCCCTGACAACCAGACGCCCCGCAGCCGCCGACCGGACCCCTGGAGTGAACACGGCCGACCAGTCACCCACCGCCAGGCAGCAGGTAACCGGCGCAGCCCCCCCCCCCCCCGGCACAGCGGCAGCCCCCCCCATCGCAGCGGCAGCCCCCCCATCGCAGCGACAGCCCCCCCATCGCAGCGACAGCCCCCCCATCGCAGCGGCAGCCCCCCCATCGCAGCGACAGCCCCCCCATCACAGCGGCAGCCCCCCCCCCCGGCGCAGCCCGCCCCCGGCGCAGCCGCAGCCCCCCCGGCCCATCACTTACCAGGACGGCGGGACAGCTGGGCGGATTCTCCGGACAGCTGGGCGGCTTCTCCGGACTGCTGGGCGGCTCTGCACCTTCCTCTAACAGAGGATGGTACAGAATGGCCGCTCCAGCGCGCTCCTGAGAAGTTACAGCTCATCTGCGCATACGCAGAAGAGCTGTAGCTGCGAGCACGCTGAAGCGGCTCGTGCTCAGACCAGAAGAAAGGACTGCGCAAGCGCGTCTAAAAAAGCAAGCCGCCGGCGATTTTAGACGAATCCATGGAGACGAGGACGCTAGCAACGGAGCAGGTAAGTGAATAACTTCTGTATGGCTCATATTTAATGCACGATGTATATTACAAAGTGCATTAATATGGCCATACAGAAGTGTATACCCCCACTTGCTGCCGCGAGACATCCCCTTTAAGCCTTTCCTACACAAGGCTCAGTGTAGAGGTACTCTTCTTCTACCAATTGTTCACGCCCAAGCGTCCTGAAGTCTGGGATCGCTGTGTGGAGGTACGTATCTTCAAGTCTGTCTGTATATATCTATAATGCTACCTGCACTTGGAATACTATTTTTGCCTTTTATTGTTGGAGTGTTTATTCAAGTACAGTTATTCGAGGCCCTGACCGTTCCCGGGGTCCTGAGGTACTCTATCATTGTCTGTGGCTCAATTACTTCCCCACAGATGTTCATGTCGGGCAAATCTGGTCCTTTTAAATATACGTCTTAAAGCCTCATTAAGACAAGCATGAATCTCACGCAACTCACGCTAGACTGCACACAGTTGTGAGAGAAGCCTAAGTGTTTGACCGCCATCTTGTTCCCCGCTCTACTTTCTAACTTGTATGGGGGATCCTGCAGCGGAATCTGACCCTGTGCCCAACCAGGGACTCCTGCGTACCTCTCCGCATCTGTATTACGGATGTGTGGCTGGCACGCCTGCACACATGTGCAGTACAGATTATGCCGCGTCGTCGCTAGGCGACGACGCGGATTCCATGACCTCTCCACAATGATGAATGTGGAAGGGCCGCAGATCGGACAGCTTCCATTGACTTCAAAGGAAGCCGTCCGTGCAGAATCCGCGCTGGAACAGAACATGCTGTGATTTTCCCTCTTCTATGTGCATTAGAGATAAGAGACATCATAAAACTGTCACATTTCTCAGCTCAGTGGACTGATTCAGTGTTTGTCTCTCTGCTCAGACTGTTTTTAAGTATCAAATTTCTGTGTGTGAACATTTATTTAGATCAAGAGGAGCGTGTCTCCCCCCCTCTGCATCTGTATGTTATAATTGTGTGTCATCCAAACTAGTTTCATTTAACAGCCTGACGAAGGGTCGATATCCCAAAAGCTCGCTATTACACCATGTATTTTTGTTAGTCATTAAAAGGTCTCATATCTACAAGATTACGCGGTTTCTCTCACTGAGAACAATCCCACATTGCTCTACTCGCTAACACGGTACCAAACCTTTGTTTCATATTACCATTCACAGCAATGCTTGTCCCTGTGTAAAAGCACAGGACCCGACAGATCATTCCGTGTAAAAGGGCCCTTACCCAACTCATGGAAGATACAAAATACAAGAGACAAAAAGGTGACTCCCAAGTGAGAGCTTCTCAGGGAGCAACAAACTCATGTAGGCCACTTCGATACCATCTAAAAAGAAATGCAAAAAGTATGGTTCACCGGTTGATAAATGCTTGATAGGCCTTTAGGATCTTGGTCTTATAGTAATTGAAGGGCCACGGATGGGTATCCTATTACTAACTGGGCTACAGAAGGGCCCCATTACTAACTAAAGCCACAGAGGAGTCAATTACATATTGGAGCTACAGTGGGGGTTCTATAACTAATTGGGAGCCACAGTAAGAGCCGTATTATTAGTTAAGCCACAGAGGATTCACTATTACTAATTGGCGCCATAGATGGTCACTGTTACTTTTTAGGGCCACAGTAGGGGTGATATTACTAAGTGGGCATCACAAATAGGGGCAATATTAATTAGTGAGACCACAGCAGGGCACAATTACTTAGTGAGACCCGAGTGGGGCTACTGTTTCTTAATGGGGCCACAACAGGCACATTATTACTATGGAGAGGAGGCAATGAGAAGTTCATTAGGAGTTGTGTTAGCAGGATGGGTAGAGTATGCAGAAACGAGTTGTGGCTCGAAGAAATCGCAGTGGTGGTCTGGACTGAAAGAGAAGAAAATATAATATGGGCGACGCTAAACACTGAGAACATCACTTGTAACCTCTGGTAGTAGTAGCTCTGTAATCACTATCACTGTACAGACATAAGGAGGATCCCTATAATGATTTTGTGTCAAAAACTAAGCTCACCCCCAAAAATGGTTTTCCAACTTCCTGAGGACAGGCAAAGTGCGCCACACAGAATAGATGGCAAAGAGAATTGCTGAGGACTATGTGTAGCTGTCCAAGAGTAAGGGCAGCTGCGAGACTCAGGGGGCTGCTTACTATATCCAGAGCAGTGCAAGACTGGGAAGGATTACTGAGACTGTATGTTACATCCAACTTGGACGTGCTGGATCTGTAACTCGCAGATCTACCAAAAATGCAAATAAACGACAAAACAAGAATGGAACAAAAATATGGGAAACACTGTCCCTATGCAAATAAATGCTGGGAAGGGCACTGCCTAAAAGCAGGGTGATCGCCCCGATAAGGACGGACCTGACCACGTACCTTGGCCCCTAGTTGATCCTAAATAGGGAAAGGAAACAAAACTAGAAAACCAAAATAACAATGCAAACAAATGCAGGACTTAGCTTTAGATATAGCAAGTAACTGAACGATTCAGCAGGAACCTTCTAACTGCTAGCCCAATCAGGGAGAGACTGAGACTCAACCACAGTTCAGCTCAGTCTCTAGCCCGGTTAAATAGCCCAAGTAATCATCCACAGGTGCGACTAAGCACGTGACACCAAATACCACACCCACTGAGACAGAAGATGTAAAAACATCTCCAAAACTAGCACCAGACTATCAGCAAGGCAGCAATCCCAGAACCGCCGCAAGACTGTACTGTGCTATATATCGGTACTGATCTTGGTTCTGTTGTTGAATTTTTGTACTGAGCTTGGTTCTGGTGCTGTATTTATGTTATCTTAGTTCTGGTGCTGTATTTTCTTACTGAGCTTGGTTCTGGTACTGTATTTATGTACTGGGCTTGGTTCTGGTGCCGTATTTATGTTATCTTGGTTCTGTGCCTGTATTTTTGTACTGTGCTTGGTTCTGGTGCTGTATTGATGTACTGAGCTTGGTTCTGGCGCTGTATTTATGTTATCTTGGTTCTGTGCCGGTATTTATGTACTGAGCCTGGTTCTGGTGCTGCATTTAAATGAAATTGATAAATAAGTTGGGCATGGAAGGACATTGTGTGACTAGCCACATAAAATTAGACTATGCCCACACGTGGTGGATAGTCACTACATAGTTTTGCCAGTATTTCGTGTGGCCATAGTTTGACTGGGTGTGGCCAGCTGTACCACGTGTTCTAACCCTTAGTGTTAATCCACACGTGGCTGTAGTGAGAGGACAGACCACAACCCCGTAACAAGCCAAAGTTTGCTGCAGAGCCAAGATAGTCATCGGAGCCACACAGAGAAAGTAATATACTCTGTAGTTGAGGCCGGTGGACCATTTCAGTGGGTTGCCAGGAATGACATCATGGACGAGTATTATTTGCCTTGAAAAACAGTGCACTCAGCAGCAGAGAGGCCAGCCGCCACCAGGAAGAGGCAGCACCTGGGCGGGGCATCACTGGGACAGCACCGGGGCGGGGCATCACTGGGACAGCTTTACTGGGGAGTGTTCCATTGGTCTTCATCATTTACTTTTGAGGTATGTTCCTAAACTGTTGTAAATGTTTTTATTTGCACTTAGTATCTGCGATCCACCCGCGCCGGACATAAGAGGGTTAACGGGAAAGATCTCCAAAAATGATGGCTGAAGGGCGATCTTCTTCCTTAGAGTTATACAACCAATCAGCCTTCTGCAATCTGACACGGACAGAACAGGACACTTTGACCTTGTCCCTGTCCCACTGGTTATAAAAAGTCAATGACGTTATGAATGGAGGCGCTCACAGTTTTCACCTACCTCTCCACACCGCAGGATCGGCAGGCGTCACGCTCCTCCTCTTCAAAAAAAAAACCCTTCATAAAAAAAAGCACATTTCTATACAAGATTTGCAGGAGTCTGATTGATGCCTATAAGCAGTGGAGGCGCAGTACCAGTGTCATCCTCCCAGATGGCGCTATAATACATGCAATAAGTACAGTATTTTCCATATATAACACTAAGGAGAAAAATACCATCTGTATGCAGATTGCTAATACTCATACGCATCATGACGTACATCACATACACAAACACATAAATAGAAACTGTAGGTCCAGCTCCTAAAGAGCCTCTAAGGGGGCTGATAATTGGCGGAATGAGCGCGCCTAAGAATGTTTGTTCTTGATTATTGCCCTGTGCATACAAGGCAGCGATCCGACATTTAATATATTTGGCACAAACCCTGCAATGATTTCTATCATATGAAGCACCGATCCTAATAAATGTGGACCCCTAGTTTATTAGAAAGCGAGGCTCTGTTCACATCACATTTTTGTCTCCATCCAGGGGTCCTGTCACGGTGTATGTTTAAAATCCCAAAAGCAGAACTCCTGGACAGCGACCGGACAGAACCTTGAAGAGAACTGCTGAAACGAAGACCGATAGGGCTTTTTAAACTTTTAATATTGTTTTAATTCACTAATAATTAAATAAAACCTTCATTTTATTTTTACTTTTTTTTTAGTCCTCTGAGGAGACTTGAACTATCATCTGATTGTTTGTACAATAGACTGCAATACTTCAGTATTTCAGTGCATCGTATATTTACAGGCAGGTCTTAATAGAAGGCGATCCATGGCTGGTCTGGTGGTCTTCACAAGGTCCCAGGCTGCCTTGTTAACCATGTAGAGGGGGCTTACAGTATACGGACTGGCGGGCTGGAATAGACTGTCCTCTGCAGGATGGTAGTGACGACCGGCCGGGATGTACAAGCCGCTTCATTGTCTGAACCCTGCAGGATAGGCTCACCGGGAGAAGCTGAGTAAGTGTGTGTCTCGGGGTCTAAGTGTTTGTGAGGAGGAAAAAGAAAAAAACATTTTTTGTTGTGTGAGCGGTTGAGCTGAGGGTAAGCGTCAGCGTGTGAGCGGTTGCGTGCAGGAGTCAGTGTGTGAGCGGTTGCGTGCAGGGGTCAGCGTGTGAGCGGTTGCGTGCAGGAGTCAGTGTGTGAGCGGTTGCGTGCAGGGGTCAGCGTGTGAGCGGTTGCGTGCAGGAGTCAGCGTGTGAGCGGTTGCGTGCAGAAGTCAGCGTGTGAGCGGTTGCGCAGAGGGGGCAGCGTGTGAGCGGTTGCGTGCAGGGGTCAGCGTGTGAGCGATTGCGTGCAGGGGTCAGCGTGTGAGCGGTTGCGTGCAGGGGTCAGCGTGTGAGCGGTTGCGTGCAGGGGTCAGCGTGTGAGCGGTTGCGTGCAGGGGTCAGCGTGTGAGCGGTTGCGTGCAGGGGTCAGCGTGTGAGCGGTTGCGTGCAGGAGTCAGCGTGTGAGCGGTTGCGTGCAGGGGTCAGCGTGTGAGCGGTTGCGTGCAGGGGTCAGCGTGTGAGCGGTTGCGTGCAGGGGTCAGCGTGTGAGCGGTTGCGTGCAGGGGTCAGCGTGTGAGCGGTTGCGTGCAGGGGTCAGCGTGTGAGCGGTTGCGTGCAGGGGTCAACGTGTGAGCGGTTGCGTGCAGGGGTCAGCGTGTGAGCGGTTGCGCAGAGGGGACAGCGTGTGAGCGGTTGCGCAGAGGGGACAGCGTGTGAGCGGTTGCGCGCGAGTGGTCTTTGCAGGAGGCAGCAGGTGAGTGGCAGCGTGTGAGTGGTTGCACATAGGCGACAGCGTGTGAGCGGAGTGTGAGCAAGTCTATCTTCACCACTTCCACAAGTAAATTATAGATCCCCATTAGGATGAGCTCCATGCCTGGCAATGCCATCCAGTGTGCTACTTGTGCAATGTATGCGGTCCTTGATCAGCCGATCGAGGGTGCATACTGTTGCGCAAGATGCGTGCACGTCGTACAGTTAGAAATGTGAGGTCAGCCATTAGTACGAATAGCAACAAAACGAATTATAAAAAACAAAAATAATGATATCAATTGTATGACCACAAATGCACGAAGTCTGATTGGTAAAGTGGGTGAGCTTGAAGCAAGAATGACTGATGAGAGTTATGATATAGTTGGAATAACGGAAACATGGCTTGATGATAAGTGCGATTGGGCGGCGAATTTACAGGGGTACAATCTCTTCAGAAGAGACCGAAGGAACCAGAAAGGGGGAGGGGTATGTCTGTACGTCAAATCGAACTTAAATTCGAGACTACGGGAGGATATAGGGGTAGGAGACGAACAGGTGGAATCTCTGTGCGTAGAAATACAGGGAAGAAAAAATAAAATCCTGATAGGGGTTTTCTATAGACCACCAAAAGCAACAGAAGAAAATGATAACTTACTATTAAGGCAGATAGAAGAGGTGTCAAATTGCAACAAAGTAATTATCATGGGGGACTTTAATTATCCAGATATAACATGGGAGAAGGAAACCTGCAAATCTCACAAGGGTGATAAGTTCTTGAGAGTAATTAAAGATAATTATCTGAACCAACTGGTGCAGGAACCAACAAGAGGGAGGGCCATTCTGGACCTAGTACTAACTAACAAACCAGACCGAATAAAGGGGGTGCAGGTTGAGGGACACTTGGGGAACAGTGACCACAATATAATCAACTTCCAGCTGTCAATCAATAGGAAGCCTTATCAGGGAGCGACAAACAAACTAAACTTTAGTAAAGCAAAATTTGATCAGCTTAGAACTACTATCGGTAACACTAATTGGGACAACATCCTCAAAATGACGGTACAGAGGACAAATGGGAAAAGTTTAAAAGGATCCTAATCACCTCATGTGAGCAGTTCATTCTCTTTAAAAATAAAAGAATCTCAACCAAAGGGAATCCAATGTGGCTCGACAAGACGGTAAGAGGGGCAATAAACGAAAAAAAGAAAGCGTTCAAACTACTAAAGCAACAAGGCAGCGAAGAAGCGCTAAAATCATACAGGGAAAAAAACAAAATATGCAAAGATACGATCAAAACTGCCAAGGAGGAAGCAGAAAGACGGATCGCCAAAGAGAGCAAAAACAACCCAAAACTATTTTTCAACTATATTAACAGGAAAAGGATTTGCAGGGAGAGCGCTGGCCCTTTAAAAAATAATGCAGGAGAAATCATTGATGATGATGGAGGGAAGGCAAATCTATTAAATAGTTTCTTTTCAAGCGTATTCACAAACGAAAAGGAAATGCCACACGAGATGCAGGGGAATAAAATAAACCCCTCGCAAAATATGTCATACCTAACGCAGGAGGAAGTGCGGAACAGGTTAAAGAAGATTAAAAATCGATAAATCACCAGGCCCAGATGGAATACACCCAAGGATACTAAGGGAACTAAGTGATGAGTTAGCTAGGCCGCTATACCTAATATTTCTAGACACTATCAAGACCGGAGTAGTACCATTGGATTTGCGCATTGCCAACGTGGTTCCAATTTATAAAAAAGTGAGCAAAAGTGAGCCTGGTAACTTCAGGCCGGTAAGTCTCACTTCAGTAACGGGAAAAATTTTCGAGGGGATTCTGAGAGACGCCATCGATGAGCACCTCAAGGAGAACAAGGGAATAACTCCTCACCAGCATGGATTCATGAAGGGTCGCTCATGTCAGACCAATCTGATCAGCTTCTACAATGAAGTAAGCTCTAGGCTGGACCAGGGAGAGTCTATTGATCTCGTATATCTGGACTTCTCTAAAGCCTTTGACACCGTGCCACAAAATAGGGTAATATACAAAATGAGAAGCTTGGATTGGGTGAAAACGTGTGTAATTGGGTTAAGAATTGGCTTAATGATAGAAAGCAGTGGGTGGTAATAAATGGTTCGTACTCTGATTGGGCCACAGTCACTAGTGGGGTGCCACAAGGTTCAGTACTAGGCCCCGTTCTGTTCAATATATTTATCAATGACCTGATAGAGGGGCTGCACAGCAAAATATCAATATTTGCAGATGACACAAAATTATACAATATAATGAATGCAACGGAGGACAATGTGCGGCTACAAACGGACCTGGATAAGCTGGGGGCTTGGGCAGAAAAATGGCAAATGAAGTTCAATGTTGATAAATGTAAGGTTCTGCACATGGGCAGGAGGAACGGATGTCACCAATATACACTAAATGGGGTACTGCTAGGGAAAAGTGAGATGGAAAAAGACTTGGGGGTACTAGTGGGCTGTAGACTAAACTGGAGTAACCAATGCCAATCAGCTGCTGCAAAAGCTAATAGAGTCTTGGGGTGCATTAAAAGAGGTATAGGGGTGAGGGACGGGAACATTATCCTCCCACTATATAAGGCACTTGTCAGGCCCCACATGGAATACTGTGTACAGTTCTGGTCACCGGTGCTCAGGAAGGATGTTACAGTGCTGGAGGGGTACAAAGAAGGGCAACTAAACTAATACATGGAATGAAGGGACTGGAATACATAGAAAGGCACCAAAACTGGGATTATTTACTCTAGAAAAAAGACGGCTAAGGGGCGACCAAATAACTATGTATAAATACATGAGGGGACAATACAAGGATCTCCCCCAGGATCTGTTTATACCCAGGACTGCGACGATAACGAGAGGGCATCCGCTACGTCTAGAAGAAAGCAGGTTTCATCACCAACATAGAAGGGGATTCTTTACTGTAAGAGCAGTGAGACTGTGGAACTCTCTGCCCGAGGATGTGGTGATGGCAAAATCCATAGAGGAGGTTAAAAGGGGACTTGATGTCTTTCTGGAGAGGAAGGACATTATAGGATACAAGTCTTAGGTTAATTGTCAATCTGGGTATACAGGCAGGTAGGAACTATTAGAGGTTGATCCAGGGAACAGTCTGATTGCCATTAGGGAGTCGGGAAGGAATTTTTTCCCCAAAAGGGCTATTGGCTTCTGCCTCTTGGGGTTTTTTGCCTTCCTCTGGATCAACACAGGGGGGTTGAAAGGCTGGACCAGATGGACAATGTCTTCATTTAGCCTTACGAACTATGTAAGCAGACAAGGGATGCACACCAAAGGGTTTGAGAGCTGCACTTACAGCCACCTCACTCAGTCCGCATGCAGCCGATGTCGCAGTGTAGGACCACGATGGTGGCTGTAATCACGGTACCCAGCGGCAGGCTGCAAGTGAGTCTGCAGTGGGCCAGAGGGAAAGCACAAGACCCTCCACTCTAGAAGAAACTCTTCTGCATCTGGACCTCATAGACCAAATAAAATGAAAGGAGGGCTGCACTCGGCCTGCGGGCCTTAAGGGGTTGTCCCGCGATAGCAAGTGGGTCTATACACTTCTGTATGGCCATATTAATGCACTTTGTAATGTACATCGTGCATTAAATATGAGCCATACAGAAGTTATACACTTACCCCCTCCGATGCTAGCGTCCCCGTCTCCATGGCGCCGACCAAAGCTGCCTTGATTACACGTGCTTGCGCTGTCTGCCCTCCTCTGTCCGGCTCCGGCGTGCTCGCGCCGCAGAGGTCTTCTGCGCATGCGCAGAAGACCTGTGCGGCGCAAGCACGCCGGAGCGGCCCCTTCAGCGCAAGCGCGTCTGATCCAGGGAGGAGGCAGCTTTGGTCGGCGCCATGGAGACGGGGACGCCAGCACCGGAGGGGGTAAGTGTATAACTTCTGTATGGCCAATATTTAATGCACGATGTATATTACAAAGTGCATTAATATGGCCATACAGAAGTGTATAACCCCACTTGCTGCCGCGGGACAACCCCTATGTTGTCTAGCGCATTAACAGTGGGAATCGGAGTTATCGACGATCCCTGCTGTTACGGCTGAGTGTCAGCTGTCAAAGACTGCCCAGAGCCGCCATATATGGAGCGAATTCTGCTCCCAAGCTGCTCTAGACAATGACACCATCCATGTACAGCAAGGGACCGAACAAGAAGAGTGAGGGTCCTGGCCACAGATTACACCCTAAGGCCAACTTCACATGGGCGCAATATAGGCCGTAAATTCCACCCCCATATCACGCTCACCACCATGTGAATTCCCCAGAGATGCGAGGTGTTTACATGGGAAACAGGCTTGCATCACTTCGGGGATGCAGGAATCCTCCGGCACGGCTGTCACATTGCTTTCAACAGGGCTGGTGCTGCTGCCGCCGGTCCATAAAAGACAATGGGTGCTGCGATGCGAGAGCGCGCACAAGATAGAACATGCCGCAATTCGTTTCCTGCATAACATTGCAGGGCCATTCGGAAAAACACCGCTGGCATCATTCCTGGCTGCTGGTGACGCACAAGATGCAAAAGTTCCTTGCAGAATTTTTTCGGCAGCCGTGAAGGGGAAGTTGTAAGGGGGTGGGGGGGTCCGAGCTGAACTTTCGCACCCGGGTCCATGAGCCCTTAGCTTCGCCTCTGCTCCTTGCTGATAGGACCTGGGAGTTTACATATAGGAGATAAGTTACCTAGATGCAGTCCCTGAGCAAGGAGTTAATTCTGCAGGAGCTCCACGTCTTCAGCTCCATCTGTATGGAAAGTGGAAATCAATGGTAATAAATATCAGCTGCGGCGGGAGGCGGTAAATAGATTGTGCTGGGTCATAACTGCGGAGCCTACCCAATGAAACAAAAAGCTTTTACTCCTGCAGACCGGACGATCGCCGCGGAGGAGACTGCTGGGAAATGGGAGAACGCTCAGTCTCCCTAATCATAAGGACGCTGAAAAGGTCAAACCTGAGACTCAGAGTTCTGTCTGACCGTGTCAAGGAGTCTCCACTTTCTTGGGAGACTTTGGGCTTAGCAGGTGAACTTCGTCTTGTTTAGGGGTCGCACAGCCGGGGGGATCCATAGGGAACCCGTAAGAGGCTCTTTTAAGGAGTTAAGGGCTGCCATGGCCAGTCTTCAGGTGAGCTGAGGATGCCCAGAAGGACTGGGTGTGACTGGCTGCTCCCCAGACCGAGAGGGAGCATTATTGCTGCAACACAAGAAGTGGCGCATCATAGCCTTGGACAGGGAGAGTGCAGGAAAAGTCCGGGGTCCACCTCTTATCCTGGTACTTGTGTCGCCGCCATGCTTGTTAGGGCCCATTCACGCGGTGCATTGCACGAACAGCACGCAGCCCGCCCCATTATGGCCTATGCACGTGAGCGATTTTTCGCACAGGCCAATGGTCCATGTGTAAGATGAAGCAGGTGCATTCTGTGCAGTCGTTAGGGTTGCTACTTTGTCATCGAAAAATACCTCCCAGAGGGAAATGGGGCGTGGTTTAGGGTTTGGTTATGGGTGTGGCTTATCACAGCATATATTTACCCCGGTTATTCCAGTAGCCCTAGAAATATTAGTGCCCACTTTAGTGGCCAAAGTAGCAAACGTTGTCCCAGTGGTAATACTGGCCCCCTTTAGTGGCTCCAAAAGTAATAGGGCCCCCTCTAAGTGCCCTCCCCACATTTGAACATGCAACCAGGCAGCAACCACAACACTAAGCACTATAACTAACTCTAACGTTCCCGTCGGGACCCCGCTGCAGCGCTCACAGAAGATCGTCACTCCTCTCCCCCATGTCTGCGTTCCTGCACATACCATACGCAGCGCGGATGCCGGGGAGGAGTGAGGATCTTCTGTGGGCGTTGCAGTGGCATCCCGACAGGAACTTCAGAGTGAGTTATAGTGCTTGCTGCTGTGGTTGCAGAGGCGTTCACATCAGAGAATTATTTTTTACCAGTATGAATATAGACAGGCCAGCGTTTTACTGGTTGGTTGGCAATCCTAGTGGTGGCACGTTGGTGACAGATGGAGGTGGAGACGGTTACATGCAGAACAATCTTAATTACATTTCAGTACTCTACAGGAGCGTTCAGTACTTCAACGTAACAATTTACAATAAAATTCAACTTCTCTCCATAGGAGGGCGCAATAATTTAACATTCCACTATCCATTTCTCAACATGGAACAAATGGTTATGTGAGTGATTGTCATTTTAGCAATAAATCGCCCTTAAAGCAATTAACCTGTAACTGTCAATACTCTCTGACTACCAGTACTCTGGGCACCATAGGTTTACAAAGTCATCTCTACAGCCGGACCGACTGCCCAAAAGGATACTTCCTCTGACGAGTCCTTGACTGCGGAATCGACAACTCGACAGTCTCTCAGTTCTCGGCTCTTGTCTCTCTCAGCGCACATTTTCCACTGGTTTTCTGTTTCTCTCCTGCCAGTTCTCTTCCTTGCACACACGAAACTCCTACATACAGGAGCACATATCTCTCCTCCAGGAAACGGTAGGGAGGGATTCATTCTATAATATTAAGGGCTTATTTAGACGACCGTATATCAGCTGGGTTTTCACGCCGAGCCGATATACGGTGTCCTTATCTGCAGGGGGAGGATGGAAGAGCCAGGAGCAGGAACTAAGCTTCTGCCCCCTCTCCGCCCTTCGCCACTATCTGCAATAGGAGAGGCAAGACAGGGGCGGAGCTAAGTGATGGCACTTAGCTCCACCCCCGTCACACCCCTCCCATTGCAAATAGTGGCAAGGGGTGGGGAAGGGGCGGGAACTCAGTTCGTGCTCCTGGCTCTTCCATCCTCCTCCCCCTGCAGACAAGGACACCGTATATCGGCTCGGCGTGAAAACCAAGCTGATATGCGATCGTCTGAAATAGCCCTTAGTATTAGAAAAAAATTTAAAAAACCTTTTTGCATATTTAAAATTAAAAAAAAAAATCTGAAAAGCATATTTGGTATCGCTGCATCCAGGTAAAGTCCGACCTACTAAAGTAATGCATCATTGATCCCACACGGCGAACGTCGTCAGAAAAAAAATACACACAACGCCAGAATTGTGCCTTTTTTGGTCACCCCCTTCATCAGGAGAAAAATATGAAAAGGAATCAAAAAATTGAATGTGCTTCAAAATGATACCAATAGAGAATCCTCGGGGCTGCTTCACACTGGCGATCGCGATATCGCTGCGAGGAAATCACGGCAAAATCGCACCTTTTTTTCCTGCGATTTTTGAGCACCAGCTCTGCTTTTTCTTGCAAAAACATCACCGCCACCTGCGATTTACTCGCCCTTTTTTTTCACGTGAATTTTCTGCGATTTTTTATTTTTTTACTTGAAAGTCAATAGGACCTTCTAATGTTAAAAACGCATTGCGTTGCACCAAAATTCGCGATTCAATAAAAAGGAGGCTCTAAAGGGGAACATGGGAGATTTAAAAAAAACGCAAAATGCAGAAAGGTAGGACGGGCCACGATCGCATGGGTGAAAACATTGCAAATGTGAAGGAAACCACTGAAAATCATTAGTTTCATAATCCTTTATTTTCACTCACTCTTGCATCGCACGGAAGTCGTCAAAAAGCCCAATGTTGCTCCCCTACCGGGGATCTAGAACTGACAAAGTATGCCGACTCATCTCTGGTCAGGTGACGCGTCATGTGACTATAGGTACAGCGCCAGCTCCGGCGGGCGCTCATCGCAGTGTTCTAGATAGGTAACGAGGGAGTTACAGGAAATCTGCGCTGACTGCATGCTGGAATCAGCTAATGGCAAAGTGCAATCACCCTGCAGAAAGCCGAGACACTGACTCCTCGTAACTTAATTAGGTGGATTGATTAAAATGGCCATAAATAACCCAATCTGCACCGATCTGCTGCAATATTAAATAACTAGAAATCCAGATCGATGCAGGTCGCCGCGGGCAGCAAAATAATACACAGGAGGAGTGTAGGGACGGGGATGATGGGAGTGCAAGTATATAATAACCGTCCTCTCGTATAATGCACTTGTCGGGGGAGGGGGTGTCTGCTATACACAAACCACACAGGGTGATCTAATCGATCTGCTAGCCCATGGGGCAACGACCCACACTATGCATCTGCACATAGTCATGACTGGCACTAGTTATGTGTGACACATGGCACTGTCCACCAATTTGTTGGGGGAGCATCAGGCGGATGTAGGCTGGAGGTGACTTTCCCACTTTTGTCCGTCTGGCCAGATGATCTGTCACCGTGCGGCCGCATCCTGTGGGGCTATCCTCCTACTGGCTCTGTCTCCTCTCATCTGTATTTATGATAAGAGCTTAGTTTTGGTACCATATTTATGTTATGAGCTCAGTTCTGGTGCTGTATTTATGTTATGAGCTTAGTTCTGGTGCTGTATGTATGCTATGAGCTCGGTTCTGGTGCTGTATTTATGTTATGAGCTTAGTTCTGGTGCTGTATGTATGCTATGAGCTCGGTTCGGGTGCTGTATTTATGTTATGAGCTTGGTTCTAGTGCTGTATTTATGTTATGAGCTTATGTTATCAGCTTAGTTATGGGGCAGTATTTGCTATCAGCTTGGTTCTAGTGCTGTTTTTATGTCATGAGCTTGGTTTTAGTGTTGTATTAATGCTATGAGCTTAGCTATGGGGCTGTATTTGTTGTGAGCTTGGTTCTGGTGCTGTATGTATGTTATGAGCTTGGTTCCGGGGCTGTATGTATGTTATGAACTTGGTTCTGGTGCTGTATTTATGTTATGAGCTTGGTTCTGGGGCTGTATTTATCCACTTGGTTCTGGTATAGTATTTATTCACTGAGCTGTTCTGCTGAGGGCACGCTGCTATCTTGCTGCTTTCTCTACAAGCAGACTGCCTATCAGTATACCATTGCAGGCTGCCTCACAGGGTGCCATAGTGCATAGTGCCATATGCAAGCTTGTTCTTGTTCTGGCAACTCTAGAAGCTGCAGAAGTTTGCAAAGTTACAAAGCTGGAGGTGGATGCTGCAAATGATTAGACTTATGTCTACAACACGCTATAGCCGGCCGCAGGCAGGTAATGACCGGTCACTTAACAGTTAATACGCAACGGCATCTACAGAACAATACGAGATAAATGGTAACTCAACGTATCTTCTAGCGGATGACTGATGGGGTTTTGGGCTTCAGTCGGCTCCGGGCGAGACAAGTTACTGCATATTTACTGCAAAAGCAAAAACTGGCTTCTAAAATAATACAACCAATGAATAACGCCACACGGGGCCCAAATAATACCGCCCTGCACACTGACGGCTCCTATTAGTGCGTTGGACCTACTTTTGTCTTCAGATCCGCAGCAATCCATCATGCTGTAGATCCCACTCGGTGATGACATCGTTCTGCAGGAATATCGGCCCCTGCGGACAGGAAGCTTCTTGTAGTCACTGCAGATTAGATGGCGGTGCTGACATGTTCTGACCGGCTGACAGGAAGGGGTCAGCGATTCATGCTGCTTGCACCAAATTCTGACCTCCCATCAGCAACAGAAATCTGGACCCATCTGACCAGGAGATGTTTTTCCGCTGCCCAGTGATACAAGTTTTGCGCTCTTTTGCCCGCTGGAGTCTTTCTGCTTCTCTTAGACACGATGGCGCTGGAACTGGTCGCCTGCTGCTATACCATCCGTGCGGAGGAACGGCGAGTTGTGCGTTTGGACACGTTAGTTGGAGCTTCAGCGTTGTATTCAGCTGACCGTTTGTCAGGACGATTCCTGACATCCTCCTCCGACCCCTTTCACTGATGAGTTGTTTCCGTCCCCAGGATCTCCTTTCAATGGATGTTTTCCTCGATCGCGCCATTCTCAGTATACCCTTCCCCCTGTTACATGAGAAAACCCCCGCGGTTCGCAGTGAGACCCCGGCTAGTCCAGCACCGATGACCGGCCACGTTGGGAGTCGCTCCGATCGCTGGATTTTCGGGGTCAAGAGGATAAATTCCATACAGAAAATGCCAATCCTCAGAGGGTCTGAACCTCTAAAAAAGCTGGGGTTTTAATAAGTGGGCCGGAGAGCTGTAATAAAGGGTCTAGTGAGTGTAGTGCCCATGCACCGTGGCGCACACCGCCCATCCAGCAGTGTTTATACCATGATTGCCAAGTCTGCCCATGATGTGCCAGGGACGTGTTCTTAACTCATTCCGAGCGCCTATAGGATGGAGCCATAAAGGTTACCCCTTTGGCCATCCACATACTTTATTTTGAGCGCGTTCTCCATCTCGCCTGGCAGCTCGCGCCGCACTTGTAGAGGATGACGGCCGATCCGGTATGACAGCGCTATACGGCTCTGATCTGTAGAATTACTTCACTGGAGGTTGTGAATAATTTAATGTGACCCAGAATTGTGATCAAAGCCGGTGACGGGTGGAAATGCAGATTTGTGTTTCATTCTTCCGAGTTGTCATTGCATCTGTAGAGATTAGATGGGAGAAGACAAGACGTTGTATAGAAACTTCCGGAACATCAGTAAGTAATTAGAAATGGATGCTCTACCATGAAACTTTATGCCAGCGTCATATAAGAAAGTCCCCCGTACTCTAAGAGGCATCAATTATTTATGGTTAAAGCTGCGCAAGAAATCAGTTTACCTAATATGACCCGTAAGACGGCCGTAGACATTCAGCGGCGAGCAACAACTGCTTTAGCGGGTGAAGACTGACATCATTACTACCAGCTGCACTGAAATCTCGGATGTCTCTTCTGCTAAGAAAGGTGGGCTGGCAGAGGAGAGGGCTGGCGGTAAGGATGTCAGTGCTGTAAAGCGTTAGCCAAATGCTGCAGAGCGCTGACCGAGGGGGTGTGGCTTGACAAGTTTTCGGCAACCTCTGCTGCCCTCCCTGAGCTGTTTTGTAGAGTTGCTTTTGAGTAATCCAGTAAAAAAATGTATTCATGCACTAAGCTGACTTCCACGGGAAGCAGAGACAGCTCCGTTCCCACTGCAGTGGTCAGCCTCAGTATTACAGGCAAGGGTCCTGTTCACTAGAATGCCCGTAATACCATGCCTGGCCACGGCAGTTAGAATGGAGCTGACTGCTTCCTGTATAGACCAGATCAGTCCACAAGTGTATCTGTCGGGCAATCAGCTGATCAGTGGGAGTCCCAGATGGCGGGCCCACGCTGATCCACTATTGATGACCTATCCTAAGCATAAGCCATCAATAGTTTACAACTGGACAAGCCCTTTCAATATGGGAGTTAATGCGCCCATCAGCAGGTCCGCCCCTATCAGTCCATCCTCTGGGAGAAGTCCTAGCAGACATACATTTCCCCTGCAGCAGCCACTACAGGTGAAGCGGAATATTACACGGTGGCCATCCATTCTTGCTAGAGGCTTCTGACTGCACCTCATAGAATGGCCCCTAAGCAAGGAACTTCCCTCTACGACAACAATGTTCCTTAATGGATGGGACAACCCCTTTAATGGATTTGTATTATGAGAACAAACTCTTGAAGATGGCCCAGAAACCAGCCAGTCTCCATGACTGCAACTTGACCATGTCTGTGCCTTGTCCTATGTATGCATGCCTCTTCAGATCTAAACCTGAAGAAGAACCCCGAGAGGTTTGCAAGCTCACTATAACATCATGTATTCTTGTTAGCCATTAAAAGGTCTCATATCTACAAGATTACTTGGTTTATAACTTTACAGTGACCAGCCGCCATCTCTGGCAGGGTAGATTACTAGTGGTGGGTCGGCCCCTCTATGACATTGACACAAACTTACATTTTCACCAAAATAGCCTACTACCCCTCCTTGAGCAATAACTGTAGTCGTTCATAAAAAGACAACCCCTTACTAATCTGCATGATAAGGAGGCGAGCTCTGGTCAATATAGGAGGAATAGCTTGTACTGCAAATGGTCACAATTATTTGTCCAGTCACACTTTGCTAAGTGCTTCCAGGAGACATAGTAAGTGCCGTACGTTGGAGAAACCCTGTTTCCCCTTTCTTCTCAAGCTTAAAGCTTGGCAATAGCTGGATGCTTATTGGCTGTATGTCATGCCATCACTGATTGGTGGAGGGAGATGGTGAGCGTTCAGCGCGGCCTGTGGGAATTTCCACTGTGTAACCTCTAGATACAACAGAGAGAGCATTGTAGAGAAAGCTGTGTCTCATCCAAGTTCAACTGTATCACAAAGTGTTGTACTACTGCATAACTACTACTGCATAACTGCAGAGCTTCTACAGGACGGCCATTGTTTTGTTGTGCTGCTAATTTCAAGCTTAAGTAAAACTGTGCACTTCCAGTTTACTAAACCAAAAGCTACCAGGACTCATGGCAAATTATTTCCACCATTGACCCTTGAAGTCCTGGATGAAATGCTGATGTCACGTGACAAAACACCATTCATCATAAGAGTAGATATATCTTTTGTGCCACTGTGCGGCGACCGAGTAGGGCACCTTTTCCGTTACAACTAGTAGGGTGATATAACTTGCACTGTAGCCTGCAGACAACTAGTTGGGGGAAATAGATTGTACTACAGCCTGCAGACAACTAGTAGGGGGAAATAGCCTGTACTACAGCCAGCAGACAACTAGTAGGGGGGAACAGCTTGTACTGCAGCCTGCAGACACTAGTAGGGGGAACAGCTTGTACTACAGCCAGCAGACAACTAGTTGGGGGAAATAGATTGTACTACAGCCAGCAGACAACTAGTAGGGGGAACAGCTTGTACTGCAGCCTGCAGACAACTAGTAGGAGAAACAGCTTGTACTGTAGCCTGCAGACAACTAGTAGGGGGAAATAGATTGTACTACAGCCAGCAGACAACTAGTAGGGGGAACAGCTTGTACTGCAGCCTGCACACAAATAGTAGGAGGAACAGCTTGTACTGCAGCCTGCAGACAACTAGTAGGGGGAACAGCTTGTACTGTAGCCTGCAGACAACTAGTAGGGGAAACAGCTTGTACTGTAGCCTGCAGACAACTAGTAGGGGAAATAGCTCGTACTACAGCCTGCAGACAACTAGTAGTGGGAATAGCTTGTACTGCAGCCTGGAGACACTAGTAGGGGGAACAGCTTGTACTACAGTCTGCAGACAACTAGTAGGGGGAACAGCTTGTACTACAGCCTGCAGACAACTAGTAGGGGGAATAGCTTGTACTGCAGCCTGCAGACACTAGTAGGGGGAATAGCTTGTACTGCAGCCTGCAGACAACTAGTAGGAGGAACAGCTTGTACTGCAGCCTGCAGACAACTAGTAGGGGGAACAGCTTGTACTGCAGCCTGGAGACACTAGTAGGGGGAACAGCTTGTACTACAGTCTGCAGACAACTAGTAGGGGGAATAGCTTGTACTGCAGCCTGCAGACACTAGTAGGGGGAATAGCTTGTACTGCAGCCTGCAGCCAACTTGTACAGAGAATAGCTCGTACTGCAGCCTGCAGACACTAGTAGGGGGAATAGCTTGTACTACAGCCTGCAGACAACTAGTAGGGGGAATAGCTCGTACTGCAGCCTGCAGACACTAGTAGGGGGAATAGCTTGTACTGCAGCCTGCAGACACTAGAAGGGGGAATAGCTTGTACTGCAGCCTGCAGACACTAGTAGGGGGAATAACTTGTACTGTAGCCTGCAGACACTAGTAGGCGGAATAGCTTGTACTGCAGCCTGCAGACACTAGTAGGGGGAATAGCTTGTACTACAGCCTGCAGCCAACTACTAGGGGGAATAGCTGGTACTGCAGCCTGCAGACAACTAGTAGGGGGAACAGCTTGTACTACAGTCTGCAGCCAACTACTAGGGGGAATAGCTTGTACTGCAGCCTGCAGACAACTAGTAGGGGGAACAGCTTGTACTACAGCCTGCAGCCAACTACTAGGGGGAATAGCTTGTACTGCAGCCTGCAGACAACTAGTAGGGGGAATAGCTTGTACTGCAGCTTGCAGACAACTAGTAGAGGGAATAGCTTGTACTGCAGCCTGCAGACACTAGAAGGGGGAATAGCTCGTACTGCAGCCTGCAGACACTAGTAGGGGGAATAGCTCGTACTGCAGCCTGCAGACACTAGTAGGGGGAATAGCTGGTACTACAGCCTGCAGACACTAGTAGGGGGAATAGCTCGTACTGCAGCCTGCAGACACTAGTAGGGGGAATAGCTTGTACTGCAGCCTGCAGACACTAGTAGGGGGAATAGCTTGTACTGCAGCCTGCAGACACTAGTAGGGGGAATAGCTGGTACTACAGCCTGCAGCCAACTACTAGGGGGAATAGCTGGTACTACAGCCTGCAGACACTAGTAGGGGGAATAGCTTGTACTACAGCCTGCAGACAACAGAAAAGCAAGGAAATAATAATAGCCATACTGGGATTATGGACTTCTGGCGGAGTCTCCTTTGAGCAGGTTAGTGGTTCTTTAAGTGGGTTGTAAATGTCCTGTTTGATGCCTTAGAGCCTCCCCTCCATGACCCGGGATCTGATGTTAGCCGCTGTGACTGCGCTGACCTTGTCCACAATGTCCGCTGCTGTACACTTTATATTAGATTTCATTAGACGGTGCTGATGTAGTCCTGCATGTGCCGCAGCGTCACTAACACCCCTAGATGGCATAAGAGGCCTGTAAGTGATCTCCCCATGTACATACCTAGCAATACGCTGCAAACCACTGTGTAATGTCTATATAACAGGAGGTCGAATGACGTTCTCTAATTGTGATGAGTCATTTAAAGGGGAATTACAGTGATAATGAAGCCTTAGAGATGCGTGTGATCTGGAGGAACCACGCATTTCCAGAATAGAGATCCAAGCCCTTGGGCGCTGCTCAGAGATCTCTGGAATATCTGACACCATATCCGCTGTCATTATGTCTCACTAATATGTAAAGGGATTTTTTAGCCACAGAAAACCTCTTTAGATTGTCAGCCGCTGATCGGGTCGGTCTCCCAGCATTCCTGCCAAACAGCGGATATTGCTGGAAGATGGCACGAGCAGCTAGATATCGTTCATACAGCGATCGCTATAGAAAGAACAACGGGTAACATGGCAGCCATTTAAAAGCAGAGGGCACTTGGACACCAGGGATATTATGAGGAATCACTAACCCCCCTAGACCACCAGGGACACTACATATCCAAATGCCTACCTGGTTGGGTAGGGATGTTCAGGAATTAAGAACGCAAGAGAGAAAGAACCAATGGATCTCTAGTAAAGGAAGCAACATAATGGTCTCTCCTGCCTCTATACACCGGCCTTACAAGGGACCGCAGGCTGAACCCTCCTTCAACAGGGGCCAACCAAATGATTGGGGACTGTTCACATGGGACGGAATATTCTGCAGCAGCGCTGGGGAGTACACCATCCAGGAGTTCAGCGCCAGAATCCGCACTGCTAGCTGGGGATTTTGATGCAGGATTACCCACTATTTTCAGCTATTTTTAATCCTGCATCAAAATCCGCACATAAGAGGTGAAGATTTTGGTTCTGAATATTCTGCAAAGAATATTCCATCCTGTGTGGAAGTTCCCTAAAAGTCCATATGGAGGCGCTGCAGAGAAGAGACAAGTGTGCGAGGTTTCAGGGACTCTACCCCTTATTAGGCATGCATACAATATCCTGCTTGGTGGTGAAATCCTCTTGTCCACATGATTACCCTGGTCTGTTAACCCCTCACCCAAAAGCATGTACATGTACGTCCTCCGGGTGCAGGGTTTGTAAGGAGTGGAATCTGGAGCTGATCCCGCTCCATACATGGCAGGTGCCAGCTGTATTTGATAGTTGACACCTGCCCACAGGAGCCGTTAACCATTAATGTATTTATGTTATGAGCTTGGTTCTGGTGCTGTATTTATGTGCTGAGCTTGGTTTTGGTGCTGTATTTATGTTATCATCTAGGTACTGGTGCTGTATTTATGCTATCCTCTTGGTTCTGAGTCTGCTTTTGTGTTATGAACTTGGTTCTGGTGCTGTAATTATGCATTGAACTTGGTTTTAGTGCTGGATTTAGGTACTGAGCTTTTTTCTTGCGTTTCATCGATGTAATGAATCCTCTGGTGTTGTAGTAATGTTATGAGCTTGGTTCTAGTGCTGGAATTATGTTATGAGCGTGGTTCTGTTGCTGTATCTATGTTATGAGCTTGATTCTGGTGCTGTATTCATTTTATGAGCTATTGTGCTGTATTTATGTTCTGATTCCTGGTGCTGTATCTATGTACTGATACTTCTAGTGTTGTAAAAATGTTATGGTTCTGCTGCTACATTTATGTTCAGGGCTTTTTTATGGTGGGGTATCCAAGCAGAGGGAGAAAACGTGCAGGCAGTTGCAAACGTCATATTTCTAGGCACAAAGATCACTGCAGCCGCAGAATGCAGCCAGCAAATCAGAAGACGCTTACTTCTTGGGAGGGGAGCAATGACCAATCTCAATAAAATAGTTAAGAGCAGAGACATCACACTGACAACGAGGGTCCGCATGGTTAAAGCAATGGGATTCCCTATAGTAACCTATGGATGTGAGAGCCGGACCATAAGGAAGGCTGAAGACGCTTCTGAACTGTGGGGTTGGAGGAAGATGCTGAGAGGGCCTTGGACCGCAAGAAGATCAAACCAGCCCAGACTCCAGGAAATAAAGCCAGACGGCTCACTGGAGGGAAGGATAGGAAAGGCAAAACTGAAGTACTTTGGCCACATAATGAGAAGACGGGAGACCTTGGAGAAGATGCTGATGTTGGGGAAAGTGGAAGGCAAAAAGAAGAGGGGCCGACCAAGGGCAAGATGAATGGATGATATCCTCCAGGTCTGGACCTTGGTGGAGTTGGGGGTGGTGACAGATGCCAGGAAGCTCCGGCATAAGCTGGTCCACGGGGCCACGAAGAGTTGGAAGCGACTGAACGAACAAACAACAACAATCCATGTACTGGCTCTACTATTGTTGTAGTAATGTTATGAGCCTTGTTCTGGTGCTGTATTTATGTACTGACCTTGGTTTTTGTTACTGAATGAACTTGGTTCTGGAGCTGAATTTATGTTAGGAGCTTTGTTCTTTGCTGTATCTATGTTACGAGCTCAGCTATTGTGCTGTATTTATGTTATGAGCTTTTTCTGGTGCTGTATCTATGTACTAATACCCCTAGTGCTGCTATGGGCTTGGTTCTGCTGCTACATTTATGCTCAGAGCTTTTGTATGGCGCTGTATCTATGTACTGGCTCTTCTATTGTTGTAGCAATGTTATGAGCTTGGTTTTGGGGCTATATTTATGTTATGAGCTTGGTTCTGCTGCTGTATTTATGTTATGAGCTTGGTTCTGCTGCTACATTTAGGCTCAGAGCTTATGGTGCTGTATTTATGTACTGGCCCTTCTATTGTTGTAGTAATGTTATGAGCTTGTTTTTTGGAACTTTATTCATGTTATGAGCTTGGTTCTGCTGCTGTATTTATGTTATGAACTTGTTTTATTTACTGAGCTATACTGATGTGGGCATGTTGCTAACTTGATGCTCTATGCACAAGCAGAATACAGGCAAACTGCTTACATACCTTTTTTATGACTGAAGGGGTTGCCAAAAATTGCCGCACAGGGTGCCATCTAACCTAAGGCCAGAGCTGCAAATACATATTAGTAATTGTACCTGGAAAATCCTTTTAAATTGGCTGAAAGAAAAGACGTTTTAGTTTCCCCTGCAGTAGGTATTGGAAGCATATGGCGGTGTGCTCCACGGGAGGGGAGTCATCCCCAATCAGCGGTGCTCCTGTGCGCCTCGTATTGTGTCTGGCACACCACTAATTGTTTCTAATGCTTTTTGCCTTCAAGGACAAATCTGCAGTTCTCCAGCAGCGGTTGCCGGTCGCAGTCAGACATCTGCTAGCAGTGCAGCTTACGTACCAGTATAACCGCGCTCGTGATTTATCAATGATGGCGCCTGAGTTTGCAGCGACTGATGTTTGTGCCACGAGATCACGCTTGCAGCGTCCAGGATTATAATCTACCTGGGGATGAGCTTGTGATAACATCAAATTTTAATCAGGGTTTCAGGAGGCGAGCTGATATCAGCGACCTTGAACTAACTCAACCCCAGCAAAATCCCCCAGCACGGGGGCTAAACTAGAGTGCAAGCTGTTAGGGCTACGTGCATGCTACAAGCAGCGGCCCACAAGACTCAGTCACTGACAGCAAACTTCTATGGGGGATGGGAATAGTAGCCCTGTGGATTAAGAAAAATGTCATAGTTATTAAAGGGGTTGTCCAGAACTTTTATTATGCTCTTTATAGATCATCAATAGTGAATCGTCAGGAATCCGCCACTCAGAATCAGGCAAAGTGTGAAATGGCACCCCCCCCCCCCATGCCCCCCACAGAACCCACGCTCATTTTACAGGTGTTGAAAGTAGCAATATGCAAGATACCCAACACATAATTGAACCATTGAGACTTGTCTGAGGTGACAGACTAATCATGACCCCAGAAGTAATAGTGTCCCCCTTAATGGCCCCAGCAGTAATAGTGATCCCAATGGTGGACCCAATATTAAGAGTGTCTCCCACAGTTTACCTCCAGCTGACACCAATCAGCTGTTCACTGGGCCAGCTGTCAAAACCCGGCACACAGTTCCATCTCAGGCAGATCTGTAAATGATGAGAATTGTGGTGATTAGATAAACAGTCTTGTCACCGGAGGCCCTAAAAGTGGTTCCCCCCCTTGGCCTAAAAGAGGCTCTCGGAGGCTCCTTGTGTGTAGGGACCTCTTCTTCTGCTTGTAGAGCTTGTTGACCACTAGACGCCTTTACGACACCGAGAAGACATTTCACCCCGTAAACAGAGTCTGAGAGGGGCACATTATTGGGATGTGAGAAGCTGGATGGTCGTATCGATGAATAGTCCCCCACCAGCTGTTCTAGCCAGATTCTTAGGGGATGTTGGAACTAGTGGATGTGTGAGGGCAGACAAGGCGCCCAAGCTCAGGACGCCCCCTACAGACCACCAGTAGAGAGGAGCTTCTGACCAGACTGTTAGGGGGTGTTGGGACCAGTGGATGCGTGAGGGCAGACAAGGCGCCCAAGCTCAGGACGTCCCCTTCAGACCACCAGTAGAGTGGAGCATCTGACCAGACTGTTCAAAGGGGTTGGGACCAGTGAATGTGTGAGGGCACACAAGGTGACCGGGCTCAGAGCGCTCCTTACAGACCACCAATAAAGAGGAGCATCTCACCAGACTGTTAGGAGGTGTTGGGATCAGTGGATGTGTCAGGGAACCCAAGGTGACCAAGCTCAGGACGCCCCCTACAGACCACCAGTAGAGAGGAGCATCTGACCAGACTGTTAGGTGGTGTTGGGACCAGTGGATGTGTGAGGGCACACAAGGTGACCAGGCTCAGGATGCCTTCCACAGACCACCGGTAGAGAGGAGCATCTGACCAGACTGTTAGGAGGTGTTGGGACCAGTAAATGTATGAGGGCACACAAGGTGACCGGGCTCAGGATGCCCCCCACAGACCACCAGTAGAGAGGAGCATCTGACCAGACTGTTAGGAAGTGTTGGGAACAGTGGATGTGTGAGGGCACGCAAGGCAACCCGGCTCAGGACGCCCCCTACAGACCACCAGTAGAGAGGAGTGTCTGACCAGACTGTTAGGAGGTGTTGGGACTAGTGGATGTGTGGTGGCACATAAGGTGATCGGGCTCAGGACGCCCCTACAGACCACCAGTAGAGAGGAGTGTCTGATCATCCGACAAGCACCAGCAGCTCCAACTGTTACATTGTCTACCATCCACAGACAGGTGGCGCCATCGTTATAGCAAATGTGGACCAGTATGCCACAGGATACCATATGGAACCTGTATGCTTCCATGCAGAAACTTTACAACTGTACCCAGCTGCCCAAGCCCATCATATTCCGATGGGCAGGATGATACAACAGCCTTTCTTCCACAGAGATGGTCCTCCTCCACCCAGTAGGAGTACTTGTGTAGCATCTCGTAGGGTGACTCCGGACACAGGGCATCCATTGAGGAGCTCGGAGGGTAGAGTGGACACTTGTCACGGTGGCACTCACCAGGCTCCCTCCCAGAGGGACACACGTAGCCTCGGCCAGAGCAGCACTGGGCCTCTTCCAGACACCCCTAAGAGAGGGATGCCCAATAAAAATGGAAACAGGATATAAGGTTGTTACGGGTGATGCCACCGTTCTGTTACCCACCAGAATGACCCTCGGCGGTAAATAAATAATGGAGCCGCAGAAAGTATTAAAGTACCTCAGACCCTGGAAACGGTCAGGGCCTGGCAAAACTTTACTGGTAAAAAAACTTGGTATAAGCCACAAATTGTAAAAGATGGCCATGCAGGCAAAACAGCAGATTTGAGGTCAGGGAGGAAAAACAGGATGATAGCGGTCCCACAGTCTCCATTTTCTGAAGGAACGGCTCCTGGCAGGGGAACTCTCCAATATGGGATAGGGATAAGGACACTCACGTAGGTCAGTACCTCTGCATGGTGATCTCGGCCTTTTCTGGACACGCTCACTCTCAATCTCTCTCTCCTCCACGGTTCCTGGCATCTGAACCCTCAGGAACCGCTCCTCCTCTTCCATCACTTCACCACATGAGGGTTGAAGGTACCCCCATGTGATGAAACTCGGTGATAGACTCACTACCACACCCAAATCACTCATACTTCTAATCCCTCACATACCAGGTGACAGGACATTAATTGATACATTTGCAGATATCTCCCTGTCTCATGCAAACATTAACCTCTCACTTGCTGCAGCTGTGCAATACACATAACTGGAGACAACTTTGCACAGCGCATCTACAAAAGACATAACATGTATAAGATTTATGGAGGGCTCAGCATCATAGACTTCTGGCTACTACACTTGCACCCCCTACAACGAACTCTGACCCCAACAAACAAGAAGAATGCCCTTTCAATCCTATCTTAAATACTGGAAAGGAATATATCCAGCCCGATCTCATTCCAGTGTATACCATCTTGCAACAACAAGCTCTGGTTGTCACCTTCCAACTCCCAGGGTCTAATTACAACAGCACCCTGGACTCTAACAAACCTTGATTTCCTGGTGCTCAACAATCTCCTTGCTCGCTCCACCCTAATCATATCCAATATTCTGTACCAGACAGCACAGGAAATAACTTCAGACCAAACTAAACAGAATTGAGGAAAAATGAAACAAAGTGCTCAGTGTCGGATTTTAAAGGGTTGTCCAGTTATAAACTAGGACAGGCCATCAACAGTAGACTAGCAAGGGTCTGTCACACATGACCCCCACCTGTTTGTTAGGCCACTGCACTCATGCACTGAACTGATTTCTACTGAAATGAATGGGAACTTGGTCTGCATAATCAAGCCTGGCCACTACAATAAGAACAGAGATGTCTGCATTCTGCAGAAATCAAACCTACTGAGCTTGCTGGTTTGGTGAACAGCTTACTGGCAGGAGTCCTGGGCGACCGACCCCACTGATCTATTATTGCTGACCTATCCTAAGGATAGGCCATCAATAGTTTACAACTGGGCAAGCCCTTTAAGAGTGATTTATGTTACAAATGTCATTGCCATTGGTATAAACCACTAGCATCATTGGGCCATTGTAGCTTTGGCTACATTCAACTATTTCAGACAAATCCTGTACCCAGCGGAGGCCCTGAATGCCATGCCAATGAACCGTGCCTCGGTGTAACCCAACTGACAACCATCTGGACAAATCTTGGCCCTTCTTACAGCCCAGAAGACAAATGAATGACCCACCATAGAAACCGTTGGTCTGGGAGGACCTGCAAGAACAATCACAGTATAAGTTACGCAGGGCGATGGATGCCAGTCTGCCAGTAACTCGTGGCCTGGCCGGTAATTAAGTGGAAAGTTCGGTGCCAGTATTTACTTTTATAGATGGCTGTCAAAATCTAATTGTCAGCTGAGAGCATCCCTGCCAGGCAGCAACTCCACGGCATCAGGTACATCACTCATTCTCTCTCTAGTTCCAGTCCGGCTGTTGTAGAGACTGTGGCCCCTCACCGCCCACCTCCTCCCCGGCGGCTGTATTTCTGCACATCCGGTATGCGTCGTAGATCCACAGATGCAGGGAAGAGAGGTCGGAAACCAGAGTCTCTGATAATCAGTGGGAGCCGGACAGGAGCTAGAGAGAGAGGGAGTAAAATACTTGAGGCTCTGGGGCTGTTGCCCAGCCAGAGATTCAGGATGGGGAGGGCACATAGAGGGGGACCTAGTTCTACTGGGCCACTATTGTGGGCACTATCACCATTGGGGCCACCATTAGGGGGCACTATTACTACTGGGGTCGTTATTGCTATTGGGGCAACTAATGCGGGCACTGTCACTATTGGGTACATTGAGAGGGGTACAACTACTAGTTGTGGCCACTAGACTAATGGAGCTAAAAACATAAATTGTGATAAGCCACGCCCCTACTCCCCCCAATTCCTCTCTAAAAAAAAAAAAACCATAAGGACCATCGCCGTAAATTTACGGCACTTGGTCTTGGACTTTAAAGCTGGCTGATGGTAAAAAATACGGCACGGGATGAAAGCTCCTGCAATGTAACAGAAGCAGGTCAGGTCCTCGGCTGTTATCTGATCCTGTCTTCTCTCTGGCAGGCTACATAGCACTCAATGACCATTTTGTAGTGAACAGAGAAAGCATTAGTGTCGCTTCTGCTTTTTCACCTGGCAAACACGTGATTGCCGGGTGCCCCCTGCCATGGCACAGCTGCAGGGTCCTAGCAGACCCAGATCAGCTCTGTTAGTGATTACTGTCACTACAAGGGGAGGTTTTCCCCTGTAACTGGCGCTCCTATGGATGCCCCAGCTACAGTAGACAAGTGTGAAATTAAAAAAAAAAGAAAGATAACGTGAACGACCCGCAGAGGTCTTATATGATGTCATCCAAAAATAAAATAAGTTTAAAAAATTACAGAATACAAAATGTATTTATAAAAAATAACCAAAACAGTGTCCATATGCGCCCTGTAATTGTAGTCCGACAGTATATAAATTATATATCAAAACATGCTAAACAAAATTAGCAGCCCGTTCCCATACTTTATTATACTTTAGCATAAATATACTAATTTTAGAAATAAACAACTATAAATTTAGAAAAAATCTTTTTTTTTTTACTTTTTACCCTCTAATAAAACTAAAAAAGGAACAAAAAATTCTGTAAAAAAAAAAAAAAAAAAAGTAGCTATTTAAACAATAGCCCTAAATGTCACCGGGGAAAAAAAACGCTGCAAAAATAATTTTGGTAGTTGAAGGAAAAAAAATAGGGCTGTAAAACCACCACAGGGGTAAAATCCCCTCAAAATATCTGCTCTTCTTGTCCGAAACACCCTGATCCTTAAGGGGTTAAATACCTACCCCCCCCCCCCCCCCCCAAAAAAAAAACCCTCATGGTTTCCAGCCAATCAAATCAGACCCCGAATACCACCCACCCCTCATCCAAATTAACTCCCGATAGACTCCCATCAATCCTAGGCCCTTTAACTATATGCTGCCGAACCTCTAGGACTCATACACAAGACTTCTAGTATAATAGACACGGTGCGTTGATTTTCTACCGCTACGCTGACAGGATGAAAGCCGAGAGTCCAATAACGTGCAGCTAACCAGCTTGCGTAACAAACTGACATGACGCTGATGTTAACAATGGTTGCCAAGCAACAGCTGCCTCCTGTATACGATCACTAAAGATCGCTTATCCAGTCCTGAACTGGTTAATCCCATACAGCAAAACTATACGGTATACATAATATTGTAAGAGGAAGCCTGAATGACGTCTGATGGGCGGCCATCACCGCCGACTTCACAGTAATGGAAAAGACTGGGCTTCTACTGTCAACATGTTCTAGTTGTGTCTGATCCCGAAGCTCCTAGACAGCTGGTAGCTGCCACTAAAAGGGTTTCCCGGGAATAATATATTGCATATCAGGATAGGTCATCAACATCCAATCCCCCATTCCCCCGAAACCCACATACTTACCCCCTCCTCCGGGTGGAAGCACTGCTCTGCGATGATCCCGGCACACACTGACGACAGTGTGCTGCCGGACGCCTCCTCCCCCTGCTCTCGCGGAACCAAATAGGAGACATCAGGGGAGGGGGGAGGAGGACCCGGGCTGCACACTTCCTCACAGTGTGGCTGGGATCAGCACTGCTAGCAGCGCAGTGAGTGAATACCGGCAGGGGAGCCGCGGCCCCTGCCAGCATTCACTAATGCAGTGAGCGTTGATGGCGACGCGTGCCAGCAGGGAGGGGGCTGCGTGCCGCCTCTGGCACACGTGCCATAGATTCGCCGCCCCTGATATAGGCTTTCCTGTGGTCTCCGCTCCCCTCCAGGACCAACAGTCATGTGCCCACCACAACCAATCACCAGCCTCAACAGGTATGGAGACCTATTATTGGCTGCAGTGGTCACGTGCTTCATCATGCATGTAACCACTGGACCCACAAGTGAGTAGAGACCAGAGTGGTGGAGACACATAATAGGGGAGCATAAATTTTCATTATTTTTTCAACTCCTCAATACTTTTCTTTTAAACTGAACTTTATTACACTTTATAAGATAGTAGAGAGCGGGCGTTCTTCTTACATCCAAGGATATACATTGCACAATACGGATAACTGTAAGACAATGTAATTCCGGAAATGGAACACGGAGAAACCAGGGCAGCAGAAACACAGTAACATAAGAGCCCGGGGTCCGATAAATAAAAAGGAAACAAAAGAAGAAGGTGTGACATCCACCGAGTCAAATGGGAAGATGGAACAATGCCTCTACAGCGCCACCTATTGGGAAGCAGCCTTCCTGCAAGTTAATCTCTGACTTTTAAACAAGCCTTGTAACGATAACTGGGAATTGACAGCCGAAGCCAGAGAGTGTTCTAATAGGGAGTAGATAACCATGTACAGACAGCTGTTTCATGATAATTACCCCTCATCAGTGTGCAGCAGGTGCATAGACAGCTGATGAGGGGCAATCACCCCGAAACAGCTGTCCGTGCATGGTTATCTTCTCCTCATGGACAATTCCGAGTCATTATTACAAGACGTGTTCAATAGGTGGCACTGTAGAAGTATTGTTCCATCTTCTATTTGCATATTTCCCAGAGGAGCATGGTGGCCTTATAAGTCTCCTCACACCTCACTCTACAGCAAAAGCAAGATTGGGGCGCTCACTCCTAGTTCTCCAGACACAAACATGGCTGTCATCAGCGCCCAAACTAACAGTCTCGTCAGACAGGGCGTCCTGAGCCCGGTCACCTTGTGTACCCTCACACATCCACTGGTCCCAGCACCTCCTAATAGTCTGGTCAGACACTCCTTTCTACTGGGGGTCTGTACAGGGCGTCCTGAGCCTGGTCACCTTGTATACCCTTACACATCTACTGGTCCCAACACCACCTAACAGTCTGGTCAGACGCTCCTCTCTACTGGTTGTCTGTCGGCGGGTCCTGAGAGTGGTCACCTTTTGTGCTCCCACACATCCACTGGTCCCAACTCCTCTTAACAGTCTGGTCAGATGCTCCTCTCTACTGGTGGTCTGTCGGGGGGTTCCTCAGCCTAGTCACCTTGTGTGCCCCCATCCACTGGTCCCAACACCTCCTAACAGTCTGGTCAGACACTCCTCTCTACTGGTGGTCTGTAGGGGGCGACCTGAGCCCAGTCACCTTGTATACCCTCACACATCCACTGGTCCTAACACCACCTAACAGTCTGGTAAGACACTCCTCTCTACTGGTGGTCTGTACAGGGTGTCCTGTGCCCTGGTCACCTTGTATACCCTCACACACCCACTGGTCCCAGCACCTCCTCATAGTCTGGTCAGACGATCCTCTCTACTGGTGGTCTATCGGGGGGGGGGGGGGGGGTCCTGAGCCCGGTCACCTTGTATACCCTCACACATCCACTGGTCCCAACACTTCCTAATAGTCTGGTCAGATGCTCCTCTCTACAGGTGGTCTGTTGGGGGGTCCTGAGCTCGGTTGCCTTGTGTGCCCCCACACATCCACTGGTCCCAACTCCTCTTAACAGTCTAGTCAGACGCTCTTCTCAACTGGTGGTCTGTCAGGGGGGTCCTGAGCCTAGTCGCCTTGTGTGCCCCCATCCAGTGGTCCCAACACCTCTTAACACTCGGGTCAGACACTCCTCTCTACTGGGGGTCTGTACAGGGCGTCCTGAGCCTGGTCACCTTGTATACCCTTACACATCTACTGGTCCCAACACCACCTAACAGTCTGGTCAGACGCTCCTCTCTACTGGTTGTCTGTCGGGGGGTCCTGAGAGCGGTCACCTTTTGTGCCCCCACACATCCACTGGTCCCAACACCACCTAACAGTCTGGTCAGACACTCCTCTCTACTGGTGGTCCGTACAGGGCGTCCTGAGCCTGGTCACCTTGTATACCCTCACACACCCACTGGTCCCAACACCTCCTAACAGTCTGGTCAGACGCTCCTCTCTACTGCTGGTCTATTGGGGGTCCTGAGCCCAGTCACCTTATGTGCCCCCATCCACTGATCACAACACGTCCTAACAGTCTGGTCAGATACTCCTCTCTACTGCTGGTCTATTGGGGGTCCTGAGCCCAGTCACCTTATGTGCCCCCATCCACTGATCACAACACGTCCTAACAGTCTGGTCAGATACTCCTCTCTACTGCTGGTCTATTGGGGGTCCTGAGCCCAGTCACCTTATGTGCCCCCATCCACTGATCACAACACGTCCTAACAGTCTGGTCAGATACTCCTCTCTACTGCTGGTCTATTGGGGGTCCTGAGCCCAGTCACCTTATGTGCCCCCATCCACTGATCACAACACGTCCTAACAGTCTGGTCAGACGCTCCTCTCTACTGGTGGTCTGTAGGGGGCATCCTGAGCCCGATCACCTTGTGTGCCCCCATTCACTGATCACAACACCTCCTAACAGTCTGGTCAGACGCTCCTCTCTACTGGTGGTCTGTAGGGGGCGTCCTGAGCCCGGTCACCTTGTGTGCCCTTACACGTCCACTGGTCCTAACACCTCTTAACAGTCTGGTCGGACGCTCCTCTCTACTTTTGGGGCCACAGAAGAGGGCACTATGGTGGTCACTATAACTTAGTGGGGGCACAATTTGTAAGTCTAGGCCATAGAAGGGGTGCAACGATACTATGGGTGGTACTGAGAAGTTCATTGGGGAGAATGTGCAAGGACGAGTAGTGGCTGCAAAAAGTCTTCATAGTTGTGTGAGCCTGGATAAAGAAAAAAAAAACACATGACACCAATCAGAGGAGATGTGGCCCCTCATAAAACTACACGCGGTGCGCACAGTGTGCTACTACAGCTGCCCCTCTTCAAAGGTTGGAAGGTATATTATGTCAGTCAATAGGAGCTACACAAAAAGCCTAAGACAGCGAGCTACGTGGTGTCAGTCAGACGCTGCGCCGTACTATGGCGTTAGCATAACTCTCATTGACTTCTATGGAGGTTACAAAAATAATGTAGCTCAGCCCAGCTCGTCTGTTTCCATCATCCCGGCCACCTCGTGAGTCACAGTGTTCTCGTGTCGGCCATGTCTGGTATATATATAGGAAGGCGGCAATCAAACATGATCACAGCAGAGGACAAGCGAAGGGGTCCCCTTGTAAAGGGGATCCTGGGGACATAATCACAGGGACTAATGTCACCATGGGACCACCCGGGTCCTGGCAGAGGTCCCCACGGCTGCTCTAAGAGGTGCTTAGGAATATCTCTACTCTAGTCACAATAAATAACAGCATAATATATATGTATCAGGGCTCCGACAGACGAGTGTGTTACACCACGATTTTGTGTGCAGGAAATTCCCGCCTGCAAAACGCGGAGAATAAAAACTTTTGATTTTAACGGGTTCTTTCTCTTTTTTTTTTTTTTGCACCCCCGGTTTTTGCGGTGGAAAAAAATAAGACCTGCCCTATCTTGTGAGTGTTTATGCGCCAAATAGTTCTACAGAGGTCTATGGGAGGTGCGCAAACACGCTTATCTGCCCGCACGGGTATGCGCTAAACGCAATCACATGTTAGCTTAATGAAATCAGGACGGGGTGATTCCGCCACCCGTGTGAACAAGCGTTGCCTGCGCAAAATACACTCGTCCTCTGCGCATAAACAAAAAATGTTTTGGGGCCTTAAGGGGTTAAATGGATAAATAACTTGATATCAGAACATCGAGGCTCGTTAGGAAGTAGCGGCAGAAGATCTGGGTATACGTGCCGATTATAAAGCACTATATTGAATGGAGACGAGGCAGGAAGCTGTTGGCACCATTTACCTCATCATAAAATGATAGATAATCTGCCAGGAATATTAGATTGTCGCCGTAATCAGCATTAGTGCCGCTCGCTGCCGTGATACAGTGGATGGACACACTAATAGCAAACATTAAATGGCTCACAGCACCCACCTGCAGAGGCGGCCATAGATCAAGGAGACCGGAGGAAGCACCAAGGAATACAGACCTGCAAAAACCCACTATAAACACATACATACAGTAGAAGTGCAGACCTATAGGCACATATAGACAGTAGAAGTGCAGACCTATAGGCACATATATACAGTAGAAGAGCAGACCTATAGGCACATATATACAATAGAAGTGCGGACCTATAGGCACATATATACAATAGAAGTGCAGACCTATAGGCACATATAGACAGTAGAAGTGCAGACCTACAGGCACATATATACAGTAGAAGTACAGACCTATAGGCACATATAGACAGTAGAAGTGCAGACCTACAGGCACATATAGACAGTAGAAGTGCAGACCTACAGGCACATATATACAGTAGAAGTACAGACCTATAGGCACATATAGACAGTAGAAGTGCAGACCTACAGGCACATATAGACAGTAGAAGTGCAGACCTATAGGCCCATACAGTAGAAGTGCAGACCTATAGGCACATATAGACAGTAGAAGTGCAGACCTATAGGCACATATAGACAGTAGAAGTGCAGACCTACAGGCACATATAGACAGTAGAAGTGCAGACCTATAGGCCCATACAGTAGAAGTGCAGACCTATAGGCACATATAGACAGTAGAAGTGCAGACCTATAGGCACATATAGACAGTAGAAGTGCAGACCTATAGGCACATATAGACAGTAGAAGTGCAGACCTATAGGCACATACATACAGTAGAAGTGCAGACGTATAGGCACATATATGCAGTAGAAGTGCAGACCTATAGGCACGTATATACAGTAGAAGTGCAGACCTATAGGCACATATATACAGAAGTGCAGACCTATAGGCACATATAGACAGTAGAAGTGCAGACCTATAGGCCAATATATACAGTAGAAGTGCAGACCTATAGGCACATATAGACAGTAGAAGTGCAGACCTATAGGCACATATATAGACAGTAGAAGTGCAGACCTATAGGCACATACATACAGTAGAAGTGCAAACCTGTAGGCACATATATGCAGTAGAAGTGCAGACCTAAAGGCACGTATATACAGTAGAAGTACAGACCTATAGGCACATATAGACAGTAGAAGTGCAGACCCATAGGCACATATATACAGTAGAAGTGCAGACCTATAGGCACATACATACAATAGAAGTGCAGACCTATAGGCACATATAGACAGTAGAAGTGCAGACCTATAGGCACATATATGCAGTAGAAGTGCAGACCTATAGGCACATACATACAATAGAAGTGCAGACCTATAGGCACATATAGACAGTAGAAGTGCAGACCTATAGGCACATATATGCCGTAGAAGTGCAGACCTATAGGCACATACATACAGTAGACGTGCAGACCTATAGGCACATATAGACAGTAGAAGTGCAGACCTATAGGCACATATATATAAAATAGAAGTGCAGGCCTATTGGCACATATATACAATAGAAGTGCAGACCCACAGGCACCTATATACAGTAGAAGTGCAGACCTATAGGCACCTATATACAGTAGAAGTGCAGACCTATAGGCACATATATGCAGAAGTGCAGACCTATAGGCAAATATATACAGTAGAAGTGCAGACCTATAGGCAAATATATACAGAAGTGCAGACCTATAGGCACATATAGACAGTAGAAGTGCAGACCTATAGGCACATATATAGACAGTAGAAGTGCAGACCTATAGGCACATTCATACAGTAGAAGTGCAGACCTATAGGCACATATATGCAGTAGAAGTGCAGACCTAAAGGCACGTATATACAGTAGAAGTACAGACCTATAGGCACATATAGACAGTAGAAGTGCAGACCCATAGGCACATATACGCAGTAGAAGTGCAGACCTATAGGCACGTATATACAGTAGAAGTACAGACCTATAGGCACATACATACAGTAGAAGTGCAGACCCATAGGCACATATATGCAGTAGAAGTGCAGACCAATAGGCACATACATACAGTAGAAGTGCAGACCTATAGGCACATATAGACAGTAGAAGTGCAGGCCTATAGACACATATATATACAGTAGAAGTGCGGACCTATAGGCACATATATACAGTAGAAGTGCAGACCTATAGGCACATACATACAGTAGAAGTGCAGACCTATAGGCACATATAGACAGTAGAAGTGCAGACCTATAGGCACATATATGCAGTAGAAGTGCAGACCTATAGGCACATACATACAGTAGAAGTGCAGACCTATAGGCACATATAGACAGTAGAAGTGCAGACCTATAGGCACATATATATACAATAGAAGTGCAGGCCTATTGGCACATATATACAATAGAAGTGCAGACCCACAGGCACCTATATACGGTAGAAGTGCAGACCTATAGGCACATATAGACAGTAGAAGTGCAGACCCATAGGTACATATACGCAGTAGAAGTGCAGACCTAAAGGCACGTATATACAGTAGAAGTACAGACCTATAGGCACATACATACAGTAGAAGTGCAGACCCATAGGCACATATATGCAGTAGAAGTGCAGACCAATAGGCACATACATACAGTAGAAGTGCAGACCAATAGGCACATACATACAGTAGAAGTGCAGACCTATAGGCACATATATATACAGTAGAAGTGCGGACCTATAGGCACATATATACAGTAGAAGTGCAGACCTATAGGCACATACATACAGTAGAAGTGCAGACCTATAGGCACATATAGACAGTAGAAGTGCAGACCTATAGGCACATACATACAGTAGAAGTGCAGACCTATAGGCACATATAGACTGTAGAAGTGCAGACCTATAGGCACATATATATACAATAGAAGTGCAGGCCTATTGGCACATATATACAATAGAAGTGCAGACCCACAGGCACCTATATACGGTAGAAGTGCAGACCTATAGGCACATATAGACAGTAGAAGTGCAGACCTATAGGCACATATATATACAATAGAAGTGCAGACCTATAGGCACATATATATACAATAGAAGTGCAGGCCTATTGGCACATATATACAATAGAAGTGCAGACCCACAGGCACTTATATACAGTAGAAGTGCAGACCCACAGGCACTTATATACAGTAGAAGTGCAGACCTATAGGCACCTATATACAGTAGAAGTGCAGACCTATAGGCACATATATACAGAAGTGCAGACCTATAGGCACATATATACAGTAGAAGTACAGACCTATAGGCACATATATACAGTACAAGTGCAGGCCTATAGGCACATACATACAGTAGAAGTGCAGACCTATAGGCACATATAGACAGTAGAAGTGCAGACCTATAGGCACATATATGCAGTAGAAGTGCAGACCTATAGGCACATACATACAGTAGAAGTGCAGACCTATAGGCACATATATACAGTAGAAGTGCAGACCTATAGGCACATATATATACAATAGAAGTGCAGGCCTATTGGCACACATATACAATAGAAGTGCAGACCCACAGGCACCTATATACGGTAGAAGTGCAGACCTATAGGCACATATAGACAGTAGAAGTGCAGACCCATAGGTACATATACGCAGTAGAAGTGCAGACCTAAAGGCACGTATATACAGTAGAAGTACAGACCTATAGGCACATACATACAGTAGAAGTGCAGACCCATAGGCACATATATGCAGTAGAAGTGCAGACCTATAGGCACATATATATACAGTAGAAGTGCGGACCTATAGGCACATATATACAGTAGAAGTGCAGACCTATAGGCACATACATACAGTAGAAGTGCAGACCTATAGGCACATATAGACAGTAGAAGTGCAGACCTATAGGCACATATAGACAGTAGAAGTGCAGACCTATAGGCACATATATATACAATAGAAGTGCAGGCCTATTGGCACATATATACAATAGAAGTGCAGACCCACAGGCACCTATATACGGTAGAAGTGCAGACCTATAGGCACATATAGACAGTAGACGTGCAGACCTATAGGCACATATATACAATAGAAGTGCAGACCTATAGGCACATATATATACAATAGAAGTGCAGGCCTATTGGCACATATATACAATAGAAGTGCAGACCCACAGGCACTTATATACAGTAGAAGTGCAGACCTATAGGCACCTATATACAGTAGAAGTGCAGACCTATAGGCACATATATACAGAAGTGCAGACCTATAGGCACATATATACAGTAGAAGTGCAGACCTATAGGCACATATATACAGTAGAAGTACAGACCTATAGGCACATATATACAGTACAAGTGCAGGCCTATAGGCACATACATACAGTAGAAGTGCAGACCTATAGGCACATATATACAATAGAAGTACAGACCTATAGGCACATATATATACAATAGAAGTACAGACCTATAGGCACATATATATACAATAGAAGTGCAGGCCTATTGGCACATATATACAATAGAAGTTAATCTATCTGACTACAATCTGACGAGAGAGGAGCTCGGCCTGTTGGAGAGGGGGCTGTCCTTCGTCCCCACGACCCGTTACGATCCGTTCGTGTGGACGAAGGACATCTCCCTCTTCACACGTAAGCTCTGTTGGAAAAAGTATTTTGCCATTAAAAACAGAGAGCAGTTGAATGAAATGGGCCTAGAGACTTCTGATCTTCCCGGTCTCCAGGTTCTGATGGACTTGGAGGATGAAAATCAGAGAATTCAGGGGAGTGGCCCCTTCACAAATCTAAAACCTTCTGATAAATCAAACCCTCCAGCATTAAAGAGCCCTGAAATTGATATATTTGAGAAATTGTTACCATGCAGGGCGGCGCTGGTCCCCACGGCCAGCGCGCGGCGCTCCGATGTCGGCTCCGGCGTCCCAGAGCTCTGCTGTCGGGGCTCTCCCGGCGGCGTGGAGCAGCCAGCGTGCAGCGGCGTGGAGCAGCCAGCGTGCAGCGGCGTGGGCGTGTCCGCCCGTAGGGTGCCGCCCGCTCTCCTCCACCTTCCTTATGCAACAGTGGGAGAGTCGGCTCCTCCCACTCTCCGCCCCTGGGCGGAGGCTTTTAGTTAAAAGGCTGGCAGTGACCTGAGCTCACTGCCAGTTATTGGTTCTGCTAGCCTCTAGTCAGGTCTGTCTCAGTCTGCTCTAGTTGCTCGTCAGTAGCCTGTCTGTTTACCTGTGAGCTCCATCTCCAGACTTACTCTGCTTGTAAGTTTTGTTGGTTTGTTCCACCTGCCTCTTCTGTCGGCACTCTGTCCCCTGTTAGTAGTTCCATCTAGGTAGTCGCCAGGTCCCTAGCCAGCGCAGGGACCGCCGCCCAGTTGTCCGCCTGGGGTTAGCCAGGGCCGAGGCAAGTAGGCAGGGACAGTGGGGTGCGGGAAGATCAGGGCACCCCACCTGGCGCTCTGGGGGGCAGAGTGCCGTAACATAATAACTGGCCATTAAAAACCGTTTGTCATGGAGGCGATCAGTTCCCTCACAAACCAGCTGCAGGCCCTGGTGCCTGTGATCCAGGAATTATCCGCCCGCATGGTGGCCCAGGAGCAGCGGGGGGTGTTGCAGGGATCGGACGCCGCAACCAGCCCCGAACTCAAGTGCCCTCTTCCCGAGGCATTTTCTGGGGAGAGGAACAAGTTTTTTGTTTTCCAACAGGCGTGCCGCCTGTTTTTTCGCATGCGTCCCCGTTCTTCCGGGTTGGAGGCTCAGAGGGTCGGGCTGATAATGTCCCTGCTGCGGGGCTCTGCCCAGACATGGGCCTTTTCCATCCCCGAGGGTTCCTCCTGCCTGCAGTCTGTGGACTCCTTTTTTCAGGAACTCGGGGGTATCTTCGATGAACCGGACCGAGCGGGGTTGGCGGTTTCGCGGTTGTTGGCGCTGCGGCAGGGGTCGACTTGTGTGGAGGATTATTGCTCCAACTTCAGACGCTATGCGGGGGATACGGCATGGAACGATAGCGCGCTGAAAGACGTTTTTCTGCAGGGCCTCTCGGACGCAGTTAAAGACCTGTTAATTTCCCATCCCGTTCCCGGGTCCTTAAGGGAGGCTATGGAGCTAGCAGTGAAGGCAGACAGGAGGCTCAGGTCTAGGAAGCAGGACAGGCAAACCCGTAGAGTCAGGGAGGTCGGTTGTCCTGGTCCCTCTTCCTCCTTACCAGTCCCTGTGTCCGAGCCGATGGAGGTGGATCCGCTGGACCCCAAAGAGCGACGCCGGATCCGTTTGTTGCACCGTCTCTGCCTCTACTGCGGGAAAGCTGGACACCGGGTGATAACCTGCCCACTGAGGGCTCAACGCTCGCAGCCGGAACCGGCGGAAAACTCCGAGTCCTAGGCGATTGCAGGGAGGATCGCCTAGGACTTCAGGTACTTCCTAAACTTTTGGTACCGTGTGTCATGTTAAATTCCGGGATTTTTCCCGATCAGGGCGGGCGTTTATTGATTCTGGAGCAGCCGCCAACTTGATAAGTCTGTGTTTTGTCCGTACTCTGATGGCGGAATTTGTGGCGCTGAAGACGCCAATTCATTTTACCAGTATTGATGCTACCCCCCTCTCTACAGGCCTGGTACGATGGAGGACCCCAAGATTACAGTTCACGGTGGGGATCCTCCACTCGGAAGAACTGTCCTTCCTGGTTATGGAGAAAATGTCGGTTGATGTGGTGCTTGGTATGCCCTGGTTGGCACTGCACAATCCCCAATTTGATTGGTCCACCCGGGAATTGACTCATTGGGGATCATCCTGTCATGACCACCTGTCTACCATAGCTGTGTGCTCCGCAGATACGGTGCTCATTCCGGAGTATTTGTCAGACTTTCAGGATGTATTCTCCAAAAAACTGTCTAAGGCTCTGCCTCCTCATAGGGAGTGGGACTGTGGTATTGATCTGATTCCCGACAGCCCCATCCCTAAGGGAGCCATTTTCAATTTGTCAGGCCGTGAGCATGAAGCCCTCAAGTCCTATGTCTCGGAGGCTCTGGCCAACCGGCATATCCGGCCGTCCAGGTCCCCTGCCGGGGCGGGTCTCTTCTTTGTAGAGAAGAAGGACGGGACACTAAGGCCTTGTGTGGATTATCGGGCCCTGAATAAAATCACTGTGAAGAACCAGTGCTCCTTGCCCCTGATTCCTGACTTGTTGAATCAGGTGGTAGGGGCCCACTGGTTCTCCAAACTGGACTTGCGGGGGGCTTACAATTTAATTCGCATTAGAGAGGGAGATGAATGGAAGACGGCGTTCAACAGCCCGTTAGGACATTTTGAATGTCTGGTCATGCCTTTTGGACTTTGTAATGCCCCCGCTGTGTTTCAGGGTTTTATGAACGCGGTCTTCCACGACTTCCTGGGGGTATTTCTGGTCATCTATCTTGACGACATCCTGGTGTACTCGCCTGACTGGGATTCACATGTGCAGCACCTGAGGTTGGTCCTGACCCGTTTGCGCGAGTATCAACTTTTCGTCAAGTTACAGAAATGTACGTTTGGTTCTAAACAAGTATCTTTCCTTGGTTATGTAATCTCACCCATAGAGATTCAGATGGAGTCTGATAAAGTAGCAGCAATCTCCCAATGGGTCAGACCAGACAACCTCAAGGCTCTTCAGCGGTTCTTAGGTTTTGCAAATTTTTACCGCAAATTCATTAGGAATTACTCAGTTATTGCTCAACCTCTGACCGACCTGACTAAGAAGGGGGCCAACTTGGGTAAGTGGTCGCCTGCAGCCCTTGAGGCCTTTAGCCGTCTAAAAAAGGCATTCACGACTGCCCCGGTGCTAATACAGCCTGACGCACAACTACCCTTTTTTATTGAGGTAGATGCGTCTGAAGTGGGGACAGGAGCAGTATTGTCGCAGGAAGTCAGTGGGAGGTCTGGGTATAGCCCATGTGCGTTCTTTTCGCGGAAGTTCAATTCAGCAGAGCGCAACTACGACGTGGGTAACCGCGAACTATTGGCTATCAAATGGGCCCTGGAAGAGTGGCGACACCATCTTGAGGGTGCTAGACACCCAATTACCGTATATACTGATCACAAGAATCTGGTATATCTCGCCAATGCTAAAAGACTCACAGCTCGTCAAGCCAGGTGGGCGCTGTTCTTCGCCAGGTTTAATTTCGTCGTGACATATATCCCAGGAGAGAAGAACGTGAAGGCGGATGCCCTGTCACGGAGTTTCGGGGTACCGGATAGTGAGACCATAACTCCCGAGAATATCTTAGCCCCTGGCGTGGTGGTGGCAGTTGTGGAGTCTAACTTCGTCCCTCAACTACAGGATGCTCAGCAGGACGCTCCTTCGGGGGTGCCGGAGGGCAGATGGTTTGTGCCTGAGACCCTACGCCCTAGAGTCATGGATGAGTCTCACTCGTCGGGTCTCGCCGGGCATCCAGGGTTACAGGGGACCCTGGAGCTTTGTTCCAGACACTTTTGGTGGCCAGGCATGTCTCAGGAGATCCGCAACTTTGTGAGGGGTTGCTCGGTCTGTGCTCGCAATAAGAGTCGGCGGCGTCCTCCGGAGGGTCCTCTGAGACCGCTACCGGTTCCTTCCAGCCCATGGTCGCACCTATCAGTAGATTTCATCACTGACCTTTCAGAATCCCAGAAGTGCACCACTATCTTAGTGGTGGTCGACCGGTTCTCCAAGATGGCACATTTTGTGGCGTTAAAAAAGCTACCCTCGGCAAAAGAATTCGCCACGATTTTCGTAAAGGAAATAATTCGCCTACATGGGGTTCCCCAAAATATTGTATCTGATCGCGGGGTTCAGTTTGTGTCGCAGTTTTGGCGTGCCTTCTGCAGAAACCTGGGAACGTCGCTTTCCTTCTCTTCAGCGTTCCACCCGCAGACTAATGGTCAGACTGAGCGGAAGAACCAAGATTTAGTGCAATATTTACGGTTGTTTGCTAGCGAAAAGGCTCATCAGTGGGCAGAGTTCCTGCCCTTGGCAGAGTTTGCACTAAACAACCGCTTTTGTTCTTCCACTGGGGTGTCTCCATTTTTTTGTGTATACGGTCAGCATCCTCGATTCCTTACAGCAGTCCCTACCCCGTCGGTCTGTCCTGCAGCGGATGTCGCCACAGATACGCTTCAGGGGGTATGGAAAGAGGTACAGAGGAACTTGGAGGCAGCGGGGGCCCGTATGCAGTTGCGTAGTGGGAAGAGTCTGTCGGTGTCTGAACCTTACAGGGTGGGACAGAAGGTATACCTGTCTTCTAAAAATCTCAAATTGCGGGTTCCGTCCTTGAAGCTGGCGCCACGTTACGTAGGGCCGTTTGCCATCACACGTGTGGTGAACCCTCTCGCCTACGAGCTGGGGCTGCCACCCACATGGAGGGTTTACAGGGTATTCCATAAGTCGCTATTGAAACCTTTTGTCCCTTCGGTGATGCCCACCTCCGGTCCCCCTCCGCCCACCCTGGTCCGGGATGAAGTTGAATACGAGGTCCAGGAGATACTGGATTCTCGTCGGTGTCGAGGAACCCTACAATATTTGGTGGCCTGGAAGGGGTTTCGACCAGAAGATCACTCCTGGGTGGCCGCACGTGATGTTCACGCTCCCGTGTTGGTACGGCGGTTCCACCGTCGTTTTCCGGATAAGCCTGGTCGAGTTTCCGGGGGCCCGGAGGTCCCCCGTCAGAGGGGGGGTAATGTTACCATGCAGGGCGGCGCTGGTCCCCACGGCCAGCGCGCGGCGCTCCGATGTCGGCTCCGGCGTCCCAGAGCTCTGCTGTCGGGGCTCTCCCGGCGGCGTGGAGCAGCCAGCGTGCAGCGGCGTGGAGCAGCCAGCGTGCAGCGGCGTGGGCGTGTCCGCCCGTAGGGTGCCGCCCGCTCTCCTCCACCTTCCTTATGCAACAGTGGGAGAGTCGGCTCCTCCCACTCTCCGCCCCTGGGCGGAGGCTTTTAGTTAAAAGGCTGGCAGTGACCTGAGCTCACTGCCAGTTATTGGTTCTGCTAGCCTCTAGTCAGGTCTGTTCCAGTCTATGCTAGTTGCTCGTCAGTAGCCTGTCTGTTTACCTGTGAGCTCCATCTCCAGACTTACTCTGCTTGTAAGTTTTGTTGGTTTGTTCCACCTGCCTCTTCTGTCGGCACTCTGTCCCCTGTTAGTAGTTCCATCTAGGTAGTCGCCAGGTCCCTAGCCAGCGCAGGGACCGCCGCCCAGTTGTCCGCCTGGGGTTAGCCAGGGCCGAGGCAAGTAGGCAGGGACAGTGGGGTGCGGGAAGATCAGGGCACCCCACCTGGCGCTCTGGGGGGCAGAGTGCCGTAACAGAAATTAGTGAAAAAAGATTTGAAGGCACTTTGCACTCCAAGATATATACACCCAAATCTGACAAAAGGTGAAGTTACGGCACTTAAGAATCTGGAAACCAATCCAGATATCATAGTGAAACCTGCCGACAAGGGCGGAAATATTGTTATAATGCAGAGATCCCAATACATCAATATGTGCCAACGACTGCTCAGCGACACCTCAACCTATGGCCTTCTGACAAATGATCCAACCAATGTTTTTCTATCTAAACTAAGGAATTTACTATTGCAAGAACGCGATCGAGGCTGCATCAGTGACAAAGAATTCCAGTTCATCTATCCCACTAAGCCAACTGTGGCGACATTCTATTCATTGCCAAAAGTGCACAAGGGAATTGGCCCGCTTAAGGGTAGGCCTATAGTCTCGGGGGTCAACAATCTTACCCAAAACTTAAGCACGTACATTGATAGAATTCTACGCTGGTATGTTACGTCCCTACGTTCATACGTAAGGGATACGATGGACGTTCTCCGCCTAATCGATGGCATTACGGACCGGTTGAGCAATATACCTTCCTTGCATCACTCGACATCGAAGCGCTTTACAGCTCTATTCCGCATGAAGGAGGCCTCGAAGCTGTTAAATTCTTTCTGCAGCAAAGAGGTTCTCAATTTGCAAATCACAATCAGTGCATTTCAGAGTTCCTTGAGTTCACACTGCACCATAACTACTTCATATTTGATTCCAAGTACTTCTACCAGCTCAGGGGTACAGCGATGGGGACGCCATGCGCCCCATCTTACGCAAATCTGTACCTGGGCTGGTGGGAGGAAAGGATCATTTATAACAACACGGAGTGGTCGGATAATATCATTTTATGGCTCAGATATATTGATGATATCCTCGTTTTCTGGAAGGGAACAGCATCCTCCTTCCAGGACTTTGTGAACTCATTGAACCAAAACTCCCTTAACCTTCATGTAACGAGCGAGTTTAGTACCACCAGTCTACCATTCTTAGACCTACTAATTCAATAAAACGAAGATGGCACGATCTCCTCAACGCTCTACCGTAAAGCCACCGCTACAAACAGCTTACTTGGTTGGCAAAGTCACCACCTGGTCCCTTTGAAAAACAGGATCCCTAAGGGACAATTTTTACGTCTCCGACGGAACTGCTCTGACGACTCTTCCTTTATAGAAGAAAGTCACAAACTTATGAAACGCTTCAGAGACAGAAACTATCCTGAGGATGTAGTCCAAAGTGCCTTCTCTTTTGCTTCACAACAAAACCGCACCTCTCTCCTTACACCACATGTACAACCGACCATTACACCAGGGTTATAGGTACGTACGATACAGCCTCTATACAAATTAGGAAAATCTTAAGTCACTATTGGGAGATTCTCCAAAACGATAGTGACCTGGTAGACTCGATATCGCCTATACCATTGATTACATACCGTCGCGGGCACAACCTGAAAGACCATTTGGTCAAAAGCCATCTACATCAAGACGAAAGGGAAAAAACCTGGCTAGGTTCCAATAGACCAAATGGAACTTTTCCATGCCATGACTGTATGGCTTGCCCATACATCCTAAAGGGTGACTCCTTTCAGTGTGCTTTTAATAACAAAGTATACAAATGCCGTAATTTCATCAACTGCAAAACTAAGAACATTGTGTACATGGCCACATGCCCCTGTCCCAGGAACTACATAGGGAAAACTATTCAGGAATTCCGCCGTAGGATCTTGGGACACGTGGGAAATATAAATCGCCATGAGTCAACACCTCTGGCTGACCATGTCTGGGCTAATCATGGCGGTAATGCCAATTCCCTTAAGTTTCAAGGGATTGAGCTTTTGAGAACATTTGGACGTAGAGGCGATATTGATAAGCGGCTTCTCCAAAAGGAGGCTGCCTGGATATATAGGATGCATACCCTCAATCCCACTGGTCTAAATGAGAGTTTGTGCTTTAATTGTTTTCTTTAAGACAGCTTTTTCCTAATACTAATAGAGTTGCAACTTTTGGCATTATATCTAAGTTTCCTCTATACCTACTTCCCCTCTTTGGATACAACTCGGGCATATCAGTGCCAATGTCTCTATTATGAGCATCATCTAAATCATTAAGATATGAGGTATTGCACCTCATTCCAAATGGAGGCACTGGAGCAGATGTGAACACAGCCGCGAAAAAGGCACAAGGCCTACATATTATACATGCAGGCGCCCCAAGCCTTCATGCCGCCTGAGGCAAAGTGTGATATGTTGCCCGCCCCTCCAGCAAAAGCCCACTCATTTTACAGGCCTTGAAAGCACCAATATACAAGATATTGAAGGCAGCAGAAGGTGTTAATGAAGCTGCCAGGGGCAGGAGGGCGAGGGGTTAAGTTAGTTAGGGGGCAGCGACCCTGGGTGAGGAAGGGGTGGAGTTAGGATAGGAAGAGTTGGAGAAGAAGAAGGAAGAGGAGGACAGCGGTGAAGAAGGATTAGGTGGAAGACAAGAAGATACAGGCAGAAGTACAGCGAAGGAGGACTTACATGCAGCAGGACGGGACAGGATGGCTGGAGAAGCTGCTGGCATTATGCAAGTCCAGGCTGCAGAGCAGGAGTTTTTGGAGCTGGATGGTGGCACCACGCAGGGGAGGCCGCAGCGGGGTTGGAACCCGCCAGCGCGGTTCAGCCAAAGCCCGGCCACAAGGCGCGGTAGGAGAGGTCCTGCAGACTGCCGCCTGAGGCTGCCGACTCAGTTTGCCTCATGGTAGGGGCGCCCCTGGACGCATAGACATGCGCACAGAATAAAATTGGTCACGATTGTTTGACTATGGCCAAACATGCATTTTTGCAGTTCCTTTACCGCATCACTGCTCGTCATGTGACACAGACGCTAATGGGGATTCAAGTATTTTTTGACAGCATTATATTTCAAGGTTTGATCCTCCAGCCGCTAAGAAGGAAATGGATGTCAATATTTTCCAGAACCAGCATATCTGGCCGGACATCTCCAGCCCGCTGAGTGATTTGTTCTGCAGCGATCCTTTAGGGCTTTTGCAGCTATCAGCTGGAATTAGCAGCCCAAGTCAGTGGCGGCTGCGGCTTTAGAGCTCGTGCCGACGTCCTTTGATAACTGAATGTATAATTATTCATCTCAGGGCAAATGAAATTATACAGTCCTAATGATCGGGTAAATCCCGTCCCTGGGAGAAAAAACACTTTCTTTGTATTGTACCGGTTTAAGGGATTTTTTGTCAAAAACGAAGCGAGAACGCTATTTTTTTTCATCCAGGAATACAGAAATAAATAGAACCTGCGGTGATCCTTACAAGGGACAAAGCATTTGGTTTCTTAGCACCGCGGCCTGCTGCTCCTATCACTGTGTGAGGGCACTGCGGACGGAGACGTGGGTATTACAATATGTTCACAAGTAGACTCATAATGACTGAAATGTGCTACAAACCACGGCGTGGAGTGAACTTTCTAGACTCCGGTGCATTAGACAAAGACATAGCTGTCAGCAGGTCTTTTAGCCAACAGTTCATGTTCCCCAGTTCTGTCATTAAAGGGGTTGACCAGTTGTAAAATATTGATGACCTGGCCTTAGGATAGTATATCAGGGGGAAGTCAGCTGCCCCGGACCTTCTCTGACCAGCTGCTCTCTGTGCCGATACACTTGTGCAAAGAGCTGATTTCCACAGGAAGCAGACAGCTCCGTTCCCAGTGCAGTGGCCAGGCTTCGTATTGCAGGCAGTGTTACCATTGAAGTGAATGGGATCTTTGCTTGTAAAACCAAGCCTGGCCACTGCAGAGAGAACGGAGCTGTCTGCTTCCTGTGGAAATCATCTTTGTGGATGAACACTCTGGCCAAGCAAACTGCTGATCAGTGGGGATCCCAGAAGACTGACCCCCAAAGATTTACTATTGATGGCCTAACAACTGGGCAACCCCTTTAACACTTTAGGGCACATTTATTTTCAACCTGCTCAATTCTTGTCTCCAGTATAAAATATTAAGGTACAGTGATGTATAATATTGAATACTTAATGGTCCTGGCCACAGCCTTTGGACGTTTAGCCTTGAGATAGTAACAAAACGGATCAGATATGGTTTATGCATGCATGGACCAGTCGTGGTTCATCATGAGATATATCAATAAATAACACACCAGCAAAAGATGTACTGCATGCCTTTTTATTCTGATATCTTATTCCAATTTTTAAACATGATGCGCATATATATATACACACACGAGGGTCGTTCATTAAAGAGTTCCCCTGACCCACTTCTATTTATCGCAGGATGCTGAAGCTGCACACATGTAATGATATAAGTCTCTATAGGTTATGCGCCAATTTGCAGCTCTGAACTGATAACGGTCTTTCTTTTACAGGTGCTGAAGCGGTGCGAGGTCTGGTAATGGACCCAATGGAATACCAACCGTCATCAAGTTCCTTTCCTTGTAAGGCCGCACACCAAGAGAGATGTTTGATGAGATGAAACGTATATGGGCAGCCAGGCTCATCTTCCTGTCCATCCACTACTCGGACGCCTCTGCCCTGTGCCGGTCACTGCACTGGCTGCCCGTTAAATACAGAATTCAATTCAAACTCACTACCTTCATCCACAAAGCCCTCCACAGCGCAGCGCCCCCCTATATTGTATTACTTATCCACAGTGCAGCGCCACCCATATTGTATCCCTCATCCACAGCGCAGCGCCCCCCTATATTTGCCTCCCTCATCTCAATCCATCACCCAGCCCGGGCTCTCCGCTCTGCTAATGAAACCAGACTGAGCGCCCCTTTCATTCGAACTTCTCATTCCCGCCTCCAAGACTTCTCCAGAGCAGCACCGGTCCTCTGGAACGCACTACCAAAGGCTACCTGAGCAATCCAGGACTCGCAGAACTTCAGGCGTGCTCTAAAAACGCACCTCTTCAGGGAGGCATACCGCATTCCCTAAACAAAGCCCTCTGTACTCCGCCTGATAACATGCTCCCTGACCTACTGACTGCAATCCCTGCTAGCTGTCATAAACTGCTCCTGCAGTCACACCGTTTCTGCCGTCACATGGCTAAATGTCTGACCATTGTCTGTGTGTATAACATCCCTCACTCCCCGGCCCACCATACCGCACATCTCCACCCCGCCATACCGTGCACATCTCCACCCCGCCATACCGCGCACATCTCCTGCCCCTTTACCTTCTGTATTACCCCATTACTTGTAGTATGTAAGCTCTGTGGAGCAGGACCCGCACCCCTATTGTTTCCATCAGCTGATTACTATGTACCCGTGGTTCTGTAATGTTTGTATTTTGTCTTTCTGTATCCCCCTGTCTATGTAAGCGCTGCGGGATATGTTGGCGCTATACAAATAAAGTTTATTATTATTATTATTATATGGGGAGGATTTCCCATCATATGATGTAGGCAAGAACTGGCATCGTCACTTCAAATGTAGTCAGACTTTGGTGGAAGCGGCTCTAATTCCAGGGCGACCCCACTCTGCTATTGATGAAAACACCATCCAGCAAGTGGAGGCTGCCATTTTGGAAAATTACCGCGTAACCATTCGCGACCTAGCCCAATATGTCAAGATTAGTATGGGGTCCGTGGAAAAAATCATCCAAGACCATCTTCATATGTATAAGGTATCCACCCGCTGGGTTCCTCGGCTACTCGCACGTTTTTAGAAGCCGGAATGAGTAAAAGAGCTCTTAGGCTCTATTAAAGGGGTTGTCCCGCGGCAGCAAGTGGGGTTATACACTTCTGTATGGCCATAATAATGCACTTTGTAATGTACATTGTGCATTAAATATGAGCCATACAGAAGTTATACACTTACCTCCTCCGGTGCTGGCGTCCCCGTCGCCATGGATCCGTCTAATTCTGATGTCTTCTGGCGTTTTTAGACACGCTTGCGCAGTCCGTGCTTCTGCCTGGTGAATGGGGCCGCTTGTGCCGGAGAGCTGGTCCCGCGTCGTCATCGTAGCTCCGCCCCGTCACATGTGCCGATTCCAGCCAATCAGGAGGCTGGAATCGGCAATGGACCGCACAGAGCCCATGGTGCACCATGGGAGAAGACCCGCGGTGCACCATGGGAGAAAACCACAGTGCACCCCTGGGAAAGGACCGGCGGCCATCTTAGGGAGAAGATTTTTATAACTTCACATTTCAGCACATCGGTGAGTAGCAAGCGGCTTAAAAACCGCTTTAAATTGCTATTTTATGCCGGGGGGGGGGGGGGGGGGGGGGTGACAGGGGGAATGGGGTAATTTTAAATTTTGATGTTTGCCTCGGGACAACCCCTTTAATGATGCATCATGGAAACCAGAAGGACTTTTGCAACAGACTGATCACACAGGATGAAAGCTAAAGTCCAGTCGATGCAATAGAAGCATCTGGACTGACCGCCTCCAAAAAAGGCAAGGCAAGGTCAAGCTCACAGTCTTTTGGGACCGGCATCGAGTAGTCTTGATGGATTTCCTAGCAAAGGGTCCCATGATTACTGGGGCATACTATGCTTCTTACCATGCGGCAGTTGCTGGTCCTCCCGGGGCAGCAGTTGCTGGTCCCGCGGTCGGGGCGCATCCCCCTGGCTTGTTGTCCGGCTGCCGGGGGCGCGGGTGCCTGGCCACAGGAAGAACGTGAAGGCAGACGCCCTCTCATTGAGTCTCGGTTCGCCGGAAAGTGATACAGTGGCTCCCGGGAATATCTTGGCACCTGGGGTGGTGGTGGCAGCTGTAGAATCTGATCTCGTTCCTCATCTACAAAATTGTCAGCAGGACGTTCCATCGGGGGTGTCGGAGGGCAGATGGTTTGTGCCAGAGACCTTGCGTCTCAGAGTCATTGAAGAGTCTCACTCATCTGTTCTCGCAGGCCATCCGGGGGTTCAGGGGACTCTGGATCTTTGTACTAGACACTACTGGTGGCCAGGCATGTCTCAGGAGATCCGCGACTTTGTTAAGGGATGCTCTGTCTGTGCCTGCAGTAAAAGTTGGCGTCCGGAGGGGCCTCTGAGACCGTTACCGCTGCCTTCTCGTCCGTGGTCGCATTTATCGGTAGATTTTATCACCGATCTCCCTGAATCTCAGAAGTTCACCACGATCCTAGTTGTTGTAGACCATTTCTCAAAGATGGCACATGTTGTGGTGTTAAAGAAGCTACCTTCTGTGATAGAATTTTCTAAGATTTTTCTAAAAGAAATCATTCATCTACATGGGGTCCCCGAGAATATCGTATCTGATCGCGGGGTTCAGTTTGTGGCGCAGTTTTGGCGAGCCTTCTGTAGAAACCTGGGAACGTCGCTTTCCTTCTCGTCAGCATTCCACCTGCAGACTAATGGTCAGACGGAGCGGAAGAACCAAGATTTAGTGCAATATTTACGGCTGTTTGCTCATCAGTGGGCAGAGTTCCTGCCGTTGGCAGCGTTTGCACTAAACAACCGTACTTGTTCCTCCACTGGGGTATCTCCAATCTTTTGAGAATACGGTCAGCATCCTCGCTTCCTTACAGCTATTCCTACTCCGTCTGTCTGTCCTGCAGCTGATGTCACCACAGATACGCTGCAGGGAGTATGGAAAGAAGTACAGATGAACCTGGAAGCACCGGGGGCTCGTATGCAGTTGTGTAGTGGGAGGAGTCTGTCAGTATCTGAACCTTACAGGATGGGACAGAAGGTGTATTTGTCTTCTAGAAATCTCAAATTGAAAGTTCTGTCTTTGAAACTGGTGCCACGTTACGTGGGTCCCTTTGTCATCACGCGGGTAGTAAATCCGCTCGCTTATGAACTTGATTTGCCAGCTACATGGAGGGTTCATAGAGTTTATCATAAGTCATTATTGAAACCTTTTGTCCTTCGGCTTCTATAAGGGTCTCACTATGCCGATCAGACTATAGGTACATATAAATACACCTTATATGATGGCAGCCATTTAGGCCTTTGGGAGAGCATGATTCCATTCTGTGAATCCATGCACTCTCTTTTTGCAGTAGTTTAGATCAATATTGCCCCTCCGGCCATTAGATCTTATTAGCTGATCTCCCTGGAATTGAAAAACGTCCGGATTGCTGTTGTGGACGTCTCGCACATATGATGCCAAGCTCGTATCTTCATTTCATCTCATATTATCCATCCAAAATTCTTCTTCTAAGTTGTTGCCAATATAATCTATTGGGCAAGGACATGATGTAAGATGTTCTACTCCATGAGATCTAATGTTCATGAAACAATAGTATCAGCTGTATCCCGCTGTGAATCCCTGATAAGGCTCATCGTCAGCACGCTAAAAGACAACGATGAGCGGCGGCTTAACGAAAACTGCAGGATGTCAGTGCAGCCAGACACAACGATTATCGCTCAAAAGACGGCTTTGAGCGGTTTTTGAGTGATAATCGTTGTGTCTAAATGGACCTTAATATCTAATCTGTGTCTCCTCCCTTTCAGTTTCATCCCATTGCTTCTAGTCTTTCCTTGTGCAGATGACAATAGGGCTGATCCCTCTGCACTGTGACAGCCCTTCAGATATTTGTAGACAGCTATTAAGTCTCATCTCAGCCTTCTGTTCTGCTAAACATTCCCAGATTCTTTAACCGTTCCTCATAGGACATGATTTGCAGACTGCTCACCATCTTGATAACTCTTCTATGAACTTGCTTCAGTTTATCTATGTCTTTTTTAAAGTGGGGTGTCCAGAACTGGACGCAGTATTCCAAATGAGGTCTGACTAAGGAAGAGTAGAGGGGATAAATGTCCTCATGTGATCTAGGCTCTATGCTTCTCTTAATACATCCCAGAATTGTATTGCATCACACTGTTGACTCATGTTCAGTCTGTGATCTATTAGTATACCCTTTTATAATATATGTCTTTTTCACATGTGCTGCTTAGCCCAATTCCTCCCATTCTGTATGTGCTTTTTTCATTTTTATTGCCTATTTTATTGCATTTTTCCTTGTTAAATACCATTCTGTTAGTTGCTGCCCACTGTGCAAGCTTTTCTAGTTCTTTTTGAATACTCTCTCTCTTCCCTAGTGTTAGCTATCCCTCCTAGCTTTGTGTCATCAGCAAATTTGATCAGTTTCCCCTAAATTCCATCCTCCAGATTATTTATAAAAATGTTGACCCACACTGGGCCTAGGACAGAGCCTTGTGGTCCCCACGTGATACATTCTCCCACTTGGATGTGCAGCTATTTATGACCACTCTTTAAGTACGATCACTCAGCCAGTTGTGAATCCACCTAACAGTTGCCTTGTCAATCCCATCTTTGGTCATTTTTTTCAGTAAGGATGGTATGAGATACTTTGTCAAATTAAAATCCTGATTTAGTCCTGAATCACTTGGTGAGTCTATCATAGAGAAAATTAGATTTGTCTGACATGACTTGTTTGTTACATACCCATGCTGGCTCTGGTTAATTACTCCATTTTCATCCAAGTACTTGCATACATGCTGTTTAGTAATTTGTTCAAAGATCTTTCCCGGTATAGAAGTCAGGCTCACAGGTCTGTAGTTTCCTGGATCCATCTTTTCCCCTTTTTTGAAGATGGGGACAATATTTGACCTTCTCCAATTTTCTGGGACTTCTCCTGTTCTACAGGAATTTTCACAGATTTTGGTGAGTAGTTCAGCAATTACCTCTGCGGTTTCCGGCAGTATCCTAGGTTGTAATTCATCTGGACCTTGAGGCTTGAATTCATGTAAATTAGCTAAGTGTTCCCTCACATTCTCTCTGCTTATAGATAGCCTGCATTTTTGTATTCCCCCAATATCACAGGGGAGATCAGCTGATATTACATCTACTTTCTGAGAGAAAACAGATACAAAATAGGAATTTAAAGGTTTGGTCTTATCAACATCATTTTTAACCAATTCACCATTTTCATCCTGTAAGCATCAAATAGCATCTTTGATTTTGCTTTATCTTTTGACCCCCCAAATCCTTTTTTATTGATTTTGGAGTCTCTCGCAAGCCTCAGTTCATTATTTTCTAACACTTGCCCTACAGTTTCTGCAGACCGCATTATATTCTTCTTTAGATATTCCCCCCTCTTTCCATTTGATAGACATATTTTTCTTTGTTTTCAACATGTGTACAAGTTCTGTGTTCATCCATCCTGGTTTCTCTAAATGCTTCCCATTCTTCCTTCTTTTAGGGATTGCTAACAATTATGCTTTGGGAATCTCATTTCACAATATTTCCCAATCTTCTTGTACATTTCTGTCCTTAAGAACATCCCGCCATTGGATCCTTCCTCTCCTCTTTATGAGTTCATTAAAGTCCAAGTTTTCTCAGGTCTTCCTTCTCTTGTTATCCAACATCCAAGGCTAGCATGATCACTGCCTCCTAAGGTCCCGGCCACCCTTACTTCCTCAACCATTCCCTCCCTGTTGGTAAGAATTAGGTCCAAGATAGCAGATCCCCTTGTTTTCCCATCTAACTTCTGGAAGATAAAGTTGTCAGCAAGAGCGGATAAGAATCTGTTGGATCCATTACTTTTACCTGAGAGATTCCCAACAAATGTCTGGATCGGTAAAATTTCCCAAATATATGGATCAGTCTAAGGGTGACTACCCACTAGCGTTTTTTTTACTGTGGAATTCGCAGCGTTTTTTTTTTTCTGCAGGGGTCTTTGGGCTATGGGACTTGTAAAGCTAAAATCGCGATTTTGCGGTAAATCGTTACAAGTCCCATAGACCCCCTGCAGAAAAAAAGAACGCTGCGAATTTCGCAGTGACAAAAAACGCTAGTGGGTAGTCACCCTTAGGGTCCTTTTTGATGCAGCAACGAGATTGGCGCTGGTCTACCAGGTATTTACACAGGTCGATACACACTGAGAGAACATAAGATCATTCATACATTCATCATCCCCATAGACTTGTCATTGGTCGGCTGCATGTCTTCCCGAGATGTGCGTTCGACCAGCAAGGATCTCTATGTTCACATAAGAAAAGGATTAGCTGAGGAACAAGTGAACATCCGAGCCGATCATCAGGCCATGTAACAGGTCTTTAAGAAGGAAGATGGAAAGCCGGACGGGTAAAACTATTGGCACACTGCTTGGATCGGGCAGGGTGGGTGATGGGGCATCTTAACATCAACAACCGGCCCATGTGGTTGCTAGGTACAAACCCTACAATCTGCGGTAATCCCGCGATTCGGCTGTCATCAATCATTAAAAGGATGAAATCTGTTTTGCCCGAGGTTTTCATTACAGTAAAGGGTTAAATGATTGAGTGGAACCGTCTTGAGGTTCTCGGGAAGCGTCCGCTCCTTCAGGATTCGCACATCTCCTTCCCAGTAATAATAGCGAGGAGAGGGTTTTAGCGCTATTGATTGTGTCCATCTGTCCTTGGTGTAAGTGATACTCATCCCTCAGCCAGACTCCTGGCATCATCGATTCCGGATTCTTGTGTTAACCCTTTCAGTACTAAGCACCGCATTCCCATGCAAATATAAAAAAAAAAACCAATAACCCCCGTTACATGTGTGTCCTTTGGGATGCGCCACAATAGATCCCGCCACATCATCCATAACAACAACGCAATACATGAGTGATTGTTGGTCATTTATGGTTCAATTTTGGGATGACTGAGCAAAGTGTTTCCGGAGTATTTATATGGGACCAAATATCGTTTGTCGGTGAGTCAGGGGTCGTGAGGGTCTTTGGTGGGCGTGTATTAGTAATTTGAACCCCTCCCCAACGCTCGCTCATTGGTTGCCGATTCCACTGAACAGACATAAATACACTCATTGTCAGTAACATCCCTCCCCTAGAAGGAGACCCCAGAGCATCACGCCAGCAGGGGGCAGTGTGCCGCCCCACAGCAAAGGCAGGACTGAGGCGCTCACCCTGAGGTCTACAGACCAGAACACGGTCGTCGTCAGCGCCCAAACTAAACCTGGATTCATCACTGATTCAACTCCATAGCGTCCAGTTTCATCATTCACGACACACTGTAAACGGAGGCAATGGTGGGGGTCAGAGGCCGTACATGTAATAGGGGCAGCGGTGGGGGTCAGAGGCCAGACATGTAATGGGGGTGACGGTGGGGGTCAGAGGCTGGACATGTAATGGGGGTGACGGTGGGGGTCAGAGGCTGGACATGTAATGGGGGTGACGGTGGGGGGCAGAGGCCGGACATGTAATGGGGGCGACAAATGGGGGTCAGAAGCCGTACATGTAATGGGGGCGACGGTGGGGGTCAGAGGCCGGACATGTAATGGGGGCGACGGTGGGTGTCAGAGGCCGGACATGTAATGGGGGCGAAGGTGGGTGTCACGTACATGTAATGGGGGTGACGGTGGGTGTCAGAGGCCGTACATGTAATGGGGGCGACGGTAGGTGTCACGTACATGTAATGGGGGTGACGGTGGGTGTCAGAGGCCATACATGTAATGGGGGCGACGGTGGGTGTCACGTACATGAAAGGGGGTGACGGTGGGTGTCAGAGGCCATACATGTAATGGGGGCGATGGTGGGTGTCACGTACATGTAATGGGGGTGACGGTGGGTGTCAGAGGCCATACATGTAATGGGGGCGACGGTGGGTGTCAGAGGCCATACATGTAATGGGGTGACGGTGGGTGTCAGAGGCCATACATGTAATGGGGGCGACGGTGGGTGTCACATACATGTAATGGGGGTGACGGTGGGTGTCAGAGGCCATACATGTAATGGGGGCGACGGTGGGTGTCAGAGGCCTTACATGTAATGGGAGTGACGGTGGGTGTCAGAGGCCATACATGTAATGGGGGCGACGGTGGGTGTCACGTGCATGTAATGCTTGGGCGACGGTGGGTGTCAGAGGCCGTACATGTAATGGGGGCGACGGTGGGTGTCAGAGGCTGTACATGTAATGGGGGCGACGGTGGGTGTCACATACATGTAATGGGGGTGACGGTGGGTGTCAGAGGCCGTACATGTAATGGGGGCGACGGTGGGTGTCAGAGGCCGTACATGTAATGGGGGCGACGCTGGGGGTCAGAGGCCATACATGTAATGGGGCGACAGTGGGGATCAGAGGCCGTACATATAATGGGGGCGACAGTGGGGGTCAGAGGCCGTACATGTAATGGGGGCGACGGTGGGGTCAGAGGCTGTACATGTAATGGGGCGACAGTGGGGGTCAGAGGCCGGACATATAATGGGGGCGACGGTGGGGGTCAGAGGCCGTACATGTAATGGGGGTGATGGTGGGGGTCAGAGGCCGTATATGTAATGGGGGCGACGGTGGGTGTCAGAGGCCGTACATGTAATGGGGGCGACGGTGGGGGTCAGAGGCCATACATGTAATGGGGGTGACGGTGGGGGTCAGAGGCCATACATGTAATGGGGCGACGGTGGGGGTCAGAGGCCATACATGTAATAGGGGCGATGGTGGTGTCAGAGGCTGTACATGTAATGGGGGCGATGGTGGGTGTCCGAGGCCGTACATGTATTGGGGGCCGTGAGAACAAATGTCCTTCAGCTGAGCGCCTGGAAATGCTTTCTACAGAGACAAGGGTGTAACGATAGCGCCCCCTGTCTCTGGGTGACGGACATCTAAGGCTAGGTTCACACAGGGCGAAATCCCGCCAGAAATCTTGCGGTTTGGCTGCAGCGAAAAACCGTGAGATGCCCTCTGGGAAAGCGCTGCTTCAAAACTCGCCACACTTGTTTTGGAGCGGCTTGGCCGCATGCTTTTCTATTGCAGCCATCTCTCCCATAAGGAAGAGCGCGGTCGCAACAGGAAAAAAAAATTGACAAGCTGCAGCCGGGGAATTCGCGCCGCACTGCCGGCTTTGCTGCCACAGATTAGCCGTCCCGTGTGGAGAAGATTTTTGACAAATCCCCAGATTAGCGGCTGCAGACGAATTTTCCGCAGCGGAATTCTGAACAGAATATCTGCCGCACATGCGCCCTGTGTGAACCCAGCCTGAATAGTTGGAGCATTTGGTGGGAGGTGAACAAGTGCAGACCTGCTTGCAAAGTTGTTAGCTAGTTGTTGAAAGACAAACGATTGCATGTTTACACCAGACAATAATCAATCAACCAGCGACTATTTTTAGGTGAGCAGAAACGAAGCAAATGAGTTCCTGCCTGTCAAACGGTTGGTGGTTGTGTACACACGAAGCAACTGTCACTTACGTTCACTCTCTGCTCGCACATGCGCAGTAGCGGCTCCATTCATCCCGATGGTGCAGACAGAGACACAGGCGCTATACTCGGGTATCTCTGTCTGCCCTATTGAAATGAAGGGAGCGGCAGGGCGTACATGTGGCGGCGGCTCCATCCACTTCACTGGGGCAGACAGATATAGCTCAGCATGGCGCTCAGCTCACAATACCGCGCGCGTGCGACCAGCGGCCTATTCCTCTCAGCGTCAGGAAATTGGAATACGCGATTCTGTACCAAGAAATTGGAGGACACGGGTCCCCCATTCTCAGGATCGATGGGGGTCTCAGCGGACATACCACCACCAATCTATCAATTTTCATCTATCCAGTGGATGGATGAAAACTACTAATTTCATCCGCTAGCTGGAATACCTCTTTAACCCTTTAAAGACCAGAGTGTTTCCGTCCTAAAGGACCCAAAACTTTTACGCAATTTTACCCTCCTGGTGGCTTTGTGGTCCTATTTTTTTTCTCCTAGCCTGCCAAAATTATTTTTGCTGTTTTTTTTCTGTCACCTATGAGGCTATTTTTTTTTGGACCTTTTTTTTTACTGAAATTTCTTTCAGGTTTTTTATTTCATTAGGGGTAATGCGTACAAAAAGTTAAGAAAAAAAAAAGAGATTTTTGAAATTTATAGTTATTAGAGATGAGCGAGCACGTAAGTGGGGGGGTAGCGTGGGGGAGAAAGAGAGAGATCTTTCTCACTCTCTCCCCCGCTAACACCCGCCACTCCCCGCGCCCCTGAGCACGCTTGGACAAGAATGCAGTTACTCGAGAAGAGCGAGACTCGCTCAAGTAACTGACTTATCCCAGCGTGCTCGCTCATCTCTAATAGTTATTTAATCTAGGATTACAGGGTAGATATGGCGACGGTTTAGGTTAGGTCGGCGGTGGGTCACTTGTCTTTATATATTTGTTTTTTGTTTTTTTTTTACTTATTTTTGTAACTTTTTTTCCACCATCTATGTGTCTCATGACGTCATATCAGACTTCTGGGGGTCATTCACATCGTATTTTCTTTTCTTTTTGATTTCCCAGTTTTCCACTGTAACTGGAGCATCCACAGGGGAGCAGCCACAGGAGCCCCAGTTATAGGGGGAATCATCCCCCCAGTGTGACTGTAGTCACCGTCAGAGCTGGTCAGGGGTCTGCTGCTCTGAAATGCTGGGGGTTGCCTGTGATCACTTGATCGCTGGGCTCCATGCAAGAAGCGGCAGTGCCACTATGAACGCTATGTAGCCTGTAAAAGAGAAGGCAGAAGCAGTGAAAAACTGCTTCTGTTTATTCCTTTGGGTCCTCAACTATGACTGACAGCCGGGGACCCAACCTGCTCCTGCTAAATCCCACAATGTATTTTTACTATCGCCCAGGATTAAAGCCCAGGACCAAGCACCGCACATTAAGTAACTCAGGAAGAGCTAGGATATGCTGGGGACTGGAAGGTTGGGTGCACACGCTGGCCCTTTAAGAGGTACGCGCGTATGCTGTACAGGCAGCGGCTGGGGGAATGATGCGGCATCTGCCACACAGATGAGCAGGGGGGTGCCGACGGCCGCGACCAGCGGGAGAGGGAGTTTAAGAGCTTAATGGCGTACATAACGGACGTTACTTACTTTATTTCTAAGCAATGTATCCTATCTAAATAGGATGGGAGAAGCCAGTCGCTTAAAAAAAACAACAACATAAAAATAGATAAAATTCTAATAAAGAACAAACTAAAGAGAAAAGAAGCAAAAAATGTGGTAAAACTTCCAGAAACCCTGAGTGAGTAATCAAGTCTCACCTCATCTATAATAATGTTGTTCGGCACCAGCTCTCTAATAGAACAGACATATTAGCACAAAGGAGTGTGATTAGGAGCTCTTGAGAGGAATTATCACACACAGTGCAGACATCTTAATGCTGAGCACGATTAAAAAAATAACAAAGGCTCGAACCTCCTGCTAAGCGATGCTTGGGGGGGGGGGGGTATCACACGGGAATCAATACCCCTAACAAGCCGGGAGCACAGTATGCAGCCGACCTGGACGGAAATACAGCATTACGCACGACACCCGGGTAAGGATGCGTCTGTTTAATAGCCATCATAGTATTTTACAAAGCATTTTATGCCTTTTGGAAAATTCTTACACTGCCCCCCCCCAACTTAATAGCCAAGGGCGGAGCTACACATAACAATTGCTCTAAGCGGGGGCATAGACTGAAGAGGGCGGGCCTATATCAAACAAGCAAAGGAGAAATGAGTTCACTTAGTAGCAATAAAATAATTTTTATGTAACATATGTACATTTATTCATAGATATGAAGCACAAATGACAACACAGATGACACGGGTAAAGGAATATGGCAACCTGACGGTGAGGATCGAGATGATGATAATGAACCAAGATGATGAGTATGGAACCAAAATAACAACCAGAGAAATGCAGACCCTTTCCCTACATCTTAACCTAATCCTGTCACTGTCCCTCAACACCAGACCCCACTGTCCCTAACTAACCCTACGTTGTCTGTATTGTTGACCCTGCATACAACACTATCCCTGAGAACAGGAGGGTACCAGGATCCAGGCAAGAGACTAAAGAAGCAATAGAATGGCCCAGGACAGGCAGAAACAAACAAGGAAACGCAGACTAGATTAGAAAATCAAGGAACAGACGAAGTAGACAAGACTGGACAAGGAACCAAGGACAAGACACCCTGACTGGGTGGACTAGACAAGACTGTAAAAGGCGGTAAAAAGAAAAAAGACTTTTGACTGGTTCATGCACAAATACGCTCCTTAGCGGCCGGCGTATTTGCTCATGCACTCATCTTTAAAAACTCTCACACAGGTGTATGTGCGCACACAACATTTGCATGCACAATACACAGAGAACAGAACCTATTGATTTCAATGGGGTCATTCACATTGCCTTTTTTTTGAGCAAACATTTCCTGTGCGTGCAAAAAAATAAAACATGCTCTATTTTGTGCACCCCCCCTATGGGGGGGGGGGGGTGCCAATGTGTAAATAATACACAAGGGGCTGTACCAAATACAGCGCAAAAGAAAAGAACACATCTGGAGCTCATTAGGCGAAGTAGCCTTTTAAATCATGGCGGGGGTATGGTATGCGCACATATAAACAGGCCATGCATGTGCAAAAAAGTGCAGTACAATGCACAGACATGCAAAGTCGGCTCGTTCATAGCACAAATATGTTGCACCGATGCGCGCACATTTGCGCATATGATTGTGGGTAGGATCCTTAAAACCAAGAAGCAATACACACTGACTGGAGAGACTACGCAAGTCTGGACAAGAAAACCAAGGAACAAGACACACTGACAAACAGACTAGTTAAGATTGAGGACTTAAATAGACAAACGTGATTTTGTAATGTTTTGCGGCCGTGAAAATCACAGCTCCAAAACGTGGCGAAACAAAATAATGGATTGCAATGGTTTTGTTTTGACTAGCGGTATTCTCATGCATTATAGCACTTGCCCTATCTTTCTCACATGTAGTTTTTCTATATGGAAGAGAAGATCTATCTTTCTGCCTTTGTTGTTTTTTTTTTAACCCACATGCAATAGCGTGAAATTTGAACTGTTAAAAACATAAAGGATTTTGACTGGTTCATGCGATAATCCGCTCCGTAGTGGCGAGTTTATTTGCGCTCGTGCCCGTCTGTTTAAGCCCTGAGCCGCGGAACCAAGGAGCAAGACACACTTTCTGGAAAGACTAGGCAAGACTGGACTACAGAACTAAGGAGTAAGACACACTAAGTAGAGGGACTAGACAAGACTGGACTAGAGAACCAAGGAGCAAGACACACTGACTGGAGGGACTAGACAAGACTGAACTAGCAAACCAAGGAGCAAGACACACCGACTGGAGGGACTAGACAAGACTGGTCTAGAAAACCAAGGAGTAAGACACACTGACTGGAGGAACTAGGCAAGACTGAACTAGCAAACCAAGGAGCAAGACACACCGACTGGAGGGACTAGACAAGACTGGTCTAGAAAACCAAGGAGTAAGACACACTGACTGAAGGGACTAGACAAGACTGGACTAGAAAACCAAGGAGCAAGACACACTGACTGGAGGGACTAGGCAAGACTGAACTAGCAAACCAAGGAGCAAGACATACTGACTGGAGGGACCTGACAAGACTGGACTAGAGAACGAAGGAGCAAGACACACTAAATAGAGGGACTAGACAAGACTGGATTTAAAAACCAAAAAGCAAGACACACTGACTAAACAGACTAGACAAGACTGAACTAGAGAACCAAGGGGCAAGACACACTTACTAGAGAGATCAGACAGGACAGGACTAGAAAACCAAAGAGCAAGACACACTAACTGGAGGGACTAGACAAGACGATTAGAAAACCATTGAGCAAGAAAAACTGAATGGAGGGACTAAGCAAGACCGGGCTAGAGAACCAAGGAGCAAGACACACTGACTGAACACACTAGACAAGAGTGGACTAAAGAACCAAGGAGCAAGACACACTGGCTGGAGAGACTATACAAGACTGGACTTGTAACAATCTGGTGTGAATTCGGAGTCTCTTGTTGTAACCCGAACATACAGATAGCATAGTCAGAGGATAGCCAGAGGTCGGTATCAGGTAATATAAGTTGCGGTACAAAGGAACAGGCATGTAGCGTAGTCAGAGGAAAGCCAGAGGTCGGTAATAGGTTATATCAATTTGCAGTTCCACAGTCTCACTGCTCTTACAGTAAAGAAACCCCTTCTGTGTTGGTGATGAAACCTGCTTTCTTCTAGATGTAGCGGATGCCCTCTTGTTACTGTCGCAGTCCTGGGTATAAACAGATCCTGGCAGAGATCCTTGTATCGTCCCCTCATGTATTTATACATAGTTATTTGGTCAGCCCTTAGACGTATTTTTTCCGGAGTAAATAATCCCAGTTTTGGTGCCTCTCTGGGTATCCCAGTCCCTTCATTCCATGTATTAGTTTAGTTGCCCTTCTTTGTACCCCTCCAGCACTGTAACATCCCTCCTGAGTACCGGTGACCAGAGTTGTACGCAGTATTCCATGTGGGGCCTGACAAGTGCCTTATATAGTGGGAGGATAATGCTCTCGTCCCTCACCCCTATACCTCTTTTAATGCATCCCAAAACTTTATTTGCCTGTGCAGCAGCTGACTGGCGTTGATTGTTCCAGTTGAATCTACAGTCAACTAGTACCCCAGGTCCTTTTCCATCTCATTTTTCCCCAGCAGTACCTCATCAAACTACTAATGACCACTTGACCATGAGTATGTATGTTTGTGTGTGGGTGCTTCTCATGCTCCTGTTGACATCATCACTCCGCCCTTGGTGACTTCATTGCAGGTCCTACAACATATATAAACCACAAGGCATGACCAACAGAAGAAGAACACAGTTATGGCTCTTGGAAGAGGAGGACAAAAATAACAAAATGAGAATGCAACTTAGCCGTTATTATCTCAGACACAACTCAGCGGTCCTGACAGAAGACACTGACCTACTGCCACTATAGAGATCCGGTGGGCTGAAGGACTTGCGGTGACGTCACTACTGTGGGAGGAGGCATTGTGCAGTTTGGTAGAAAGTACTGTATAGTGGATAAGCTGACAGCAGCCACCGGGACCAGTGATGACATCACCGTCATGTGATCACCTGTGTGCGTGGAGTCAGGGATCACATGACCAGGAGCTGATCACTGTATCCAGGAGTCTGCTGAGCTGGTGATGTCTGGAAATGGGTGTACCACAGCTGTGTGTGTTAATCAGGATGCATGTAGTAGAGCTCTGTGTGTGATGTGTGGGGATCATAATGGATGTACCATGTAGCACAGCTGTGTGGCGCATTGTGCCACCAGAAACACTGGTACTATAAATTCCTAATAATTACTAGTTTAGTGCGTATTGGTGACATCCGTTTCTCCTGACCATGTGCGTAACCTTACAATTATCAATTTTGAACTTCATTTGCCATTTTTCTACCCAAACCCCCAGTTTGTCTAGGTCCATTTGCGGCTGTACTTTGTCCTCCATTATGTTAATTGTCTTGTATAATTTCGTATTGTCTTCAAATATCGATATTGTACTGTGCAGTCCCTCTATCAGGTCATTGATAACTGCTGCTGAGTAAAGAATTCTCTCACTCTCTGCCAATAAAGTGTTAACGTGTTTTACCTGTTAATCCTGCTTCCTGGAGTACCCTCCCACCATCTACACCATCTGCACTGAGGTACCACACTACTTGCTCTAGAGGCAAGGACTACTATCCCCATTTTTGTTTAGTTCTCCACTTTTTGTATTTATTATTTTTGTTCGGAACGCAATAAGAACTGCAAAATGTTACCATTATGTAGCACCACGCCAGATCGCATTTGCCACCTTGCAGGGAGGAGCAGTTGAGCCACAGTAACTACCATTTTAGTTTTACCCGCGGCTTAACCCCAACTAGGTCTGGGTCGCTGCACTTATATAGCAGATTACAGGAGTTGAGTCAATGCAAGAAACATAATAAAAGAACACGAATAAATTGACACAGGAAATTATTGAGCAAAATGACAGACTGTTTCCCGAAAACACAGACCTGTACAGATGTCTGCTCCAACTGCGAGATCACGTGAAGAAGAGAGATGTGGGAGGCAGTCAGTGCGGCGTAATATCTGCATGCAAGATCCACACATAGGTTCTGTGGCAGCCAAACTGGTCAAAATGTCCCCGAAGCAGCTACCTGACACTCCGGAGGGCAGCAGGAAATCCATGTCTCCTTGTGTGTTGGTATCAACCTGAAAAAGCATCAAGGAATCTAAGAAAATAGTCAAACATCTTCCCATATTGTCACAATACAAACATATGAAACAGTCTATAAAATAAAGGACAGAGATGTTGGTGAGAGAGTCAAAAACATCGGAAGGTGATGGGTAAGATAATAATTCAACTCTAAGGCTGCTATGACATGAGCGCTATTAATGCTCGTGCAATAGCGCTAATTGCCGAGCTGCACCTGTGCTTACAGCTTCAGCTCAGCAATTGCCGGGAAAGTGTTAGCGCCAGCAGCTGCCGCTAGCACTCCTGTAATAGTAGGCTAAGGATAATTACATTGTTGTCTACTATTCAAAGCCCATTTCCAAATCCCCTATTAAGCATTCTCAATGAATAGAGTTGAGCCGTGGAGGATCCCTATTAATTAGGCAGAGTTCAGAACGGCTGCAAAGCGTGTCTCTAGCGGACCCAGAATGTCTGTGCGTTAAATGGACAGCCCATTAAATTAATTACCAATTGTGTAATTCTTCATCTTCCCTGCGGAGGTGCTGTAGGGAAATACAACACTTGTTGCTCCTTCTCTCAGATTACAGCTAATTACTTTAGATAATCAGTATTTGATAGGCAGGGACCACCACTCAGGACCCCAGTCCATCAGCTGATCGTCTATCCCATTACCTAATGCAACGGGCCAGACATTGTCATTAGCTGTCGGCACAGGAAGGCGCAGGCTTCACTCTCATTGAAACGAACGGGAGAACCGCTGTGCTACGGTACTTCCTGCTTCTCCCCTGGTCAGGAAGTGACATCCATTATAGTCGGGGGCCCTGTTATAGGTTTTGCATTGGGGCCCAGAAACTTCCAAGTTACACCTCTTCAGAACGGGTATCATTTCTTCTTACTCAGAGCCCCTAGAAGGTGTGAGAAGACTTTTAAGCCATCAGTGCTCCTCTTGGAAATATGCAGATTGGCAAAAGGAATAAAACCTCTACAGCGCCACCTATTGGAAGGCAGCATTCCTGCAAGTCAATGCCAGACCTTTTAATAAGCCTTGTAACAATGACTGGGAATATGAGCCAAAGCCAGAGTCCTCTACAGGAGGAAAAGATAGCCGTGTGCAGACAGACTGTTTCAGGGTGATTGCCCCTCACCAGTGTGCAGCTGGTTTCTAGCTTGGCTAGTGAGAGCCCTATAGATGTGAGTCAGGAATGGTATCATTTCTCCTTACGGAGAGCAACTAGTAATGTAAGGGGACTCATAAGGCCATGCATGCTCCGCTGGGAAATATGCAAATGGGAAGATGGAACAATACCTCTGCAGCACCACCTATTGGAAGGCAGCATTCCTACAAGTCAATGCCAGACTTTTTACCAAGTCTCATAACAATGACTAGCCTTGACTACACTAAGATAAAAGCGCTGGTGTGCCGGAGGCCTTACTGTCAGAAGACGAAGCGTCACAATACTTCGCTAACACCTACACCACTGTGTTATAGTTGGGTTCACCTCACCTTGGACCCCCACCAATCTGACAGTGGTTGCACAGCCTAGCAGTAGGCCACCAATGACTATGATGAGACCATCCCTCCTAGATATCATAGACGTTACACCTCAGTCTGAGTAGGGATGTACCAAAACTGCCTAGGAATGTCCATTTTAGCCAGATTTATAAAACCCCGCCCATTTTGCGGTTCAGGAAAGTAGAAAGGCAAAATATCACAGCGGCCAAAATACAACGGAACTACATGAATGCCAGGGTCCGGATGTAAGAGGCGTGCCTCAAGCATTGTGTTATAAATGGGATCCTTAGGGCTCCTGCACACTTGTGTTTTTCTTGCGCTTTTTTTCACGCGATATCGCTGCATTTTTTTTGCGCGATTGTCAACTTTCTAATGTTAAAACGCATCACACAAAAATTGCAAAGCACAAACTTGCGATACGTTTTTAACATCAGAAAGTTGACAATCGCGCGAAAAAAATGCAGCGATATCGCGTGAAAAAAAGCGCAAGAAAAACGTAAGTGTGCAGGAGCCTTTACTCAGTAAATACCGTATATTTTGTTCTATAAGACGCACCGGATAATCGGACGCACCCCCGTTTTAGAGGGGGAAAATAGGGAAAAAATATTTTGAACTCACCCAGGGACGGCGCAGGGGATAATACCGAGCAACGGAACAGAAGCAGCAGAGGTCTGAAAAACCGGCGCTCCATGTCACAGCGGCGCTTGTGTACGGCAGGAAGGGAAGAGGTCATTTGGTGGAGGCGGGGAGCAGCAGCAGTTCCCGCCGGCGCTCACCACCAATCAGCGGTACGTATGGGCGACAGTCGGGGGGAGAGGAAACTGCTAACTGATCACACAAACAGATTTCAAGTTTACCTAAATCGTGGTTGCGCGTCAAACTCGCGCGAACAAATGGCGATCGCAATGAAATCCGGCACATTCGCTCTATAAGACACACCAACTTTTTTCTCCCACTTCGGAGGTAAAACAAAGTGTGTCTTATAGAGCGGAAAATATGGTACCTCCCTGTTTATGGGCGGAGTCGAGAGGTTCCTTTTTTATTACACTTTTACACCAGACCTGATCTTATTCCCCCCCCTGTCGCCCCATAAGAGGCAGCTGTGTACATACCGGCACTTCACTGACTCCATTGCTGTTTTTGTCTTCTACGGCCCCCTCTTCCCTGTTCACCTGCAATCCCTTCTGTTACTTTTCAAGCCCTACCACACAACATACCTGCTGCAGCACCTCATTGCAAGAGAATGTAAACACAATTGACATTCGCTTGCAGTCACTGTTGAATCACATTGACCTGAGGTAGTTGATGACTTGGAATTACATTAGCAGACATTGCATTGAAACATTTTCTCAGGGGGCTGTGGCCACACATTGCAGTAAGACACTCCCAGCTTTCATCCCTGGCTTTGACAGTTACATTAAAGATGACTTGCTAGCTTGATCTCCTTACTTTCCTCCTCTTTTCTGTCCTTTCTCTCTCTCTCTCTGACTCCACTGCTAGCACTCTAACATAAACTTGGCTTGTTAATAGTCACACACTGTTGTAGGTGTTCCCTGTGAAAGACTTTGTGAAGATGTTCTCCTTGTAACTCCCCAGTCTCTATCTCTGGCTGTCTTCTGAGAGCTATCTCCAGAACTAGACTGACTAAACCCCACCCACTCTCTACCTTTTATTCCTATCCTGTCCACCAATCCGGAACTGGGGGAACTCTATCTATCCAATCCCAGACTAGCTAGAGGTCACTGACGTGTGATAGCAGGTTAGGGTGTATTCTGCATAGTCATGCAGTGTTAGGTAGTAGGAACACCAAAAGGTAACCAATTATTGACCATTTAAAGTCATATACACATAATTACACTAATTCACAAATATATATATACATACATTTACATTAAGTAACAATAGCAGTGCTGTGGGATCCCAACTCTGGAATACTACAAGACCCATAAGGCTATCGTGCCCCAGGTCTGGCCAAGCTAAATTTGTTTTCTGGCCTATGCTGCTCGGCCTCAAATACTAACCAGGGATTAGCAACCCAGCGTAGGCTCCGAGGGTAGCTCTGAAAGGACAGCACCTTACTCATGTCTGGTGATCAACTTCCTTTCAATGTAACGGTTCAAACAAGGGACCTCACTCGGGCTGCAGATAACTAGTACAATATAACAAAAAAAATAGTTTGAACGTCATGACCTTACTCGGGCCGCAAGTGTCTAGCACAGTCCTAATGTCTTTATTCTGCAACGGGTTGACAGGTAGGAGATTCCGGTGATAAGGGATGCAGGTAATAATCAATTGGAGGTCCTCGTAAACAAAGTCTCTAATGTTTTTTTGTTCCCATGTACTGGGCTTACTCATAGAGGTGAGCCAGCTGATGATTTTTGACATCGGTGTGGTGGAGGGATTGTGGCAGTGCAGCAAGGAGAGTAGGGCTGACTCCTAGCAATCAGCCCAGAGAAGGTTAGCCTGTAAGGCTCTACGCTAGTGGTCCCATAGGGGTCAGCTGCTAAAAACATCCAGATGTGTCTGTACTGTAGCTGTAGGAGTCGGGAGTGGTATTGTCTCTCCTTGAGGAAAGCACCTAGAACAGTGATTCCCAACCGGGGTGCCGTGGCTCTCTGGCTGGAAATCACGTCGGTATTGTATCTTGTCTCCACGAGGAAGTCCTGGTGGAGACAAGATTGACAGAGGTTGACGCCTCCTGATGCTGGTTGGCCGTCAGCTTCCTGCTCCTCATCAGCTTCCTGCTCCTCATCAGACTTGTGTGCCTGGGCGTTAGGGAAAGCAGCGGCGGCAGCAGCGTTAGCATTGAGAGGGGTGCAGCAGCTACAGGAAGCAGGTGAGCACTACAACACACCGGCCTCGCTCCCGGCGGCAGTCCTGTCCCACCTCCGCTCCCCACTGTCACACAACATTTTACTGGGGCCGCCGCCAGTCATCTCCCAACTCTGCTCCCTTGCTCACTCTCCCCTGGGCCGTTGCCGCCGGCTGTCCTCTCTCACCTGCGGTCCCCACTGTAAATGTTCTACTGGGGGAAGGAGGTTAATATTACTACCGGGGGCAGCACTAGGGGGTCCCTTTTACTACCGGGGGCAGCACAAGGGGGGTCGCTATTACTACCGGGGGCAGCACAGGGGGTTGCTATTTCTACCGGGGGCAGCACAAGGGGTCGCTATTACTACCGGGGGCAGCACAGGGGTCACTATTACTACCGGAGGCAGCACAGGGGGTCGCTATTACTAACGGGGGCAGCACTTGTGGTTGCTATTACTACTAGGGGTCGCTATTACTACTGGGGGCCGCTGTTACTACCGGAGGCTGCAATAGGGGGCCACTGTTACTACCAGGGCCGCAATGATTACTACCGAGGCCACTGTGAGGGGTCGCGATTACGAGTGGGGCCACCAATGTAGGGGGTCGCAATTACGAGTGGGGCCACCAATGTAGGGGGTCGTGATTACGAGTGGAGCCACCAATGTGGGGGGGGGGACACGGATTAGTTATGGAATTTATAGTAGCTGTAGCAACAAAGTGGATGAGATTTTGAAAATCATCCACAAGGTGTGGAAACAATCTGTACAAAACCTGGGCGGACGCTGACATGAGGGGCGGGATTTAATTCCGCAGCATGGTAATTTTAAATATAATGTATATCAATAGCCCACCCAGTGCTCTTCCCTGTGTTTGTTTGTTTTATTAAACAGCCCTGTCTTTTTTATAACGATGGAGGTAAAAATCATATGTCGTAATAAGTCACACCCTAGCCACGCCCCTGACCACACCCCTGCCCCCCCCCCCTTTGGTAGAAGTGCCGCGTCGTAAAATTTTTTCCCAGGGTTGCCCCAAGGCGGAAAAGGTTGGGAAACACTGACCTAGAAGGTGAGTGAGGAGACGTATAAGGCCATGCATGCTCCTCTGGGATATATATGCAAATAAGGAAGATGGAGCAATACCTCTGCAGCGCCACCTATTGGACGGCAGCATTCCCGCAAATCAATGTCCGCCCTTTTATACAGGTTTTAACAATAGACTCAAAAACTAGGGCAGCCTATTCCTGCCACAAATCAGCCACACCCCTCCTAACCGCCCCCTTAAAGGAACAGCCCTCCAATACACATTAAACAAGCAAGTAATGTACACAGCACAATCATAACATAGAGCCTAGGTCTCTCCCTCCATACAGTGTCAGACATAGTCTGTGACAAGAACCGCATGCCAATTGACTATGAGAACCAAGAATGGACCAAGCTGAGCCCTCCCTGCCAGATGCATGTATGATATACAGTATTTGCCCATATATAACTGGATATATAATAACAGGAATCAATTAGAGAAATATGAAAAGATAAAGTCGCCAGAAGGTGTCCATGAAAGAAATACCAGATCTGTGAATGGTGCTGCCATGATGATGAATTCCGACAACATACTTGTATCTGCTACTTATCTCACCTGTTTAACGGGGGGGGGGGGGGGGCAATATCACAGATTTTGCATATTTCATGACAACCTCCTACGAAAGGGTCAACAAAGTTCTTGGTCTGCTCCCCTTTTCTTCGGAAGTCCTGGAGACCCCGTGTCATTATATATGGCCGGTAACTATTTAAAGGCGCCTTGATATGGTATATCGCATTACCGGAGACGCACCTGTCACTACATCTGTTGGCGTCTTGGCCTGTATTTGTTTAAATCACCTGCTGTCTTGGGATAACGTGGAGTAGCTGGACTTGTCATATTACACCCCGGCTGTGATGATGGGGCGAGGGCGCAGGGTGTATTCAGAGGGACGGTTACAGCCGCATAACAAAAAAAACAACCTGAAAATAGACGCACGCAGTTTTTCTGTGATTTCATGCGGTTTGCAGTGAGATTTTTATTCCAACTGCGTCAAAGATCAAAAGTGGACTTCATCCAAAGTCTCTGCGGTGTTTCAGGTGAGGCTCCAATGCACTTTTTAACTGAACCCCAACCTCCTATCCTATCTGTGAAACAGGCTGGTTTGCAGCCGATACAAGTCTGACATGTCTGGCACTTGGGGGGTGGTCATGTCTCGGTTTTAAAAGTAACGTTAATAAGTTTACCCCACGTGAAGCCGACTTACACTGAAACTTTTTTGGCACATTATCTTGTCACACCCCTTTTACATTAAACCACAACTTTTGTTCTCCCTCACTTTTAATAGAGCTGCGTAGTGACTCCCCCACAGTAATAGCACCCCTTAGTGACCCCTTCACAGTGCTAGACCCACTTAGTGATCCCCACACAGTATTAGTGACTCTGAATGACCGCTTCACAGTAATAGTGCCCAACAGTGCCCCCCTCACAGTAATAGTGCCCAACAGTGTCCTGCTCACAGTAATAGTGCCCAACAGTGCCCCCCTCACAGTAATAGTGCCCAACAGTGCCCCCCTCACAGTAATAGTGCCCAACAGTGCCCCCCTCACAGTAATAGTGCTTAGTAGCCCCCTTGCATTAATCGAGGGTTGCAGTGACTCTCTTACAGTAATAGTGCCTCTTAGCGGCCCTCTTTTAGTGCTCCTTAGTGATTCATTCACAGTAATAGAGCCCATTAATAACTCTTCTCACAGTCATAGTTCCCCTTAGTGACCCCCGCACAGTAATAGGGCCTCTTAGTGATCCCCTCACAGTAATAGGGCCCCTTAGTGACCCCTTCACAGTGCTAGACCCACTTAGTGATCCCCACACAGTATTAGTGACTCTGAATGACCACTTCACAGTAATAGTGCCCAACAGTGCCCCCCTCACAGTAATAGTGCCCAACAGTGCCCCCCTCACAGTAATAGTGCTTAGTAGCCCCCTTGCATTAATCGAGGGCTGCAGTGACTCTCTTACAGTAATAGTGCCTCTTAGCGGCCCTCTTTTAGTGCTCCTTAGTGATTCATTCACAGTAATAGAGCCCATTAATAACTCTTCTCACAGTCATAGTTCCCCTTAGTGACTCCCTCACAGTAATAGTTCCCCTTAGTGATCCCCTCACAGTAATAGGGCCCCTTAGTGATCCCCTCACAGTAATAGTGCCCCTTAGTGACCTTGGAGCAGTAATAGTGCTCATTAGTGATGCCTGTACAGTAACAGTACCTCTAAGTGACTCCCTCACAGTAATTGTGCTTTTTAGTGACCCCCTCAGAGTAATAGTGAACCCCTCACAGTGACCCCCTCAGAGTAATAAAGACCTTTAGTAACCCCCTCGTAATGACTCACTCACATGACCCGGGTATAACGGAGTCGTATGCTGCTATGACCTTACCCCTTTAAATCCCCCTCCCCACCTACCATTACCCGAACAGACCACCGACACCATCTGTTGGATAAAATTTGGCCACAGCAGCCAATTTATTAAAACAAACAACATTAACATAAAATTTTTTAAACGCATTTCCTTTCAAATATATCATACACCATTATAACCTCCTAACCATTATAAACATTCCCTAATGGAAAACCTGCGAAGAGGACCTTGGAGCCCCTCCTACTTCTAAAAATATCCTGTCGCCTCAAACCAACAGAGGAAATAGCTGTCCCGGTCACCAGCCGCAACTTGGCTGGCTCAGGCGACGCTATTTCCAAAACCTTCTTCCTCCCGCCGCCGGTGGCAGACTCGGGAGCCCAAGCAAACTCCCCATTAACCTCCGGCCGCCGTTTCTTCCCGACCCCGAGGCCGGCTAGCCACCCCTGGCTAGCCTCTCCCACCGACTATCAGGGCTCCGCCCTGTAACCCAGGAGGCGACAGGCCACGATTGACCAAATACAAAAAAGGGGGGAAGGGGCTATGTAGCCCCTGCCTTCCCCCACTAACCTTCTACACGGGCTCCAAGGGCCCCTCCCCCTCCCCTGCTGCTATGACGAAAGCCCTTTCCCGTGATCCCACCCCTCTCCCCCCCTGGGTTTCTTCTAGGGCGGGCGGGCGGGACTCTTCTAACTTCAGCTTCTTTCTTCCTCTTCTTCTGGACGCTGTAATGGCCTTTCCCTGCGCTACCCCTCTATTTAACCCCCTCTTCCTAAGCTCCGCCCCCTCCCGGCATCCTCTACTCTAATTAACCCCCCTCCTCCCCGTTAACCCTATCATGCTGCCTTCCTCCTACCGCCCTGCGGGCTTCCGGCTCCGGCAGACCTTGACCCGGGTATAACGGAGTCGTATGCTGCTATGACCTTACCCCTTTAAATCCCCCTCCCCACCTACCATTACCCGAACAGACCACCGACACCATCTGTTGGATAAAATTTGGCCACAGCAGCCAATTTATTAAAACAAACAACATTAACATAAAATTTTTTAAACGCATTTCCTTTCAAATATATCATACACCATTATAACCTCCTAACCATTATAAACATTCCCTAATGGAAAACCTGCGAAGAGGACCTTGGAGCCCCTCCTACTTCTAAAAATATCCTGTCGCCTCAAACCAACAGAGGAAATAGCTGTCCCGGTCACCAGCCGCAACTTGGCTGGCTCAGGCGACGCTATTTCCAAAACCTTCTTCCTCCCGCCGCCGGTGGCAGACTCGGGAGCCCAAGCAAACTCCCCATTAACCTCCGGCCGCCGTTTCTTCCCGACCCCGAGGCCGGCTAGCCACCCCTGGCTAGCCTCTCCCACCGACTATCAGGGCTCCGCCCTGTAACCCAGGAGGCGACAGGCCACGATTGACCAAATACAAAAAAGGGGGGAAGGGGCTATGTAGCCCCTGCCTTCCCCCACTAACCTTCTACACGGGCTCCAAGGGCCCCTCCCCCTCCCCTGCTGCTATGACGAAAGCCCTTTCCCGTGATCCCACCCCTCTCCCCCCCTGGGTTTCTTCTAGGGCGGGCGGGCGGGACTCTTCTAACTTCAGCTTCTTTCTTCCTCTTCTTCTGGACGCTGTAATGGCCTTTCCCTGCGCTACCCCTCTATTTAACCCCCTCTTCCTAAGCTCCGCCCCCTCCCGGCATCCTCTACTCTAATTAACCCCCCTCCTCCCCGTTAACCCTATCATGCTGCCTTCCTCCTACCGCCCTGCGGGCTTCCGGCTCCGGCAGACCTTGACCCGGGTATAACGGAGTCGTATGCTGCTATGACCTTACCCCTTTAAATCCCCCTCCCCACCTACCATTACCCGAACAGACCACCGACACCATCTGTTGGATAAAATTTGGCCACAGCAGCCAATTTATTAAAACAAACAACATTAACATAAAATTTTTTAAACGCATTTCCTTTCAAATATATCATACACCATTATAACCTCCTAACCATTATAAACATTCCCTAATGGAAAACCTGCGAAGAGGACCTTGGAGCCCCTCCTACTTCTAAAAATATCCTGTCGCCTCAAACCAACAGAGGAAATAGCTGTCCCGGTCACCAGCCGCAACTTGGCTGGCTCAGGCGACGCTATTTCCAAAACCTTCTTCCTCCCGCCGCCGGTGGCAGACTCGGGAGCCCAAGCAAACTCCCCATTAACCTCCGGCCGCCGTTTCTTCCCGACCCCGAGGCCGGCTAGCCACCCCTGGCTAGCCTCTCCCACCGACTATCAGGGCTCCGCCCTGTAACCCAGGAGGCGACAGGCCACGATTGACCAAATACAAAAAAGGGGGGAAGGGGCTATGTAGCCCCTGCCTTCCCCCACTAACCTTCTACACGGGCTCCAAGGGCCCCTCCCCCTCCCCTGCCACAGCAAGTGAGGCTCGACCACCTTGAGCCTGCGCCGCCCCCCACACCAATAGCGCCCGCTCAATTCCCTCCTGCAATCCTTCCGTCCATAGGTCAATGCCGATGTCATTTAAGTGGACGCCGTCTGACCTCCAGTAATTGCCGACCCCTTTCTCCAGGTCTATATGTCGCGCTGCTACCCCCCCTTTGCTGCCCAGGAACCGCGACACTTCCCTGTTGAGCTTCACTCTTGCTCTGTTCAGGCCCTTCTCCGACTGCGCCCCCCTCCAAACTTTCCTAGGCACGATTTCGGACCACACTACGACCGTCCCCGGGTATGACGCTTGCAGTCTAAGACAGTCATACCTTATGTCCCTTGATAGGTCCCTAAACCTCCTTTTTCCCAAATCGTTTCCTCCCACGTGTATGACCAAAACCTCCGGCGCCCTATCCCACCTAACCCGCCTTTCAACTTCCTCCAATACGCTGCCCCAAGTCATCCCTCTAATCCCCATCCATCTCACTATCGCCTCACTCTTCTGAAACCGTAGCTGCCTCCCATTCGGCCGTACCCCCGCTCTCTCTGCTCCCCAAAAAACATAGGAGTCTCCCAAGATCCAAACTAATGCTGGACGACCATCTGTAAAATAAACAGCAACAATACTATATTAGCAAACCGCCATTATGACCCCCCCCACCCTCCAGACGACCCCGCCTTGAATTTAAAGCAGGTGGGGTCGCACGTATGATTTAAAACGCCCTGACTCCCACCGACCTATCCTCTTCACTGCCTCCTCCCCCATACCTCTTACTGACGCTTCCGTCGCCGCCCCCACCCGAAATGAGTGAGACCCGAACTGTGTATTATTAAAACCCGCCACCTCTAAGGCCTTCTTGAACACCGCTATAAACTGAAAACGCGACAAAAATTCCCCGGTCTCGTGCCGCAAAAATGGGCCCGTGCGAAAATTTAACCCTTTGCTATACTGCTCCCAGGCACTCAGAGGGCACATACTGGCCCCCGGCACCTCACCCAACCGGATCACCTGCCCCCGTCCTTGCTGATCCGTCTTGGACCGACGGATAAGCAAGTCCAACCTCCCGTCTACCAACCGCACATCCTCCGCCTGCAGGCCGCCCCCCACGGTCTTGCTAGGTGACACCAATTCGCTTACCCGTAGGGCCCCGAAAAATGCAAATGAAAAAGCCGCCCTAAACAACCGCCGCTCGAACTCTTTTCCGCAAACAACATCAACCGCCTCCCCTAATTTCTCCAAAACATCAAATGATACCGGTCGCCTAGTGTCCTGTCTCCCTTTCCCTCTCCTCAGACCCTTCAGCGCCTGTTTTACCAAAAAATTTTTTGTCGCGTCCTCCACCCCCCGTATTTTAAACCCAAAAGCCACCCCCGCTATAAACTGGTTCACTTTTGCCACTGACCGACCCAAATCTGCACTCTCTCCCAACCAACTCAACAGCAAGCCCACTCTATCCTCCTCTGAACGCTCCCCCCCACGCTGCCTCAACCATTCTTCCCACTCGCTCCACGCTGCGCAATATGCTGCCCTAGTCCGCCGAGCCAGTGACCGTTCTATCAGGCCCCCCACTGCTCGCTTACCACGTTCCAGATTCGAGACGGGCACTTCCTCCCCTCCTTCTCCGCACCCGGCGCCAGTGTCCGGAACCGCTCCCACTGAAAGCGAGAGAGAGCATCCGCAATTGAGTTCTCGACACCTGGAACGTGTACCGCTACTACCCACATGTTTAATGACAAGGCCTCTAGCACCAACTGACGCAGCAGGTTAACCACCGGGGGGGATGACGCAGAGAGGTTGTTAATCACCTGCACCACCCCCATGTTGTCGCAGTGGAATCTTACTTTTCTATCACGGAAGTGGTTACCCCACAGTGTGATAGCCACTACTATTGGAAATAATTCCAATAGTACTAAGTTCCGAACTAAGCCTTCTTGCTTCCACTGCTCCGGCCATTCCCCCGCACACCATCTACCTTGAAAATAGGCCCCAAAGCCTGCGCTCCCTGCTGCATCTGTATAGAGCTCCCAGTCCACGTTGCTACTGACCTCCCCCATAATTACCGACCTGCCATTGTACTTCTCTAAAAAGGCGGACCAAACTGCCAGGTCCGCCTTGTGACTAACTCCCAAACGGATAAAGTGATGAGGGGCCCGAATCCCTGCTGTTGCCGCCGCCAACCGTCTACTGAAAACCCGGCCCATGGGCATGATCCTGCAGGCAAAATTCAGCTTGCCCAGCAGTGACTGCAGCCCTTTGAGCGTGATTTTCTTCGCCACCCGCGCCGCACCTAATTCCTCCTGCAAGTTTCTTAATTTTTCTTCTGGTAATCGGCACTCCATTGCCTCAGAGTCAATGGTGATGCCCAAAAAACTTAAACAAGTTGTGGGCCCCTCCGTCTTTTCCGGTGCCAGAGGCACCCCGAACCGTTTGGCCACCCATTGCAAGGTTCCCAGTAAGTTCGCACAAACTGGCGAACCCCCGGGCCCTACGCACAGAAAATCATCCAGGTAATGAATGACCGACTGCACTGCCGCCGTGTCCTTCACCACCCACTCTAAAAACGAACTAAACGCTTCGAAGTATGCACATGAGATTGAGCATCCCATGGGCAAACAACGATCCGCAAAATAACTCCCTGCCCAAAAACACCCCAACAACCTCACACTTTCTTGTGTTACTGGCAGCAAGCGAAAGGCTGACTCTATGTCAGCCTTTGCCATCAATGCCCCCCTTCCATAGTTCCGAACCCAATGAAGCGCCGCATCAAACGATGTATACACCACCGAGCATAGCTCGGGGTCTATTCCGTCGTTTACAGACGCCCCCCTTGGGTACGATAAGTGGTGAATAAGCCGAAATTTATTCGGCTCCTTCTTCGGTACCACTCCCAAAGGTGACACCACAAAGTCTTGCACGGGTGGCTCTTCAAACGGCCCCGCCATGCGCCCTAACCTAACCTCTTTCATTAGCTTCTCCGTCACCACTTCCGGATATTCTAACGCCGAACGTAAATTTTTTAACGAAAAGGGGACCCCATGAACCGGAGGCGGGATGTGAAAACCATCCCTAAAACCCTTAAACAATAACTCCGCCTTCTCTCTATCCGGGTACCTACTTAGGTACGGTACCATCTCTTCCAGAATCACTGGGGTCATCCCTTTTCGCAAAACCCCCTGGACCTTTTCCCTTTCCTTTCTTGAAACATCTGCCAGCCCCGTGAGACCCCGCGCCGCAGTGAGAGCAGGCATGACGGAACTTGCATGTTGCTCCGAACTTGCACTGACCCTCGTTGTACTGCCAGCAGTACCCGGTCCTACTCCCCCCTGCTGAACCACCCTGCCCCCCGGCTGAACTAGAGGCCGAGCCGAAGGACCCGGCACTGCCCTGAAAGGGCTGACCGAACCGCGCGGGGGCCATTACTCTCAACCATAGACCTATATCTTTGTGATCCCATCTGATCGATGGGCGCACTGCCTTACGCTGCCTGAACTGCTCATCATAGCGCAGCCAGGTCTGTCCCCCATACACTCGATAGGCCTCACCAATGGAGTCCATGTAACAGAAAAGGCCGGAGCAATTGTCCGGCGCTTTTTCTCCGATTACGCTCGCTAGAATGGCAAACGCCTGCAGCCAGTTCGCGAACGTCTGGGGTATAAGGCGCCACCTACGCTTCTCCTCCTCCTCTTTTTTAAACTCAGTCCGCTTTCCCTTGTCTAAATTAAATTTTTCCAAGGGTAGGAGGGAGAATATCTCGACATATTCGTCCCTCCAAATCTTTTCCCTCACCTCTTTTTTTAGGTGGGCCCCCAACGGGCCCTCAAAGCAGACGTAGACCTCGCCTTTTGCCTTATCGTCTAGCCGCACCCCCTCCCCGTCCTTTTCTGTCTGGACCGCTACTGCCACCCCGGCCGATCCCCCTGACTCCAACGTACCTGCTGCACCCCCCACTTGAGAGATTTCCCCAGTGGATTGTGCCCCCGTCTGTAACCCGCTCGTGGACATCTGTCCTACCAGCGGGGCAGATTGTAACACCCCAACCGCCTGTCCTACCCCAGTCCCACCAGCAAACGGTCCTCCCGGTCCGTCCCTAATGCTGGACGACGCACTGCATGGTGAGTTCCATGCTGTGACAGGCGACGGAGCGTAACCTACCCCCTGCCTCCTCAGCAATTCTAATACCACCCCCAGCAATGCACCTGCTTCGCCGCCTACCCCTAGCGCGTTAGTTAATGCAGCGCTACCCCCCGCAAATACCCCACTACTAGACCCCGCATGCGCCACGCGGCTAACATTGCTGGACACACCAGACATAGAGCATGACTCACCTGGCTGCGTAGGGGCTGTGGACCCACCAGCCGCCGACCAGTCTTGCCGCTGTTCCTCCTGGACTCTGCTAACGCCGGGCTGTGACCGCTCTGCTGGGACCGCAACCGCCTCCGATCTTCTTGGTGCCGAAGAAACATAGGCCACCTCTGTCGCCGTCGCACGCCTTCCGGATGACTCCGCCGCCGGGCCCCGAGAAACCGCGGGCCGCCCGTCACTTGAACTGTTGCAGGGCTGCTCCCCCTCCGATGCACCTCCGGGTGAGCAGCCCCCGACCCCTTCCAGGCTCTTTGCTTTCTGTGCAGCGCTTGGCCCCGCCCCCCTCTCAGCACGGGGCCTCGCGCTGCCCGCCGCACCTCGTCTTTTGGCGGGAGTCCTCCCCGCCCTGCTCCCCCTGCCTGTTGGTGTTGCCGGGGGGAGCCTACTACGGGGGGGGGCCGGAGAGGCACTCCGCAGCCTCTGCCTGCGTGAGGGAGCGTGCTCGGGGCTCAGTCTCTCTGGTGCACGCGCCCTCCGCGGCCGCTCTTTTGCCAGCCCCGCTGGTGCTGCCGCCGCCGGCCCCGCACCTGTCCTCCGACTCCGGACCTCTGCAGCCGCCTCTGCACCTCCCGCCGCCTCCGCTCGAGCTCCCGCTGCTCCTGCTTCTGCCGCCGCTGCCGTGGATACCGCCGCTGCTCCCAGGGCTTCACCGGAGAGCTGGACAAGCCAGTCCAGCCCCCTTTCTTCTGCCTCCGCCCGGATCTTCTCGAGGATCGCCTCCATCTTCTCCCGGTAAGTGGCTGGTCTTCGGGCTCTTCTTTTTCTTTTCTTCTTCTTTGGGACTGCCTCCGCTGCTTCTTTTTCGGCACCTCGGGTCTCCGGTCTTCAGTCTCCCTGCCTCGCTGCCGTCTGCCGCGCTCTTCAGCTCCGCCGGGCACCTCAGGTCTGCTGGGCTCTTTGGGACTGCTGGGCTCTTCGGTCCGCTGGGGTCTTCGGTCCGCTGGGGTCTTCGGTCCGCTGGGGTCTTCGGTCCGCTGGGGTCTTCGGTCCGCTGGGGTCTTCGGTCCGCTGGGGTCTTCGGTCCGCTGGGGTCTTCTAACTTCAGCTTCTTTCTTCCTCTTCTTCTGGACGCTGTAATGGCCTTTCCCTGCGCTACCCCTCTATTTAACCCCCTCTTCCTAAGCTCCGCCCCCTCCCGGCATCCTCTACTCTAATTAACCCCCCTCCTCCCCGTTAACCCTATCATGCTGCCTTCCTCCTACCGCCCTGCGGGCTTCCGGCTCCGGCAGACCTGTAATAGTGCCCATTAATAACTCTTCTCACAGTCATAGTTCCCCTTAGTGACCCCCTCACAGTAATAGTGCCCACTAGGAACCCCCTTACAATATTGATGCCTCTTAGTGAAGTCTCCTGGTGCCTCTCACTCCCCTTGCTGGACCCTACACCCACCATCCTGGGTGCTGTTGGTTGGCAGCAGAGGTGAGCGGCATGCCAGGCCAGGGGTTGCCTCATCTTGCTCCGGTGGTGACATAATTGAGGGCCACGGCTACACTGTCTGTTGCTTATCAAGCTGTTGACTGCAGGTAAGCAGAAGAATAAAGGAGTAGGGAGCTAAAACTATTGTACTCAACTCAGGATGCAGATTACAGTTGAAGTCAGGACTCGATGCATGCCTCCCGAGACCACACACAATATCCGGAACTATCCCGCAGCATGCAGAATGTTTGGGAGGCATGCAGCGTGACAATGAGCTCCGTAAAAAGGAAAGCCACCACTACAGCTGGTGTGTCCATACTCCTTGTGTCTTAGTCTTGTGTAGAACAAGAGGTACTCCAAATGCGTGGGGAATTAACATTTCCGTATTTCAGGCACCCAAATTTGGAGTGCTTCCTCTATGCCTTTATGGTGTCCGAAGACATATTTCCTTTCTTCGTAATCTAAGCAGCAGCTGATATTAAATAATAAGCGACATCCTGTCTGCACAGTGAATTCATTATTACGCATCCCGTACGATAAAGTTGTGCCCCAGAGTCGTGGTAATGAGTAGAAATGGTCAGGCATAGCAGCCGGGTAATAGGCACATTAATCAGGTTGGCTTTCTGGATGTGCTAACGGGCCCCGAGATCGCAGCTAACAATCAGCCAGACTGAAGGGGTTAATGGACATCCCTTCGCAGTGCGCAATAATCATTTTTTCATGAGACATGCATTTGTAGGCCCCTGAATAGCACGCAGATCATGTTGCGCACTCAAGAATGACATTCCAGGTCAATAGCTCCTAGCTGCTGTTTGAAGGAAGCAAAGTGTCCTCTCAGGGCTGTAGAATTGGCAGCGCCGCGCCGATCACCAACACCAGTAAATCAGAGGCGCTTTATGGTTTCTCTAAGGCTTGGTGGATTGTATCATTGCAACAGTAGCATAAAGCGCTCATCGGCATCGTGCAGGGAGCCAACAGGCCATACTTCAAATATCGAGCTGGGCGAAGGAATCCAGCCTAAGCTGCAAGGGTGGCCGGCCTGAGACCCTCAAGGTAAACTCTGGGTGATTCTAGCAGAGCCAGATTCCCATGGATGTGTAGAGGGATTTGCCTCCATTCCTAGAGGAAAGCTTCAGATAGTAATGCGGGGGATGATGGGTGCATTGGGCGTGCACAGATATGGCGGTCTAGTTCATCCCAAAGCTGCTTGATGGGACTTTGGGCCGGCCGATGAAGTTTGCAGACGTTCTGCTCCTCCACACTGTGTGCTGTATGACATGGCGCTCAGTCATGTTGGTGGAGACACGGAGCTGTACCAAAGTATTGCCACAGGGTGGGTGATGCCACATTGTCTAGAATGTCCCATTGGCGTTGAGGGTGGACTTCACTATAAGCAATGGTCCTAGTCCTTCCCAGCAGACCCCCCCCACAAACTTCAGTGTTGGGATGATGCAGTTGTGTAGAAACCGCTCTCCAGGCAACCGCCACACCCAAGTGCCGCCATCCGATCAGAGGATGGTGTCCTGTGATACAGCCATCCACAACACTTGCTTCCACTCACTTACAGTCTGTCGCTCAAAGCCCCTTTGCAGGCGCCGCTGTGCATTCAGTGGTGTGATGTTGCGTGCCGCCGCTCATCCATGGTAACCCTTCACATGTCGTTCCCTACGGATGATTCTGGTACTAATGGATGTTCCAATGTTCTGTGGGACCTCCTGAGCGAGGGCAGACGATGTGTGTGATGTCTTCACAGCTCCCACAAGGCTTCGTTGCCCACGTTCTGTCAGTTTATGAGGTCTCCCTGGACGAGGCGGCACCGCACACACCGGATGGCTTCTATCTCCCTGTAACATGGCCAACAGTGGACTCTGGAAGGCCCTAAAGCTCCGATGTCCGTACTGATTGGTTGGTGACATCCTACCATCAGACCTGGTTGTCAGCTCTACACTTGGTGACATCCCCCCGCCAGACCCCGTTGTAAGCTCTACACCTGGTGACATTCCCCCCACCAGACCCCGTTGTCAGCTCTACACCTGGTGACATCCCATCACCAGACCCCGTTGTCAGCACTACACCTGGTGACATTCCACCACCAGACCCCGTTGTCAGCTCTACACCTGGTGACATCCCCCCACCAGACCCCGTTGTCAGCTCTACACCTGTTGATATCCCATCGCCAGACCCCGATTTCAGCCCTACACCAAGTGACATGCCACCACCACACCCCTGTGGCAGCTCTACACCAAGTGACATCCCACCACCAGACCCCGTTGTCAGCTCTACACCTGTTGACATCCCCCCATCAGACTCCGTTGTCAGCTCTACACCTGGTGACATCCCACCACCACACCCCGTTGTCAGATCTACACCTGGTGACATCCCCCCACCAGACCCCATTGTCAGCTCTGCACCTTGTGACATCACCCCATAAGACCCTTTTGTCAGCTCTACACCTAGTGACATCCCCCCCACCAGACCCCGTTGTCAGCTCTACACCTGGTGACATCCCCCCACCAGACCCCATTGTCAGCTCTACACCTGGTGACATCCCCCCACCAGACCCCATTGTCAGCTCTACACCTGGTGACATCCCACCACCAGACCGCGTTGTCAGCTCTACACCTGGTGACATCCCCCCATCAGACCTCGTTGTCAGCTCAACACCTAGTGACATCCCCCCACCACACCCCGATGTCAGCTCTACACCTGGTGACATCCCACCACCAGACCCCGTGTTCAGCTCTACGCCTGGTGACATCCCACCACCAGACCCCGTGTTCAGCTTTACACCTGGTGACATCCCACCACCAGACCCCGTTGTCAGCTCCACACCTGATGACATCCCACCACCAGACCCCATTGTCAGCTCTACACCTGGTGACATCCTCCCACCAGACCCCATTGTCAGCTCTACACCTGGTGACATCCTCCCACCAGACCCCATTGTCAGCTGTACACCTGGTGACATCCTCCCACCAGACCCCATTGTCAGCTCTACACCTGGTGACATCCCGCCACCAGACCCCGTTGTCAGCTCTACACCTTTTGACATCTGATGGTTTCTGTACTGGGATCTCCTGTGGGATTCTCTCCTTTGTACCTAATGTTCACACATCACCTGACCATACAGGATTCGGTTGGTGGGGAGGTATAATTTTATTAACATAGTGTATTTTATTGTTTCTTCTAAACAGATTCGGAGTGAGATTATGTTGAGATGAAAGGTGTGGAAGGACCCTCTGGTGTGAGGAGCCTGCAGAGTTCACAAACAGCGTAGACGCCCGTTGTAGGGCATGTGGTACAGTTGCAAGTGATTTGCAGCAGAGAAGAGACGCTGTCGATATGGAGATCCAGTAGTTGAGCCGCAGCAGTGGGCCGCAGGCTTGTCAGTAAAGCCGGATACTGATAGACTTTGTTTTATTTGGGAACACACCGAATTCCAGTGGAAGTGCTGGACAAACACCAGGGACACCGTCTGCCTCTCTCGACTGTGGTCACCCAGTCATCTTGGTTGCCCGTGTTGAGTAAAGACCAGTTCTACACCAAAACAATGTGGAAGTCTAAGTCTTCCATTAACTGAGTGCCATGACAGGCAGCCTGCTGCCCCCACCACTATGTAGGGTATGACGCTGGGTCACACTGGTCATAAGAGCGACCGCCCACAGAGGAGATGCTGGCAGCAAATCACCTTGCATCTATCCCTCACCTGCAAAGCCCCGCTCCAACCACAATTACTGCAGCAAGATCTCATGTTTGCTTCCCAGAACTTTATAATCTCACTAAGTTTCAGAATACTTCATGACTTTCTTAAAGGGGTTGTCCCACAAAAACAAGTCATCCCCTATGCACAGGACAGGAAATAATGCTGGGTCTCACACCGATCACTAGAATGGCGCATACAAGATCTCTGAATGAATGTAGGGGTAGTCAAGCATGCCACTGTATTCATTTCAATAGGATTGCTGGAGATGGCGGCACTTTAACTCCGCTATCTCCAGCAGTCCCTCTAAATGAATGGAGGGCAGAGACTGGCATGGCTTGATAGATTGCCTGTCAGATCCTGGTATAATGTAATACTATGGCATTACATCATACTGCAGAAGCGATCAAACCATCTGAAGCTCTTGTCCCCCATGGGGAATAAAAAACATGTAAAAATTAGTTTTAAAAAAGTTTTATTAATTACTAAAAAAAAATGTAATAAGGGTTTTAAAAAAAAAAACTTTTGCCATATTTATAATAAAATTTAAATAAAAAAAGCTAAAAACATATTTGGTATTACTGCATCCATAAAATTCACTCCACTTAGAATTTTTTTTAAGTTTTTCAGTACATTATGTGAAACATTAAATAGTACCACTGAAAAACAGCAAGCCCTCAGACATCTACGTGCACGGATGACTAAAAGAGTTATGATTCCTGAAGTGGAGAGGAAAACAACGAAAATGGAAAAAAAAGGGGGTCCACATGCTTAAGAGGTGAAAGGGGTTGTCCGGTTGCAAACTAATCATGGCCTAAGCTCAGGCTTAGTCAGGTTACAGGCAGTGAAATCAATGGGAACTTGAACTGCAATACCAGGCCCGGCCACTGCGCTGGGAACAGAGCTGTATGCTTCCTGTCTGCTTCCAGGTGACCGACCCTGTCAATCTACTATGATGACTTGTCCTGAGGATAGATTGTCAATAGTTTAAAAATGGAAACTCCACAGGGGTTGTCTGGTCTAGAAAAATTTCCAAATAACCTACTCAGTGTTAATAGAGGCTAGTAACCCATTTGGGACCTTCAGTACTTCTAACTCTGGAGGACCCAGTTTGTCCATATGTTACATGGACAACTCATTGACTTCAATGGACAACCTGTAAGGCTGGGTTCTCACAAGCTGGAATCCCGGCGGAAATCTCGCGTTTTGGCCGCAGAAAAAAAACCGTGAGATTTCCGCCAGGAAAGCCGCGGGTTTTGAAGCAGCCTGGCCGCTCGCTTTCCCGTTGTGGCAGCTGCTCCCATAGAGGAGAGCGCGGCCGCAGCGGAATTTAAAAAAAAAATGGACATGCTGCGGCCGCCAAATCTGCACAACAGCGCTGGCTACTGTCAGTTTGTCGGCCCATGTGGATGAGATTTTTGAGAAATCTCGTCCAGATGGCTAATTCTGAGATTATTGGCCGCGGGCAGATTTCCGCGGCAAATCCCCCCTGTGTGAACCCAGCCTAATACTTCATTTTACCTTTGGTGGTGCTATAGGAGGATTCAGTAGTTGCTGTCAGGCTCTTCTGCAGATCGCAGCTGATCGCTGGCGGTCACAGCCGCAGGACACCGTGCGGTCAGTTTATATTCAGGAGACAGCTTGACAAGCAAACATTGTAAAAAGTGGTCACCTTTAAAGAAGTCTTCCTTAGAGATGAGCGAGCATACTCGTCTGAGCTTGATACTCGTTCGAGTATTAGCGTGTTCGAGATGCTCGTTACTGGAGGCGAGTACCACGCGGTGTTCGGGTTACTTTCATTTTCTTTCCTGAGAAATTTGCGCGCTTTTCTGGCCAATAGAAAGACAGGGAAGGCATTACAACTTCCCCCTGCGACGTTCAAGTCCTATACCACCCCCCTGCAGTGAGTGGCTGGCGAGATCAGATGTCACCCGAGTATTAAAATCTGCCCCTCCCGCGGCTCGCCACAGATGCATTCTGACATTAGTTCAGGGAAAGTGGTATCTTGGTGGAGCTGCTATAGGGAGAGCGTTAGGAGTGATTTTAGGCTTCAAGAACCCCAACGGTCCTTCTTAGGCCATAGAAATCGGAGATCGCACCTATGTGCGATCTGCGATTTCTGTTCTCTTCTCTATATACGCTCAATGGGGCCGGCGGCAGCAGCGCCGACCCCATTGAGAACATATAGAAGACAAATCATTCTTCTCTGCCACAGCTGTAACAGCTGTGGCAGAGAAGAACGATGCTTGCCCATTGAATTCAATGGAACCAGCAATACAGCAGGTTCCACTGAAAGCAATGGGCTGCCGGCGTGCGCGGGATGAATTGTCGGGAAGGGCTTAAATATATAACCCCTTCCCTGCAATTCATCCAGAAATGTGTTACAATAAAAATATATACCGGCGTATAAGGCGACGGGGCGTATAAGACGACCCCCCAACTGTCACCTTATACGCCGGCAATACAGTGGAGCAAAGAATAAAAATCATTACTCACTTCTCCTGGCGTTCTGCTCCACTGCTGCAGGCTGTCGCTCCCTCCTGGTTCCCGGCAGACTATTGCTTTCTCTACGAAGGGCTTTAAATCCCCGCCTCCAGAAACACACGTGCCTTCAGCCAATCACAGCCAATGACAATGATGTCATTGAATGGCTGTGATTGGCTGAAGGCACGTGTGTTTCTGGAGGCGGGGATTTCAACCAGAAAGCAATGCTCTGCCTTGGACCAGGAGGGAGCGACAGCCTGCAGCAGCACCGCAGAACGCCAGGAGAAGTGAGTAATGACTTTTATTCTTTGCTCCGCTGTATTCCCGGCGTATAAGGTGACAGTTGGGGGGTCGTCTTATACGCCCCGTCGCCTTATACGCCGGTATATATTTTTATTGTAACACATTTCTGGATGAATTGCAGGGAACGGCTTATATATTTAAGCCCTTCCCAACAATTCATCCCGCGCACGCCGGCAGCCCATTGCATTCAGTGGAACCTGCTGTATTGCCGGCTCCATTGAATTCAATGGGCTAACATCGTTCTTCTCTGCCACAGCTGTTACAGCTATGGCAGAGGAGAACGATCTTTATGCTGACGGGGGGGGGGGGCACTCTTGCCGCTATTGTGGCTTAATAGTGGGACCTGGGAACTTGAGATGCAGCCCAACATGTAGCCCCTCGCCTGCCCTATCCGTTGCTGTGTCGTTCCCATCACTTTCTTGAATTGCCCAGATTTTCACACATGAAAACCTTAGCGAGCATCGGCGATATACAAAAATGCTCGGGTCGCCCATTGACTTCAATGGGGTTCGTTACTCGTAACGAACCCTCGAGCATCGCGAAAAGTTCGTCTCGAGTAACGAGCACCCGAGCATTTTGGTGCTCGCTCATCTCTAGTCTTCCTCTAATCATTATCACTTATCCAGAGGAGCTTCTGATCATTGGGGCCCCCAAAAATCGTTAGACGGCTGCAGTGCCAAAGGATTCTACAGAACAGTAGCCAATTTGTATGTTGATGCTCCATACAATGCAATGCCATGCTCAGTGCCTGCTTTCGGTTAAATGGCACCTTTACTGAATTTATTTTTGACACTGCAAGTTAAAAAAGGTATATATTGCACTAATAGGCAGTCTCCCCGTATTCATAACATAAATACAGCACCAGAACCAAGTTCAGTATTTAAATACAGCACTAAAACCAAGCTTTGTGCATACATACAGCAACAGAACTAAGCTAAGTACATAAATACAGCACCAGAACCAAGCTCATAAAATAAATACTGCAGCAGAACCAAACTCATAACATAAATATAGCAGCAGAACTAGGCTGCTTTTTTGTATTTATATTATGAGCTTGGTTATGTTGCTACATGTATGTTATGAGCTTGGTTCTTGTATTGTAACTATATACTGCGGTTGGCTTTTTGGTTTATCTATGTACTGAGCTTGGTTCTGGTGCTGTATTTATGTACTGAGCACCATTTGGTGTAGATTGTGCAATCACTCAGGGGGCCAGCCAACAGCTGCTGTGGAAGACGCTAGGCAGACATAGGTTTGGGGCAGCCGCCAACCTTAAATCCGTTAGGCCAGATGATTTTCTTCTTCCAGGTAGCAGAGTCTCATGAAGATCATTATCTCGGCTCTGTTTCCTTCTTGTGATGTTCTGAGGCACTGCTGTCACTGAACTCGGTTCTGTAGCTGTATTTATGCCATGAGCTTGGTTTTGATGCTGTATTTATGTAATGAGCTTGGTTCTGGTACAGCATTTATGTTATAAGCATGGTTCTGGTGCTGTATTTGATATGAGCTTGATTTTGGTGCTGAATTTAAGTTGTGAGCTTAGTTCTGGTATTGTATTTGTGTTATGAGCTTGGTTCTGCTGCTGTATTTAAGTTATGAGCTTGGTTCCGGTATTGTATTTGTGTTATGAGCTTGGTTCTGGTGCTGTATACTTTGGTATTGATGCTGTATTTATTTATTGAGCTCGGTTCTGGTATTTATTTCCTGAGCTGCTCTGGTGTGGGTATACTGCTATTTTGCTGCTTTGTGCACAAGCTGAATACAGGAAGCCTATCAGTGCAATATATATTGATTTTTTTCTTAGGATAGGGGGTGCCAAAAAGATTCTGCTGAGCAGGTCACCTAACCTGAGGCAGGCGCTGCCTTCAATGTTACAATCCAGAATCTCAATGTTAAATCGAAATCTCGTATGTGAAAACCCAGTTGTCTCTGGTCTTGGTGACCGGCAGCCGCAGAGAGCGGATCATCTACGTGTGAAACAATGTACATATACGGCTTCTGCAGCTGCAGGACTCCCAGCCTTGTCCTCATGTACTGGAGGCGGGTCATTCCAGCGGCGATTCGGCTTTTAATGACGTCCAATACAATTGTCACTTTTGGTCCGAGGTATGTTTAACGAGAGCCGGCCCTTGTGATGTGACTTACAATGACTCCCAATGAGACGGAGTCACACGGACGGGATTACATCTGAGCAGGACTTTGTACAGTCATCAGTCGGCACGGTTCCGGTGCGGACGCCGGTTAGAGACGCTCAGGACAATTACTAATGAGAACATTGCGGGGTTGGAATCTGCTGACATCTTTATACAATTATTCCTGGAGTCATTTAGGATCTGGTAGTCCCGGCTTCTAACCTCATCCCTATGTAACTAGACATTTGGGGCTGCTGTCACGCTGGCGCAGTCGCGGTCCCGCTGGCTCTATTGGCGCTTTTCTTTTTTTTCATTCTAGCTCGCCTTAAATCTGGCGCTATGAATCTGTCAGGTGGGTTTTCCCGCTGCTCACTGCCAATGGGTGATGTTTAGGGTTGCCACCCTGCCGGTGATCCCACGGCCCGGTTGGTAATCTGTCCAGAAAGCCAGTGCCAGTATTTATTTTTTACCGGCCATATTAGAGGCAGCATCCGGGACGGAACTTCAGATAAGTGAATTCACTTGGTGGTCTGAAGGCTTCTCAGCCGGCGCTTACATTACAAGTGCCAATATTACTAATAAGGCCACTGTGCGACTCACTATTACTACTAGGGCCACTAATGAGGGCACTATTACTACTAAACACAGTATGGGGGCACTATTACTACTGGGTCCATTAATGGGGGCGCTATTACTACTGAGCAAACTATGGGGGCACTATTACTACTGGAACCGTTAATGGGGCATTATTACTGCTGGGGCCACTATAGGGGTCACTAGTAAAGGGGTTGTAAAGTTATTGGACAACCCCTTCTCAATAAGAACCCCTGGGCTAAAATACTAAACAGAGAGATACTTCCTGGTCCGCTGACGCCGGAGTCAGCGCTGCAGCCCGCTGCGCTCCCAGGGTTTGTTGTGACAGATGATGTCACAGGAAATCACTCGTGGCATCATATCGCTCAGGAGATTGGACTGTAATATTGCAGCCTCTGATTGGTTGCAGTGGTCACCTGATTTCACCGGAATCACCGGGACCGCTGCAGACTGCAGCGCTGGATTCCAGTGTCAGCAGACGGGTAAATATATCTCTGGTAACTGGACAACCCCATTAATACTGGGGCCACTATTACTTCTGGGCTCACTAATGGGGGAACTATTACTTCTGGGGTCTCTAATAGCGGCACTATTACTACTGGGAGCACTAAGGGGTCATGTGTTATTAGGACCACTAATGATGTCAGACTGTCAATCACATTCGACCCATCAACAGTGAGCAGTGGGCACCGTCAGCTTAACAGCTTCACAGCGCTGGGCGGCAGATCTGAGAACAGTCCGTATGGATGATTGGAGGTGAATATGAAAAAAAGGACAAGCGGCGATAGAGTCATGTCTGCAGAGCTATGGATGGGCCCACTGACTTCACAACGCGTCAGGGTCTCTTTAAGCCCTTGGCACCCGATGACGATGGCATACTAGCCCGATGAATCCTTATCTAACCCACACTCTTCTAGCCACCACCGATACAATATGTAACAGATTTATAGACACGGTCATACAACTTCTCAGAACTATCAGTACAATTATGTAGCCACTTCTAGTTGGATACAGAGGATACAAAGAGTCGGCACACCCGTTATAACGCCAGGTTTTTGTCATGTTAAAAAGATCCACCAAAGATGACTGATTTCGGGTGTATTTCCCCTCCATGTGACCCGTTATAATATAATTATCTGGACAATCCCATTGGAAGACAAACTGGAATCTTCAGGGTGGAAATATAACAAAACTAAAATAATGTTGTTACATAAGTGTTCACACCCTCTTATATTTGGGGGTGTGGTTGTGTCCAGAATCAGCCAATCACATGTAACCTCCTGATAGATAGCAGTCTGCACTCCGCTGCCAGTATTTACAGGGATTCTGGTCCCCCCATATAAAGTTCGGCTCTTCTAGGAGGATTCCTGACATTTTCTTAGTTGGTCGGTAAAGATCTTACAGAACATCAAAGGGGTCTGATTGTTGGAAGGTGTCAGTCAGGAGAAGGGACCGAAACATATCCAAGGCATTACATGTACCATGGGGCACAGGGGAGACCGTCAGCAAGAAGGGGGCCGAAACATGTCCAAGGCATTACATGCACCATGGGGCACAGGGGAGACCGTCAGCAAGAAGGGGGCCGAAACATGTCCAAGGCATTACATGCACCATGGGGCACAGGGGAGACCGTCAGGAGAAGGGGCCGAAAAGTCTCCAAGGCATTACATGTACCATGGGGCACAGGGGAGACCGTCAGGAGAAGGGGGCCGAAACGTGTCCAAGGCATTACATGTACCATGGGGCACAGGGGAGACCGTCAGGAGAAGGGGGCCGAAACGTGTCCAAGGCATTACATGTACCATGGGGCACAGGGGAGACCGTCAGTAAGAAGGGGGCTGAAACGTGTCCAAGGCATTACATGTACCATGGGGCACAGGGGAGACAGTCAGGAGAAGGGGGCCGAAAAGTGTCCAAGGCATTACATGTACCATGGGGCACAGGGGAGACAGTCAGGAGAAGGGGGCCGAAAAGTCTCCAAGGCATTACATGTACCATGGGGCACAGGAGAGACCGTCAGGAGAAGGGGGCCGAAAAGAGTCCAAGGCATTACATGTACCATGGGGCACAGGGGAGACCGTCAGGAGAAGGGGGCCGAAACGTGTCCAAGGCATTACATGTACCATGGGGCACAGGGGAGACAGTCAGCATGAAGGGGGCCAAAACATCTCCAAGGCATTACATTGACCATGGGGCGCAGTGAATTTTTTTAGAGTGCAAGGAGAAAAAACACCCCCCTTCTGCCATTGGTTTTTCACAGCATAAATGAGATGATACATTTTTTCTGCGGGTCGCTACGATTACGACAATACCAAAATGATACATGTGTTTTAGGTTTTTACACTTTGGCACAATAAAATCTCTTTTTTGTGAAAATATTTTTTATTCGCATTGCTGCATTCAAAGTCCCAGAACTTTTTTATTTTTCTATCAACTGGGCTTGCTTATTTTGTATGATGAGCTGTAGTTTTTATTTTGGGGTACATATGGCTTTTTTTAATCCCTTTTGTCGCATGTTTTGGGAGGCGAAATAAGCAAAAAAAAGAAACATTTTGACTTTTCTTTAAATAGCAAAAAGTCTTTTTTTCCAATTTATTGTACGGGTTGTAGCAGATGCTAACGTGAGGGTTTTTTATGTTCCTGTAGGGGACTTGAACCTGCAATCGTATGATCGTTCTCATAATACAATGTGGTACTTCTGTACTGCAATGTGTTAGCACTAGAGATGAGCGAACGTACTCGTAATGAGTACTTACGCACCCGAGTACCACCATTTTCGAGTACTTCAGTACTCGGGCGTAAAGATTCGGGGGGCGCCGGGGGGCGGGGAGAGGCGCGGCGGTGCGGGGGGGAGCAGCGGGGAACAGGGGGGAGCCCTCTCTCTCTCCCTCTCCCCCCCACTCCCCACTGCTACCCCCCGTGCCGCCACGGCGCCCCCCGAATCTTTACGCGCGAGTACCGCTGTACTCGAAAATGGCGGTGCTCGGGTGCGTAAGTACTCGTAACGAGTACGTTCGCTCATCTCTAGTTAGCACTAATAAAAGCAATCATAGGCCGTTGCAGACCCAGATGCCATTGGCTGGCACCAGTTGCCATGGTCATTTATCAATCATGCACGATTACAAGGCGGGGGGCCAATGACGCCATAAAAGGCGCGTTTTCCCCAAGTAAACCTTTTACGTGCTGTAATTAACACTGATTGTGGTATGTACGGGGTTAAAAGTGGGGACTGGTATTCTTGCCAATCTCTACTGTTGCAGCGGGAGGCTGTTTGTCGGTCACAGCTGACTCCGGCTGCAGAAGGCACGGACATAGCTTCTGAGCCTGCACCATCCATAGGATGTCATTGTCCAGGTGACCAAACTATCAGATGGGTCCTAACACTAATACCAGGTGTTTAATCCTAACCTGGGTACCTACCTCTCAGAACGCTCTTCTCTTGGGACTAAGCCTACAAATAAACCAGGGAAGGTAGGATACCATTGGTATGGTCCAATAGGAGCTGATAGCTCGGTCACCCGGACGTTGGTAGATGGGCCAATATGATTTGATCGTATTATATACCAAGAGCCTTGCATTATGTAATGTGGTTAGAGGATTTATTATAGGTTTTATACCTCTGATAGGAAATGTATTTTCCGTGCTGTTGCCGCTTTTTGGTTTCTGCTTCTATTGTATGTTGCCGCCATGGTTTAACGTGCACCTATAGATTTGTATTGGGAAGTGCTGACCTATTTTATCTTTTTTTGCAAGTATATATCTATTCACAGGAACTCCTTCCCACCCAGGGTGTACATTTATGTCCTGGGACAGGAAGGGGTTAAAGTGGTATTCTGGTGACAATAAGTTATCCCTGGGGCCCCCACCAATTGTCCGACCGGGGGTCCAAGAAACTGGAAAAATGGACAGAGCGGTGGTGCTCATTCTTTTCAATGGGAGAGCTGAACATAGACAATCTGTGGCGCTCACATTGAAATGAATGGAGTGGTGGCCGAGCATGTGCGCTGGTGCTGCATTCATTTCATCAGTCTTGGGGGACACGGGACCCCGTTCTTGTGATCAGGGGGGTTCCCAGCAGTCGATCGCCCACCGATCAGCTAGTCATCCCCTGGAGATAAGTTAATGTCCTCAGAATACCTCTTGTATGTCCAAAGCTCCTCCTAACCATTGCACTAAGGTCAGCAGCATCACGGATCTGAAGAATGAAGCTGCAGCGGCGCGCTGCCCGTTGACTACCGGCACTGAGCTGTCCAGCAGTCGGCGCACACTGAGGAATATACATCGTTACTCAGCAAATGCTAACACTCTGATATTTATGAGATTCTGCATGCAGGGCGGTTCTGGATTATCAGTTTAAGGGATACCGGGGAAATCCATAAGTATTTTCCCTTGATTTCATCATATTCTAGTACTCCAAACTATTTTAAAGGCCGACTCCAGCGAAAACATGTTTTTCCATCCCTGCCGCCTTACCTGGTTGTCAGACTCTGGACGTCTTCTATGTATATTGCAGTCAGTTCCATACAGTGCAGCCTCCTCTCTGATACTTATCAGACACCATCATGATTTTGGGGGTTCACACGTAGGAATCAGATGCAGAAATGTACTCTTCCATTCCACCGCAGATTTCTGCCGCAGCTATGCACAGATATTCCTGTGAAGCCACACGCAGATTTAACCCCTTTCAATCGATAAGTCCATGTGGGAAATTCCTAATATGGATTCTGCATGGATACGACATGTCATATACACTATCCATGTCATATACACTATCCATGTCATATACACTATCCATGTCATATACACTAAGATGCAGATTCCTATAGAAAGTAATGGCAAGTGGATTTATCTCAGAATTGGCGCGGATTCAATGAGGAGCCTGAACTGTTATCTCATTTATTGTAGCAGTGTAACAGAAGCCTCGAATCATCAGCAGCAACTGTGATAGGAGTTTCTTCCCCTGTGAAGAGCCTGTGTTGTACAGTCCGTGCAGTTTCCTCATACAGGAATGTCTGGTGACTCTTGGAGAGAACAGAGAGACAAGTATTTCCCAGGTTGTCACAATGAGATCACATGACTCATCTGAGTAATTTTCAGATACAGAGAAATAAATAGGCTCATACTAGTCAACGTATATATACTGGGGCACTAGTCACATAATCAATAAAAAAATTCCACTGGAGTGGCCCTTTAACCCCTTAATGACACGGCCTATTTTGGGCTTAAGGACGCAATGGTTTTTGGCAGATTTTCTTCTCCATTTTTCAAAAGTCATAACTTTTTTACTTTTCCGTCGACGCGGCCGTATAAGGGCTTGTTTTTTGCGTGGCGAACTGTAGTTTTCATCGGTGCCATTTTTGGACACATAGACTATATCGTAAAACTTTAATAATTTTTTTTATGATAGCGGAGAGAAAACGCATCAATTCTGCCATAGATTTTTTTTTTTTTTTTTTACAGCGTTAATCAAGCAGCATAAATAAGACAATCCATTTTTTCTGCGGGTCGGTACGGTTACAACTATACCAAAATTCTTACATTTTTTTAGGTTTTTCCACTTTTCTGCAATAAAAGCCCTTTTTTTTTTTTTCTAAATCGCTGCATTCAAAGTCCTGTAACTTTTTTATTTTTTGATCTACGGAGCTCTATGAGGGCTTATTGTTTTCGAGATGAGCTGTAGTTTTTATTGGTACCATTTTTGGGTACATACGGCTTTTTTGATCATTTTTATTGCGTTTTTAGGGAGGCAAAATGCTAAAAATTAGCATTTTGCCTCAGTTTTTTAGCGATCTTTTAACGCTTTTTTTCATGCACAGTCAAGAGCATGTGCAACTTATTGTACGTGTTGTTACGGATGCAACAATACCAAATATGTGGGGTTTTAATTTTTTTTTTACCTTTTTTTATGCTAATATGAGAAAAAGCATAAAAAAAGGTTTATTTTTAGTTTTTTTTAACATTTTTCTTTTATATTCATTTTTATTATCTTTTTTTTACACAATTTGTGTCCCTCTGAGGCACTTACAGTACAGCACTGATGATCGCTGTGATAAGGCATGGCAGGGCTACTGCGCTGCCATGCCTTATTGCTTATACAGCGATCACAGGCTATGGCAATACAGGACGCCAGTGTCTGGCGTCCTGTTGCCACGGCAACAGGCCGGGCTCTCTGCAATTATATCGCCGGAACCCGGCAACCCCGCTCCCTCTGTGAACCCCTCCCATGCCGCGATCTACATAGATCGCGGCAGGGAAGGCGTTAACAGCGGGGGGCGCATTTCCGATGCACCCCTGCTGTTGCAGCGGGACACCGGCTATGACTGACAGCTATCCCTAGGATGAAAGTTTACGCCCTGTTGCAGGGAGTACCCCGCTGCCAGGACGTAAACTTACGCCCTGGAGCGGGAAGGGGTTAAGGACGTTGAAAAAGAAGTAGCTATCTGGCAGCTAGTTCCTGTCAGTCATGTTAGCTTTCTAAGGGTTCATTTCTTCGCCACAGGTCACTCAGAGGTCCTACTATGGAGTCGGGAAGAAATGTTTTTCCCCCAAAATGGGCTAAATTGTCTTCTGCCTCATTGTTTTTTTTCCTTCCTCTGGATCAACATGGGAGGGTGTGGGGGTGTAAGCAAGCTGAACTGGATGGACATTTGTCTTCATTCAGCCTAACATACAATGTTACTTTGTTACATCACTCATCTTTCCCTCGTGGTCATTTAGAAGGACAGAACACGCCCTCCATCACTGCACCCCTCTCAATGTGTGAGAGAAATTAGAATTGTTTGACTGTCCCCATTCATCTCTGCAAAGGGGAAGAGTTCAAGGTGTGAATAGGTATTTGGAACTCTTCGTTTATGGCAATTGGAGCAGCTCATTCCAGAGAAGTGGTGCAGCATGAGGAAAGTCTTGGAGGCAGGAATGTGGAGCTCAGATTACACAGGAAGCTAAAGGGTTTTAAAATGACTGCTAAATGGATTAAGACAATAAAAGAAATGGGTACTTACCATCCTCAGCGCCGTACCCGAGCTGGAGGACTCCGTGTGACAGTACCCGAGCTGGAGGACTCCGTGTGACTGTACCCTACCTGGAGGACTATATGTGACCGTACCCGAGCTGGAGGACTCCGTGTGACCGTACCCGAGCTGGAGGACTCCGTGTGACCGTACCTGAGCTGGAGGACTACGTATGACTGTACCCGAGCTGTAGGACTATATGTGACCGTTCCCTAGATGGAGGACTACATGTGACTGTACCCTAGCTGGAGGACTACGTGTGATCGTACCATAGCTGAAGGACTACGTATTACCGTACCCTAGCTGGAGGACTACGTGTTATCGTAGCCTAGCTGGAAGACTACGTGTTACCGTACCCTATCTGAAGGACTACGTGTGACCGTACCCTAGCTGGAGGACTACATGTGACCGTCCCTAGCTGGAGGACTACGTGTGACCGTACCCTACCTGGAGGACTATGTGTGACGGTACCCTAGCTGGAGGACTATGTGTAACCGTACCCTAGCTGGAGGACTACGTGTGACGGTACCCTAGCTGGAGGACTACGTGTAACCGTACCCTAGCTGGAGGACTACGTGTGACCGTACCCTAGCTGGAGGACTACGAGTGACCGTACCTTAGCTGGAGGACTACGTGTGACCGTACCCTAGCTGGAGGACTACGTGTGACCGTATCCTACCTGAAGGACTATGTGTGACTGTATCTTACCTGGAGGACTCTACATGTGACCGTACCCAAGCCGGAGGACTACGTGTGACCGTACCCAAACTGGAGGACTACGTGTGACCGTACCCTAGCTGGAGGACTACGTGTGACCGTACTCTAGCTGGAGGACTACGTGTGACAGTACCCTAGCTGGAGGACTACGTGTGACTGTACCCTAGCTGGTGTCAGGACAGTGTCCGGGATATGGGGGTCCCTGATATATCCCGCAACCCCTGTCCCTGCCTACTTGCCCCCCTGGGCTAACCCCCAGGGCGACAACTGGGCGGCGGTCCCTACCCTCACTAGGGAAGCGGGACACGGGAAGACAAACAGACACTGAAGACAAACAACGGTAGAACGGTCAGACAATCCGGGTCGGCAACAGGAGGGTACGCAGTACAGGGGGGTCAGGCAAAAACGTAGTCAAGGTCCAAAAGCAGAGGTCAAGAAAGCCGGGGTCACAAACAGGAGTCAAAAGAATACGCGGGTGCAGCTGGAAGACCAAACTAACACTGGCAAGGCCTGAGAGGAAAACACACCTATTAAAATGCTGTCAGCGCTCCCGCCCCAGAAGCTGATTGGGGCGGGGAGCCTGACAGCAGCAGGGCTAATCAGGGCGGTGCTGGGGGCACGCCCCCAGTCTCACTGCACAGACAGTTACCAGGGAAGCCAGCCTGGTAGTCAAGCGACTAGAAGCACCAGCTGCCTCCCTAGCAACCCGGCGGCGACCAGTCTTACAGCGGCCCGGGGAGATCACAAGAACCGGGGTACCTCTGCGCCGTGCTCCTGTACCCCGGGTGGCCAGACCGGTGGTGCGGGCACGGCGGCCCCGAGAGTTGCCGGTTCTGACAGTACCCCCCCTTCTACGGGGGGACACCGGACCCCCATGGCCAGGTGCGGGCTTAAGCGGGAAAGCCCTGTGGAATGCCTGGACTAGGCGTGGCGCATGAACGTCCCTGGCAGGGACCCACGTCCTATCCTCAGGGCCAAATCCTCTCCAGTGGACCAGGTACTGCAGCACACCTCTAACCCGTCGGGCATCCACCAGCCTTTCTACTTCATACTCCAGTTCCCCCTGTACCAGAGAAGGAGGAGGCGGGTTCTGGGTGGGTAGAACTGGAGTCACATACTTCTTAAGTAAGCTTTTGTGAAAAACCTTGTGGACCTTCCAGGGGTCAGGAAGTGCCAACTTATATGACACCGGGTTGATGACCTGAGAAACAGTAAATGGGCCAATGAACCGAGGAGCAAGTTTCAGGGAGGGAACCTTGAGTCTCAGATTCTTGGAAGACAACAAAACTTGCTCCCCGACTACAAAAGGTGCAGAGATGGTACATCTTTTATTTGCGTATTTACGCAGTTTCTCTTGGGAACCCTGAAGGTTCTTACGAACCTGGGCCCAAACTGTGCACAGTTCCTCAGAGGATATGTCGGCGGCCGGATTGTTCGAGACCACAGGAGTGGAAAGCGAGAACCGGGGATGAAACCCATAGTTACAAAAAAAAGGTGACAATTGGGTCGACGAGTTAACATGGTTGTTGATAGCAAATTCGGCGAGAGGTAAGTAGTTGGCCCACTGATACTGGTTATCAGAGACCAACAGTCGCAGATACTGGATAAGTTCTTGGTTCATTCGTTCCGTTTGTCCGTTACTCTCGGGATGGAAAGCGGAGGAGAAGGACAAATTTACGTTTAGATTTTTACAGAAGGCTCGCCAGAAGCGAGCGACGAACTGAACCCCTCTATCTGACACAATGTCCTCGGGGATCCCATGTAACCGAACAATCTCCTTGATGAACATTTCAGACAGAAGTTTGGCGTTAGGCAACTTGCAAAGCGGAACAAAATGTGACATTTTAGAGAAACGGTCTACTATTACCCAGATGACCGTATTCCCCAGCGAGGATGGCAGATCAGTAATAAAATCCATGGACAAATGGGACCATGGCCTGGACGGAATGGGCAAGGGAAGAAGAGGACCCTCAGGACGTCTCCTGAGATTCTTCCCCCTTGCGCAAACCGGGCACGCGGACACAAATACCCGTACCTCCTTGGCCATGTGCGGCCACCAATAGAGTCTGGATACTAACTCCAGCGTACCCCTGATGCCGGGGTGTCCAGCTAGGACAGAAGCGTGTGTCTCCTCTAACACTTTCAATCTCAGTGACAATGGGACAAATAATTTGCCTTCCGGAAGGGCTTCAGGAGCAGATTGTTGAGCGGCGTGAATGAGAGGTGAAAGGTCGGAGGAGACAGCAGCGAGGACCACCCCAGGGGAGAGAATGCTCTCAGGCTCCGGCTCGGCAGGTTCCGGAGAACCAAAGCTCCTAGACAGGGCATCAGCCTTGACATTCTTAGAACCGGGTCTATAGGTAACAACAAAATTGAACCGAGAGAAGAACAAGGCCCAGCGGGCTTGCCGAGCATTTAACCTCTTAGCGGAATCTAGATAGGTGAGGTTTTTATGGTCTGTGAGTACCGTGATCTGGTGATGGGCTCCTTCCAAAAAATGCCTCCACTCTTCGAAAGCCCACTTAATCGCCAGCAATTCCCGGTTGCCTATATCATAGTTCCGTTCGGTGGAAGAGAACTTCCTAGAAAAATAGGCACACGGTCTAAGGTTGGTGAGAGTGGAGGGACCTTGGGACAGTACCGCTCCCACACCAAACTCAGAGGCATCTACTTCCACCAAAAAAGGGCTGGACAGATCTGGTTGTACTAGGACAGGTGCAGAAGAGAACGCCGCCTTTAGGGTATCGAAGGCCCTCAGAGCCTCAGAAGACCAGGTCCTCACATCTGCCCCCTTTCTGGTGAGGTCCGTTAGAGGTTTAGCCACCACGGAGAAGTCTTTGATGAATTTGCGATAGTAGTTGGCGAAGCCGAGGAAGCGTTGAAGGGCTTTCAACGACCCTGGCTGGGCCCACTCCGTGATGGCTTTCACCTTTTCAGGATCCATCTGGAAGTCGCATGGCGTGATGATATACCCCAAAAATGATATCTTTTGTACCCCGAACACACATTTCTCGAGTTTAGCAAACAGCTTGTTATGTCTGAGTCGAGCTAGTACAGTCAGAACGTGAGTATGGTGACTTGGCAAGTCGGAGGAAAAAATCAAAATGTCGTCTAGATATACAACCACGAACACCCCCATGATATCCTGAAACACTGAGTTCATGTACCCCTGAAAAATGGCGGGGGCGTTACACAATCCAAAAGGCATAACTAGGTATTCAAAATGCCCGAGGGGCGTATTGAAGGCGGTTTTCCACTCATCCCCCTCCCGAATGCGGATGAGGTTGTATGCTCCCCTGAGATCAAGTTTAGAAAACCATCGGGCACCAGCGACCTGGTTGAGGAGGTCAGGAATGAGTGGAAGGGCATACTGGTTTCGGACTGTGATTTTGTTTAGCTCTCTATAGTCGATACAGGGCCGGAGACCCCCATCCTTCTTCTCCACGAAGAAAACCCCGGCACCCACCGGGGATTCTGAGGGCCGGATGTGCCCCTTGGCCAGGCTGTCCTGGATATAATCCCTCATGGATTCTCTCTCAGGAACCGTAACGTTATAAATGCGGCCCTTAGGAAGTTTGGCCCCAGGAATCAAGTCTATTTTACAGTCCCATTCCCTATGAGGGGGCAGAGCTTCAGATAATTGTTTGGAGAACACGTCAGAAAACTCGGAGAGGTAATCTGGTAGGGGGGTCCCCTCGCAGGTGGAGATTCCCACCTTCACCGCACAAAGGTGGTTGGCACAGCGGGGACCCCACTTTACCAGTTCCAACGTGTCCCAATTTACTACCGGGTTGTGCTCCCGGAGCCAGGGGAGGCCTAGGACGACGTCCACAGACAAATCTCTCATCACTAGAAAGGTGCAGGTTTCCACGTGTAAGGCTCCTATCGTAAACCTTACTTCAGGGGTAACCAGATGAACCACCCCTGCTTACAATGGGGTGGAGTCCACTCCTGAAACCAGAATCGGGGTCTCTAAACGTAAAAAAACCCCGGACAGTTGAGCAACGAAATTAAAGTTAACGAAATTCGCCGCAGCCCCAGAATCAACAAAGGCTTGCCCAGTACGGTGGAAAGCATGAAATTCTAGGGTGCAAGGCAATAACATTTTGGATAACACAGGGAGTACCTTAGCTCCTAGACAGTCCTCCCGACAACTGCCTAGGAGCGGGAGTTTTCCTGCCGTGGCTTCTTAGTGCAGGTGGCAATGCGGTGACCCGGCTCCCCACAGTAGAAGCAAAGATTCTTCTTCAGGCGATATTCCCGTCGCTGCTTGGGGTTCATGGCTCCCAGTTCCATGGGCTCGGTGGTGGGAAGTGAGAGAGTCAGGTCAGTAGAAGAAGTGGGCGTGGGGAGTGGAGTGGCCCGAGCGGCGTGTCGGCCCCTCAAACGTCGGTCGGCCCGAATAGCAAGCGTCATGGCTTGCTCCAGGGTTCTAGGCTCTGGGTGGGCCACAAGTAGGTCCTTGAGACCCTCAGACAGACCGGTCAAAAATAAGTCTTTTAGGGCGGCATCGTTCCACCCGGATTCCGTACAATGTTGACGGAATTGGGAACAGTAGTCCTCCGCCATTTTACAACCCTGGCGCAGGGCCAGAAGTTTGGAGACTGCGTAGCCCGCCCGGTCGGGTTCGTCATAAATTTGACCCAGGGCGGAAAAAAAGGCGTCAAGGGATAGTCGGGCTGGAGAGCCTGCTGGTAGCGAGAAAGCCCAATTTTGGGGGTCCCCCCTCAGGCGGGTAATTACAATTCCCACTTTCTGATATTCAGTACCAGAGGAGTGGGGTCGGAGATCAAAGTAGAGCTTGCAGCTCTCTCTAAATGCAAAGAACTGACCTCTCTCTCCAGAGAAGCAGTCCGGCAGCGTGGCTCGGGGTTCTGACATAGTCCCGGGAGCGGAAGGGGGCTGCATGGGACCTGCAGCCGCCACTTGTTCCTGTAGCTGCATGCGGGCGGTTAGGTCCTGGACAAGGTTAGTAAGGACCTGGACCTGGTTCACTAACGCAGCCACGGCCTCCATCGAGGGATTCAAAGTAGCCGGGCGGATGCACGAGTCTGACCTACCTTCGGCCAGTGTTACTGTCAGGACAGTGTCCGGGATATGGGGGTCCCTGATATATCCCGCAACCCCTGTCCCTGCCTACTTGCCCCCCTGGGCTAACCCCCAGGGCGACAACTGGGCGGCGGTCCCTACCCTCACTAGGGAAGCGGGACACGGGAAGACAAACAGACACTGAAGACAAACAACGGTAGAACGGTCAGACAATCCGGGTCGGCAACAGGAGGGTACGCAGTACAGGGGGGTCAGGCAAAAACGTAGTCAAGGTCCAAAAGCAGAGGTCAAGAAAGCCGGGGTCACAAACAGGAGTCAAAAGAATACGCGGGTGCAGCTGGAAGACCAAACTAACACTGGCAAGGCCTGAGAGGAAAACACACCTATTAAAATGCTGTCAGCGCTCCCGCCCCAGAAGCTGATTGGGGCGGGGAGCCTGACAGCAGCAGGGCTAATCAGGGAGGTGCTGGGGGCACGCCCCCAGTCTAGCTGCACAGACAGTTACCAGGGAAGCCAGCCTCGTAGTCAAGCGACTAGAAGCACCAGCTGCCTCCCTAGCAACCCGGCGGCGACCAGTCTTACAGCGGCCCGGGGAGATCACAAGAACCGGGGTACCTCTGCGCCGTGCTCCTGTACCCCGGGTGGCCGGACCGGTGGTGCGGGCACGGCAGCCCCGAGAGTTGCCGGTTCTGACAGCTGGAGGACTACGTGTGACCGTACCCTAGCTGGAGGACTACGTGTGACCGTACCCTAGCTGGAGGACTATGTGTGACCGTACCCTAGCTGGAGGACTATGTGTGACCGTACCCTAGCTGAAGGACTACGTGTGACCGTACCCTAGCTGGAGGACTACGTGTGACTGTACCCTACCTGGAGAACTATATGTGACCATACCCTAGCTGGAGGACTACGTGTGGCCGTATCCTACCTGAAGGACTATGTGTGACTGTATCCTACCTGGAGGACTCTACATCTGACCGTACCCTAGCTGGAGGACTACATGTGACCGTACCCTAGCCAGAGGACTACTTGTGACCGTACCCAAACTGGAGGACTACGTGTGACCGTACCCTAGCTGGAGGACTACACGTGACCGTACCCTAGCTGGAGGACTACGTGTGACCGTACCCTAGCCAGAGGACTACGTGTGACCGTACCCTAGCCGGAGGACTACGTGTGACCGTACCCCAGCTGGAGGACTACGTGCGACCGTACCCCAGCTGGAGGACTACGTGTGACCGTACCCTAGCTGGAGGACTACGTGTGACCGTACCCTAGCTGGAGGACTACGTGTGACCATACCCTAGCTGGCTGGAGGACTACATGTGGCCATATCCTACCTGAAGGACTATGTGTGACTGTATCCTACTTGGAGGACTATGTGTGACCGTACCCTAGCTGGAGGACTACGTGTGACCGTACCCTAACTGGAGGACTATGTGTGACTGTACCCTAGCTGGAGGACTATGTGTGACCGTACCCTAGCTGGAGGACTACGTGTGACCGTACCCTAGCTGGAGGACTACGTGTGACCGTACCCTAGCTGGAGGACTATGTGTAACCGTACCCTAGCTGGAGGACTATGTGTGACCGTACCCTAGTTGGAGGACTATGTTTGACCGTACCCTAGTTGGAGGACTATGTTTGACCGTACCCTAGTTGGAGGACTATGTTTGACCGTACCCTAGCTGGAGGACTACGTGTGACCGTACCCTAGCTGGAGGACTACGTGTGACCGTACCCTAGCTGGAGGACTACGTGTGACCGTACCCTAGCTGGAGGACTACGTGTGACCGTACCCTAGCTGGAGGACTATGCATGACCGTACCCTAGCTGGAGGATGAGTGTGACTTCCTCAGTTCAACAGGATTTAACAATTTTAGTAAACTTTTTGAATGTTGCTCGCTGGATTCTATACGACTTTTTGCACATCTTCGAATTATAAATATATAATTAGGTGCAAATAGAAACCAGACTTTCATAGCAGATTAGCGGTGTCTTCCACTTTCTCATAGCTGTGTATCTAACAGAACAAATATTGACAGGATCCACAAGATAACGCTCTGATGGAGAGAGATAAGACTCCTTCAAACATCGTTGTGAAAATCACCTGCTATGTAACCTAAGTATACTTTTCCAGGTCACGCACCCACGCGTACACATGATGTCATCGCAGCTTACAGTAAATTACAGGAAACTCAGGTTGTCCCCCAATAAATAATCATTTTAGTACAATGAATCATTTAGAACTGAGTCATAAATATGTCCAAGATATTACTTAGCAACCCAGAGATCAGACGGAGCGCCGAGCTTCGGTGGAGACCTGGCGCTGTCACCACCTATTGCAGTGGATGCCTCCTGGCATTTGTCAGCAGCATCATACGGTAATCCCTGATGTCCACCGGCGGAGGAGATGATCCTGAGCGCCTCTCTCCATCTATACAGAACATGTGCACGGCCATCTCTATAGTTATCATTGTGCACAGAGGACCTATCACCAAAAAGGTTTAATAAGTCATTTGTGAATAAATACACCCAAGTGGGAAGTGATTGCTCCAAACTCACCTGCAAATACGGTTGTCTTCTTCTGAAGCCCATTACTGTGCCAGAGCCTAGACTTTCCAGTGGGGACCCAAATCTATTTCACTGCCACACTAACAGGGCCGGCCTCAGGTTAGACCCTGCTGCAGTGTTGGTGTATGAGCCCTCATATAGGCACGTGTCGCAGCTGCTCCCGCTTGTTCCTGTGTTTGCAGTTTATGCTTTGTCTTCAGTTTGCTCAAGTACTTCCAGCTTGGCCCTGAACTTGCTCACTCCTTGGTTCTGCAGACGGCATGTTGTTATCCAACTTCCTGGTGATCAGTCCTTACAGAGTTAATCAGTGCCTAGGTTCCTGCGCAGGGCCGCCCTTCTCAGGGCGAATTCTCTGCTGTTGATAGGCAGGGACTTTCCATCTCCTGCTTCTAGCATAGGGCTAGATCCCCTGGTCACCTTGCATTCTAAGACACACCTTCCAGCATTGAGCATCCGGGTTTCCACAGCTGTCTGTCTGCCCTGCCGGTCTGTTCCATCTACTGGTTGGGCAACACAGTGGATCCACATCAAACCCCTAACATAGTGTCAGACTATACCTGCTCTCTGATTGACCAGAGCTGGTCACGTGCAGATTTTGAAAATCGTATCCACTTTGCTGCTACTATAAATGCTGCGGATTTTCTGCCCAGAAAGTTCTCACAGCACATCTGTATGGACATGCATATAGACCGAGCTGACTAGAATGTATTTGAATTGCGTATTATGCCTGAGATGTATGCGCGTATGATACGCAGGAATTTGCAGGCAATCAAATACATTGCCTTACGCTGTGTAGCTGACATTTGCGTGTATGCGTGGCCCCCGCACGGAAGATCTGTGTATTTTGCTGCCCATAGGGTTGCATTAGCATCCATAGGGCAGCTAAAAGCATGCAGATGAGATTTCTTCCCGGCGTGCGGATCGAGCGTACGGGAGAAAAATAGCAGCATGCTCCATTTTGCTGAGGGTCTCCCGTATGGACAGCTCCCATTAAAGCCTATGGAAGCCGTCCGTATCCGTGGCACAGCTGCAGCTGTTTTTGTGCGGTGCTGCAAATTCGCGGGAGAGCAGGAGTTTAAAAAAAAATGGCTGTACACGGCGCATGCTCCCGGCGTGCCGAGCACATCCACCGCTGGAAGAAAGAAGATCCGGCCTGCACTGAGAAGAGCCCCGCAGCGTCCGGAGAGGTAAGTTTAATGTCTTTTTCCTCCCCACGGCCCCGGACACGCACGGATTTCGCTGCAGGATTCAGCACCGTGCGTGCAGGTGGACATGAAGCCTTATAGTCAGACACTGGATTAGAAATTTGCCTCATCGTTAGACACTTTACACATTGCATCGGTTGGCTTAGTCTGCACCAAAATTTAGTTACAAAGTCTTGGTGCAATTTTGGTACATGATGTTGCAACTTAAGCCACACCTCGCAAAACCCCTTTATGCCTTATTTACATAAAATCCATTCGACATTTTTAAATGTAATGAGACATAAATTCATCTAGTTTAATGTATCTATCGGCTGACATGGCTTGTTAATGAGCGCTGATTGACAAAACAGCATGTTGATTGATGCTTTTAAAGGCTTATTCACATGTCCGTATATATTGGCTGGGTTTTCACGCCCGGCCGATATACGCTGTCCCTTTGTGCAGGGGGAGGAAGCAGGCCGGGAGCAGTGCATTGAGCTCCCGCCCCTTTGCCACTATTTGCAATGGGAGGAGGCGGGATGGGGCGGAACTTAGCTGATGTAAGGCTGTGTTTACACTTGATGTTTTTTTAGGCATTTTAGAGCCACTGCAAGAAAACGCATTAAAAAGCCCATGCATTGTTAAAAACGGCATGCATTTTTTTTTAAGAAACTTTATGACGTTTTTAGTAATGCGCCTTCTTTAAAAAAAAAATGCAGTTTTTGAAACGTGTGCATTTTTTAAATGCGGGTTTTTTTTTGCTGCAGTTCAAAATTGCAACAAAATTTGCCAACAATTTAGAGCAGTCTTACATGGGCAGAAGACTGGTAGTATGGGGACGACCGATCAGTCCCCATACAGATAACATTAGTTGTCAGCCGATCCCGTTTACATGGGTGGGACGTGCTGCCGGTGAGTGAGCATTCTTATGCTTGCATAAAAGATCCAATCAGCCAAGAACAGGGTCCTGTGTACCCCTCTCCTCTGTGGTCCAATCAGAGTTTGTCCATATGTTGACTGATGATCTGGCAAACAAACGTTTGCATGAAATTTTGTGCCCGATCATCAGCCTGTGTAAAAGGGCCTTAAATGGGTTTTCTGGGGCTTAACTATTGAAGACAGTGTAAGGAGGGAGGCCAGGTTCGAGTTAGTGCTGTAATGAGCTCTGTCATAGTCCCTATAGTTATGTAATTTGGATGGTATAAGGGTGACCTCAACTGGCAGTCATGCATTACTGCAGTTTGTGAATTTCTCTATGGAATATTGTATGTGACTTCCCATTGGCTGCAAAAGTCAGGTGGGAAATCTTGAGATCATAAAGAGCTGCAAACTGGAGAGCAATTCCAGTGGTACTGAGCCTTAAGAGAGATTGCATTGCCAGGAGAGAGCACGACCAAAGGAGTGAGGAGTCTACTTGGGGAGCCATAGAGGACAAGTCTTGGAGAATCTGTGGAGCAATATTTGCACAAGAAGGGACGCGGCCGGTGTTTGAGTGGCACCGCTCCATAATGCATCAGAACCAATGGCGCTGAGAGAACAAAGCCGCAGGACTACAGCTAGAGAGACTGCTACAAAGGATTCACATCATCCTGCTGCTCTGAGAATTTGGGTACCCCAACAGATGTCCAAAGACACGTCACCTACATTATGGTACAGAACACTCAGGAGATATGTAAGTGAGGTAGGTCCTCAGGAAATGGACCGATGTGTGTAAGTGAGGTAGGTCCTCAGGAAAAGGCCCGATGTGTGCACATGGGTAGTGACATAAATGCAAGCCTACCAGTTAAAAAAACATGAGCTCAAGCCGACAACAAAGGAACGCACATTCATCCGCCAGTTCTGGACAAGTTATTGGACAACACTTGTGTTACTTTCGGACTGTGGGCGACCACTATTGCTAGGTTGAAACGTTGGGTGGTACTACCACATGTTGTACAGGGAAGTGTGTTGCTGATCTCTAAAACATTTATAAAAAATTGTCACCATCCCCCACTCACGGTAGAGTTAAGCATATTCTGATTTAAAGTCTGATGTCTGATGTTTTTAATTGACTGGAAATCAAATTCCATAGCATTAAAGGGGTTGTCCCGCGGCAGCAAGTGGGGTTAAGCACTTCTGTACGGCCATATTAATGCACTTTGTAATATACATCGTGCATTAAATATGAGCCATACAGAAGTTATTCACTTGCCTTCCCTGCACTGGCATCCCCGTCTCCATGGCTCCGTCTAACTTCAGCGTCTAATCGCCCGATTAGACGCGCTTGCGCAGAAGGGTCTTCTGCCTTCGGCTCGGTCCGGCAGCAGCTGCGTTTTGGCTCCGCCACCCTTCTACGCGTCATCGCGTAGCTCCGCCAAGTCACGTGTGCCGATTCCAGCCAATCAGGAGGCTGGAATCGGCACACATGACGGGGCGGAGCTACGCGATGACGCGTAGAAGGGGCGGAGCCAAAACGCAGCTGCTGCTGGACAGACCCGAAGGCAGAAGACCCTTCTGCGCAAGCGCGTCTAATCGGGCGATTAGACGCTGAAGTTAGACGGAGCCATGGAGACGGGGATGCCAGTGCAGGGAAGGCAAGTGAATAACTTCTGTATGGCTCATAATTAATGCACGATGTATATTACAAAGTGCATTAATATGGCCATACAGAAGTGCTTAACCCCACTTGCTGCCGCGGGACAACCCCTTTAATGCTATGGAATTTGATCTTGATCTTAGCTGCAAGAAGTTCATGATGAGTCGGCACCAGGAAGGGTTTTTATTGCAGCGACTGAACTTCGCCAACGATGATTACACAGGATATAATCAATCTAGTTTTGATGTAGGCCATTGTGAGATGTCCAAGTCTACAGTCGGTGTTTGGGTTGCATAAACAATGTGTTTGCTATCCTGAGTCGATTTTCATGGCAGAATTATACCAGGCGATCACCGGCTTCATTTCTTTCACCAAGCCCAAATCTTCCTGTGATGGCTGCTTCTGGCTGGCTGCCGACTCTGGAATTGAAGTGGCCCATATTGTAAATGATGTCCTTCACAATCTTCAATGGTTTCCTCATCAGCATCAGTTGTTGGGGCATAGACCTGTAAGATTGAGCTGTTCACTGGCTTACCACGTATCTAGATAGCAATGATACAGTCGCTGATTGTTCTAAAACGTTCTACTGCCTTTGAGGTCCACTTGTTTGTAATAAAGGCTACTGGATTCCTCTTGAGTTCCTCCTGTCCGGCATAGTGCAATGTGAAGTCGTTGAACTGAAAATACCCATTACCTGTCCAGTGCAATTCGCTAATTCCAAGAATATCAATGTTAAGTCTTGTCATTTCGTGTTTCACTATGTCCAATTTCCCCAGACTCATGCCACACACATTCCATGTTGCTAGTATGTAAGTTTTGGTACGGCGCAGTCCTTTGCTTTCATCATGAGGGCTTCCCAAGGACTTTCTCCCAGTTGCATCATGAGGAAAACCCTAACTACTTGTACTCAGACCTTGCTCTTCCCCAGAGAATCCTTTGGCCTGGGGGCCTGCCATCGGATGTCATACCTGAATCATTGGAGAGCTCTTTCATAGGGTTTCCAAGGCGAAGTTTTTACCGGGTAGGTTGCCAGGTCTTTCCCTTAACTTACCCATTTGTCCGTACGTGGGTGTGGTGTATATGGATGACTCCTACACGGCTGGGTTGATGTCTACCAGTCTGTTATTAGTGCACATCATTTCTGAACAACGTCCGGTGAAGATCATCCCGGCAGGCGCACAATTTGTAAGTGGGATTCCAATTTTAAAGGGGTTGCCGAGTTGTACCTTTCCATTACAACCACTTCCACACTGAGAAACAGAACAAATAGTCAACAGTGTCCCGCAACACTTCTCGGTCCCTCGCTCCGGACTCTGTTTACAGTTGTAGTCCCGCCCGGTTTACAGGACATCACAGGGGCTGTAGCCAATAACAGAGCTCAGTGATTGATGACGAGATCTGCCATTGGCTGCAGCCCCTGTGATGTCCTGTCAACCAGGCGGGACTGTAGCTGTAAACAGAGTCCGGAGCGGGGGGCCGAGCAGCGTGGCGGGGCACAGCGGGGAGACCTGAGTATATTGTTACGGCGCTGAAACCGGCCGACAAAGCGCGGCGCCGTTCTCTCTGCGAGAGTGTGCGAACCGTAACGGAAAGCGATGGTTTCATGGGATCTTTAGTGATAAAGTCGCAGTCCACCAATTGGGCAACAAGCGTAACGTCAGAATGTGGGGGAGGGGAAACCACCGGTCTACATGGAGCCTATGCGCGACCGCCCCTCCCCCGAGGTAAACGTGTTGGGTGCTACAACCTGTAGAAAGTGTCTGGCTCCTTCTTACTCCTTGAGGACACAATCCCGGGGATTTCGTGCCCGGACGCTACAGATACGGCTTATCCCAGGTGTCATCCTCCAACAAGCTGGACCCCCTCTTTATCATGACGACATCAGAAGTGCGCGGCGACCACCAAACAGATGGATCGGTCGTGCCGCCGGTGACGATAGTGAACTTCTTCCTCGTCCCCCGGACCGTACACCTTGTGATTCGGGTCTACGTGCCCTCCTTACCGCCTGCCATGATCTGCGACATCCCAGACCCCATTGCATCAGTCAGCTGTGATCCGCTACACGTATGGCAAGGACCTGACTACCGGCTCCACGTGTGTCCGGTGACCACGGGGGGCGCACTCACACCTCTGATGTTGTGCAACAAAACTTTTTGAGTTTCCGTTTCCATTGTAATCAGCTTTCTATATCGCAGCGCCATTAAAAGCGGGAGACACGAGGGGCGACCGTTCGTAACGGCCTGCCACGCCGCGCCCCATTTCTCTTCCTTATTACGCCCTCCATATATCTACAGGTATATTATGGCGCGGGTCCGTATTAAAGTTTAGTTGCCACAAGCTACCCCTCTATCGTTACATGGGCATCGATACGGGCACCACTTAGGGCCGAGTCCCCGATGGGCCGGAGCCCCTCCGCTCCCAGGATGATGGTCCCACTGGAAGTAGTTGTTCTCTTCCTGGCCGAGGAGGGAGGGGGTGCGAGTGCAGGAGGAGGAGATGAGGATGCAGCCTTGGATTTGCTGTCCTGGAAGAGGAGGAGATCCATCTGCAGGGCTGCTGCTGCTGCTTTAGATGTGTGTGAGATCTGCCTGCACTCCCCAGCAGCCTCAGCCTCTCGGCTCCTCGCTGCCCCCCTCGCCCTGACTCTCATTCCTTGCAGCACACATTGGATTACTGCTCCTCAGCACTGGATGGATTTCGCATCGCCCCGGATGGATTGATGTCTCCGCATGCCGTCGCCTTGGAGCCGGTGATGCAACAGCCAGACCCCCGCTTCCTCCCGGCTCTGGATGTCACCTGCAGGGAATGAGGAGACCCCAGCCTGCAGCAGGGGTGGGGACCCCCCGCTCTATTAGGGATGCTGTGATTGTGGTAGAGGAGGAGGACGCCCTCGTCTGCCTTTACTGACATTCTGTCTATTAATTGCTTCGGGGGACGATCTGATAGCGGCAGCTTCGGGCCTGGCAGGAGGAGGTGGGGAGACTGAGCTCTGCGCTCCCTCTCAAGATGTCAGCCAGGACGCCATTGCCGACAGTGAACGAGCGGGACACAGAGAATGTGAGTAGCCCTACGGGCGAGTCCACTGTGATGGCGCGGAGGGGGGCGGGAGGAGGAGGGAGGCTATCTAAGGGGGTTCTTTGGGACTAAATGGATTGTTGGGGGAAAGCAGAGGAGGGGGCTGTACCATAGGGTGATCACAGGGGAGCCGGTAAAAAGGGCGACGTGGGGGCACTGGCCATTAACCCCCTCTCTCCCGGGCGGCAGTGGAATCTTCCGGTTTACCTCAGCTTGGATGTGTTCTAACAATATGGTGTCCTTCTCTCACAGCCCATGTGCAGAGTGTGTAGGGCTGCTGAGGTGGCCGCAAGCCTGGGGTCTCCCGTACACAAGCCATCAGGTCTCCCATACAGAAGCCATCAGGTCTCCCATACTCAAGCCTGGGGTCTCTCATACAGAAGCCATCAGGTCTCCCATACTCAAGCCTGGGGTCTCCCATACAGAAGCTGTCAGGTCTCCCATACAGAAGCCATCAGGTCTCCCATACAGAAGCCATCAGGTCTCCCATACAGAAGCCATCAGGTCTCCCATACACAAGCCTGGGGTCTCCGATACACAAGCCTGAGGTCTCCCACGCACAAGCCTGGGGTCTCCCACGCACAAGCCTGGGGTCTCCCACGCACAAGCCTGGGGTCTCCCACGCACAAGCCTGGGGTCTCCGATACACAAGCCTGGGGTCTCCGATACACAAGCCTGGGGTCTCCCACACACAAACCTGGGGTCTCCCACACACAAACCTGGGGTCTCCCATTCACAAGCCTGGGGTCTCCCATTCACAAGCCTGGGGTCTCCCATACACACAAGCCGCCGGTCTCCCATACACAAGCCGTTAGGTACCGCGACAAGCACACTGATCATTTGGACAAAATGACCCTTAATAAAAGCGATTAATCAGCAAATAATTAGTATTCAAAAGTGCTGTGATTGCGCTCATAAAGGGAATGATACTTTGGTCAAAAATGGATGATAATCGCCAAATCTGTGGTAATACACAAGTAACTCTGGTGCCGGACACGTGTGCCCTATAATGGACGCGCCTGCGGTGGCGATAAGCTGTGCCACCGAACTTACTGAGAACGCTGAAATCGGTCTGGAACTTTATACGGCGGCGGCGTCAGACGGGGTGAACATGCCGGTCGTTATCGTTGCCAGTAGAGAATTGATAATCGGGCAACAATACCCGGTGCGCCCGGCTTTTACTGTAATGGATATTTTATCAGAGCGCTCGCCGGGACGCGGAAGGGTATTGAAACGCTTGTTCCAGGGAGAACATTTATCGGAATGCTCGCTCAGAAGGAAATATGGGAACGTTCGATCTGAAGGAAATGCGCATTAGAATGGCGGCTCTGACGGGAACACATTGGAACGCTTGTTGTGAAGGGAACACAAACTGAACCGCTACTCTGAAAAAAAGGTTCCTCTGAAGGGAATCTGTACGGCAGCGCTAGTGCTGAAGACTCATTGGAACAGTTCTGAAGGAAACGTATATGGAAATGTACATTCTTATGGGCGGCGCGTGGGAGCGCTCGTTCCGAAGGGGCTGCGTATGGAAGCGCTCATCCTGAAGGGACCACTGGTGGTGGGAGCGCTCGTCCCGAAGGGGCCGCGTGTGGGAGCGCTCGTCGCGAAGGGGCCGCGTGTGGGAGCGCTCGTCGCGAAAGGGGCCGCTCAGGAAGGACGCCGCTCAGGGGGGGGGGCCGCTCGTTGCGAAGGGGACGCCGCTTGTTGCGAAGTGGCCGCTCAGGGGGGACCGCCCCCCGTTGCAAAGTGGCCGCTCAGGGGGAACCGCCCCTCGTTGCAAAGTGGCCGCTCAGGGGGGACCGCCCCTCGTTGCGAACAGGCCGCTCAGGGGGTACCGCCCCTCATTGCGAACAGGCCTCTCAGGGAGGACTGCCCCTCGTTGCGAACAGGCATCTCAGGGAGGACCGCCCCTCGTTGCGAACAGGCATCTCAGGGAGGACCGCCTCTCGTTGCGAACGGGGCCGCTCAGGGAGGACCGCCCCTCGTTGCGAACGGGGCCGCTCAGGGGGGACCGCCCCTCGTTGCGAACGGGGCCGCTCAGGGAGGACCGCCCCTCGTTGCGAACGGGGCCGCTCAGGGGGGACCGCCCCTCGTTGCGAACGGGGCCGCTCAGGGGGGACCGCCCCTCGTTGCGAACGGGGCCGCTCAGGGGGGACCGCCCCTCGTTGCGCTCAGGGGGGACCGCCCCTCGTTGCGAACGAGGCCGCTCAGGGGGGACCGCCCCTCGTTGCGAACGAGGCCGCTCAGGGGGGACCGCCCCTCGTTGCGAACGGGGCCGCTCAGGGGGGACCGCCCCTCGTTGCGAACGGGGCCGCTCAGGGGGGACCTCCCCTCGTTGCGAACGGGGCCGCTCAGGGGGGACCTCCCCTCGTTGCGAACGGGGCCGCTCAGGGGGGACCTCCCCTCGTTGCGAACGGGGCCGCTCAGGGGGGACCGCCCCTCGTTGCGAACGGGGCCGCTCAGGGGGGACCGCCCCTCGTTGCGAACGGGGCCGCTCAGGGGGGACCGCCCCTCGTTGCGAACGGGGCCGCTCAGGGGGGACCGCCCCTCGTTGCGAACGGGGCCGCTCAGGGGGGACCTCCCCTCGTTGCGAACGGGGCCGCTCAGGGGGGACCTCCCCTCGTTGCGAACGGGGCCGCTCAGGGGGGACCTCCCCTCGTTGCGAACGGGGCCGCTCAGGGGGGACCTCCCCTCGTTGCGAGCGGGGCCGCTCAGGGGGGACCTCCCCTCGTTGCGAGCGGGGCCGCTCAGGGGGGACCTCCCCTCGTTGCGAGCGGGGCCGCTCTGGGGGGACCTCCCCTCGTTGCGAACGGGGCCGCTCAGGGGGGGATCGACTTCTGAAGGGAACATGTAGGGGAATGGTCATTCTGATGGAAATGATTCTAAAGAGCGATAATTCTGAAAGCAACACATGGCTCTGAAGGAAGTGCGTAGAGAAAAGCTTGTTCTTAAGGGAACTTGTACAGCAGCACTAATTTTGAGGGGGAACTTGTAGAAGAGCTGTCACATATGGAAAGCTCTTGTTCTGGAGGAAATGTGTATGGGAACGCATTTGGGAGCGCTCTTCCTGAAAGGAACTCAAATGGAAAAACTAATTCTAGCTCTGAAGGAAGCATGTATGTATGGGAAGGCTCGCTTTGAAGGCCAAGCACATATTTTTCTGAAGTGAATGCTTATGGAAACGTTCTTTCCAAAGCAAACCTATACTCCGAGTCAGGGGCGCACGGGTCGGCTCGCTCCGAGTCAAGGGCGCGCGGGGGCGGCTCGGTCAGGGGCGCGCGGGTCGGCTCGGTCAGGGGCGCGCGGGTCGGCTCGGTCAGGGGCGCGCGGGTCGGCTCGCTCCGGGTCAGGGGCGCGCGGGTCGGCTCGCTCCGGGTCAGGGGCGCGCGGGTCGGCTCGCTCCGGGTCAGGGGCGCGCGGGTCGGCTCGCTCCGGGTCAGGGGCGCGCGGGTCGGCTCGCTCCGGGTCAGGGGCGCGCGGGTCGGCTCGCTCCGGGTCAGGGGCGCGCGGGTCGGCTCGCTCCGGGTCAGGGGCGCGCGGGTCGGCTCGCTCCGGGTCAGGGGCGCGCGGGTCGGCTCGCTCCGGGTCAGGGGCGCGCGGGTCGGCTCGCTCCGGGTCTGGGGCGCGCGGGTCGGCTCGCTCCGGGTCTGGGGCGCGCGGGTCGGCTCGCTCCGGGTCTGGGGCGCGCGGGTCGGCTCGCTCCGGGTCTGGGGCGCGCGGGTCGGCTCGCTCCGGGTCTGGGGCGCGCGGGTCGGCTCGCTCCGGGTCTGGGGCGCGCGGGTCGGCTCGCTCCGGGTCTGGGGCGCGCGGGTCGGCTCGCTCCGGGTCTGGGGCGCGCGGGTCGGCTCGCTCCGGGTCTGGGGCGCGCGGGTCGGCTCGCTCCGGGTCTGGGGCGCGCGGGTCGGCTCGCTCCGGGTCTGGGGCGCGCGGGTCGGCTCGCTCCGGGTCAGGGGCGCGCGGGTCGGCTCGCTCCGGGTCAGGGGCGCGCGGGTCGGCTCGCTCCGGGTCAGGGGCGCGCGGGTCGGCTCGCTCCGGGTCAGGGGCGCGCGGGTCGGCTCGCTCCGGGTCAGGGGCGCGCGGGTCGGCTCGCTCCGGGTCTGGGGCGCGCGGGTCGGCTCGCTCCGGGTCTGGGGCGCGCGGGTCGGCTCGCTCCGGGTCTGGGGCACGCGGGAAATGCCTGTTCTGAGGCAGAGGCGTGAGGGATCGCTTGAGGAGCTCCACTAATCACAGGAAGTGTATGCCATCCTCCATTTCCCGCTGTCTTTGGGCTTTTTTTCAGCACAATGTCCTAATATTAACCCTTTCCTATTGTCAATATCTGGGCAACATCAAAGGTCAAGTCATTAATTTTCATCTGCAACCACTATTAGAGATGGTTTTGATAAACCTACTGTCATCTTGAGGAATTCTTCAGGTTGGGTGACTTTCTCCTACCTGAAACAGTTACCCTCTCCGGTACCTGAGCTTCTGCGATTTAACTAATGCAAGTCCCCCGAGAAATATGATTAAACTATTGTCATCCATGCTGCCTTTTAATTAAACCATGTAGTGAAGGTAAATGGATGACATAGTTAAGACCCCCCTCCGAGGTGACAGCATGCTGCTTGTCATGAGTGATACCAGTCTGTACCCATCCCGTTAATTAACCCTTGCAGAGGCATTTTTTAAGTGGATTTTAGGAAACTATGTAATTTGGTGAACACACCCATGTCTGCAAGAAGAGAAGAGCTGCGTATGGATTGTTGCATTAATTACCTGTAATGAGGATTGTTTTCTTGGGGGATTTCCTACATTTGCTCCACAGGATCCTTTGTTGCCGTTATGAGGTATACGTACGCTGGGCTGGTGTTCGTTACGGTGGTCCAGCGCAGATGTTTGCGTTGTACAGTATTGCATCAGGAGATGCACGATATGCAGTCTATAGGATTGCATCATGAGCATTGCTGCGAAGAACAAAAAAAAGCGTGCCCCGAGGCGTCCTCCTATGTATTTGTCTAGGCGACAGAAGTTGAAATACGAAGCAGAAGACATGTACGGGGCCTTTCGTTGATTTTCAGATAGTCTCTCCTTTGTTCGTACATCATGAGGAAATTACATCACTCCGTTGGCCTCCTACAGTCGCCGCTTATCTCTCAAATTCCTGAATTCATTTCGCCCGTCAAGTACCTGCAAGACCCTTTCGCCTCATTCTTGTGCTTTCCATGTCCGTTGTCCTACCGGAGGGGTGATATGGAGTGTGATCTTGTGGCTCAACGCTATAATTATGGGTTTTGTTGTCGATGGGGATTTGACAAGAATTCTCTGATTACGTTCTTTACTGTTGCGTGCTATCAGTTTGGTCTGGTTTTTGGCTTGTGTTTTACGGTTGCGATGTCGGCGAGGCTCTGTGAGTTTGCAGCTGGTAGTCTGTAACCATTCTGATATTTCTATAGATCGTCCTACCAGCTATATATAGGGTTTCGGCAATGATGCAATGCATTTTTTTCTAGCCTCCAGACGTCTTGGAGGAGTAACCTGTGGAGGTTTCTTCTGAGAATGACTGAAAAATTCAGCAGGATTCTGTAGATTTCTATCGGCATGTTGGAGGTCACAGAAGTCGCGGTCCTTGAGCTGAGACTCGGATCGATGTAAATGTCGAACGGGTCACACTTGTAGGTTTACGTTGGGTTGTCGGTGATATACCTACAAGACGTATCATAATAGTGTAATGGATTGGAGATCGGCAGCCGGAAACCAGACAGATACTGAGAATCGGACTGACCACACAAGTTAGACATCTGTCAGCCGAAAGACCAACAGCTATTCTTTCTGCCCATACACATGCGGCTCGGCCTTTCATGTGTCCTCAATGGAGAGAGGACTTATGCCCCTTTTACACCAAAAAAGAATCAAACGATTCCCGTTTGCCCAAACGAACAAGCTGGTGACGTCATCACTTCTGGCCGTAGCTTATCTTCTCTGAGAGCAAAACGATCCATCAGGTTGAAATTCAACATGCCTTATCCTTCCTTCTTTCAGCATCTGCCATAACGGATCATCATGTACACATTAATCAGTCACTTAGTCTCTCTGAAATCTACGGGTTCGGCCAACATTCATCTAATGTGTGTGGCCAAAAAAAGTTGTTCCCTATCTACAGGATAACGGATAACTATATAATCGGTTGGGGTCCCAGATGACGAGTACAGGGGTAAAAAATAATAAAAAAAAAAAATCTTGTTATTTGTATAGCACCAACGTATTCTGCAGCGCTTTCAGGTAATTTATTTATTACCCCCCACCAAGCTGGGTATTCATTTTACCGACCTCGGAAGGATGGAAGGCTGAATCCACCTTGAGCCGGCTACCTGAACCATGCAGGGATTGAAGTTGCAACCTTCACGCATTTCTGCTGCCTTAACACGCTGCGCCACACAAGGCTCTGAAGATCCTCAAAAGAATAGAGTGGTGGTCTCGCAAGCACACTACCACACCATTTCAGTGGGATTGTTAGAGATAGCCAAGCACTTGAAGTCCGCTATCTCTGGCAATGAAATAAATAGTGTGTGGTGCACATGCTGGACTACAGCTCTGTTCATTCGGGGGCCTTCATATCTGTTATGTAACTCAGACTCTGCAGAGGCAGGGTCTAATAGGCTAACAGGAAGATGTCACAGGTATAATAGGATGCATTACATAATATACTACCCTAGTGATCAAATGATCGTATCTTCCAAGTCCTCCAGAGGACCTAAAAAACTGTGTCAATAAAGTTAATTATTTAAGTCCAGTTAAAGCAAAAAAAATTGCACATTTTTCCTCTAAAAAACCCTTTTCAAATGGATAAAATACTACGAGACTTTTTAAAAGAGAAGCACATAGTAGGTGTTACCATGTTACCATGACGATACTTTATTTATCTCTTGGTGAATGCTATATGAATAAAGTTAAAGGGATTCTATTATTAGAAAAAAAGATTCTATACTTCCCTATTCCTCCCCGTCAGACTTCTTACCACATCTTCTCCTGGCTCCTCCAGTCCCCCGGGTCACCTCACCTCCAGCCCGCCGGATCATCATCTTCCTGTGACGTTACGTACATTCTTGGCATTCTGCTTCCGGCAGGTTAGTGTACCCGGTCACTAGTGACGTAGCGTTCACTGCCTAGCGGGAAATGCCAACTCCTATGTCGGGCTATTGCCTAGACTGCGCTAGTGCGCTGTCTTGCCGCGAGTGTTCATATACTATTGACGCAAAACACTGCGCATGTGCAGTCACGGCGATAGGCCGGCAGAGGATTCAGCATTCCCTGCTAGGCAGTGAACACTACGTCACTAGTGACCGGGTTCACGGACCTGCCGGAAGGAGACTGCTGAGAATGTAGGCTACATAACAGGAAGAACAGGATGCGGCCGGTGAGGAGGTGACCCGAAGGACCGGAGGAGCCAGGAGAAGATCGGCGAGGAGAAGATGTGGTAAGAAGACTGACGGGAGGAATAGGCAAGGATTGATATATTTTTTAACTGATAAAACCCCTTAAGCGGCTTTACACACAGCGATGTTCTGGAAACACACTTGCAGTTTTTGATCCAAAGCCAGAAGTGGATCCAGCCGGATGGGGAAGTAGAAGTCCTTCCTTTTTACTTTTTTTTAATCCACTTCGGGCTTTGGCTCAACTAACTGCATCAAAAACTGCAAGAACATTTTCCAAAAACTGTTGTGTGAAGCCACCCTAAAGCACAAAATCGTCCGTTCCTAAGGGGTTCTGACTCTTATAAGAACCCCTTCCTACAGGGCTGTTACTCTGTCAGGTACCTGCTTTTAGGATCTGTATTGGCAACCACATTGGTTGCCTCGCAGTCTTCCTAATGAGAGCGGGACTCAAGTGTTTCTAATTGTGATTGGGGTAACTACGCCTTTTTACATTCAAGAGCCTTTTCTTGATTTTTTTTTTTTGTGTTCTGCATCATTTTCACTATTTCTAGGACGCTCAAGAATACTTATGTAAACAGGAATAGTACATTTCGGCCACTTAGACTTTGCATTGCAAAAGTCTTTTCAAGGGTCTCTTCAATGTGGAGTAGGTCACATGATCTCTGGATCGGGCTCGGACACACATGCCGGTTTACCTCTTGTGAATTATGGTATGACATGTATTAATGACACTGGAGACCGCTGTCAGAAACCTTGCACCTCACACCTTTAAAGGTTAGCAACGGGCCAAGAGAGCGTCCTTCATATTGATTGACTTGGCACAGCTGAGGCCCTAAGGATTATTATTTTAGAGTCCTGCGACATTTTCTGCACCCGTAGCGGAGGACTGAAACTCTTAGTCTGGTGTTGGAAACCATTTTTGAACATACCGTTAGGGGATTCTGAGTTCATACGTGTATTCGGGATGTCCATCAAATAGCTGAAGTCCACAATGGCTACAAGGCATGTTTCTTGCTTTGAAGGACCCGGCCTGTCCATGCAGCCTATTGATTACAGAGTTAGATTTTGGGGTAGTTTTTTATTGCACTTTTACTTTTTTTTAATTCCCAACGAAGGTGACAAAAAGCTTGGAAAATTGCAAGAAAATAAATGTGTGACTTGTTGCGGTTTGTTGCGTTGCAGTTCTACGTACGTTGTGACTCCGCTCTTTTGGCCCTTTTACAAGGGTCGTGCTCCTGCGAGATTCTGAATGATCGCCATCCTGTGTAAACGCATGCAGCGACTGAACATGCGCAGTTTTCCTTGTTTCATTTTTTCCCCATAATTCCCCGCTCTGTCACGTAGCGACATTGCGTATAAACGCCGCACATGCGCACTGTAATTGTACATGTACACTGTTTATTACGCTCCCATAGACAACAGTAGGGCTCCATCGTGCGTCATACGCTGTGAAATTGAACATGTTGCTTTCTTTTTCACGCAATTAATCTATGCAAGTACGAATAGATCGATGTAAATCCGTGTACTTTCATTGACTCCATTCACCGTGTATTATGCGCGCGTATATTGCACGCGTAATATGCAATGAAGTTACACTCGTGTGAGCCCGGCCTCTCTGTGAGCGATGCCAACGATTCTCGCTCCTGCGTAACAGCATCACTGGGACCCGTTGTCCGGCATCATTTACCCGAAAGCTAATCCCATGTAAAAGGACTATTAGTCAAAAACAAATCGCGCCCCTAGAAGAAGTTGTCATTCTTGCTGCAAAACTCAGCATGCGGCTCCATCTCAGGCAGATCTGTAAATGATGAGAGTTGTGGTGATCAGATGGACGGTCTTGTCATCGGAGGCCCTAAAAGTGGTTCCCCCCTTGGCCTATAAGAGGCTCTCAGAGGCTCCTTGTGTGCAGTTGCCTCTTCTTCCACTTGTAGAGCTTGTTGGCCACTAGGGGCGCATTATTGGGATGGGAGAAGCTGGAGGGTCGTACCGATGAATTGTCCCCCACCGACCGTTCTGACCAGACTGTTAGGAGGTGTTCGTATCACATCTTGTATCCAAGCTAGAGGTGGTACAACAGGGTACTAGAGCCTCCATGCCTGCCCGTATCACATCTTGTATCCAAGCTAGAGGTGGTACAACAGGGTACTAGAGCCTCCATGCCTGCCCGTATCACATCTTGTATCCAAGCTAGAGGTGGTACAACAGGGTACTAGAGCCTCCATGCCTGCCCGTATCACATCTTGTATCCAAGCTAGAGGTGGTACAACAGGGTACTACAATGGAAGCCGGCCACGCGTTTTTCCGCGACAATTAGATCATGCCGTGATTTTTTTCATGCTGCGGTAGTATTCCGCAGCGTGAACATTGAAAGGCAGAAAGCTATTAGGTTCAATAGAAACGTGGCAGAAATCCGTCCGTGGGAATTAGCCCTAAAGGTCCCATATATAGGGGGAGTACTTTACAAAAGTCTTAGGCAGGTCTGTAAAGTGCTGCAGCAGAAGAATGCTTTCAGAAATAGAAGGGTTCATGTCTGTCAAATAACAAAATGCAAAGTGACTGAACAAAAGAGAAATCTACATCAAATCGAAATTCAGTGTGACCACCCTTTACCTTCACAACAGCATCAGTTCTTGTAGGGACACTTGCACACAGTTCTTGAAGGAGCTCGGCAGGGAGGTTGTTCCAGACATCTTGAGGACTAAGCTCAGATCTTCTGTGAATGGGGCTCGCTCCAATCCTTCTGTCTCTTCATGTAACCCCAGACAGACTGGATGATGTGAGATCAGGACTCTGTGGGGCCAAATCAGCACTTCCAGGACTCCTTGTTCTTCTTTACGCTGAAGATAGTTCTTAATTACATCGGCTGGACGTTGGGGGTTGTTGTCCTGCTGAAGAATATATTCACAGTCAATCAGTTGCCTACTATTTTTGATCAAAAATTCCTGCAGCATGTTTCCACACCTACCTAAAACTTTTACACAGCACTGTATATGGAAGTAGATGTTGCCTGAACTCGCCACTTTCAGCATGATTGGACCACATTGTATATGGGGGTCACTATACTCTCCCCAGTGAGCACATGGTGGGTTGGGTATGGAAGGATTGGACATATTGGATTTCAATATGCCTGATCCTTTGGCTCCGTGGGAGATAAGCTGCTGCCAAAGCTGCCTGGCAGCACTTTATTCCCCTCTTCACAATAAATAACCAAACTCAGCCGAGAGAAGTCGGGAGAACAGTTGTAGACCAAATGAGTGCCTGTCTGATAGCTATCTTAAAGGGATTTTACCACCAGAGTTATCCCCTATCCTCTGGATGGGGAACAAATGTCTAATAGCTGGTGTCTGTTCACTAGGAGCCCCAGCAAACCTGAGAAAGGCACCCCCCAATTGCCCCACATGAATGGAGCTTTGATGTGCATTTGTGACTACCGCTTCATTCACATCTATGGGATGGAAAAAAGAGTGCCGAGTGCACTGGCCTCTGCCTGTCCCATAGAAGTGAATGGAGCAGTGAATGAACGAGTGCATCGCTGCTTCATTTACATGGGGGTGCTGTTCTCGGGAACGCTGGGGGTCCAAGTGGGTGGGCCCCCAGCGATTAGACATATATGCTATATTCTGTAAATAAGGGATAAAGGTCTTTGGTCATAAAACTCCTTTAAAGGGGTCGTTTGGGACTTTTACTATTGATGTCCTTCAGGATAGGTTGACAATAGTTGATTGGTGGGGGCTGGCCATTTGGGATCCCAGCTGATCACAAGGCCTGCTTGTCAGTGTAAATAGCCCTGGAAGCAGATATCAGCATTGCAGCAGCTCTGGTAGGTACTACAGGCACCGCTACCATTGAAATCAGTGGGAGGTGTGCCTGCAGTACCAACCCGGGCAGCTATAATACGGACAGCTCTATCTGCTTACAGTGCAGTTTGAACTGACAGCGGGCCGGGAATCAGCTGATAGCGGTGCAGTTCCCTGATAGCGGTCCTGGATGGTACTATTGTATCTTGTCTCCACCACAAAAATTGGTGGAGACCGGGGATACAGCTGTGGGAGGTATATAGTATGACCACAGCTGCTGATTGGCTTGGCTTCTGCTTGGGCAGTTCGGTATGTGAGCTCCCTGATGCTGCAGGGAAGCAGGGACAGGGCACTCTGCAAGCGGCAGGGTGGTTGGCACTGACAGCAGCATAGATGGGCGGCCAGCCAGTGGGGACAGGGCAGGAAAGTGTGACAGGAGCGGGCCGCGAAGGGTGTTCGCCAAAGTCAGAGATGGTAGGGCAGTGGGTCCGGAGATGATGGCAGGGCAGCGGGGTGGACAGGGAACGAAGCATCGGGGTGGTCGGCACTTAGAACAGCAGAGATGGGAGGCCAGCGGGCCTAGGGAAGTGTGACAGCAGTGGCCCTCGAAAGCAGCAGCAGTGGAGTGGTCAGCACAGAGAGCAGCGGAGAGAGGCAGCCAGCAGGGACAGGGCAGGGAACTGTGACGGCAGCGGCCGCAGCAAAATGGGCTTTTCCAGCCAGAAAACCAAGAGAAAAGATGGCAGCGGGCTGGCTGGAGAGGGGACACAGCATCAGGGTGGTCGGCACTCACAGCAGTGGAGATGGCAGCCAGAGTCTGGAGGGGAGAAGATGAAAGCGGAGACCCGGAACCGATGGCTGGCAGGGCAGCGGGGATAACTAGCCAATCAGCAGCTGTGGGCGTCACCTGCATCTCAACACAGCTCACCCATCTCTCCACCCTTTGCTTCCGGTGGAAACAAGATGCAATAGTACAGTCCTGGACTACCCCTTTAATTCTATCGGGGTCTTGGACTGGTTTCACAATGTCAAGGAGTTTAGGACTCAGTGCCGGTCCGTGATGGAATCCTGCTGATGTTTCTGGGTTTTGTGTAATGTGGGAGAGGAACATGATGGATGTCGACTGATTCCGTTAGCTACAGCTTACCACGGAGCTTCAGTGAGGATTCCCCGTCCATAAATCATTCAGAGACTTTCTGACAGAGAATTTCACAAACTTTCCTAAAGTCGCGTCTGCCAGATACGGAGGGTCGGATCGCGCAATTATCTTGTAATTGCCCAAAGGCGGGTACTAATTGTTAAACTGGATCTCTGCCCAGAGCGCAGCTTCCCTGCAGAAACGGCTCACCTGATGGCTGTTATCTGTCTGGGTCACGTATGAGATAAGGCCGCACTCACCGCCGTATCCGCCGTTTACAGGGAATCTTTTTACTTTTGCTGCGCAAAACCCCGGCTACATTGTCGCAGCTTCGCAATGCGTTTTATTTGCAGGTAGAATATGTTAAACAATTGTAAAGCTGCACCCGCTTGCGACTGATTTCACCGCAGTGCCGCCGCTCCAAATAATTTGGCACCTGATGATTAACCCCTTAAGGACACGGCCCTTTTTTCCTTTTTCGAATTCTCCTCCCCAATTTAAAAAAAAAAAAAAAAAAAATCATAGCTTTTATTTATCCGTGGGCGCAGCTATTTAATATAGCATATAATGTACTGAAAAACTTTCAAAAATTTCTAAGTGGAGTAAAAAAAAACAATTTCGCCATCTTTGCGGTGACATTTTTTCACACAGTACATACTATAGGAAAAATTGCGCAACTTTATTCTGCAGGTCAGTACGATTATGATAATATGAAATTTCGGGTTTTTTTTTTTTACTCTACTTAGGCTGGATTTACATGGGCGTATGCGTTTTAACGGTCGCACACCTGGCGCATATATGCCGAGCCCGCAATGCCGTTGGGCGAGAAGAGACAGTTTAGCTCTGCTAAGCTGTCTCCTCCTTCCCTCCCCCTCGTTGGCTTTCTGCAAGATGGGGCTGCAGTTAGTTTGCTGAGCTCCCGCCCCTTGTCAGCAGCCAGTAGCCTCTCCGCCCCTTGCCGGCTGTGTGCAATGGGAGGGGGTGGGACGGGGCAGTAGTTTGTTGCTAAGCTCTATCCCGCCTTCTCCCATTGCTGGCTGCTGACAAGGGGTGGAGAGGGGGCAGGATGAGGCAGGAGCTTAGCAATTAGCTACCGCCCCCTCCCATTCCAAACAGCTGGCAAGGGGCGGAGAGAAGGATCGTGGGATTTTAGCAGTCACACCGCTAAACTCCTTCCCACCTCCCTTCTCCGTCAGCTGTCATAGGCCCCTATAAGAGTCTATGCAGCTGCCGCTGGAGTAAAAGCACCTGGCCGAAATACGCTACACCCATGGGAGCTGATTGATACATTGTAAACCAATGTATCAGAGGGGCAGCATCTATCGGCCGGGCGTGAAAGGGTCACCGATATATGCTCGTGTGAATCCAGCCTTAAAAAAATTTAATCTTTGAAAGAACATATTTTCTGCCGCCATTTTCTGAGTGCCGTAACTTTTTTAATCTTTTTGTCGATGGAGTTCTTTTATCCGGGACATCTTTTGCTTTCTATTGGTACAATTTTGGGGTACATATGACTTTTTGATCACTTTTTATTAAACTTTTTTCTTGGAGACTGGGTGACCAAAAGAGTGCAATTCTGGCATTGTGTATTATTTTTTTCTGCTGACGTTCACCATGCAGGATAAATAACCCATTATTTTGATGGATTGGACTTTTACAGATGCAGCGATACCAAATAGGTTTTCTGTTTTTTTGTTTTGATTTTTTTTATTATGAATATGGGAAAAAGTGAGGGAGTTTGCACTTTTAATAGTTTTTGCACCTTTAGTTTTTATAATAATAAAAAAACTTTATTTTTCATTTACTTTTACTTTCCTTTTTAGTCACCATGGGGGATTTGAACTTGCAATAGTTTGATTGCATATACCATATACTGCAATACTTAAGTACTGAGGTTTATGGTATTTGTGTGGGCATTCTATTAGGACATGCAATAGGCCTGTCCTAGTAGGCAAAAATACATGGCATCATAAAGGCAGCCCAGATGGGATGGGGGGCATTTAAAGGTGTAACACCTACAGTATACGGAGCAGGGTCTGTACAGATCACGCTCCATACAAACCCTGACGCTGTAAGGCGTACGCGTATATGTATGCCCAAAAGTGTTAAAGGGATTGTGCAGAATTAAAAAAAAACAAGTCTGCTTTCTTCCAGAAATGGCGTCACACCATACTTAGAATCATAGAATGGTAGAGTTGGAAGGGACCTCCAGGGTCATCGGGTCCAACCCCCTGCTTAGTGCAGGATCACTAAATCATCCCAGACAGATATTTGTTTGAACACTTCCATTGAAGGAGAACTCCCCACCTCCTGTGGCAACCTGTTCCACTCATTGATCCCCCTCACTGTCTAATCTCTAATCTGTGTCTCCTCCCTTTCAGTTTCATCCCATTGCTTCTAATCTTTCCTTGTTTCCTTCCATCTTGGTAACTCTTCTTGCTCCAGTTTGTCTATGTCTTTTTTTAAAGTGGGGTGCCCAGAAATGGACCGAGTATTCCAGATGAGGTCTGACTAAGGAAGAGTAGAGGGGGATAATGACCTCACGTGATCTAGACTCCGTGCTTCTCTTAATACATCGCAGAATTGTGTTTGCCTTTTTGGCTGCTGCATCACATTGTTGACTCATGTTCAGTCTATGATCTATTAGTTGCTGCTACTTAGCCCAATTCCTCCCATTCTGTATGTGCTTTTATCACTTTTCTTGCCCAGATGTAGGACTTTGCATTTCTCCTTGTTAAATACGATTCTGTTGGTCGCAATACCAGACACAACCAGTGGAACATGTGGTGCTGTTTTTGGAAGAAAGCAGCCAGGTTTTTCTAATCTTGTACAGCAGCGTCTCCTGTTCTGGTAAACTTGGCCGGGCCTTGTATTACATAGTCGTCCATTCAATAATTGCCATACGATGCTGCAGTTTTGCTGTTGGTAAAATAACACCTGATCGGCTCATTAGCGTAAGTCTGGTTTCTCTGACCTCCCAACAGTCAGCCATATCACCAAGGAAGCTATTGGGCTGTCTTCAGCCTTACAAGAGGCAGCAGGATAATGCTCGGCCGCGCACACAACGGGTTAACAGGAATGTCCCCAGAACATTGTCACAAAGATGGATGTTTTTCACAATAGTAATAATAAAAACTACAGCTCACCCCGCAAAAAAGCGACCACTCACACAGACCAATCGATAGAAAAATGTAAAATTTGCGGGTCTCAGAACACAGAGATGGAAAGAAAAACATTAAAAAAATCCTACTGAACCGTAGAACAAGTCACATGTCACCGTGAACGCTGCAAACATGAAACCCACCAAAAATGGCTGAATTTAAGTTTTTCTATACATTCGAAGGTACATTTAATGGTACAATTAAAAAAATCCAAGCCTGCATATAGCTATGTCTATGGAAAAATTAAAAGGTTATGGCTCTTGGATGGCGGGGATGAAAAAAACGGAAAAAAAAGAGACATTTCTGAAAAGCACAAAGTTGAGTGTTTGAGAAACTTCAAGCCAGTAACAAAAAGTTAAAATTCGACTTTTTTAGCGAGTTGATGAGCGTACTGGAGAGAGATGGGAAATAATGGAGTGTAGTTAATCCTCTCATACGCCAACAGGTAGGATCGTTAGGAGAAGTGCGTGTTTGTGTGGGGGATCCTGGGAAGAAGTGGGGGGTATAGGTGACATTAATGCAAATCTGCATCTCATGCAAGTGAGAAAAAGATGATGAGCGAAAGTTATACAGAGGAGAGCGGGGAATTCATGTCCCAAAGCAGGCGAAGTAAGTAATTCATTATACGTTTGTCAGAAGCCAGCCTGCCAAGGAAGGACACCGATGTCACATGTGTAGCGCCATAGCACATGTATGAGAAAGGTGTCACGTCCTCTGGGCCCACCACGCCTCAGCACGGACGCAAAGGATAGTATCGTGTCCAAACAGGACGCACTGGTTCTGGTTGAAGACTTAGATATTACACCAATGAACACCAGAACACCAAAGGGAAAAACTGCATACTGGACTCACGGGCAGAGATAACATAAGGACTGATGACCAAAACACACACCAAGAATACTTGCACACATAACCAGATGGAATAGCTATAAATGTACAAGGTATTGTTTCATGAATTGGCCAAGACACTTAAGCCCACGATCCTGCCAACAAGGGTCCTCATTATCTTGTGGGTCCCTACTCTCACAAGACAACTATTTTGTGAAACCTGCCTGCATGCAGGGCGATCGTCCCAATAGGGACAGCCGCAGCCTAGAGCCTAGGGAGGGACCTGCCTCGGCCTGGATGGCAAACGATCCACAGCAGGACAGGACTCAGCTCGCACCAACACGCCAGGGATTTGTATGCAAGACAGAACAGGGCTGTTCTTACGTCTAGTCTGGCCACCTGCACAGACCCAACGAACACAACACTGTTCACACACACAGAACAAACATGCAAGAAAGCAAAACTCTAGAGTGAAGTGAAGCCAGAGGGCTGGGATATATGAAAATATGAAGCCTGTAATAGCCCTGATAGGGGATCAGGGAATATAAACCAGAAAAGGGAACCGCGGTTAATGATTAAAAGCCCTAACGTGTTTTACCCTACCCACAAACTCATCAGGGAAACAAAGGAAAAAACTGCACTAAACCGCCGAGTACTAGGAAACATTTTTTTCATGAAAATATATATAATTTTTAATTCATGATGGTATGCAGTGTGATGATGAATTATACATAATCACCGCAGGTCACAATGCCGAGAAACCAAATTATGTATCTTCTGGTAAACACCCCCACCAAACTAATAAACAACATGTACGGGCCAATGGGAAGCACGTTACATATGGCATTACTGCTACACAGAAAGGACCCCGTCAGAGCGGCGTATGGCCAGCAGGAGCGTCACATGGCAGCAAAACATGGCATCGCATATGGCAATGAAAACAAAGAAAAGTATCCTCCACTTGTGGCAAAGGGGGTGCAATCGCTTTTCTACAAACAAAAGGACCATTTGTCGTAGGTCCTGCATACCTGAAGGTGATGAGGAGGCATCTGAAGATGCATTGGGGAGAGGACCTTCATTATGATTGAATTAATGTGACCTCTCCAGGATAGAATATGCAGAATGGCCCCTTTATTAGAGCCCCGGTCCTCTCATGATTGGCGCTTCCCCGTATGGTAATTCTCCCCGTGACCCCAGAGTGCAGCACAAAATCATGTGACAAGTTTACCGTGGATCAGTTTAATTGTGAATCCACATTAGATGGGAAAATCCAGCGATCGGAGCGACTTCCAACGAGGCCGGTCATCGGTGCTGGACTAGCCGGGGTCTCACTGCCAACCGTGAGGGGGGGGGTTCTTGTGTAATAGTAGGAGAGTATATAGAGAATGGTGCAATCGAGGAAAACATCCAGCGAGAGGGGATCCTGTGGGCAGAAACAACTAGTAACCAAAAGGGGTCAAAGGAGGATGTCGGGAATCGTTCTGTCCAAGAGGCGCTGCGTAGCTTAGCACGAATAGGATATAACAGCAGATGACCAGTTCTAGCACTATTGTGTGTAAGAGAAACAGAAAGAGGAGACTCCAGCAGGCGAAACAGCGCAAAACTTGTATCACTGAGCAGCGGAGAAACATCTCCTGGACAGATGGAGCCAGATTTCTGCTGCTGATGGGAGGGCAGAATTTGGCACAAGCAGCATGAATCGCTGACCCCTTCCTGTCAGCCGGTCGGAACATGTCAGCACCTCCATCTAATCTGCGGCGAATACAAGAAGCTTCCTGTCCGCAGGGGCCGATATTCCTGCAGAACCATTTAATCTCCCAGTGGACTCTATGCCACGATGAATCGCTGCGGTTTTGGAGGCCAACGCACTACTGAACGGGGTATCTCTAATAAAGTGACTGATCGATGTAGGTAGGGCCCAGTTTTTAATTTTACTAAATATTGGAGGGTGAAACAAGCGCTTTGAGGCACATTTATACACCCGTAATATGGACATGTATTCCCGCCCAGCTGTGGGTCAGAGCATCATAGAATACGATACTACGATTATTTGTCCCCATACAGCCATCATTAGTCGGCTTTTCATCTCCCCATTCACATGGATCTGACCAGCGAGCATCTTTATGGACGTCAAAGACACAATCCGCTGGGGTGGTGGGTACGTTGATGATTGGGCATCGAACGTTTAGGCTAATGTTCTTGTCCGGTCATCTAGCTATGAAAAGGTTCTCAAAACCTGCTGCAATCTACAAGAGAACTGCAGCTTGGCATCTTGCCACCAATACAGCAACGCCCCCAAGAATAAAGACCCCCCCCAGAATATCTCCAGCTTGTATTTCGGTGGTGGCACAGATCTGGTTTCCCACATAGGTGGACATAATTCCAGGGTCAGTGGGTGAGATATTAAGGTATCTGTGAGAATTGTTAGTCAGACGAGGGCATGGCGGTTGTATTATGTCCTGGGAGGTTAAGTGGTGGTTCTGATTGTACTTTTATGAGCCGACATAACGATGGCTCCTGGTGAGACTGCCAGAAGATATGACCTCCAATTAGAATGTGCGATCGACGGGTGTCCGATGGCTGCAAAGTCCTTCTAATCACTTGAGTGAAGTTGACGGTGGCGGTAGAAAAGTCTACCTCCTTGCTTGTTGGCTTCCTTGCCGGATGATAACTCTCCTGGCACTGATGTCACTTCATTTTAGCGACAGCTATAGCCATTGGACCCCCCATCGGTTAGATTTGGGAGGTAGCTGTTGTGCCGCAGTGGCACCAGCAATAATTGGTACTTGGGTCAAAACTCTCTAATTGGTAGTCATCAGATAACTCCTGTCCATACGTCGCATTAGTGCTCAAAGAGTGGTTCTTTGCTTCCAACCCCCTCTGAGCCGGAACCAAGAAGTACGGCCATTGTGTAAGAGGCCTACAGGTTAAAGGTCTGGCTGCATGTAGATTTCCCCGGCAAAATCGGTTGTGGGCAAAGAGCCAAACCTCTGATGTGACAACCTATACTTGGGTAGGTCATCCGAAGTCGCTGACCTGCCGATCAGCTGATCCTCCAGCCTGCAGCGGGCCTGGATGTCTGCATTGCTGGTACTCGGTGGGAGGGATGCCTCCTAATACACTTCTGGTTCATTGCAGTGAGAGCCCAAAGTGTAGCAGGATGCATGGCTCCCATCGATGACCATGTCCTGACTTGTCTGCTTACCGCGGGAATCCAAAACAGTGGACCCCCGCCGATCTACTATTGATTTCCTATCCATCCATAATAATTAAAGGGATTTTCCTAGATAAAAAAGTTTTTAGAAAAGCATCCCCCAGTGTTGAGATATAATATAGAGCTCATACCACCTCTCCATACTCGTCCCCCGCCAACGGCTCCGGTCTCCGCTGCTTTGTTTATTTTCAGGCTGCAGTCTCCAAACCTGCCACTGCAGCCAATGACGGCGCTCACTGACAATCGCTGAGCGCTGTCATTTGCCGCAGAAGCTTGTTTGGAGACGAGTCATGCAAAGATGATGTCACCAGGGAGACCGAAGCCGCCAACGGGGGAGCTGCCAGTACGAGCTCTTGCTTATATTTCCACCCTGGGGGATCCTTTTCTAAAAACTATCTCGGACAAACGCTTTAAGTTAAACCCGTGTCACTAATCCGTATATTTAAAGGGATTTTCGAGGCGAGAATACAATATCAGATCAGTAGGGGGTCTTCCTCCAGGGACCCTCACTGATCAGCTGTTTGAAGAGGCTACCGTGCATGGGCGAGGGACGCTGACTTTTCACTGCATGCCAGGCACAGTGCTGTACATCTCGTAGTGGTGGCGCCTGGTATGGCGGCTCAATCCCTTTCACTGGAGTCAGACTGACCTGCTGAAAAGCCGCGTGATGAATGAACGTAACATCACAGGCCTGAGAAGAGGCTGCCACGTTCAGCCAAGTGCCGCAGCCTCGTCAAGCAGCTGATCGGTGGGAGTCTTGGGTTATTGTCCACAGATGGGATATTGGTGGCCTATCCTGAGGTCAGGTAGTCGATATCCTAGTACTGGAAATCTCCTTCAGGCTAATTTCACACGGACGAGAAAATCGCGTGAGAGTTGTGTTTTGCAAGACCGTTTTTTTAAAACAATGCTTTCCTGCTTGGGAAGCGGATGGCGGCATGTATTGCAGCGCCTATTACTTTCCTCCATCCCTCGTCCTTGGCGCATTGCGTCTTCCATGTGAACTCCGACCTGCTACTTTCTATCCTCCCTATTGTGCATTATATGAGTCAGGCCGATGAGCCGCTCAAATATAGAAGTCCTATAGCCGCCCGTTAACCCCTTCAGCCATCACACCAGCTCTTACAACTTAATGGCGATGTGAATTCATTGGCGCTCCCGCGTGCAGGAAATCGCGGCTTCAGTGGAACGGCAGGCTGAATACCAAAAGGGTCGGATTTAGACGTTTTCTGCAGGGTAGACTATTAATTGGATGCCGGCTCACAATTAATTGGGGCTTAATTATCTGACTCCGTACTCTCCGTCTTGCTCTGCCCTCCGATTCAAGCGATAACCGTAAACCGTAAGCTGAAGAACTCGCCAATAAGGGGGTTTTACGCATTCCGACCGGCACGGATATCAAGATCCAACGTGCTTTACCTGTAGAAGTAGCGCTGCAAAACCACAGCAATCCGTGGTAAAGCAGGTAGGTAGTGGATTAAAGGGCTTGCCTGTTCACGTCGGACTGATGACCCTTCGTCTGTCCATCAGCTGATCGTCCGGCCTGCAGTCCAGTGAAATCAATAGGAGAGCGGTCCCGTTACTGGAGCACCAAGTCAGCAGCGGCGCCGCTCTCCCATTTCAGTGGAAGTGAAGCCAACGCCCGCACTACCTCCCGTCCGCTGATGGCCACGTCTGGCCCTCTGCACCGGACAGCGGTCCAAATAATCACCTGAGGATAGGCCGCCAGCCCAAACAAGGCTAGATAACTCCTTAAACGATTTTCAGGTAAACGATTTTTGGACACATAACAAAAATTGCGCCCGGAAAAATAGCGCATAGGCAACCACGTACGGTCGGCGATTTTATATGCCGCATCAAAAGATAGGTCTTGCCCCGTCTTTTACTGAGATACACAGGAAGCTCCCATAGACTTCAATGAAAGCTGGAGAAAAGGGAGGGGGAGGGAGTTACCCTGTGGACAGCGAACACCGCTGCCCGATTTAGGCATTCGTAGTCATTTTGAGGATTTTCGCTGACCGATGGATTTTATCGCTGCTGCGTATTTCTTTTGCCGATACGTAGGAGCAGCGGCCCGCGTGAATGGACGAAAATATGCAGCGAAAATTAGGGAGTCGATCGCGGCAATTATTCATTCATGTGATAATATGGTGCGTACCGGCGATCGTAAAAACGCAAACGGTCGCGTGAAGGACGCCTTAAAGGGGTTTTCCAAGACATTAAACAGAAAGGCTATATGGGCATAAAATGGAGAAAAATTAAATACTCCATTATCTCAGTGGCTGCTCGTCCAGCGGGCCGGCAGCCCGGCGGGCACGTGCCTTTCATTGTAACCACTTAGCCGCTCACAGACTTCGGCGGCCATAGAAGGATCCCTACTGAACCCTGTGAGTGGCTGAGCAGTGCACCATGTATGGCACGTGAACGCCCGCTGCTTCCTCTGGGTTGTGTGTGGCGGGCACCGGGGATGCAGCGCTGGACGGGAAGTCACCCCGGGATAGGTGAATATTACATTTGTCTTCATTTTAAGGCTGTATATCCTTTTTTATGTCGCTGAAAACCCCTTTAATTGCCCGTATGGCACACTTCTGGCTCCGTTCTGCACATATGAAAAGAAGCTCTCCCGGTGCAGCGCAGCCGCGAGTGGGGCACCGGCTGATAGTAATAGGTGGTTGTGCAGACGGCGCAACACACTAAGCACTTGGTAGCTGCTGCCCCCTTCAGCCGGAGCGCTGCGGGACACCTCCATGGGTAATGGACAATTGGGGGAAAGTGTGAGAACGCACGGCGCTGCTCACGAGGGACAGTTGGACACGATCCGCTGGCAGATCGGCCAGCCGGTCCCTGTATGTGCCGCTCACCTCAAGGTAGGGAGCCTGTTTACCTATCTCTATCCAGAGCACAGCCGCCTACAACCTGCCCTCATCGATGCCTATCCAGAGGAAAGCAGGCGGTCGCCCTCCGGCTAGAGATAGGTAAGCAGGCCCCCAGCCTGGGGTGAGCGGACCGGCTAGCTGAGCTGTCAGCGGATTGTGTCCAGCTGTCCTCAGTCCGCAGCACTGCCTGTTCTTCCTGGTTTCCCATGACTGCCCTCTTCTTAGTCAACGACCGCCTTTCCCCCCAGCGGTTGTCACACAATTTCCCCTTCTAGGCATACTTTTCATTTAAAGGGCTTCTCTTTGCACGGCCTTGTTTTTGCACAGCTGCACACGAAACGCTGCACAAACCTAAAAGAAGCCCTCCTGACCCGATCCTCTGCCGGTGCCTGGTTGCCCTCCACAAGTGATGACATTCTGACAGGTCATGTGACTGCTGCAGCCAATCACCGGCTAGGGTTAGCACCTGTCACATATCCTTGGTGTTGGTGACTTCATCGTTACTGTAGGAAGTGAAGAGCTTTGGGGAAAGCTGGAGCGGCGTGAGATCCGTTGAGGCGCCGGCGGCTTTTTTTTATGTTTGTGCCGCCTGGTAAGCAATTTTGCAAAAATAAATTTTGTGCCCAGATAACCCCTTTAAGGTCTCCCACAAATAACTGTATTAAAGGGGTTGTACCAAAATTGCAAGTTATCCCTTATCCTCAGAATATCCACCGGATAGAGGATGACGTCATCGGTTGGGGTCTGCTGAGACTCCCACTCATCTCTGGAATGGGACTCCTGTGTCGTTCCCCCCAGTGACATCACCATGAAGGGAGTGCTGGGTCCCCGGTCAGCACATTAAGGCAGCGCTCAGGTATCCCGGCAGTCCCATTGAATGTTGTTTTGCGCTTGTGTGACCAGCGCTCCACTCGGTCTCTTCCTCACTGTCAGGAGTGTAGTAACCCATTAGTAAGGAGGACATGAGACCCCCGTTCTCAAGATTGACGGGGTCTCAGCTCTATACCTCTGTGTGATACTGTATTCTTTGCACAGTGGTCACCGCTGTATGAAACACAAACCCTGGTCCATCTGATGGTCCCCATAGAAATCAGAAAATGAGACTGAAACATTGTGTCCATCGTAAACCTCCGTACCGTGTGAAGTTCGGCTATATCCAGGGGTCCCGGTGATGTGCGACCTCAGAAGGCGTTGAGCACTCTTTCTCTGCATCAGTAGAAGCCCCCCATTGATCAGCAAGTTATCCCCTATGTTGTGGGTAGGGTAAAGTTACTTACTCTTCTGGGAAAACCCCTTTAACAGGCTGCAAGGTTTACCGCTGCCCAAGGCCAGGGCTGTGAGGACCCCACGCTGCCCAAGGCCAGGGCTGTGAGGACCCCACGCTGCCCAAGGCCAGGGCTGTGAGGACCCCACGCTGCCCAAGGCCAGGGCTGTGAGGACCCCACGCTGCCCAAGGCCAGAGCTGTGAGGACCCCCCGCTGCCCAAGGCCAGGGCTGTGAGGACCCCCCGCTGCCCAAGGCCAGGGCTGTGAGGACCCCCCGCTGCCCAAGGCCAGGGCTGTGAGGACCCCACGCTGCCCAAGGTCAGGGCTGTGAGGACTCCACGCTGCCCAAGGCCAGGGCTGTGAGGACCCCACGCTGCCCAAGGTCAGGGCTGTGAGGACTCCACGCTGCCCAAGGCCAGGGCTGTGAGGACTCCACGCTGCCCAAGGTCAGGGCTGTGAGGACTCCACGCTGCCCAAGGCCAGGGCTCTGAGGACCCCACGCTGCCCAAGGCCAGGGCTCTGAGGACCCCACGCTGCCCAAGGCCAGGGCTGTGAGGACCCCACGCTGCCCAAGGCCAGGGCTGTGAGGACCCCACGCTGCCCAAGGCCAGGGCTGTGAGGACCCCGCGCTGCCCAAGGCCAGGGCTGTGAGGACTCCACGCTGCCCAAGGTCAGGGCTGTGAGGACTCCACGCTGCCCAAGGCCAGGGCTGTGAGGACCCCACGCTGCCCAAGGCCAGGGCTGTGAGGACCCCACGCTGCCCAAGGCCAGGGCTGTGAGGACCCCGCGCTGCCCAAGGCCAGGGCTGTGAGGACCCTGCGCTGCCCAAGGCCGGGGCTGTGAGGACCCCTGCTGGCCAAGGCCGGGGCTGTGAGGACCCCCATTCTGCTTTAGATTCCACTGGATGAAACAGCTGCCGGGTATTTATAGGCCATGTATGTAAATGAAAGGCCTGGCTGTCTATAGACCGCACCCGGGCATGTGTTGCAGTATATGGTATACACGAACAAACAATTGCCAGTTCAAGTCCCCTATGGGGACTAAAAAAAAGAAGCAAAAATAAGAGGGAAATAAAGTTTTTCTTATAGTAAAAAATAGAGGATTCTAAACCCTTTTCCTGTATTTATAATACAAAATCAAAGCAACAACTTAGAAGATATTCGGTTCCACCGCGTTTGTAAAAGTCCGATCTATCAAAATAAGGCATTGTTTATTCCGCAGGGTAAATGGCGTCAGAAAAAAATACACAAGCGGCCGCCCTGAATCCTAGATAAAAATGTAATAAAAAAAGATGAGCAAAAAGTTGTATTTGCTCCAAAAATGATGGCGATACAAAATCACAGGTCATCCTGCAAAACACGAGCCCTCGGAAAACAGAGAGAAAACCCGTCAGTCAGGTGACCGCAGCGGAAAGGACGATTTTTTCCAAAAGATATCTTTTCTTTTTTAAGGCTGCCTGCACGCCGGCGGATTTGCAGTGCAGAATTCGCGTCCGACGTCCGGCTTCGAGTCCTGCAGCGAATACCGTCCACAGCATCCTATGGAAAAGTGATTCTTCATGCACACGAGTGGAAACCAATTGTGGTCTCCACTCGCAGAGGGAAAATCGCAGCATGCTCCATTTTTGCGCGGATTCGACGCAAACAGCTTCCATTGAAGTCAATAGAAGCCATCCGACCTGCGGCCTTGGAAAGGCTGCGGATTCTGCGTCATTACCAGGCGATGACGCGGGAAAAGCAGGAGTTAAAAAAAAAAATGTAATTGGTACTGTGCGCGTCTGACAGCGAACCGTGCGGACCATCGGGAGTACGGATGAGGAGGCCGGATGCCGCTGCGGAATCTCATCCACGGAGGGAGAAACCATAAATCAAAAAAATAAAAGCGCGGCGTCATTAAGGGGTTAATTACATTATTACAAAAATTCGTGTCTCTGCAAATTTTTTATTGTTTCCCCTCGCCCGGACCTGAGACGTGTCGCGGCAGGTCTTGTGAGAACCTCCTCTTGGCGGGTTCCTCACTCCGACCTTTATGTCTGTCGTTCCCCCTGAAGCCCCCTACAGGTTTGTACCGCCGTCTGCGGGGCGGGATGTCGGGCGCACAACCTGTTACGAGGCTCCTGGATATCGTCGCTCCTCGTTCTGCGCCCCTCTGAGCTCTTTCAGCGGCCTTCGCACACTTTATACTATTCCAGCCGCGGTTCTCGCTGCGCGGTTCTGTGCGTTTTGGGCGCGTCGGTGCGCTTTCTTTTTACATCCGTGTGCCATCCGTTTTTCCTATGCACATTAAAAATCGCAGGAAGGGCCAAGGGATGTCAGTTTTGTCACAACCCACGGGAAACGGTGCGCAAAATACCCCCCGGGAACACGGATGTTACTGCTTGTTCGCGGTGTGTTTTGGGTAAGGCCATAGACTTCAATGGGCGAGTTTGGCGCGTGAATACAGACTAAAATACGACATAGCCATAGTGACGGGACGGCGTCCTTGGTAATGGGCATGTGCCAGCCTGCACATGCGCAGCCGAGAAGAGGACGCAGGGCAGGTATGCTGGGGTCACTCTGCTGCGGGCATGCAGGGTCCGACCCGCCCGTGTGCAGGCGACCTAAAAAACGAGTCACATCTCTGGTCCTAAAGGGGTTAATTCAGCGGGTCTGTGTGTTGTCCGTAGTCGGTCAGTAAAATATGGCCGTGTGAATTGGCGCTAACCGCGTTGTCAGGTCACACTTGACTACTTCTATACGTTTTGGCGTCGGCTCATCGCGGACTCACACATTGTAGCCATAGATCCCCCCCCCTCTCGTATTCCGTTACGCATCGATCTGATTGCTCGGAAGGACAATAACCCCTGAAGCGCCAGCAGCGAAGGGTACGAGCCGAGAGGCTCTCAAGGTCGCGGCTGTGTAACAAGACACCATAATGCAGCTCTGTCTCGAGATCTGGCACGTCTTCAAGGAGCAGACCTTAAGGAGAGACCGTGACTGATTCGATAATGTGCGCATCAAGGGGGATTTATAGAAGGGTCACTAAAGGGTTAAAAGCCATTTACCCAGGAAATCAAAAATTCTGCAGTCAAGATAATGTAAGTTTTTGAGCGTCCTGTCAGACAGACTCGCGGACGGTCAGTCCATTGGTCATAGTGAGGCCCGGCTTGTTTGTGCTGTAGGTGGATTGTTTTCTCAGAGTCCGGGAAAGGTAGGTGATAACCCCCTGTGGGAGCTGTAAAGGCCTTCCTATACAAATCGTCCTCCTCACAAAGTCATCAAGTCCTACATTTACGTCCTGCAGCGTCGGGGTATGTATGAAGAGAGATCAGCTGGCGCACGCGCTGTATGGAGGGAGACCGCCATGCGTTTGTTACAGCTGACGCCCGGCGGCAGCAGCTCCAATAAGTCGCGTGAGAGTCCGTCCTCTAGTCACTTTGTTTCAGCTCACCTAAAAATAGTTGCTGGATTATTGATCGTCCGTTGCACACAGGCAATCGGCGTCTATCAAAGACTAGCCAACAACTTTGTAAGGAGGTGCGCCCTTCTTCAGCTGATTGGCTCTTGCCTTTTTTTGAATATTTTGCCCCTCCCACTTAATGCTCATTGGTTCCCGAAAACACATAAGTGCAAACAGTCCCTGCTGGTCTTCAGAAGAAGACTTGGTCCTGCGGTCTCTGGCTGGTTTTGGTCTTCGAAGATACAGTGCAGTCGTTGCGATGGTCTCTCAGGGTCTTCCATACACTTGTTGCAGCAGTGGGTGTTCACTTGAAGACCCCCGCTCACACCAAACCAAACCAAACGCGCGCGAGATTGTCTTCCGTGTGAAACCGGCCTAATATAAGCCACACAACAGTCTTCTCCGTAGGAGGGAAGGCTCTGGTGTGGCTTATCTCCTTCGTCATGTCCTGCTTCCGCCCGGCGCTGTTTGTGTAGCTCTCACTAAAGTGAATGGAAGCTACGAAAACAGCGTAGCGCCGCGCCATGGAATCCCTTCAATGGCCGCTATGGCAACAGTGCTGAGGCGTAGCATTTGTCTGTTCCCATAGTGGAGGGCCGGTAACTATAGCAGCAGATTCCAGGCTCATCTATGAAAAGTCAAGATACCCCTTTAAAGGGTCAGACAGTGACTTGTAGCGCAGCTGCCATCCAATAGGTGACACTAGAGAGACCTTCTTGCTTCTTTCCCTAAAGAGAGCTAATTTGCATACCCTTTTGTTTCCCAGAGAGCATTGCACGGCCTACAAGACTCCCTATGCCATTTGGCGCTCTCCACAAGGAGAAACAGTTCTCCTACCACCTCATAACTAGATACCGTTACTTAAAGGGGTTGTCCCACGGCAGCAAGTGGGGTTATACCCTTCTGTATGGCCATATTAATGCACTTTGTAATGTACATCGTGCATTAAATATGAGCCATACAGAAGTTATTCACTTACCTGCTCCGTTGCTAGCGTCCCCGTCTCCATGGCTCCGTCTAACTTCAGCGTCTAATCGCCCGATTAGACGCACTTGCGCAGAAGGGTCTTCTGCCTTCGGGTCTGTCCGGCAGCAGCGGCGTTCTGGCTCCGCCCCCTTCTACGCGTCATCGCGTAGCTCCACCCCGTCACATGTGCCGATTCCAGCCAAGTGACCAATCATTCATTAGTTGTCACCCAGGCTTCCTTAAAGGGGCGTGTCCAAGACTTTCTGCATGATGCTTATCCAAAATTAAAATAGTGTCAATTTCCTTCAAATTAGAAATATTAAGCCTGTCAAGCTCAGCAGACCGCCTGCGGGTGTGTCCGCATCTGAGAGGGTCCGCGCACCCCCTCCTCCCCCGTACCTTGTACAGAAGTGCCGTCATGTGACTTAAGGCCCATTTAGACACAACGATTATCGTTTAAAACATGTCTTTTGAGCGATAATCGTTGTGTCTTGGGCCGCCCACCTGTCTTCTGCATCCAGCTGTTCTCCGCTCGGAGCGCCCGGCTGTTATATAGCGAGCGCTCCGAGCGGCGTATGCAGAAGACAAGTTGGGCCGCCCGCTTGTTTTCTGCATCCAGCTGTTCTCCGCTCGGAAGGCCTGGCTGTTATACTCCATCCAATCAGTGCTGCTATGCAGGGAAGCTCCCCATCAGCAGGAGGAACCATAACGCCCAGTTGTCAGTATATTTGTACATTTCCAGGAGGAGTAACAGAGGGACACCACAACACTTATATAAAAAGCATTGCTGCAGAATTTGTATTTTATGGGAATACAAGTATTTCCGAGCACAGAGGTCAGGAGGGCCGGTGGCGCCCCCTAGGTCCCGTTATAGATCTGCCGCATTATTACTATTCGCCTGCAAATAAGCATAAAGCAGAGTGACGCGGAGCGCCGAGCCGTCTGCAGGCTGCACTCTGCTGTGCCCTTGCAGCGCCAGTAATTGTGTACGGGCATCCAGTATCATGAGCTCGTCAGGAAGTCGTGCCCCCATTGATTGGCGTAAATGAGTGTTTTGGAGACCTTGATGACACTATGTAAATGGATTTGCAAGCGGCGGTTCATTTGCATGATGTGAGGATCGATGATGGGAGCAGCCAGCCTTCACAGCTGTATATGGGGAGGAGAGGAGCCGGCGAGGGGGGCAGGCTTACATTTTAATGGGAAATCTAGTACTTTGGAAGATAGCGGACCACTGTTATTGTGTGGACTGTAACTGACAAGTGGTGGGGCGCCGGGGGGGGGGGGGGGGGGCATTACTGAACGCCTCTCTTTGTAGAGAAGAAAGGAAAAGAAAGTTTTAGTTGTTGTAAAAAGTAAAGGATATTAAGAGTTCAAGAACCGTCTTCCCAGATTTATAATAACAAAACAAAAAAACCTAAAACACGATTGGCGTCGCAGCGTCCGTAATAAGTCCGATGCATCAAAACAGCGCAAGATTTATCCTGAAAAAGCCAGAATTGCACTTTGTTGGTCACCGTGTCTCGTATGTAGTCGATAGTGGTGCCGGGAGAAACCAAACACCGTCCCGCAAAAAACACTGCCTGCTCAATCACATCGACATACAGATAAGAAAAAGGTGTGGCGATCAGAGGAAGACATATATATATATACACACACACTGTCAGTAACCTCCCCTAGAAGTTGTCGGACGGTTGAAACTTTATGATGTGATACGGGGCATGGAGGCTCTAGTACCCTGTTGTACCGCCTCTAGCTTGGATACAAGATATGATAGGGGTGGGCACGGAGGCTCTAATACCCTGTTGTACCGCCTCTAGCTTGGATACAAGATGTGATACGGGGGGCATGGAGGCTCTAGTACCCTGTTGTACCCCCTCTAGTTTGGATACAGAATGTGATACAGGTGAGCATGAAGGCTCTAGTACCCTGTGGTACCGCCTCTAGCTTGGATACAAGATGTGATACGGGCAGGCATGGAGGCTCTAGTACCCGGCTGTACCGCCTCTAGCTTGGAAACAAGATGTAATACGGGTGGGCATGGAGGCTCTAGCACTCTGTTGTACCGCCTCTAGCTTGGATACAAGATGTGATACGGGCGGACATGGAGGCTCTAGTACCCTGTTGTACCACCTCTAGCTTGGATACAAGACGTGATACAGGTGGGCATAGAGGCTCTAGTACCCTGTTGTACTGCCTCTAGCTGGGATACAAGATGTGATACAGATGGGCATGGAGGCTTTAGTACCCTGTTGTACCGCCTCTAGCTTGGATACAAGATGTGATACAGGTGGGCATGGAGGCTTTAGTACCCTGTTGTACCACCTCTAGCTTGGATACAAGATGTGATACAGGTGGGCATGGAGGCTTTAGTACCCTGTTGTACCGCCTCTAGCTTGGATACAAGATGTGATACAGGTGGGCATGGAGGCTTTAGTACCCTGTTGTACCGCCTCTAGCTTGGATACAAGATGTGATACAGGTGGGCATGGAGGCTTTAGTACCCTGTTGTACTGCCTCTAGCTTGGATACAGGATGTGATACAGGTGAGCATGAAGGCTCTAGTACCCTGTTGTACTGCCTCTAGCTTGGATACAGGATGTGATATGGGTGGGCATGGAGGCTCTAGTACCCTGTTGTATCCAAGCTAGAGGGGGTACAAGATGTAATACGGTCAGGCATGGAGGCTCTAGTACCCTGTTGTACCGCCTCTAGCTTGGATACAAGATGTGATACTGGCAGACATGGAGGCTCTAGTACCCTGTTCTATCACCTCTAGCTTGGATACAGGATGCAATACGGGTGGGCATGGAGGCTCTAGTACCCTGTTGTATCCAAGCTAGAGGGGGTACAAGATGTAATACGGGCAAGCATGGAGGCTTTAGTACCCTGTTGTACCGCCTCTAGCTTGGATACAGGATGTGATACTGGCAGACATGGAGGCTCTAGTACCCTGTTCTATCACCTCTAGCTTGGATACAGGATGTAATACGGGTGGACATGGAGGCTCTAGTACCCTGTTGTACTGCTTCTAGCTTGGATACAAGATGTGATACAGGTGGGCATGGAGGCTTTAGTTCCCTGTTGTACTGCTTCTAGCTTGGATACAGGATGTGATACAGGCGGGCAGGGAGGCTCTAGTACCCTGTTGTACCGCCTCTAGCTTGGATACAGGATGTGATACAGGCGGGCAGGGAGGCTCTAGTACCCTGTTCTATCACCTCTAGCTTGGATATAGGATGTGATACGGGGCGGGTATGGAGGCTCTGGTACTCTGTTGTACTGCTTCAAGCTTGGAAACAGGATGTGATATGAGGGCATGGAGGATCTAGTACCCTGTTGTACCGCCTCTAGCTTGGATGCAAGATGTGATACGGGCAAGTATGGAGGCTCTAGTACCCTGTTGCACCGCCTCTAGCTTAGATACAAGATGTGATACGGGCAGTCATGGAGGCTCTAGTACCCTGTTGTACCGCCTCTAGCTTGGATGCAAGATGTGATTCGGGCAAGTATGGAGGCTCTAGTACCCTGTTGTACCGCCTCTAGCTTGGATACAAGATATGATACAGGCGGGCATGGAGGCTCCAGTACCCTGTTGTACTGCCTCTAGCTTAGATACAGGATGTGATACAGGGCGGGCATGGAGGCTCTAGTACCCTGTTGTACTGCTTCTAGCTTGGATACAGGATGTGATATGGGTGGGCATTGAGGCTCTAGTACCCTGTTGTATCCAAGCTACAGGGGGTAGAAGATGTGATACGGGCAAGTATGGAGGCTTTAGTACCCTGTTGTACCGCCTCTAGCTTGGATACAGGATGGGATACAGGCGGGCATGGAGGCTCTAGTACCCTGTTGTACTGCCTCTAGCTTAGATACAGGATGTGATACAGGGCGGGCATGGAGGCTCTAGCACCCTGTTGTACTGCTTCAAGCTTGGATACAGGATGTGATATGGGCGAGTATGGAGGCTCTAGTACCCTGTTGTACTGCCTCTAGCTTGGATACAAGATGTAATACAGGCGGGCATGGAGGCTCCAGCACCCTGTTTTACTGCCTCTAGCTTAGATACAAGATCTGATACAGGCGGGCATGGAAGCTCAAGTACCCTGTTGTACTACCTCTAGCTTACATATACGATGTGATACGGGGCGGGCATGGAGGCTCCAGTACCCTGTTGTACTGCCTCTAGCTTGGATACAAGATGAGATATGGGTGGGCATAGAGGATCTAGTACCCTGTTGTACCCCCTCTAGCTTCGATACAGGATGTGATATGGGTGGGCATGGAGGCTCTAGTACCCTGTTGTACCCCCTCTAGCTTCGATACAGGATGTGATATGGGTGGGCATGGAGGATCGAGTACCCTGTTGTATCCAAGCTAGAGGGGGTACAAGATGTGATACGGGCAAGTATGGAGGCTTTAGTACCCTGTTGTACCGCCTCTAGCTTGGATACAGGATGGGATACAGGTGGGCATGGAGGCTCTAGTACCCTGTTGTATCGCCTATAGCTTAGATACAAGATGTGATATGGGGGTGGGCATGGAGGCTCCTGTAGTCTGTTGTACTGCTTCTAGCTTGGATACAAGATGTGATACAGTGGGCATGGAGGCTCTAGTACTCTGTTGTACCGCCTCTAGCTTAGATGCCAGATCTGATACAGGCAGACGTGAAGGCTCCAGCACACTGTTGTACCTCCTCTAGCTTGGATACAGGATGTGATACGAGTAGGCATGGAGGCTCTAATACCCTGTTGTACCGCATCTAGCTTGGATACAGGATGTGATACGGGCAGACATGAAGGCTCTAGTACCCTGTTGTACCGCCTCTAGCTTTTTTTTATACAAGATGTGATACGGGTGGGAATGGAGGCTCCAGTACCCTGTTATACCACCTCTAGCTTGGATATACAATGTGATACGGGCGGTATTAAGGGCTCTAGTACCCCGTTGTACCACCTCTAGCTTAGATACAAGATGCGATATGGGGTGAATGAAGGCTCTAGTACCCTCTTGTACCACCTCTAGCTTGGATACAAGATGTCATACGGGCGGGTTTGGAGGCTCTAGTACCCTGTTGTACCACCTCTAGCTTAGATACAAGATGTGTAAGGGAGGACATAGAGGCTCTAGTACCCGTTTGTTCCACCCCTAACCTAGATACTTGTATCTTGACGTTATATAGGGTGGGCATGAAGGCTCTAGTACCCTGTTGTACTGGTTGCCTACTAGGACACAAATACCATAAACATGAGTACTTAATTATTGCAATATATGGTATAAGTTATTGCAAGTTCAATTCCCCAATGGGAACTAAAAATGAAAGCAAAAATAAATGAAAATAAAAGTTTTTTATTATTATAAAAAGTAAAGCAAAAACAAAATTGCAAACGCCACAACTGCCATCACTTACATATCTGTCTGAGATGGAACTGCAAAATCACAACTTCTTCTAGGGGAAAAATGTGTTTTGACAAGCAGTGTATTACAGTAAATAAAACATATATATATATTTGGTACAGCCGTAATTGTTATTGCCCATGGAATAAAATTTATGATGTATTTTATCCGCAGTGTTTATACCTTAAATACAAGATATACACAAAGATGGTGGAATTGCAAAAAACAACAAGCCCTCCGACATCTACGGCGAGGTAGAAATAAGAGTTAAAAAAGGCTTGCATCTTTAAGGGGTTACCCCCCCCCCCCCCCCCTCCCGGCATGACGCTGCTCCACTTGTTTTAGGCCGGTGACACATTACCATGTTCTGGTCACATTTATGTGTCTCTGATACCAATGAGTGTCCCCTGGCCGGACCGTGAGCGTCAAACAAGAATCGTCACGCTTAAAAGAACCCTTAGTGACATGCTTGTGGTGATTGGCCATCTTAGACTGGGCACAGATCCAACGGTGATCCAGGAAGCCATCTACAAGCCTCGATCGGGTGAAAGGGTCTGTCACAGAAATGTCTGCAGGTGTGAATACACTCTTAAAGACCCGATGTCACCTTAATCGGAGACTTGGGTTGCTGAGGCTTGATCTGAGCCGTGCTGGGCATTCGGTGGGCGTCCAATCTCATGGACCCTCCGCAGTGGGTTTTGTCTTCTGGGACATGTACAGAAACCTCACACATTGTACCAAGGGCTCTGCTCTACGATTGGCTATGTGGTTGTTTATGTCTCCAATGTGAAAGTTGTTTTTAGAGGACATTTTTATAACGGCCCCCTCCTATTCCTCTGGAGTCCACCCCTAATAACCCTTCTGTGGATTATGACTTCAGAGGCAATTGGTGGATTTCCAAGTATGTGGGAAGTCCTTATCCCGGCGGGTCCTTTGTGGCGATGCATTGCAGACCATGGTGGGATCTGTAGTTCACGGTGATGGGGGAGCCACAGATTCTTTTGGGCCATCCTAAGTTTAGAGATGTTATAAAGCTGATGGCCTTCACAAAGTAGTTCACACCAGTTTCTTGGCATAAATGGAGTCAAAAACCGTTACAGATGGTTGTGTGTTCCAAATTTGCACTGTGGTTGGTTACTTTGACCCAAATTTGGAAAACCAGGATTAGTGGCCACGCTCTCCAGAGAGACACGGTTTCATCCTCATAAAGGAAGTCTGTCGCCAGGTTTTTCTGACCATAGATGGGAGAATGAAGGCCAACCTATCCTTACCTTTGGTATAATTGTCTGCAGCTCTTGAAATTGCTTTCCCAATGGGATTACACCATCCAATGTGCAGTTCGGTCCTCAGTGCTGGTCCTGGCTTCCGTCCCCACTTTCTGCACTGGCCCCACTCATTGTCTCTCCATCCACTTCACACCTTCTAGTGATCATGGAGATCCCACCAGTGAAGTCTACAGTCATCCAACATGTCCATTAATGGAAAATCCTTCTTCCACCTGGGTTTCCCCATCTATGAATTCTATCCACCTACTACAGACTAGGCGGTAGCAGGCCGTTGCACACAGCCGGGCAAGTCACTACGCTCATGCTAATCGGGGAGGGGCGGTGGACATACAATGTTTGGCGTCTGCAACTTTCAGCAGCTGCAGTTTAAAGCGGTTCTAGCACAATTGTCTTATCACCGATCCAGTGTCCCACTGTTGAGACTGAGACCCCCAACGACCTTGAGAATGTCCTCCTCTGCTCCTCACTGTGGGCCCTGAGCAGCCTCTGCAGTGAGGAGCAGATTTAATGGCGTGGTGGTCGTTCATGTGCTTCGCCACTCCATTCATTTTCAGTGGGGCTACTGCAGATAGAAGCACTGGTACTCCGCTATTCCCATCAACCCCATTGAAATAAATCTAGCAGCACCGCACATGTGCGACCACCAGTCTATTCAATCGTGATGTCACTGCAGGCGGGTGCAGTGATGAGAAGAGGGGGATACAGGACCTTAATTCTCAGAATAGGCGAGACCCCCACTGATCAGACTTTTATTGTGGTACAATACCTTTAAGGGAGCTGGAAATGTCAATAAATTGACAATGGGTTAGTGTCGAAGAAGTGGGAGGAAACCCAGACCAGTGTTGAAGACTGAATCACCCATTGCATATGGGGCAAGGTGAAAAAAAGAGGGGGGAGGGAATTTGGTGCTATGGAGAGGCTGAGAATGCCAACATAGGTAAGGATGGTTTGCTCCCTTTAAAGAGTTTTTACTTTTATTGACATGGAGGCTTCACTGATGGGACCCCCACGATCACTAGAACAAGGTTCCCGAGACCCCATTCCCACTGACCACTACAGTGAGGAGGAGCCTGAAAGTTACACCAGCCGTGCATGTGCCGTATTCTATTCAAAGTATATGGACTGACGGAGCCATTGGAGAATAAGGCTTCACGCAGCGGAGCACATGCTATATCCGCACTTCTTTCAATCTCTGAATCACTGCGGTTGAGGACAAACGGGGACCTCAGGAGAGCCATTCTAGTGATCGTGGGGGTCCTACCAGAGGGGCCGCCTGCGATCCAACAGACACTAATCTTGTGGATTGATAATATATATCAGTTATGGAAATCCATTTTACCTCTACTCGCTACAAGATGTAAACTTACAGCACTGTCACAGTGTTCAGTGATGATGGGACTCCCCGCGGGGACGAAAGAATCCCCTGCCACAGCTGTCATATTAGCCCTTCCCTGAAAATCATCCCTAGCTTGTGTAAAGAAAATATATATATATTCACCTCTCCGCCGCTGTCGGAGCTCCAGTCTTGTCACTTGGCTCCCTGACACTGTTCTGAAGCTCTTTCAGCAGGCGGGGATTTTTAAAGGGCTGTGTCTGATTAGCTGAGCGCTCAGCCAATCACAGGCAGCACTCAGCCATGTTCTGAAGCTCTTTCAGCAGGTGGGGATTTTTAAAGGGCTGTGTCTGATTGGCTGAGTGCTCAGCCAATCACAGGCAGCACTCAGCCATTCATTGAATGACAGTGCGTGCTGCCTGTGATTAGTCACAGCGCTCAGCCAATCAGAGGCAGTGCTCAGCTATTCATTGAATTCAATGAATGGCTGAGCACTGCCTGTAATTGGCTGAGCGCTCAGCGAATCAGACCCAGCGCTTTCAGGAGGCGGGGATTTTTAAATCCCCACCTGCTGAAAGAGCTTCAGAACACTGCAGAGACAGTGAGACAGGTGATGTATATATTTTTTACAGCAGCTGGGGATGATTTTCAGGGAAGGGCTTATATTTCAAGCGCTTCTACGAAAATCACTGCGAGGGTTGCCTGCATCCCATTGTTTTCAATGGGGCCGGTGCCTATAGTGCTGGCCCCATTGAAAGCAGTAGGCATGGAGCCATGGTCATGCGCATTTTTCTAATGCGCGGAGCACTTTTTTTTTGAGTACATAGGGTAACCACTGGGTAACACTGACAGGAAAAAGGACTTTGGGATTTTATAACTGTAAGCTTAAAGGGGTTGTCTCGCGAAAGCAAGTGGGGTTAAGCACTTCTGTATGGCCATATTAATGCACTTTGTAATATACATCGTGCATTAAATATGAGCCATACAGAAGTTATTCACTTACCTTCCCTGCGCTGGCGTCCCCGTCTCCATGGCTCCATCTAACTTCAGCGTCTAATCGCCCGATTAGACGCGCTTGCGCAGAAGGGTCTTCTGTCTTCGGGTCTGTCCGGCAGCAGCGGCGTTCTGGCTCCGCCCCTTCTACGCGTCATCGCGTAGCTCCGCCCGGTCACGTGTGCCGATTCCAGCCTCCTGATTGGCTGGAATCAGCACATGTGATGGGGCGGAGCTACGCGATGATGCATAGAAGGGGGCGGAGCCAGAAAGCCGCTTGTGCCAGACCGAGCCGAAGACAGAAGACCCTTCTGCGCAAGCGCGTCTAATCGGGCGATTAGATGCTGAAGTTAGACGGAGCCATGGAGACGGGGACGCCAGCGCAGGGAAGGTAAGTGAATAACTTCTGTATGGCTCATATTTAATGCACGATGTACATTACAAAGTGCATTAATATGGCCATACAGAAGTGCTTAACCCCACTTGCTGCCGCGGGACAACCCCTTTAACTGAAGCAACCAGTGTCAGGCAGCTGCTGCCAAGGCAAATAGGATCATGGAGGGCATCAGAAGAGGTCTAGGGACGCATGACGAGAACATTGTTCTTCCTCTTTACAAGTCACTGGTCAGACCACACATGGGATATTGTGGACAGTTTGGGGGCATCAGAAAACTATATCAGGGGACAGCACAGAGATCTCTTCCATCATCTATTATACCCAGGACTGTAACAAGGGGGCGCTCTAATAACTATGTATAGATATATCAGGGGTCAGTACAGAGATCTCCCCCATCATCTATTATACCAAGGACTGTAGCAAGGGGGCGCTCTAATAACTATGTATAGATATATCAGGGGTCAGTACAGAGATCTCACCCATCATCTATTATACCCAAGACTGTAACAAGGCATTGCTCTAATAACTATGTATAGATATATCAGGGGTCAGTACAGAGATCTCTCCCATCATCTATTATACCCAGGACTGTAACAAGGGGGCACTCTAATAACTATATATAGATATATCAGGGGTCAGTACAGAGATCTCTCCATCATCTATTATACCCAGGACTGTAACAAGGGGGCGCTCTAATAACTGTGTATAGATATATCAGGGGTCAGTAGAGATCTCTCCCATCATGTATTATACCCAGGACTGTAACAAGGGGGCGCTCTTATAACTATGTATAATTTATCAGGGGTCAGTGCAGAGATCTCTCCCATATTCTATTATACCCAGGACTGTAACAAGGGGGCGCTCTAATAACTATGTATAATATACCAGGGGTCAGTACAGAGATCTCCCATCATCTATTTATACCCAGGACTGTAACAAGGGGCGCTGTAATAACTATGTATATATATATCAGGGGTCAGTACAGAGATCTCTCTCATCATCTATTATACCCAGGACTGTTACAAGGGGGCGCTCTAATAACTATGTATAGATATATCAGGGGTCAGTACAGAGATCTCGCCCATCATCTATTATACCCAGGACTGTAACAAGGGGGCGCTCTAATAACTATGTATAGATATATCAGGGGTCAGTACAGAGATCTCTCTCATCATCTATTATACCCAGGACTGTTACAAGGGGGCGCTCTAATAACTATGTATAGATATATCAGGGGTCAGTACAGAGATCTTGCCCATCATCTATTATACCCAGGACTGTAACAAGGGGGCGCTCTAATAACTATGTATAGATATATCAGGGGTCAGTACAGAGATCTCTCCCATCATCTATTGTATCCAGGACTGCAACAAGGGGGCGCTCTAATAACTATGTATAGATATATCAGGGGTCAGTACAGAGATCTCTTCCATCATCTATTATACCCAGGACTGTAACAAGGGGGCGCGCTAATAACTATGTATAGATATATGAGGGGTCAGTACAGAGATCTCTCCCATCATCTATTATACCCAGGACTGTAACAAGGGGGCACTCTAATAACTATGTATAGATATATCAGGGGTCAGTACAGAGATCTCTCCCATCATCTATTATACCCAGGACTGTAACAAGGGGGCGCTGTCTACCGCTAGAGGAAAGAAGGTTTCTACACCAACATAGAAGGGGGTTCTTTACTGTAAGAGCAGTGACACTATGGAACTCTGTCCTGAGGACGCTGCGATGGTGAACTCGATATAAGAGGGATCTGGACGCCTTTCTTGAGTATTACAATATTACATGTTCTATCACTGACTACTTAGAGGGTCGGTCAGCCGGGAATTATTCTGATTGCCAGATTGGAATTTTTTCCCCTAAATGGGTAAAATTGTCTACCCCCATTGTTTTTTTTTTGCCTTCCTCTGGATCAACATTGGGAAAGTGGGTGTTAAGGGTGCCCACCCACTGGCGATTTTTTTTTTCTTTGCGTTTTGCGTTTTTTCTCAAGAGCAATTAGAATTGAATGTACTCCTGTCCACTGGCGTTTTTGTTTGCGGCGCGTTGCGATTTTTAACATAGGAACTGTCAGTTGCATATGTGTCCTTATTTTTCTCCTAATGCACCCATGAATGTCAATGGAAATTAATGGAAAAGGCGCGAAAAAGCAGCGAAAAACGCACGGAAAACGCGGCAAAAACGCGCCGAAAACGCTGCGTTTTTCACGCACGAAAATCGCAAACGCCAGTGGGTGGGCGCCCTTAGCCTGAACTAGATGGACATGTCGTCTTTTTTCGGCCTGACATGCTATGTGGTGTTGCATCCGGAATGTTCTGTAGAATGATTTGAATATACTATTTATTCCGCCCAGCTAGTGCTGTAAAAAATTAATAAAAAAACAGCCCAAACGCTTCCAAAAACAAACCGATGAAGTGAATCCAGGAAGCTACATATGTGCCCCCAAATGGTACCAAGAAAAACTACAGCTCGCCACGCAACAAACATCCCTCCCACGGCGTGTCGATGGAAAAATAACGTGTCAGCTGCTGAAAATGGAGAGGACTATCCCCCCCAAAAACCCTCTCGCCCCTGGGGGCACGCCAGGCTGTGGGGCTGAAGGGTTCAGAAAAGTAGGCGAAAACGGTGCACATTTTGGCATGATTGGGTTCTCCCAGCCGCAGTCACATATTCCTAGTTGTGAGGATCTTGCAGGATGTTTTTACCTCCTTTGTTTGCAGTTTTTATATTGATTTATCCTCTAAAGTCTCGTGAAGCCGCTGTATTCCCGTCCGCGGCGGCTGCGTTCGCACTAGTTTAGTGCTGCCATGTTTGCAGGGCCGGTCCCTGTGGATCATACTAGTAGATGGAAGCCTAACAGGACGGAGGAAGCCTCCCTGGGGACAGCTTCATAGCAGAGCAATAAGCATAATAGTGTCCTAAATCAGCCCCTCGTTAGCTGCAGCGCTCTAACGTCTGCTGCGCCAATCCTGATTGGCAGCCCTGGTATTAACCCCGTCGAGGCTGTAGTCTGCTAATGATCACTTCCCATGTTGTGTTCATTTTTGGAGTTCTACCAGGCGCTTCTGTAGAAGCTGCAGCTTGGCACGCACCGCAGGAGCCGCGTAATACACTGTAGATAGTGCCGAAGCCGTGCCAGGCTAACCCTGGAAAGATGTGTACAGTCCATTAGCCGGGAGCAGCTGGGCATGTACCAGCCAGCCTGAGCCCTGATGGCATACGGACGGCTCATTCCACTGCCAGGTCATGTCAAGGAAAGAGCTGAGACACCAGATGTGACGGCCTTAAGGAATTACCGTATAACGGCTAGAACTAGAACTATCTTACGGGCTCCTGTGTCCCAATATTATAGTAATTACTGCAGGTTAATGGGCAGTATTATAGTAGTTATATTCTTTTACATAGGGGGCAGTATTATAGTAGTTATATTCTTGTATATAGGGGGCAGTATTATAGTAGTTATATTCTTGTACATAGGGGGCAGTATTATAGTAGTTATATTCTTGTACATAGGGGGCAGTATTATAGTAGTTATATTCTTGTACATGGGAGGCAGTATTATAGTAGTTATATTCTTGTACATAGGGGGCAGTATCATAGTAGTTATATTCTTGTACATAGGGGGCAGTATCATAGTAGTTATATTCTTGTACATAGGGGGCAGTATTATAGTAGTTATATTCTTGTACATAGGGGGCAGTATTATAGTAGTTATATTCTTGTACATAGGGGCAGTATTATAGTAGTTATATTCTTGTACATAGGAGCAGTATTATAGTAGTTATATTCTTGTACATAGGGGCAGTATTATAGTAGTTATATTCTTGTACATAGGGAGCAGTATTATAGTAGTTATATTCTTGTACATAGGAGGCAGTATTATAGTAGTTATAGTTTTGTACATTGGGGGCAGTATTATAGTAGTTATATTCTCGTACATAGGGGGCAGTATTATAGTAGTTATATTCTTGTACATAGGGGGCAGTATTATAGTAGTTATATTCTTGTACATAGGGAGCAGTATTATAGTAGTTATATTCTTGTACATAGGGGCAGTATTATAGTAGTTATATTCTTGTACATAGGGGGCAGTATCATAGTAGTTATATTCTTGTACATAGGAGCAGTATTATAGTAGTTATATTCTTGTACATAGGGGGCCGTATTATAGTAGTTATATTCTTGTACATAGGAGCAGTATTATAGTAGTTATATTCTTGTACATAGGGGCAGTATTATAGTAGTTATATTCTTGTACATAGGGGGCAGTATTATAGTAGTTATATTCTTGTACATAGGGGGCAGTATTATAGTAGTTATATTCTTGTACATAGGAGCAGTATTATAGTAGTTATATTCTTGTACATAGGAGCAGTATTATAGTAGTTATATTCTTGTACATAGGGGGCAGTATTATAGTAGTTATATTCTTGTACATAGGGGGCAGTATTATAGTAGTTATATTCTTGTACATAGGGGGCAGTATTATAGTAGTTATATTCTTGTACATAGGGGGCAGTATTATAGTAGTTATATTCTTGTACATAGTGGGCAGTATTATAGTAGTTATATTCTTGTATATAGTAGGCAGTATTATAGTAGTTATATTCTTGTACATATGAGCAGTATTATAGTAGTTATATTCTTGTACATAGGGGCAGTATTATAGTAGTTATATTCTTGTACATAGGGGGCAGTATTATAGTAGTTATATTCTTGTACATAGTGGGCAGTATTATAGTAGTTATATTCTTGTATATAGTAGGCAGTATTATAGTAGTTATATTCTTGTACATATGAGCAGTATTATAGTAGTTATATTCTTGTACATAGGGGCAGTATTATAGTAGTTATATTCTTGTACATAGGAGCAGTATAATAGTAGTTATATTCTTGTACATAGGGGGCAGTATTATAGTAGTTATATTCTTGTACATAGGGGGCAGTATTATAGTAGTTATATTCTTGTACATAGGAGCAGTATTATAGTAGTTATATTCTTGTACATAGGGGGCAGTATTATAGTAGTTATATTCTTGTACATAGGAGCAGTATTATAGTAGTTATATTCTTGTACATAGGAGGCAGTATTATAGTAGTTATATTCTTGTTCATAGGGGCCAGTATTATAGTAGTTATATTCTTATACATAGGGGGCAGTATTATAGTGGGTTTATTCTTGTACATAGGGGGCAGTATTATAGTAGTTATATTCTTGTACATAGGGGGCAGTATTATAGTAGTTATATTCTTGTACATAGGAGCAGTATTACAGTAGTTATATTCTTATACATAGGCGTAGTATTATAGTAGTTATATTCTTGTACGTCGAGGACAGTATTATAGTAGTTATATTCTTGTACATAGGGGGCAGTATCATAGTAGTTATGTTCTTGTACATAGGGGGCAGTATTATAGTAGTTATATTCTTGTACATAGGGGGCAATATTATAGTAGTTATATTCTTGTACATAGGAGCAGTATTACAGTAGTTATATTCTTGTACATAGGGGCAGTATTATAGTAGTTATATTCTTGTACATAGGGGGTAGTATTATAGTAGTTATATTCTTGTACATAGGGGACAGTATTATAGTAGTTATATTCTCGTACATAGGGGGTAGTATTATAGTAGTTATATTCTTGTACATAGGGGGCAGTATTATAGCAGTTATTTTCTTGTATATAGTAGGCAGTATTATAGTAGTTATATTCTTGTACATATGAGCAGTATTATAGTAGTTATATTCTTGTACATATGAGCAGTATTATAGTAGTTATATTCTTGTGCATGGGAGCAGTATTATAGTAGTTATATTCTTGTACATAGGGGCAGTATTATAGTAGTTATATTCTTGTACATAGGAGGCAGTATTATAGTAGTTATATTCTTGTACATAGGGGGCAGTATTATAGTAGTTATACTCTTGTACATAGGGGCAGTATTATAGTAGTTATATTCTTGTACATAGGGGGCAGTATTATAGTAGTTATATTCTTGTACATAGGGGCAGTATTATAGTAGTTATATTCTTGTACATGGGAGCAGTATTATAGTAATTATATTCTTGTACATAGGGGGCAGTATTATAGTAATTATATTCTTGTAAATAGGGAGCAGTATTATAGTAGTTATATTCTTGTACATAGGGGCAGTATTATAGTAGTTATATTCTTGTACATGGGAGCAGTATTATAGTAGTTATATTCTTGTACATAGGGGGCAGTATTATAGTAGTTATATTCTTGTACATAGGGGGCAGTATTATAGTAGTTATATTCTTGTACATAGGAGCAGTATTATAGTAGTTATATTCTTGTACATAGGGGGGCAGTATTATAGTAGTTATATTCTAGTACATAGGGGGCAGTATTATAGTAGTTATATTCTTGTACATAGGGGGCAGTATTATAGTAGTTATATTCTTGTACATAGGAGCAGTATTATAGTAGTTATATTCTTGTACATAGGGGCAGTATTATAGTAGTTATATTCTTGTACATGGGAGCAGTATTATAGTAGTTATATTCTTGTACATAGGGGCAGTATTATAGTAGTTATATTGTTGTACATAGGGGGCAGTATTATAGTAGTTATATTCTTGTACATAGGGGGCAGTATTACAGTAGTTATATTCTTGTACATAGGAGGCAGTAGTATAGTAGTTATATTCTTGTACATAGGGGGCAGTATTATAGTAGTTATATTCTTGTACATATGGGCAGTATTATAGTAGTTATATTCTTGTACATAGGAGGCAGTATTATAGTAGTTATATTCTTGTACATAGGGGCAGTATTATAGTAGTTATATTCTTGTACATAGGAGCAGTATAATAGTAGTTATATTCTTGTACATAGGGGGCAGTATTATAGTAGTTATATTCTTGTACATAGGGGGCAGTATTATAGTAGTTATATTCTTGTACATAGGAGCAGTATTATAGTAGTTATATTCTTGTACATAGGGGGCAGTATTATAGTAGTTATATTCTTGTACATAGGAGCAGTATTATAGTAGTTATATTCTTGTACATAGGAGGCAGTATTATAGTAGTTATATTCTTGTTCATAGGGGCCAGTATTATAGTAGTTATATTCTTATACATAGGGGGCAGTATTATAGTGGGTTTATTCTTGTACATAGGGGGCAGTATTATAGTAGTTATATTCTTGTACATAGGGGGCAGTATTATAGTAGTTATATTCTTGTACATAGGAGCAGTATTACAGTAGTTATATTCTTATACATAGGCGTAGTATTATAGTAGTTATATTCTTGTACGTCGAGGACAGTATTATAGTAGTTATATTCTTGTACATAGGGGGCAGTATCATAGTAGTTATGTTCTTGTACATAGGGGGCAGTATTATAGTAGTTATATTCTTGTACATAGGGGGCAATATTATAGTAGTTATATTCTTGTACATAGGAGCAGTATTACAGTAGTTATATTCTTGTACATAGGGGCAGTATTATAGTAGTTATATTCTTGTACATAGGGGGTAGTATTATAGTAGTTATATTCTTGTACATAGGGGACAGTATTATAGTAGTTATATTCTCGTACATAGGGGGTAGTATTATAGTAGTTATATTCTTGTACATAGGGGGCAGTATTATAGCAGTTATTTTCTTGTATATAGTAGGCAGTATTATAGTAGTTATATTCTTGTACATATGAGCAGTATTATAGTAGTTATATTCTTGTACATATGAGCAGTATTATAGTAGTTATATTCTTGTGCATGGGAGCAGTATTATAGTAGTTATATTCTTGTACATAGGGGCAGTATTATAGTAGTTATATTCTTGTACATAGGAGGCAGTATTATAGTAGTTATATTCTTGTACATAGGGGGCAGTATTATAGTAGTTATACTCTTGTACATAGGGGCAGTATTATAGTAGTTATATTCTTGTACATAGGGGGCAGTATTATAGTAGTTATATTCTTGTACATAGGGGCAGTATTATAGTAGTTATATTCTTGTACATGGGAGCAGTATTATAGTAATTATATTCTTGTACATAGGGGGCAGTATTATAGTAATTATATTCTTGTAAATAGGGAGCAGTATTATAGTAGTTATATTCTTGTACATAGGGGCAGTATTATAGTAGTTATATTCTTGTACATGGGAGCAGTATTATAGTAGTTATATTCTTGTACATAGGGGGCAGTATTATAGTAGTTATATTCTTGTACATAGGGGGCAGTATTATAGTAGTTATATTCTTGTACATAGGAGCAGTATTATAGTAGTTATATTCTTGTACATAGGGGGGCAGTATTATAGTAGTTATATTCTAGTACATAGGGGGCAGTATTATAGTAGTTATATTCTTGTACATAGGGGGCAGTATTATAGTAGTTATATTCTTGTACATAGGAGCAGTATTATAGTAGTTATATTCTTGTACATAGGGGCAGTATTATAGTAGTTATATTCTTGTACATGGGAGCAGTATTATAGTAGTTATATTCTTGTACATAGGGGCAGTATTATAGTAGTTATATTGTTGTACATAGGGGGCAGTATTATAGTAGTTATATTCTTGTACATAGGGGGCAGTATTACAGTAGTTATATTCTTGTACATAGGAGGCAGTAGTATAGTAGTTATATTCTTGTACATAGGGGGCAGTATTATAGTAGTTATATTCTTGTACATATGGGCAGTATTATAGTAGTTATATTCTTGTACATAGGAGGCAGTATTATAGTAGTTATATTCTTGTACATAAGGGGCAGTATTATAGTAGTTATATTCTTGTATATAGGAGGCAGTATTATAGTAGTTATATTCTTGTACATAGGAGCAGTATTACAGTAGTTATATTCTTGTACATAGGAGGCAGTAGTATAGTAGTTATATTCTTGTACATAGGGGGCAGTATTATAGTAGTTATATTCTTGTGCATATGGGCAGTATTATAGTAGTTATATTCTTGTACATAGGAGGCAGTATTATAGTAGTTATATTCTTGTACATAAGGGGCAGTATTATAGTAGTTATATTCTTGTATATAGGAGGCAGTATTATAGTAGTTATATTCTTGTACATAGGAGCAGTATTATAGTAGTTATATTCATGCACATAGGGGCAATATTATAGTAGTTATATTCCTGTACATAGGAGGCAGTATTAGAGTAGTTATATTCTTGTACATAGGGGGCAGTATTATAGTGGTTATATTCTTGTACATAGGAGCAGTATTATAGTAGTTATATTCTTGTACATAGGAGCAGTATTATAGTAGTTATATTCTTGTACATAGGGGGCAGTATTATAGTAGTTATATTCTTGTACATAGGGGCAGTATTATAGTAGTTATATTCTTGTACACAGGGGGCAGTATTATAGTAGTTATATTCTTGTACATAGGGGGCAGTATTATAGTAGTTATATTCTTGTACACAGGGGGCAGTATTATAGTAGTTATATTCTTGTACATAGGGGGCAGTATTATAGTAGTTATATTCTTGTACATAGGAGGCAGTATTATAGTAGTTATATTCTTGTACATAGGAGCAGTATTATAGTAGTTATATTCTTGTACATAGGGGCAGTATTATAGTAGTTATATTCTTGTACATAAGGGGCAGTATTATAGTACTTATATTCTTGTACATAGGGGGCAGTATTATAGTAGTTATATTCTTGTACATAGGGAGCAGTATTATAGTAGTTATATTCTTGTACATAGGGGGCAGTATTATAGTAGTTATATTCTTGTACATTGGGGGCAGTATTATAGTAGTTATATTCTTGTACATAGGGGTCAGTATTATAGTAGTTATATTCTTGTACATACGAGCAGTATTATAGTATTATATTCTTGTACATAGTGAGCAGTATTATAGTAGTTATATTCTTGTACATAGGGGGCAGTATTATAGTAGTTATATTCTTGTACATACGAGCAGTATTATAGTAGTTATATTCTTGTACATAGGGGGCAGTATTATAGTAGTTATATTCTTGTACATAGGAGGCAGTATTATAGTAGTTATATTCTTGTACATAGGGGGCAGTATTATAGTAGTTATATTCTTGTACATAGGAGGCAGTATTATAGTAGTTATATTCTTGTACATTGAGTGCAGTATTATAGTAGTTATATTCTTGTACATAGGGGCAGTGTTATAGTAGTTATATTCTTGTACATAGGGAGCAGTATTATAGTAGTTATATTCTTGTACATGGGGGCAGTATTATAGTAGTTATATTCTTGTACATAGGAGCAGTATTATAGTAGTTATATTCTTGTACATGGGGGCAGTATTATAGTAGTTATATTCTTGTACATAGGAGCAGTATTATAGTAGTTATATTCTTGTACATAGCGAGCAGTATTATAGTAGTTATATTCTTGTACATAGGGGGCAGTATTATAGTAGTTATATTCTTGTACATAGGGGGCAGTATTATAGTAGTTATATTCTTGTACATAGGGGGCAGTATTATAGTAGTTATATTCTTGTACATAGGGGGCAGTATTATAGTAGTTATATTCTTGTACATAGGGGCAGTATTATAGTAGTTATATTCTTGTACATAGGGGGCAGTATTATAGTAGTTATATTCTTGTACATAGGGGGCAGTATTATAGTAGTTATATTCTTGTACATAGGGGCAGTATTATAGTAGTTATATTCTTGTACATAGGGGGCAGTATTATAGTAGTTATATTCTTGTACATAGGGGGCAGTATTATAGTAGTTATATTCTTGTACATAGGGGGCAGTATTATAGTAGTTATATTCTTGTACATAGGTGGCAGTATTATGGTAGTTATATTCTTGTACATTGGAGGCAGTATTATAGTAGTTATATTCTTGTACATAGGGGGCAGTATTATAGTAGTTATATTCTTGTACATAGGGGGCAGTATTATAGTAGTTATATTCTTGTACATAGGGGGCAGTATTATAGTAGTTAAAGTATATTCTTGTACTGTGATAAAATGGACCAGCACTTTTCTGATCTTTATGCTTCTGTCACTTCATTCCTCCCCGCTTACAGAATATATACAAAGTACATAAGTCAGCAGAGCTGCTACCAGGGTAACGACAATATGAAATTTGTTTTCCTTTCAGAGGCATGATATTAGAGACATTAAGAAAAAAAGTGAAGGTATTTAGCTAAATCCATTTTAAAGAACGTCCTTATCATTTAGGTTGAGCGCTCTTTGTGCAGCACTGATGTTAATATCAGCTGTGTCTGGAATTGCTCTGTAAAGCGGATGGAATGGTTGCGTTTTGTCAGCAGTATAGTGTAATAATTGGTCTCTCCAGGAGAAGCTGTCGCTCAATGACCTTGTCTGCTGCTTTGTGTTAATAATTCCATTTTATCCCAGAACCTGCGCTCGCTGGTGTATTTGTGCTCGGTTACTATGGCAGAGGCAGAACACAATGATCGGACGAAAGGAACAAATCGGGAGAGTCGTGTACCTGAGAAATAAGCCCTTCATTATACTTCTGTGCCACGTACTGAGACTAAAAGCAAATTTTTATTGCTCCTTCTGAGAAAAATGGTCATCTGCTTTGCTAGCGTTTTTAGGGTGTACAAGGTACCTGCATGTGGATTACTGTTAATTGCCGGGCTGCCCCTGAACTTATCCCTTGAAGGAATAACAAGCCTAACAAGTTTGGAGCTGTCAGCTCTCCTGTGTGGTGTAGTATATAGAGGAGCTGTCCTGTGCGGTGTAGTATATAGAGAAGCTGTCGGCTCTCCTGTGCGGTGTAGTATATAGAGGACCTGTAGGCTCTCCTGTGCGGTGTAGTATATAGAGGAGCTGTCAGCTATCCTGTGCGGTGTAGTATATAGAGGAGCTGTCGGCTCTCCTGTGTGGTGTAGTATATAGAGGAGCTGTCGGCTCTCCTGTGCGGTGTAGTATATAGAGGAGCTGTAGGCTCTCCTGTGCGGTGTAGTATATAGAGGAGCTGTCGGCTCTCCTGTGTGGTGTAGTATATAGAGGAGCTGTCGTCTCTCCTGTGCGGTGTTGTATATATGGGAGCTGTTGGCTCTCCTGTGTGGTGTAGTATATAGAGGAGCTGTCGGCTCTCCCGTGCGGTGTAGTATATAGAGGAGCTGTCGGCTCTCCTGTGCGGTGTAGTATATAGAGGAGCTGTCGGCTCTCCTGTGTGGTGTAGTATATAGAGGAGCTGTCGGCTCTCTTGTGTGGTGTAGTATATAGAGGAGCTGTCGGCTCTCCTGTGTGGTGTAGTATATAGAGGAGCTGTCGGCTCTCCTGTGTGGTGTAGTATATAGAGGAGCTGTCGGCTCTCTTGTGTGGTGTAGTATATAGAGGAGCTGTCGGCTCTCCTGTGCGGTGTAGTATATAGAGGAGCTGTCGGCTCTCCTGTGTGGTGTAGTATATAGAGGAGCTGTAGGCTCCCCTGTGTGGTGTAGTATATAGAGGAGCTGTCGGCTCTCCTGTGTGGTGTAGTATATAGAGGAGCTGTCGGCTCTCCCGTGCGGTGTAGTATATAGAGGAGCTGTCGGCTCTCCTGTGTGGTGTAGTATATAGAGGAGCTGTCGTCTCTCCTGTGCGGTGTTGTATATATGGGAGCTGTTGGCTCTCCTGTGTGGTGTAGTATATAGAGGAGCTGTCGGCTCTCCTGTGCGGTGTAGTATATAGAGGAGCTGTCGGCTCTCCTGTGTGGTGTAGTATATAGAGGAGCTGTCGGCTCTCTTGTGTGGTGTAGTATATAGAGGAGCTGTCGGCTCTCCTGTGCGGTGTAGTACATAGGGGAGATGTCAGCTCTCCTGTGTGGTATAGTACATAGAGGAGCTGTAGGCTCTCCCGTGCGGTGTAGTATATAGAGGAGCTGTCGGCTCTCCTGTGTGGTGTAGTATATAGTGGAGCTGTCGGCTCTCCTGTGCGGTGTAGGATATAGAGGAGCTGTCGGCTCTCCTGTGCGGTGTAGTATGTAGAGGAGCTGTCGGCTCTCCTGTGCAGTGTGGTATATAGAGGAGCTGTCAGCTATCCTGTGCGGTGTAGTATATAGAGGAGCTGTCCGCTCTCCTGTGTGGTGTAGTATATAGAGGAGCTGTCGGCTCTCCTGTGTGGTGTAGTGTATAGAGGAGCTGTTGGCTCTCCTGTGCGCTGTAGTATATAGAGGAGCTGTCCTGCGGTGTACTATATAGAGGAGCTGTCCTGCGGTGTAGTATATAGAGGAGCTGTTCTGCGGTGTAGTATATAGAGGAGCTGTCCTGCGGTGTACTATATAGAGGAGCTGTCCTGCGGTGTAGTATATAGAGGAGCTGTACTGCTGTGTAGTATATAGAAGAGCTGTCCTGCGGTGTAGTATATAGAGGAGCTGTACTGTGGTGTAGTATATAGAGGAGCTGTCCTGCGGTGTAGTATATAGAGGAGCTGTACTGTGGTGTAGTATATAGAGGAGCTGTACTGTGGTGTAGTATATAGAGGAGTTGTACTGTGGTGTAGTATATAGAGGAGTTGTACTGCGGTGTAGTATATAGAGGAGCTGTCCTGCGGTGTAGTATATAGAGGAGCTGTCCTGCGGTGTAGTATATAGAGGAGCTGTCCTGCGGTGTAGTATATAGAGGAGCTGTCCTGCGGTGTAGTATATAGAGGAGCTTTTCTGCGGTGTAGTATATAGAAGAGCTGTCTTGCGGTGTAGTATATCGAGGAGCTATCTTGCGGTGTAGTATATAGAGGAGCTGTCCTGCGGTGTAGTATATAGAGGAGCTGTCCTGCGGTGTAGTATATAGAGGAGCTGTACTGCGGTGTAGTATATAGAGGAGCTGTCTTGCGGTGTAGTATATAGAGGAGCTGTCTTGTGGTGTAGTACATAGAGGAGCTGTCTTGCGGTGTAGTATATAGAGGAGCTGTCTTGCGGTGTAGTATATAGAGGAGCTGTCTTGCGGTGTAGTATATAGAGGAGCTGTACTGCGGTGTAGTATATAGAGGAGCTGTCCTGCGGTGTAGTATATAGAGGAGCTGTACTGTGGTGTAGTATATAGAGGAGCTGTCCTGCGGTGTAGTATATAGAGGAGCTGTACTGTGGTGTAGTATATAGAGGAGCTGTACTGTGGTGTAGTATATAGAGGAGTTGTACTGTGGTGTAGTATATAGAGGAGTTGTACTGCGGTGTAGTATATAGAGGAGCTGTCCTGCGGTGTAGTATATAGAGGAGCTGTCCTGCGGTGTAGTATATAGAGGAGCTGTCCTGCGGTGTAGTATATAGAGGAGCTTTTCTGCGGTGTAGTATATAGAGGAGCTGTACTGCTGTGTAGTATATAGAAGAGCTGTCTTGCGGTGTAGTATATAGAGGAGCTATCTTGCGGTGTAGTATATAGAGGAGCTGTCCTGCGGTGTAGTATATAGAGGAGCTGTCCTGCGGTGTAGTATATAGAGGAGCTGTACTGCGGTGTAGTATATAGAGGAGCTGTCTTGCGGTGTAGTATATAGAGGAGCTGTCTTGTGGTGTAGTACATAGAGGAGCTGTCTTGCGGTGTAGTATATAGAGGAGCTGTCCTGCGGTGTACTATATAGAGGAGCTGTCCTGCGGTGTAGTATATAGAGGAGCTGTACTGCTGTGTAGTATATAGAAGAGCTGTCCTGCGGTGTAGTATATAGAGGAGCTGTACTGTGGTGTAGTATATAGAGGAGCTGTCCTGCGGTGTAGTATATAGAGGAGCTGTACTGTGGTGTAGTATATAGAGGAGCTGTACTGTGGTGTAGTATATAGAGGAGTTGTACTGTGGTGTAGTATATAGAGGAGTTGTACTGCGGTGTAGTATATAGAGGAGCTGTCCTGCGGTGTAGTATATAGAGGAGCTGTCCTGCGGTGTAGTATATAGAGGAGCTGTCCTGCGGTGTAGTATATAGAGGAGCTTTTCTGCGGTGTAGTATATAGAGGAGCTGTACTGCTGTGTAGTATATAGAAGAGCTGTCTTGCGGTGTAGTATATAGAGGAGCTATCTTGCGGTGTAGTATATAGAGGAGCTGTCCTGCGGTGTAGTATATAGAGGAGCTGTCCTGCGGTGTAGTATATAGAGGAGCTGTCCTGCGGTGTAGTATATAGAGGAGCTGTACTGCGGTGTAGTATATAGAGGAGCTGTCTTGCGGTGTAGTATATAGAGGAGCTGTCTTGTGGTGTAGTACATAGAGGAGCTGTCTTGCGGTGTAGTATATAGAGGAGCTGTCTTGCGGTGTAGTATATAGAGGAGCTGTCTTGCGGTATAGTATATAGAGGAGCTGTCTTGCGGTGTAGTATATAGAGGAGCTGTCTTGCGGTGTAGTATATAGAGGAGCTGTCCTGCGGTGTAGTATATAGAGGAGCTGTCCTGCGGTGTAGTATATAGAGGAACTGTTCTGCGGTGTAGTATATAGAGGAGCTGTCCTGCGGTGTAGTATATAGAGGAGCTGTCCTGCGGTGTAGTATATAGAGGAGCTGTCTTGCGGTGTATTATATAGAGGAGCTGTCTTGCGGTGTATTATATAGAGGAGCTGTACTGCGGTGTAGTATATAGAGGAGCTGTACTGCGGTGTAGTATATAGAGGAGCTGTACTGCGGTGTAGTATATAGAGGAGCTGTCTTGCGGTGTATTATATAGAGGAGCTGTCTTGCGGTGTATTATATAGAGGAGCTGTACTGCGGTGTAGTATATCGAGGAGCTGTACTGCGGTGTAGTATATAGAGGAGCTGTACTGCGGTGTAGTATATAGAGGAGCTGTCTTGCGGTGTATTATATAGAGGAGCTGTCTTGCGGTGTATTATATAGAGGAGCTGTACTGCGGTGTAGTATATAGAGGAGCTGTGAGGTCTTCTATCTCAGTAAGTACAGCCGGTATATATGCAGCCGGTATATATCGTTTACTCATAGGGGCACACCCAATCATCAGTTTAGTTGTCCTATAAGTTTTCCTCTCACTGCAGCCGGGATATGACGAGTCCCACCACGATCCACGGGGTCAGAGACCAGTAAGAAGGCGGCTCTGGGTCGGCAGTTCCGGCCCGGCTGGTGCCAGACACATGCAGCGTTCCCATGTCACGGCCATTCCTGCGGGGACAACAGGAATCCAGGGTTCTGTTTATGGAAAGTTTCACTGTTAAAGGCTCATTAGACACCAGAAGCCCCTCTAACTGTGACAACGTATCCCAAAGCCTTACAGCCGTCTGTCATGTCACCGCCAGGGGCGCTCTACTACTGCACTGATGGATGAAGTCGCAGTAGCGCACGGCGGGGACTTAACCCCTTTCTGACCGCAGTAAGCCTTTTTTTTTTACTGCAGTCACTAATGGGCTTTAACCCCTTAGTGACCAGCCCATTGCCTTTTTACGTCCTAGCTTGCTGGGCCTTATTCCCTCAGGACGTAGAAACATGTTTCCTGCGGGGATTAAGGCCCTGCAAGCTGAGGACGTGACAGCTCCAGGCTGCCGTCTCCCAGAGGTAGCCGGCAACCTGGAGCTGCCATTCCGGGCCGTGGATCCCCTCCCCTCGGTCACATGATCGCCGGCGATCATGTAAAAGTTAGTAAAAAGTTGAAAAAAGTTAAAGAAGCAGCTGCTCTAATGGATCAGATCCATCAGGGCAGCTGAAAAATACTCACCCGCAGGTGTCCTAGCCTCCCGGGTCCCGTCGGCGCCTTCTGTGCATGCGCACTGGACGTCGGGCGCACGCACAGAAGCCGCTAACGGCCCAGAAAATTTTAAAACTCTCTGCTCCCGGCTCCCTTGTGTAGCCGAGAGCAGAGAGATGTCACCGGGAGCTCCTGTATGCGGATCACATGATTGCTGCTATCCAATGGCTAACAGCGATCATGTAGAGTAAAAAAAAGTTTGAAAAAAGTTTAGGTTTCATCTCCGCTCACGGCTTATATCCTGGAGATTTTACGGGGGCCCGCAGTACGTGTCGCCTGGTCACGTGATCGCCGTTTTCCACTTGAAAATGGCGATCACGGAAAAGTAAAAAAAGTTAAAGTTTCACCTCCAATTACAGACCCGATCCGTGAGGGGAGGGGAAATTACTTACCTAAGGCCTCCGGCAATGTCCCCTGATGGGATTTTTATCCGCAGACGCTACCCCAACTTTGGCGCTTGTGCCCATCAGTAAAATGGTGGACAGAAGCGCAGAAGCTGTGGAGGGCCTGTTAAATTTAAAGTCTCCTTGCTCCTGGCTACTAAAGGTAGCCGAGAGCCTGGAGCAGTGATCGTGGGCTGCAGTGAGTGGTCCCCGGTCCTGTGATCGCCGTTATCCAATGGATAATGGCGATTACGTAAAAGTTAAGACACAGTTGAAGTTTGATGCGCCTTTCGGTTTGAGCCCTGTTGTGCATATGGACATAATATTAGGGCCACAATGAGTATGTTTCTGAACACAGGACAAACAGGGGTATCCATTTTGGGTGCAAATCCTCATTTTAATGTGCACTATAGAAAAAAAATCCCATCTTTTTAATGACATATTAGCAAAAATATGAAATTTTATTTTTTCTCCTCTAAATTGCATGAATTCCTGAAAAAACAACTGTGGGGTCAAAATTTTCCGGACCCCTCAGTGATTACATTAAGGGGTGTAGTTATTAAAATGGGGTCGTTTGTGGGGGGATCTATCATTCTGACACCTATGAACCTTTGCAATCTTGGTGCAGGAAAACAAAATGTCCCTCAAAATGCTAAAAGTGAATGTAAAATTTGTACGTCTCTTAAATGGTTTAAAAAACTGAAGTTTTTCCAATGTGCTTCCAGAATAAAGTAAACAGATGGAAATATACATCTTATCAAAAATTTCCCACTTTTGGTGCTTTTAATAAATATGCATAAATTCTATCGAACTATTTTCACCTCCTAAACGAAGCACAACATGTGATGAATAAACACGATGTCAGAATCAGTGGGATCTGCAGAACCTTTACGGAGTTGTTCCATGTCAAAGTGACACTTGGCAGATTTCCAAAATTTGGTCAGGTCATTAAGGCGCAAACAGGCTTGGTCACTAAGGGGTTAGGCCTGCATCTTTTTGAGTCAGTGGCTTTGTTGACTACTGACAGCCCGGCTCCTGCTCTAACTGTCAGGAACGGAGAAACCTCAGATCCTGGCAGTGTAACCCCTTGTATGCCACAATAAATACCAACTGCAGCATGTAAGTAGATAACAGAGGGTGTGGTTACAAGGTACCGCTGGGTTCCCATGGCAGCCAGAAGCCTGACAAAGGCCTCCATGTCTACCATGTATCTCCCCGTATTAGGCCCCGCCTCCTGCGGTTTCACACCCCGCCAATATACGCTGCCCTTCTCTATAAGGGGAGGAGCGGGACAGGCCGGGTGCTAGTACACTGAGCTCCCGCCCCCTCTCCGCCCCTCACCACTGTTTGCAATGGGACGGACGGGGGTGGCGCTAAGTTCCGCCCCCATCCCGCCAATCCCATTGCAAACAGTGGTGAGGGGGCGGAAGCTCAATGCACTAGCACCCAGCCACCCGCTCCTGCCCTTGCAGGGAAGGGCAGCCTATATATTGGCCGGGCGTGAAGACCCGCCTGTCTGAATAAGCCATAATTTGATTTTAAAAAAGTAACTCTATAATTCCTATTTTTCTTTTGTTCACCTCAAAATGGTGCCAATAAAGCGACCGCTCTGCTCACGAAAAAACAAAGAGCCCCGCAGAGCGCCGCTGCCAGGAGAAGGAAAGGGTGCTGGGTCTTAGAATTCAGCGATGCAGGTTCAATTTTCTTTAAAAACATGTTTTTATTGTGCAAAAGTAGTAAATATGTAAAATGCGTCTCTATAAGCCGGCGTCGCAGTAATCGCCCTGATCTAGATAAGAAAGTCGTTATGTATTGTTACATGGCGAACGCCGAAAAAACAAAACCCCAAAACAATGGCGAGTTTCTGTTTCCATGTCCTCAGAAAAAATGTAGTCCGACACATTATGTGCACCGCGGGGTGCGGACATGAAAACATGCAACTCGGCCCAAAAAACCACAAGCCCTCGTACGGCTGCCAGATAGTTATGGGTCTAGCAAAGCCATGTTGAAAATCGCCTGGTTCCAATTTTCCCAAGTACCCTGTTGTACCGCCTCTAGCTTGGATACAGGATGTGATACAGGCAGGCATGGAGGTTCTAGTACCCTGTTGTACCACCTCTAGCTTGGATACAAGATGTGATACGGGCAGGCATGGAGGCTCTAGTACCCTGTTGTACCACCTCTAGCTTGGATACAGGATGTGATACAGGTGGGCATGGAGGTTCTAGTACCCTGTTGTACCGCCTCTAGCTTGGATACAAGATGGGATACAGGGGGCATGGAGGCTCTAGTACCCTGTTGTACTGCCTCTAGTTTGGATACAGGATGTGATACAGGTGGGCATGGAGGCTCTAGTACCCTGTTGTACCACCTCTGGCTTGGATGCAAGATGTGATACAGGCGGGCATGGGGGCTCTAGTACCCTGTTGTACCACCTCTGGCTTGGGTATAAGATGGGATACAGGGGGCATGGAGGCTCTAGTACCCTGTTGTACCGCCTCTAGCTTGGATACAAGATGGGATACAGGGGGCATGGAGGCTCTAGTACCCTGTTGTACCCCCTCTAGCTTGGATACAGGATGTGATATGGGGACATGGAGGCTCTAGTACCCTGTTGTACCGCCTCTAGCTTGGATACAAGATGTGATACAGGTGGTCATGGAGGCTCTAGTACCCTGTTGTACCACCTCTGGCTTGGATACAAGATGTGATACGGGAGGGCATGGAGGCTCTAGTACCCTGTTGTACCACCTCTAGCTTGGATACAAGATGTGATACGGGAGGGCATGGAGGCTCTAGTACCCTGTTGTACCACCTCTGGCTTGGGTACAAGATGTGATACAAGTGGTCATGGAGTCTCTAGTACCCCATTGGGCTGACTCTAGTTTGGATACAAGATGGGATACAGGGGGCATGGAGGCTCTAGTACCCTGTTGTACCATCTCTAGCTTGGATACAAGATGTGATACGGGCACGCATGGAGGCTCTAGTACCCTGTTGTACCGCCTCTAGTTTGGATACAAGATGTGATACAGGCAGGCATGGAGGCTCTAGTACCCTGTTGTACCGCCTCTAGTTTGGATACAACATATTTGCCTGAGATGTACGGTAACTAAATGCTGAGTTTTGCAGCAAAATGAGAACTCTTCTTAGAGCCGGATTGTTTCATTTTTTTAATTTATTTTTTTTATAAAAAGATGAAAAGTTCTTCCACCTTTTTATACCCTTTGGGGGAAATTTGCTAAGAACTGGCAGTTACGCGGCCCTTAAAAGGTACCAGAATTACACGTTCTCCCCTATCTACAGGATAGCCACAGGATAGGGGAGAACTTGCTGATCTGTGGGGGACCCAGTCTCGAGAATGGGGGTCCCCCGTGCCCCCCATCCTCCTCAATGTGTGGTTACTGCACCCCCTGCAAAGAGGAGACTGGTCGAGCAAGGGTTCCAGCGCTCCATTGGCTTTCCATGGGACTGCGGAGATGGGCGAGGGGCACCTGCTCGGGCATTTCCGTCAGTCCCATTGTAATGAATGGAGTTCGGACCATGCATTCTCGGCCGGCGGTCCCTTCATGCTGACGTCACTGAGGGGGGTGAAGCGGGCACGAGAGTCTCAAGATCAGAGTGATCTCCTCAGTGAGCCCCCCAGCGATCAGCAGGTTATCTCCTCTCCTGTGGATAAGAGAGAAGGTATAAGCTTGGATCTACAGTTTGTGCACCCGAAATGCAGATCGGCGCCCTCTACAGACTGACCATGATTTGCCCTATGATTTGCATGACATTTTAGCACGAGGTGTTGGGCAGCCCCTCCCACTGCGGCAGTGGAATCTATCTCTGACCCCGGCCAGCGACCCTGCGTAGCTTCACTTTTTTGTATTGCGGATGACCGCGGTCGCTCGCCGGCTGCGATGCACAGTACAGATTTTTTAGTTTATTTTGGGTTTTCCCGCACCGTCGATAGGCGATGACATGGGTAGCCGCGGCCTATCTGCAATGCGGATGCGCTGCGGGTCGGACGGCTTCCTTTCACTGCAATGGAAGCTGTCTGTGCGGACATCGCGCAAAAATGTGAGACTGGCCGAAGTCCCGTCCGCTATTCGTAATACTTTGGAAAAGTAGCAAGAAAAGTGTAAAAAGGGCAAAAAGTCAGAAATTATGGCACAAGTGTGGCAGGTACAATGAGATATTGATGACCTGTCACCACTGCTCATGGGAGCGCTACGGCCTCTTTTCAGGCCAGTGACGTCATGTTCATCTGTCACATGACCTGAGAGCTGCAGTACTAGGCACAGCCACTAGGAATTGTACAGCGCTGTGCCTGGTAGGGCCGGGTCTAACAGCTGGGTGATGCTTCCCGGCGGAGGACCCCCACTGAACAGATATTGATGACCTATCCTGAGGACTTTCTGGTTGTGAATGTAAACAGATATTTCACATGGAGAGCAAGCAGAGATTTTTAACCACTATGGCGGCCATATTGGTTGTCACCCAGCTTTCCCAGAAAGAGACATCACTAAGGTGAACTGTAAAATGTCCCAACAATCAAGTCTGTTCACTTTTATCGCTGATAGAACAGCCTGTCAGCAGCGGTGGGGGTCATCCTGTGCGGCGGCGGCGCTCTGCGACAGGTGCCGGGGGTGGCAGCGCGGCTAAGAATGTGCCCATATGTTCTCTTCCGCCTTCATTGGCTCCGCAGTAATAATGCTACAGCACCGTGCAGTTGGTCGCCGACTTTTATCCTCTTCTGGAAATATTTAGCATGTTTCGGATGCTTCTGAGATGACGAGGACGCCGCGCTCTTCCTGTTGGAACCGGTCACTTGCGAAATCCGAGATCCCCGCTGCTACTTCAGAGTTCTGTGGCCTCGTAAGGGGTGTAAGCACTTTAGGCGAGGGCTACGCTGGCCACAGCCGGGACGCTCACGGGCAGCCGGGACGTCACATGACCTTCTATAGAGATACATTTAGATACTTTGTAGTACGACCTAAAAAATGTCTTTTAAAAAACAAAAATTTGCTCTCTATCGCCACCTATTAACTTTTTTATTTTTCGTCGATTGGATTGTGTGAGGCCTTTTTTTTTGCGCAGTGACCTGTAGTTTTTATTAAAGACCCTTTTTAGGGTACGCGCAACTTTTGGATCGCTTTTTATTCAAATTTTTCATGGAAACGGGGTTGACCAAAAAGGTGCAGCCCCGGCATTGTGTGTATTCTGTTCAGACGGGTAATAATGGGATGTTTTAATGATCTGTACTTTTGTAGACGCAGTGATGCTAATTATTTTTCTTATTATTGGGTGAGATGACTGGAATGGGGGGGGGGGGGACTTTTACTACTTTTTATTTTTTTTGTAATATTTTATAAAACTTTTTCACACTTTTTTCCGTCCTCACACGGGACTTGAACTTGCGATCACACGGTTTTCATGCAATAGAGTGATGCTACATTATACGGTGTTCTGACAGGCAGACGAGCCATGGGCAGGCCTTGAGAGGCAATCAGTCACGGCAGCCCTGGGGGTCTTTAGAAGGCCCCCAGGACTTGATTGCTGACCAATAGCAGAGCAGCACTTAGCGGGGAAACGCAAAGGAAGAAAATCGAATGTGTTCTGCTGCGGCGTCGCTCCACGATCTGTGCCGATGACGTTGATTTTGATGCAGAAATTGGCGCTAATTTTGGTGCTAATTTTTCTGCTGCTGACAATTTGCACCAATTCGGCGACATGTGAAGACGCCCTTAAAGGGTTAACACCCCGGTCGCTGGTCACGGCTGTCGCTGGTCACGGCTGTCGCTGGTCACGGCTGTCGCCGGCGGGCGTCACTATGTAGGCTTGGCTCTCTAAGAGCGTATGTGGCCCGCATAAGACGTGCGTTTTTTTTCGCACGCGTAGAATATACAGCAAACATGCGTGCACATGCCCATGTTAACCCCTCGCAGCCCGTCCTGGTGTGTAGGAAGCGTGTAATCCGCACCAGAATACGACACGCTGCGGTTTATTCACACACGTTAATAAAAAGCCGTGTGATTGGCTCGATAGATATCGATCAGCTCTTAGCTCCGTGTATTACACGCGTGTACAATGTGCGCATATCACGCAGGCGACTTTTGTCCATGTGAGCCCTAAAGCTGACAATCCCTTTAAGCGGATGTTCTCTGACCGCCGCTCCGCCGTCAGCATCGCTTGTGGGCACCCAGCTTTCCCGGAAGGCGTGAACGCTGCGACTGCTGACGTGTTTTGCTCCGTGTCGTACAGATGGCGGTGTCTCCGCGGTCTGCTTGTCTGTCACATCGATGCCAGCCAGTACAGTGCTGCTGTCTGTGGCGCGGATGATGTTGCGGCCGCAGTGCGCCGCGCAGGCTATGGTTTGTACGCGCGATGTAAGTATGGAGGGCGGTGACGTCCGCTCGCTCTCAGGGTCACTCCGCTCGTTACAACAAGAGGCGGATTACGTTTCTGCTTTTGCGTCTTCTCCGGACCGCAGGATTGCCTTCGCCCGTAAACGCTGTGAAAGAGACCCTCCGGCCGAGACGCTCTGCCTGTCAGCGAATCACAGCATGGCCTTCATTCTGCAGTGTTATGGGGGTACCGGCCGGCACCGTTATGGGGGCCTGTGGGTGTTTCTGTAATGACTGCACTGATATAGGCGTATGGTGGCGGACTCTGTTATGGAGGCACCGAGGCGGTCTCTGTTATGGAGGCACCGAGGCGGTCTCTGTTATGGAGGCACCGAGGCGGTCTCTGTTACGGAGGCACCGAGGCGGTCTCTGTTACGGAGGCACCGAGGCGGTCTCTGTTACGGAGGCACCGAGGCGGTCTCTGTTACGGAGGCACCGAGGCGGTCTCTGTTACGGAGGCACCGAGGCGGTCTCTGTTATGGGGGCACCGAGGCGGTCTCTGTTACGGGGGCACCGAGGCGGTCTCTGTTATGGGGGCACCGAGGCGGTCTCTGTTATGGGGGCACCGAGGCGGTCTCTGTTACGGGGGCACCGAGGCGGTCTCTGTTACGGGGGCACCGAGGCGGTCTCTGTTATGGGGGCACCGAGGCGGTCTCTGTTATGGAGGCACTGAGGCGGTCTCTGTTATGGGGGCACCGAGGCGGTCTCTGTTATGGGGGCACCGCGGTGGTCTCTGTTATGGGGGCACCGAGGCGGTCTCTGTTATGGGGGCACCGAGGCGGTCTCTCTTATGGGGGCACTTTGATTGTCGTCTGGTTCTAGTACGGCTACTTCTCTTATGAGGGTTCCGTGGCTGACCCTTTTCTGGGGGCACTGCAGCCTGCACCATTATGGGGCGCTGTGGCCGTCTGTTCTATTGAGCTGTATGACCGTATCAGAATGGCATTCGGCTGTCATCACTGCAGCGGCGCGACCTGTTCTTGGTGGCACATCGACTGGCACAGTTATGGGGGTGCCAGGTACCTGTTCAGAATGATGAGCAGCTGGGGGGCCATATAGGAACATCATACCAATAGAGGCACATAGAGGGCGCCGTAACCTAGTTTATTCTTGAAGTAGTCGTTAAATATAAGCCTCCTCATTGAATATACTGACCGTTACCCATCTTCCCTTGCAGCATACATCGCTGGACGGGTACCCCGAACCGCACGTTCCTCCCACAAAGTCAAGCAGTCGACAAAGCCTCCCGCGATGTCGCAACTCTATAGCGTCCACCACCGACGAGCAACCGCACATCGGAAACTACCGCCTGCTGAAGACCATCGGCAAAGGAAACTTCGCCAAGGTGAAACTGGCCCGACACGTGCTGACGGGGAGAGAGGTGAGTGCGCAGAACGGGCGCAGAACGCGCCACTCCGCGGCAGAAGGGCAGAGGTCAGGCCTCAGATAGATTTCCTTTAATTGTTCAGCTCACCTCGGACGGCCGAGAGCGATCCAGCTGCCAAGGAGATGCCAAGGCCCCGTCCAAGGCCCATTGTTGTCTGTGAGCTGCTGTATGGTAAAGGGGGGTCATTCTCTTGTATGGCCGCATTGTGCGACTCCGTTATGGCCTATTAACAGCCTCCCCGACAGCCAAGTCCGCTCCGCAGCAGATGAAGCTAATGGACTCAACAGCTGTTCCTAACTTCAGTTCATTTCTTTGCGTTGACTTCCTCGGCCCACGCAAGTCACAGCGCAGAAGAGCTTCAGGGGGAAGTTGAAGGACTTGTAAATTTAAAGCGGACTCGTTCCCTCTCCTGACGGGTTCGATTTATCTATTCCCATGAACTCAGGATTCTTTTCTCAAAAGGTTAAATCGTGTTGTTCCTCTGTTATTCTTCCTGGAAATGTATGAGTAAGTATGGAGAATTACTATTCCTTGTGTCCCTGTACAGTCTGGCACTGCCAGGGTTAAAGGGAGAGTAGTGGCACATCATTGGGTGCTTGAATGGTAACACCCAGTTGCCAGTTCATTTGTTCCTTTCCAGGAGGAATAACAGAGGAATGACATTGTGAAGACTTCTAAGAAAAGTTGCTGCAGAGTTTTTATTTAACCCCTTCCCACCCCATGATGTACTTACACGTCATGGATGGGAAGGGGTTCCTGCAAAATGCCATACATGTACCGCGTTATCTGCAGCAGGAGCCAGCTGTGACTGACAGCAGGGGTCCTGCTGCAATGGTGGGGATCGGCCCAAACACTAAGCCCCGCCTTTAATCACCTTCATTGCTGTGATCAGTGGCATGTATGGAGTTAACAGAGAGCTCCCACTATGATGTTATCAGCTCTCCATCTAATCATGTAGGGCCGATGGGCTGCCATCTCAGCTGGAGGTCTAACTGTGGCCTCTTGGTCTGCCATAGCAAGTCCTGGCAAGCAAACCCAGTAATACACTGCAATAGAGAAGTACTGCAGTGTATTATCTAAGCGATCATAGGATCGCAGGTTCAAATCCTGTACAAAATAGTAAATAAAAATAAATATAAATAACCCCGTATCACACTTTTCCATTTTTATCAAAAAACAAGTAAAACAACTTAAAAAAGTGAATGCAAACCGCAGCTCGCCAGACAACGAGCGAACCTCTACGGCTGAGCTGGGGGCAGAATCTAAGTAATGGCGTATGACAATGTTTGCACCCTAGGCGGGTCATAAGGGGTTAAAATACAAGGATTTACTAGGACAGACATTCCAGGGAGCCACATTGTGTCCGCAGGCTCCGCTTCCTGTCCTTTTAAGGCCGAGGATCGCTGCTTCCCTGAAGTGACACAAAAACGCCTCGCATCTGCGGGAAAATCGTATGTTGGCGAGCGCGATATTGGGGCGAGTTCCACGGGCTGATGTCGCGCTCGCTTGTGAGAAATCAGCCTAATGCTGCTGTAAGGACATGTTCACACGTTAAAGTGGCGGATCCGCGGCGCGTCCGTCCGCTCTGCTGTGTAATCGCACCAGGCGTGCGAGGCTGAGCCGCAGAAGTCGGCTGCGCGTTTTTATGTAGATTCGCACACGGATTTCGCTCCATTCAGTCAGACAAATTAAAGAATTGACCCATCAAGACCCGTTTGTCCATCCATGCTAGATAGACTTTGGCGCGGATTCTCGTAGAAGGCGACCGGATGGTAAAATGATGTGGATTTCGCCGTGGAACGCGCACAAAAACAACAAAACCGCTCTTTATACGTTTCGTTTTGCTAATTCTGTCTCTTTCTTTACCGCGCAGGTCGCTGTGAAAATCATTGACAAGACTCAGCTAAACCCGACGAGCCTACAGAAGGTAAGACAGACGCCGGCTTATCGCTGCTTACCCCCCTAAGACATCAGGCGCTTCTCTGATTGGCCGGCGCTGCTCACGTGACCCGCGGATCGCTTTAAGAAAAGCTATTGCATAGAGGTGCAGGCGAGGCGTTTGGTGATCCTCTTAAAGGTTTCTTCCGTATCCAGTGATTACCAGGGCTCCCACAATCCCAGGTCCCCCCCTCATGACCGGTGGTCAGGAGGGGTCAATAGGGAGCGCTGCTGATCCCTTCAACTTCTAGATGGAAGCAGCCGGGCGAGTGAAGTACTGAGATCGGTAGGGGTCCCCGTAGGTGATAAATGTAATTGGTGGGAGGTGTTAATGGTGTATTCTTATATTGCGCTTCATGATTATTGGGGCCCAACCACCAATCCTGCGAATGAAGCGGCTGCAGCATTGCGCCCCCTTCTGACTCTGCACAGCGCTGCAGTCGGCCTCATTCACTTATCGTTGTGCTGAAGGTGGCTGTTGGCATAGCCAGAATTGATCAGCTTCTTGCAGCTTTGCCCAGTGATGGATGGATGGCGTGTAGGGTGTACAGAGTAAGGTGGCGGCATTATATGGGCTGAGCCACAACCGCCAACAGGTCGGCTGCTACAAGAGGTTGCATTTTGGGTGGAGTCACAGAAATCTGTAATACCAAGTCTGGTCACTGCAGTGAGAACGGAGCTGTTTGCTTCCTGCAGAATCCTCTCAGCGCACCAGCTCAGCTGATAGTTGAATGGCAAGGATCCTGGGCAAGCAAACTGCACTGATCTACTATTAATGGTGTATCTAGAGGATAGGACAACCCCTTTTACTTTTAGGTTTGGGCGAGTTCTACTTTAGAGGGGTTTTCCAAAATTTAAAGGAGTGATCCTGGGGTAGTAAATGGTGTAAAAAGAAAAATAAAAGCCGTCACTCACCCTTTCATGTTATACGTGGTCCAGCACTGCCACCCCAATCCCCTTCGCTCTGATCCTTGCTGATACAGGAAGTGATGACGTCACCTTCGTTGCTCACATGACCACTGCAGCCAATCACTGACCTCAGTGGTCACATGCCATTCAGGCATACATGACCATTGGCTGTAGGAGTCATGTGAGAGATGAACATGCAGTCCTTGCTTTCTGTATCAGCGGGGATCAGAGCAGAGGCCATTGGGTTGGTGGTGCTGTAATGGAGGCAACGTGTGAGGGTGAGTAATGGCGTTCTTATGGTTTTACGCCATGCCCTACCTGGGGGCACTTTTTTAAATGACATAAAAACCCGCTTAATGGGGTTTACTGGGACTAAACTACTGATCACCTATCCTCAGGAATGGTCATCAGTCGTGGATCAGTCCAGTTCTGCTTCTGGGGATCGCTGCCGATCAGCTGAAGATGCCCCGGTGACAGCTGCAGCCTCTTCTTAGGCCTGTAACGTCACGTTCATCGGTCACATGACACTGAGATGCAATACTGGGCACAGCCTCTATACAATATACGGCGCTGTGCCCTGTATGGACTGAAGTGACAGCGATGCTCACCCGGGCACCGCTGTCACTTCAATCAGCTGAGTGACGGATCCCCGGCAATCGACTATTGATAACTTATCCGGAGGATGGGTCATCAATAACTTACTTCTGGGCTCCCCTTGAACCCTTTAGACCCTCCTGGGGTCTCCACACAGTGTATAGGTTTCTGGGATCTCTACGGGTCCTGCTCCATAGCAGGCTGTTCTCGGCCCACCGTTCCGACGGCCGCCACCCTCTAGCTCACAGGTGTCAAACACAAGGCCCGCGGGCCGAATCCGGCCCGCCGCCTCATTTTCTGTGGCCCGCAGGCTATGCAGTAAGTTTCCTCACTCCTCCGTGCTGCTGTCAGTAGGCAGTCTGCTCTCGGCTTGTTCTGTCTACTGCAGACAGTAATAGAGGAGTGCCGATAGCAGACTGACAACGGCCGCGGAGGAGGGAAGGGGAGTGCAGAGAACATGATCTCTGCAGCAAGGAGAGCATCGCTGAGGAGGAGCAGCTGCAGGGTGAGAGCCTTGTGTGTGTGTATATATGTGTGTGTGTGTCATATATATATATATATATATATATATATATATATATATATATATATATATATATATATATATAATGTGTGTGTGTGTGTATATGTGTGTGTGTGTGTGTCTCTATATATATATATATATATATATATATATATATATATATATATAATGTGTGTGTGTGTGTATGTATGTGTATATATATGTGTGTGTGTGTGTGTGTGTGTGTGTGTCTATATATGTGTGTGTGTGTGTGTCTATATATATGTGTGTGTGTGTGTGTGTGTCTATATATATGTGTGTGTGTGTGTGTGTGTCTATATATATGTGTGTGTATATATGTGTGTGTGTGTGTGTATATATATATGTATGTGTGTGTGTGTGTCATATATATATATATATATATATATATATATATATATATATATATAAATGTGTGTGTCTGTATATATGTGTGTGTGTCTGTACGTATATGCGCAGAATGGTGTGTGGGTGTATGCGCAGAATGGTGTGCGTCTGTGCGGGTGTTTGCGCAGAATGGTGTGCGTCTGTGCGGGTGTATGCGCAGAATTGTGTGCGTCTGTGCGGGTGTATGCGCAGAATGGCGTGCGTCTGTGCGGGTGTATGCGCAGAATGGCGTGCGTCTGTGCGGGTGTATGCGCAGAATGGCGTGCGTCTGTGCGGGTGTATGCGCAGAATGGCGTGCGTCTGTGCGGGTGTATGCGCAGAATGGCGTGCGTCTGTGCGGGTGTATGCGCAGAATGGCGTGCGTCTGTGCGGGTGTATGCGCAGAATGGCGTGCGTCTGTGCGGGTGTATGCGCAGAATGGCGTGCGTCTGTGCGGGTGTATGCGCAGAATGGTGTGCGTCTGTGAGCGCAGAATGGCGTGCGCCTGTGTGAGCGCAGAATGGCGTGCGCCTGTGTGAGCGCAGAATGGCGTGCGCCTGTGTGAGCGCAGAATGGCGTGCGCCTGTGTGAGCGCAGAATGGCGTGCGTCTGTGTGTGCGCAGAATGGCGTGCGTCTGTGCGCAGAATGGCATGCGTCTGTGTGTGCGCAGAATGGCGTGCGTCTGTGTGCGCAGAATGGCGTGCGGGTGTGTGCGCAGAGTGGCGTGCGGGTGTGTGCGCAGAATGGCGTGCGGGTGTGTGCGCAGAATGGCGTGCGGGTGTGTGCGCAGAATGGCATGCGTCTGTAAGCGCAGAATGGCGTGCGTCTGTAAGCGCAGAATGGCGTGCGTCTGTATGCGCAGAATGGCGTGCGTCTGTATGCGCAGAATGGCGTGCGTCTGTATGCGCAGAATGGCGTGCGTCTGTATGCGCAGAATGGCGTGCGTCTGTAAGCGCAGAATGGCGTGCGTCTGTATGCGCAGAATGGCGTGCGTCTGTATGCGCAGAATGGCGTGCGTCTGTATGCGCAGAATGGCGTGCGCGTGTATGCGCAGAATGGCGTGCGTGTGTATGCGCAGAATGGCGTGCGTCACTGGCCACTATGGGGAACCTTATTACCAATCGGGTCACTGTGGGGTTTACTTTTACTTTACTGTCTTACAATTAGAATCGGCCCTTTGAAGGCAACCATAAGGCTGATGTGGCCCTTGGTGAAAATGAGTTTGACACCCCTGCTCTAGCTGGACTGTCATCCAGGCACGTTCCCCTCCGAGGTTCTTCATCTTCTATATCTGTGTATCGATCTTCAGAGATGATGATCTGCTTTCTGTGGCTTTGGCTCTGGATGGAGGGTTCTCTACGTCACAAGTGGAGTTATAGACGCTTTCTGTAGCGCCGCATCCACCTCCTGAGCGCTCTATATTTAGACGTCTCTCACTCCCTAAATGGGATCCGGCGGCGGCGGTCTCGTGAAGGACAGTTAGGAACATTCGCTCAGGAGTGAAGACGCTGATTTCATATTCTGTTCTGGAAGTGTTATTGCAGTGTATTATGGAGGGTCGGTAAGATAGCGGAGAGGAGGCGGCATATTATAAGCCCAATGTACGTACAATGACGGAGGAGTGGAGGCCAGCCGTTTAACCCCTTCCTGCTGTGGCCCTTTTGGTTCTTCTTCCCCCCTCCCCCGCCCGGTGACATATCCGCATGGGGGCTTATTGTTTGCGGGACAAATTGTAGTTTTCATTGATGCCATTTAATCTTGCAGGAAATGTAATAAAAAACATTTAGTGCATTGGCAAAAGACCCCGCAATTTCGCCCTTTTTTTTCGGGTGGGGTCTGCATGCAATCTTGTTGCAGCTAGCCATTTGGGTGACAAAGATAGCCCCCTCCCAAGCGCCACTGCTGTCAGAGCTGACATTTAAAGGATTAACGGCATGGATTGGAGTTATCTCAGATTCCAGCAGTTGCAAGTTGTCAAAGACAGCTGACACCCTCTGTGTAAAGGCAGGTTCGGCTCCAGAGCCGGCTCTATACGGTGACATCCAATGAAAGGTCAGGTCTTTGCAGGGTAGGTCATCAATAGTAGATTAACAGCAGTCCAGCCCCTGGGAACCCTGCTGTTCTCTGAGTTGGTGCACTCATGCACTGAGCTGATTTCTGTAGGAAGCAGACAGCTCCGTTTTTACTGCAGTGGCTAGGCTTGGTATTACAAGCATTGAATTGAATGGGAACGTTGCCTGTAATACCACGCCTGGCCACTGCAGGGAGAATGGAGCTTTCTGCTTCCTGCAAAAATCAGCTCCCTACATAAGCATATGGGCTTGGTGAATAGCTGATCTTCAGGAATCTTGGGCGGTGGTGGCAAATCCTCACCAAACTACTATTGATGACCTATCTTAAGGATAGGCCATCAGTAGTTTAACACTGGACAGCCTTTAAGTCAGCCTATTAGACTTTAGGCTTTGGTTGATGAATCCCAGTAATTCAGGTAACATCCACTGCCTGTCTTTGGACCGAGAGCTTCCCTGAGGGGATAAAGGATCCTAATGGATGGATTTGTCTCTCTTGATCCTTTCATTTCCAGATAAGTGGCCCAATAGTTGTCTGGCGGCAGCTTATCCCGTCCTCATCTATGACTGACTGACTGCCTGTTTACTATGAATGGAGGCCTGCAGGTCAGAGCGGTCCCCGGCCCAATCCACCTCCAGTGATCCTCGCTCCTGTGTGAAAGCATCGGAGCAATCATTGCTGGGACGGCTGTCAGGCACTGTAGCCCCCGACACTCATCCCCTGTAGGTGGGCCTTTCTGTAGTCCTACATCTCACCCTGCACTAGTAATCAGATTTTTCTCAAAAACCTCTATAAGTGGACAATCTGTCTTAAGAACTGTCTTGGGAAGCATTAATACCACTTTGCTGCGATATGGATCCATTGGATTTGGGCTACCGGGTATTCACCTTTTTGGCCCGTTTAGAGGGATCTGGTCTTAGCTGCAGGTAACCTACCGGACATTACCTACCTAAGGAGTAGTCTCAGTACAGTGATGGCTGATGACAGGAGATCAAAAGCTATTGGAGCATAATACCGAGGGCTCAGGCTAAGGGCTAAGGTCAGGACAGGCAGAGTTCAGAGAATTGGGTATGTGACATGGTCTGGGTTAGGACAAGCAGAGTTTGGGAAAGCTGGGTACACAGGCTGAGAGTCACAACTAGCAGGCAGATAGGATACAGAACACCTTTACTTGTAACACTAGGGACTTTATTGCTCAGGTATCTACCAGGGAAAGGTGCCTTAAATAACCTGGGAAAGGCTGGGGACAGGAAAGCTGGGTGGATGTTCACCCTTAAAGGGAACCCGTCATTAACTATAAGTACCATAAACTAAGTTATGGTGCTTGTACTTTAGGTGACATGGAGCTGTGTCCCCGTTCCTGTGGTATGGGAGTGTGCACTCACAGCCTTCTGAAAAGAGTCGAGCTGGTAGTGTGCGCCAACTGAACGCCGCAGGAGCTGAGAGCCGGGTGAGTATGAAAAGAGGCGCCCCGGACTCCATGCCACCTGAATTATAACTTAGATGACAGGTTCCCTTTAAAAGGAGGACTGAGCACGTGCATGGTCAGCGGCGGGAGGAACGATGCAGCATTGGCCACACAGCGGATGGGAGGGCCGAGGACACCAGTGACCAGCAACAGAGGGAAATGGGAGAAGGCGCCAATAGTCACGGTTGGCGGCCAGAAGTACTGCTTTGTTTTTTTTTAAAATGCACCTGTTAAATTTCTCCTAGCCTGCATATAAGGGCATGTTGGTGATCCGCGACTTTGTCTTGTACCGACAGACACGCCCCATTTTTTGCTTGTCTTTCCCCTTTTAAAGTTGGTGGTGTGGCATCTCATGCTGAGAAACATCACTTCAGGCTGGGGGGGGGGGTGTTGGTTCATCAAACCATCGTATATACCTTCCCAAGCTAAGGACCACCGGCTGATCGCCGAGCCGCTTGTGAGCGTTACTCAGTTTATAAATAGGACGATCAGTAAGTTTGGGCTGGAAACGGTTTGATTTTCGGTTTGAGTTTGGGAACCTTTGCGGCAAAGAATATAGAACGCAGACCGACCCTCTGATATCACAGGCTGCTATGCTCAAAGGTTTAGGGACTCTGTGAAGGAAAATCTTTCAAGGTGGGAACTTTATGAAAGTAGGGCATCCAATGAACCCGCCCATGAAGAACACTCACTTTATGTGCAACAGCACATCCCTCTCGTCTGATTGGCCGAGAAGGATCACCTGACTAGTTCCTTAACTGCTTTAGAAGAGAAGTAGTTGCAGTTCGGTGGTTAAGAGGTTTTGGGCCAATCGGTGGATGCTACTCTATGGTATCAAAGAAGCCTAAATAAAGCCTTGGCCTCCTCAGGTTCCTTCCGCCATCCTTCTCTATTTATAGTTTCTTGTTGCCAACTTCTTATCCTAAGGATCTGGACAGAATCTGCTTTGATGGAATCTTCCTATCTCAACCAGCGGCCTTCTCATCATCCTTCAGTGCTTCCAAAATGTCATTTCATTACTTAGGGATTTGCTTCTGATCTATGTTGGCGCCCTGCCCGGACCACTACGGTCGGGAAAGTTCCATCAGGTCTTCTACCGGTTGTACATTTCTTCAGTCCGTCTCAAACTCTCTATCTTCAACATGCAAGACGTCCTGCGTTTCTTCTTCAGTCCTTGCGTTGTGGTTTCTTAGCCTTGGGTATACTTCATGTATTTTTATTTTGTTCTCTGTATTCCCGGTAGATAAATATCACACCGTAAATATACCCTGAGAACGGACCCAACGCGTTTCAACTGTTCAGAAGTCTATGTTCAGGAAAAAGAGGGTTGGGGATTGGGTGTATATCGAACGCTGTATTGGAGATAAAACAGTTAAAAAGTTTTTTAAAAAGTTACAAAAATTTCTCATATTGAAAAACTCTTGTGAGCGCGTTTCTTGGTCTGTGAGCACTCTGTAGAACGTATACTAGTCAGAGTGTGGTAGAAATCGCTGCGTGAAGGTTTTCTAGATTCACTGAGAAAATGGGTAAATATATAAAAATAAAATAGAACTTTTATCTAAATACTTAAAGGGGTTGTCCCGCGCCGAAACGGGTTTTTTTTTTTTTTCAATAGCCCCCCCGTTCGGCGCGAGACAAACCCGATGCAGGGGTTTAAAAAAAAAAAAGGATAGTACTTACCCGAATCCCCGCGCTCCGGTGACTTCTTACTTACCTTGCGAAGATGGCCGCCGGGATCTTCACCCTCGGTGGACCGCAGGTCTTCTGTGCGGTCCATTGCCGATTCCAGCCTCCTGATTGGCTGGAATCGGCACACGTGATGGGGCGGAGCTACGAGGAGCAGCTCTCCAGCACGAGCGGCCCCATTCAGAAGGGAGAAGACCGGACTGCGCAAGCGCGTCTAATCGGGCGATTAGACGCTGAAAATTAGACGGCACCATGGAGACGGGGACGCCAGCAACGGAACAGGTAAGTGAATAACTTCTGTATGGCTCATAATTAATGCACGATGTATATTACAAAGTGCATTAATATGGCCATACAGAAGTGTATAACCCCACTTTGTTTCGCGGGACAACCCCTTTAAAACAACCGGAGCCCCGGGCTCTATACATATATGGACATACAACAAATATTAGTGTTGGCCCCCGGATGTTTCCAACCTATATCGCATGAGCAAAAATCTGTGGCGAGAGAGGGTACTCTATCCTGGTGGAGAAAACGGGCACTGCAGATAAATATCACACCGTAACTATACCCTGAGAATGGACCCAACGCGTTTCAACTGTTCCAAAGTCTCATCAGAGAAGAGAGGGTTGGGGATTTGGTGTATACACAGCACTGTATCATATGACCTTTATAGGAGGGCGGCGTGTATCTGTTTCTGAATGTCATTGCACAATCCCTGGCGTTCTAAAAACTATTCGCACATAGCGGGATTCGTATATAGTGGATCAAGCGATCCCTCAGATCTGGGGAGATCACTGTTCAATGTGACGCTTTGTCCACCACCCCTTCTACTTGCTAATGGCCTAGATCAGTGACCGGCAGTGCAGTAGACAGATCTACGATGGGCCCCGACGCGTTGGATCTGTTCTCAGGGTATATTTAGGGTGTGATATTGGAGTACCCTCTCTCTCGCCTCAAGAGTTTTGCTGATGGATATAGGTTGGATATATCCAGGGGACAGCAGTAATATTTGTGTGGGCTTTCCCACCTCTCGGGGTCCTTCTTCAGGCTAGATGACATACCGTATATACCGGCGTATAAGACGACTTTTGAACCCCGAAAAATCTGCTCTGCAGTCGGGGGTCGTCTTATGCGCCGGTAATACAAAAAAAAAAAAGTGTAAAAAAAAAAAATTTTATTAATCACCTCCCACGGCGTCCTGTCGCGCTCCGGCAGGATGTCGCTCGCTCCGGCAGGCTGTCGCTCGCTCCTCGTCCCCGCCGCAGCATAGCTTTCTGAATGCGGGGCTTGAAATCCCCGCTTCCAGAAAGCTAATACACACGCCGGCAGCCATGACAGCATTGAATGGCTGTGATTGGCTAAAGCACACGTGGCTTCAGCCAATCACACTATTCAATGACATCATTGAATGGCTGTGATTGGCTGAAGGCGCACGTGTTAGCAATCACACCCATTCAATGATGTCATTGAATAGTGTGATTGGCTGAAGCCACGTGTGCTTTAGCCAATCACAGCCATTCAATGATGTCATGGCTGCCGGCGTGTGTATTAGCTTTCTGGAAGCGGGGATTTCAAGCCCCACATTCAGAAAGCTATGCTGCGGCGGGGACGAGGAGCGAGCGACAGCCTGCCGGAGCGAGCGACATCCTGCCGGAGCGCGACAGGACGCCGGGGGAGGTGAGTAATAAAATTTTTTTTTTTTCTCCACTGAATACCGGCGTATAAGGTGACAGTTGGGGGGTCGTCTTATACGCCCCGTCGCCTTATACGCCGGTATATACGGTAGATCCGAAGAGTATGTTATATGTCCATATATGTATAGAGCCCGGGGTTAAGTAAGTTATATTTTATTTTTATTTATTTACCCATTTTCAGTGAATCTATGGTGAATCTGACGAGCCATGTAGTCGGAAGAACAGAGAGAACTGAGTTTTCTTTAATCTTGCAGATGGTCGTTGACTATTTTCCGGCTCTGTTCACAGTTGTGTTGTGGTTCCATTCATTACTAAGAGTACCGCGCATTGCCGGGTCGGTTGTACAATGAATACCACCAGTGCCTGATGGAACCCCGCCGGCTTCGTACTTTCACTAACCACCGTTCACTTCAATGAAGTTTAGCTGCAATAGCAAACACGACCCACAGACAGGTGTGGCGCCGTTTCTTTAAAAAAAATTCCCACAAAAGGGCAAGCATTTACATTTCATGGATGGTACGGGCTTAGAAGCTGAGCCTGCGCCATCTGCAGCGGGAGCCGGCTATAACTGACAGCCGACCTGCAGCAGTGGGGATCAGTGAGAATACCAATCCCCGCTGTTACCCCGTTACATGCTGAGATAAATGTTGATTGCAGCATGTAAAGGGTTCATAGAGAGAGGGCTCTCTCTCTCGGTGACCTCTTCGGCCCTCCACCACGTAATTGCCAAAGTGCCATGTAATCGCAAGACCCATGACTCGTCTGGGTCTGCCACGGCCTGTGATCGCTATGAGAAGTGATAATGCATTGCAGTACGGAAGTGCTGCGATGTATTATTATAGTGATTCGGTTCAAGTCTCCTACAATGACATAAAAAAAACCTAAAAACTTTTTTTGCGCACATTCCTATCTTTGTTAAAGCCACCATATTTGATCTCGTCCGTAAAGACCCGTACAATACATTAAACACACTATTTATCTTGTACAGCAAACGCTATTAAAACATTTTAGTATTGCTGTACCCGCCCGTAGAAAAAAAATATTCTGCTTGATAAATGCTGGCTTTAACCCTTTCCAGTCCAATGTCGGGCCTGTCCCGACATCATCATTTCCCTTCACAGCTCCGATGTTGGGGCAGGCCCGACACTGCAGTGCAGGAGTGGATCTGCACCCGATAGTCAGACACATCGGGTGCAGATGCATTCCTGCACTGGTCCTCATCGAGGACCCCCGAGGAGAAGGCAGAAAGGGTTTTTAACCCTTCCTGCCATCTCCTTTACACATTACATAGCGCTCAATTAGCACTATGCAATGCATAGCGATTCCGCCCGGCGATCGTGTGACCACCGGTGTTACCTGACCCCCAGCGATCACATGAACGCCGAGCCGGGAGCCTGCACTGTGGGGGAACCTGCTTACCTGTCCGGTGTCTTCCGCGTTCTCCCTTCTGTCTCCGGGCTCGGCGATCATGTGACTGCTGGGTGTCACCTGAGCCCAGCGGTCACATGATCGCCGAGCCGGGAGGCAGAAGGAGAATGTGGAAGACGCCGGACAGGTAAGCAGGATCCCCCCACGGTGCAGTGAGCACCTACACCCTCCTGAACTCTGTCAGTTCAGGAGGGTGCAGGAAAATGTATTTTTTCTCACCCATTCTCCCCAGCTCCAATTTATTTGGAGCTGGGGAGAATGGGTGAGAAAAAATAAATGGATTGGAAAGGGTTAAAAAAAAACCTATTTGCTGACCTCATTGCCTGGCACTCATGTAGATGCCGGCATCGGCCGTGTAGAAGAGCTCTTAGGCTGCCGTACACGTTATGTAGCTGTCGGCTAAACACTTATTTGGCCAGCAGCTCCTCCTCCCCATCCTCTTCCCCCGTACACTTACATGTTCCACTCCGGCTTTTCGAAATTGGTAACTTTTTGGAATGTGGCTGACTAAAGGGGTTTTCCGAGTTATTACTTTAATATACTTTTGAGCCTTCTGTGCCAAAAACTATATAAAAGGGATACACTTACTTACCCGGTTTGCTGCCATGGCGTCACGCCGGTGATGTCACCCAGCAGAAGGCCTGCTGACATCCTGTAAACCTGTAGAAGCCTCAAGGCAGGTTTACGGGACAGCGCTGATTACGTCCTCGCCGGCCTCCTATTGGCTGCAGAGGTCATGTGGGTGAACAACCCACGTCACCACAGTAGTCTGAAGTAAACCAGCGCATAGCAAGAGGTGAGTGTGGTGTTTTTTGGTTTTTTTTTCAGTGCCCCCCCATCCCCATTCATCCTCTACTTTGCGCTAACATACATTTGCTACTTTAGCCAGAAGCAAAGGTCAGATAAAGTGGAATATGACTGCTGTATCAGACTACATAGAGTTTGTTTGTAGTCTGTTACCATGGAGACTCCTTTAGTCTACATAAAAGCTGTAGAAAAGAAAGTTTTAATTAAGATACATTGCAAAGTTGCTTCATTTTTCATTTTATATACATTAAAGGAGAATTTTAGAAATTGCTTACGAAAGTGAAGCTGGCCTCCGAGGGAAGCAATGCTAATAAAATTAGGGAAGCATTCTTTTATCCTGCTGAATTATTCACGGCGTCTTATGCTTCCATTAGCGAGGAGCAATATTGAGCGCCGTGGAGTGCTTCTAAATGTGCTCTGGGGAACCATTGTCAGGACATTGCCGATAGCCAAGGTTGTCCGGCCAAGAAGGGTGGGAGGAGCCTTCAGCTTGGAGTTTGCCATCCCTTCTTTATGTTCCGAGGGTACTCTACTATTATGCCTACAGGTAACTGAATAGATACTATGCTTAGAGCCTGCCTTAAAGGGGTTGTCCAGTAGCAAACTACTAATGGTCTATCAGCAGCATAGGCCATTGATAATAGATCAGCAGGGGTCTGCCACCCAGGACCTCCACTGATCAGCTATATAATGGGTCAGTGTGCGTCTACAATGAGCTGATGTATGTAGGAAGCAGATGGCTCCATTCCCACTGCAGTGGTCAGAATTGGTATTTCAAGTGACGTTGACATTCACTTTTATGTAAGCTGAGCCTGCAGAACCAAAAACGGCCAGTACAGTGAGAACGGAGCTGTCTGTTTCCAGCTTAGTGCACAAATACACTGGCAAAGGACCACCGTCAATTTGCTATTGATGACCTTCCCTGCTAATAGGCTATCAATAGTTTACAACAGGACAAACCTTTTAACTATCTTTTCTGTGCAGTTTAATGCAGTCAGTTCTCTTTTATCAGCCATTTCAGGCTGCGATAAGGTTATCTGTACTGATTTTCAGTGGGATAGAATTTAGAAATATTTCTACCGCAATGTAACTACTTTATAGTCTTCTACATACAGGACAGTATTATAGTAGTTATATTCTTGTACATAGGGGGCAGTATTATAGTAGTTATATTCTTGTACATAGGAGCAGTATTACAGTAGTTATATTCCTGTACATAGGTGTAGTATTATAGTAGTTATATTCTTGTACATAGGGGGCAGTATTATAGTAGTTATATTCTTGTACATAGGAGCAGTATTATAGTAGTTATATTTATGTACATAGGAGCAGTATTATAGTAGTTATATTCTTGTACATAGGGAGCAGCATTATAGTAGTTATATTCTTGTACATAGGGGGCAGTATTATAGTAGTTATATTCTTGTACATAGGGGGCAGTATTATAGTAGTTATATTCTTGTACATAGGGGGCAGTATTATAGTAGTTATATTCTTGTACATAGGGAGCAGTATTATAGTAGTTATATTCTTGTACATAGGGGGCAGTATTATAGTAGTTATATTCTTGTACATAGGGGGCAGTATTATAGTAGTTATATACTTGTACATAGGAGGCGGTATTATAGTAGTTATATTCTTGTACATAGGAGCAGTATTATAGTAGTTATATTCTTGTACATAGGGGGCAGTATTATAGTAGTTATATTCTTGTACATAGGAGGTAGTATTATAGTAGTTATATTCTTGTACATAGGGGGCAGTATTATAGTAGTTATATACTTGTACATAGGAGGCGGTATTATAGTAGTTATATTCTTGTACATAGGAGCAGTATTATAGTAGTTATATTCTTGTACATAGGGGGCAGTATTATAGTAGTTATATTCTTGTACATAGGAGGTAGTATTATAGTAGTTATATTCTTGTACATAGGGGGCAGTATTATAGTAGTTATATTCTTGTACATAGGGGCAGTATTATAGTAGTTATATTCTTGTACACAGGGGGCAGTATTATAGTAGGTATATTCTTGTACATAGGGGGCAGTATTATAGTAGTTAAATTCTTGTACATAGGGGGCAGTATTATAGTAGGTATATTCTTGTACATAGGGGGCAGTATTGTACTAGTTATATTCTTGTACATAGGGGGCAGTATTATAGTAGTTATATTCTTGTACATAGGGGCTGTATTATAGTAGTTATATTCTTGTACATAGGGGGTAGTATTATAGTAGGTATATTCTTGTACATAGGGGGCAGTATTATAGTAGTTAAATTCTTGTACATAGGGGGCAGTATTATAGTAGGTATATTCTTGTACATAGGGGGCAGTATTGTACTAGTTATATTCTTGTACATAGGGGGCAGTATTATAGTAGTTATATTCTTGTACATAGGGGCTGTATTATAGTAGTTATATTCTTGTACATAGGGGGTAGTATTATAGTAGTTATATTCTTGTACATAGGGGCTGTATTATAGTAGGTATATTCTTGTACATAGGGGGCAGTATTATAGTAGTTATATTCTTGTACATAGGGGGCAGTATTATAGTAGTTATATTCTTGTACATAGGGGTCAGTATTATAGTAGTTATATTCTTGTACACAGGGGGGCAGTATTATAGTAGTTATATTCTTGTATATAGGGGGCAGTATTATAGTAGTTATATTCTTGTACATAGGAGGCAGTATTAGAGTAGTTATATTCTTGTACATAGGGGCAGTATTATAGTAGTTATATTCTTGTACGTAGGGGAGCAGTATTATAGTAGTTATACTCTTGTACACGGGGGGGGGGGGGGGGGGGGAGAGGGGGGGGGGGGACAGTACAGAATGCTCCATCCACAGGTATAAAAAAGAACATTCAGAATTATAGGGTGTTTAATAAAACTGATCCTTCAGAGCATCGCTCTCACATTATGCAGTTATTAATGCACTGCTTGGGAGGCAGTTTTGACGTAGATGAATATTCATTGATTGCTTGTCAGTAACATCTCTCCCCTAGAAGTTGTCGGATTGGAATGACATTTTCTATATTTTGGAAGGTTGATATAAGTGATTACAATGTCATAGCAAGAGCATCATTTATTGTGGAAAACCAATCCCTTGAAAAGATGTTCTGGTACCGTGTTATATCGCCTCTAGCTTGGATACAAGATGTGATACAGGCCGGCATGGAGGCTCTAGTACCCTGTTGTACCGCCTCTAGCTTGGATACAAGATGTGATACGGGCGGGCATGGAGGCTCTAGTACCCTGTTGTACCGCCTCTAGCTTGGATACAAGATGTGATACGGCAGGCATGGAGGCTCTAGTACCCTGTTGTATCGCCTCTAGCTTGGATACAAGATGTGATACTGGCGGGCATGGAGGCTCTAGTACCCTGTTGTACCATCTCTAGGTTGGATACAAGATGTGATACAGGTGGGTATGGAGGCTCTAGTACCCTGTTGTATCGCCTCTAGCTTGGATACAAGTTGTGATATGGCGGCCATGGAGGCTCTAGTACCCTGTTGTACTGCCTCTAGCTTGGATACAAGATGTGATTCGGGGGTCTTGGAGGCTCTAGTACCCTGTTGTACCACCTCTAGCTTGGATACAAGATGTGATACAGGCAGGCGTGGAGGCTCTAGTACCTTGTTGGGGCACCTCTAGGTTGGATACAAGATCTGATACAGGGGGTATGGAAGCTCTATTACTGGATATTGCACAAATTACTCCCCGTAGAGATCCACGGGCGTCTTAGTACATATATAAGATGGGTTTATACCGCAGCCCTCATTGCACCAGTATCAGTGCATTGTATGTCGCACACAGCATTGTGCTCCCCCCACTTTTGGGAACATTCTCCGGTTTTTGCCCTGTAGACTCCGATGGTTTGTCCGCAGTCTGTAGCGGGTCACTAATGGTTAAATAGTCAGAACGTCATTACTTCTAACCATTGATAATAAAGCTGGAGTGATTACCCAGGATGCTGCTGCAGCGGTGTAATTAATAGCGGTAGTATCTGACTATGGGCGTTGGGGCGCTGGTGATGGGGCTGAAGGCCCGGATGATAAAGTATGGTATAACGCTCTTGGGGTCCTTGTGGTTTCTGCTCTCTAAACGCCCCTACATTATCTTATAGCGCTCTAGTGATAGTCCATGATAGTGAGTGCCAGAACCACAAGTCTCAGCATGCCCTGACAGCCACATAGCTCATCCACAAGTAGCGGAAAAAATCAGTGCAGATTTACGTTCATGGGAAAATCAGCGGCGCGGGCGCGGCGTGTATGGCGCACATATTTAACCATTCTGCTACCCAGTCATGTGGTATTAAAGGGAAGGTTTCATCAGAAAATGAACTATTACATAAATTACATTTTTATATACACAAATATTTTTAGGAATTTTTTGTGTTTTTTTTTTAATTTTCTATATCACAATCAATAACGTAAAAAATAAGTAGTAAATTCCTGCAGCTCTGACACCGACCACTGAGCCTAATAATAGTCTGAGACCTTCTGTTCCAACTTCTTAGCCATCATCTCATTATCATCACAGGCAGGATTACACTGAGAGGTGACACCTATATGTAGATAACACAGGAGCCGCCATTCACAATAGGTGATGTCACAGCTCACCTCCTCTCCTCCCTGCACACTGACCAGTAAGCCTAATAGTAGTTTGACACTTAACTTCTCAGCCATCATCTCATGATCATCACAGGCAGGATTACACTGAGAGGTGACACCTATATGTAGATAACACAGGAGCCGCCATTCACAATAGGTGATGTCACAGCTCACCTCCTCTCCTCCCTGCACACTGACCAGTAAGCCTAATAGTAGTCTGACACTTCCTGTTCCAACTTCTCAGCCATCATCTCATGATCATCACAGGCAGGATTACACTGAGAGGCGACACCAATATAAAGATAACACAGGAGCCACCATTCACAATAGGTGATGTCACAGCTCCCCTCCTCCCCCTCCTTGCATACTGACCACTGAGCCTAATAATAGTCTAAGACCTTCTGTTCCAACTTCTCATCCGTCATCTCATTATCATCACAGGCAGGATTACACTGAAAGGTGACACCTATATTTATATATAGGATCTACCATTCAGAATAGGTGTCTGGTATACATTGAGGAGACTGCGCCGCCCAACCAAGCGCCATGACCGCTTTAAACAGTTAATCACCAGGGCTCAAGCCCCCACCAGTCTGATATTGAGGACCGGTTGCAAGGAGAGATCATCAATACTTAAGTCATGGAAAATCCCTTTAAATGAAATGGATCCTGTAAAGGGGTTTTCCGGGACTAGACTGTTTATTGATCGATGGGTTCCGCTGATAGCCTTATTGAAGGGGCCGTGGGGCTCCGTTGGTTTCAGAGACGATCCTATTAGAGGACCCTAAAGTGCTGATGCCATTGTACCCACTAAAAAGCCACCCAAAGTGCCAATCAGCGGGTCTGGAGAAGCGCGTGCCGCTCTGCCATCTGTGAGGCCGCTAGCGACTGATTGGCGGTCACTTCCTGTAGCCATCAAAGCTCTGGATTTTGGCGTCCAGCGATGTGCCAATCATCTTCAGAAGCCGTTAGATCCGGGTGTTGGGGTGATGGGTCCGGCGGGGGTGATTTTTGCCGTTATTGTACCCAGCTGTGCCCGGCCTGTTTGTGTTCTGCTCGCTCCGTTATATCGGCTTGCCAGTTAACGCGTTTTCGGCGCCGCTGAGTTAAATGCCACCCTAGCAGTGGTAATGCTAGTAATAAGCACTCCGGTAGCAGTCAGTCATTTTCTCAGGGGACGGTTGGGTTCCTCGCCGCAGATGGCGGCATGAAAGGCCCCAGACCTCGCGGGTACGGGCGGATCAGATGTAACGTTCCTAAATTGGATGCTATGTAGGTGTAACGGCTTTATATAGAACAATGCGGATGTGTGGGATGGCGGGAAGCCTTCGCTCGCTCACAATGGCGCACCTCGCATATAGCCGCGGCGTCAGAGAGATTCTACAACCCCGAGGTCACCCCAGTGTGTGAGGTCTGACACGTGCCGTGGTCACCCTGCCGCTGGCAACAGCTGCGCCAGTATAGCGAGGAGCCTTGCCATAAGATGGGGTGACACATGACAGCGCAGAGCGGGCGATGTAGTAATTAGACAGCGGGGACCCCGGCTGATAATAGGGACACGTCACCGCGCTCACAGCCCGCTATCTGGAGCGTGGTAGATGTGCGCTCAGGGGACGCGACGAAGTCCGGGGCGAAGAAAGGGGTTTTATTGTTTCCTTACTAGGCCGTGACCGTGTGCACTGACCGCCCCTTTATTAGCCCCCATCTAGTAGCGCACATACACTGACCGCCCCTTTATCAGCCCCCATCTAGTAGCGCACATACACTGACCGCCCCTTTATCAGCCCCCATCTAGTAGCGCACATACACTGACCGCCCCTTTATTAGCCCCCATCTAGTAGCGCACATACACTGACCGCCCCCTTATCAGCCCCCATCTAGTAGCGCACATACACTGACCGCCCCTTTATTAGCCCCCATCTAGTAGCGCACATACACTGACCGCCCCTTTATTAGCCCCCATCTAGTAGCGCACATACACTGACCGCCCCTTTATTAGCCCCCATCTAGTAGCGCACATACACTGACCGCCCCTTTATTACCGCCATCTAGTAGCGCACATACACTGACCGCCCCTTTATCAGCCCCCATCTAGTAGCGCACATACACTGACCGCCCCTTTATTAGCCCCCATCTAGTAGCGCACATACACTGACCGCCCCTTTATTAGCCCCCATCTAGTAGCGCACATACACTGACCGCCCCTTTATTAGCCCCCATCTAGTAGCGCACATACACTGACCGCCCCTTTATTAGCCCCCATCTAGTAGCGCACATACACTGACCGCCCCTTTATTACCCCCATCTAGTAGCGCACATACACTGACCGCCCCTTTATCAGCCCCCATCTAGTAGCGCACATACACTGACCGCCCCTTTATTAGCCCCCATCTAGTAGCGCACATACACTGACCGCCCCTTTATTAGCCCCCATCTAGTAGCGCACATACACTGACCGCCCCTTTATTAGCCCCCATCTAGTAGCGCACATACACTGACCGCCCCTTTATTAACCCCCATCTAGTAGTGTTGGACTCCTTTCACCTTCAGAACCGCAGTGATTCCCTGTGGTGTAGATCCCACTCGGTGATTAAATGGTTCTGCAGGAATATCGGCCCCTGCGGACAGGAAGCTTCTTGTAGTTGCCGCAGATTAGATGGAGGTGCTGACATGTTCTGACCGACTGACAGGAAGGGGTCAGCGATTCATGCTGCTTGCACCAAATTCTGACCTCTCATCAGCAACACAAATCTGTCTCCATCTGACCAGGAGATGTTTTTCCGCTGCTCAGTGATACAAGTTTTGCGCTCTTTCGCCCGCTGGAGTCTTTCTGTTTCTCTCAGACACAATGGCGCTGGAACTGGTCGCCTGCTGTTATACCATCCGTGCGGAGGAACGGCGAGTTGTGCGTTCGGACACGTTAGTTGGAGCTCCAGCGTTGTATTCAGCTGACTGTGCAGCCTGTTGGTCAGAACGATTCCTGACATCCTCCTCCGACCCCTTTCAGAGATGAGTTGTTTCCGTCTACAGGATCCCCTTCCGCTGGATGGATGTTTTCACGCCATTCTCTGTATACTTTCCACGACGTTACATGTCACCCCCCCCCCCGTTGCCGGTGAGACCCCGGCTAGTCCAGCACCGATGACCGGCCTCGTTGGAAGTCGCTCCGATCGCTGGATTTTCCCATTTAATGTGGATTCACACTGAAACTGATCCACGGAAAACTTTTCACATGATTTTATGCTCCGGGGTCACGGGGAGAATTACCATACAGGGAAGAGCCAATCGTGAGAGGGCTGGGGCTCTAATAAAGGGACCATTCAGTGTAAAAGTACTTGGCAAACTGTAAACATAGTATTTAGTGTAGTTTGCTCCACCTGTGCCCTAATGCTCACCACGAACAGTGCCACAGTGCCCCTCATAAGCTATAAAAACAAGCCCCCATAAACCGTACCCAGTGTCCATATAATCATTTCCACAGGACGTCAATAAACCATAATAGAGGGCCCCCATTTAAAGGGCTTGTAGTTGTATACTACTAATGGTCTGTCCTCAGGATAGGAGCTGTGCTTATTATCTGTTTGCTGCTCTTGTGCATGCAGTTAATTTCTACGGGAAGTAGACAGCTCTGTTCCCAGTGCAGTGGACAAGCTTGGTATTACAGGCCATTCACTTTAATGGGAACTTTGCCTGTAATACCAGTCCTTGCCACTGCGGTGGGAATGGAGCTGTCTGCTTCCTGCAGAAATCAGATCAGTGCAGTACACTGGCTCCCAGGTGGTAGAACCCCGCTGATCTACTATTGGAGAGAAATTAATTCCTTAACTTCCCTTAGGCCGCTTCCACAGGGGCGATTTCATTTTGTAGTGATGGAACAGTGCTACAAATTGTATGTATGCTTTCCAATGGGTTCTTCCACACGGGCGATGTTTTGTAGCCTGCAACATAGCAAGACTACAAAGTCGCGGCATGCTCTATACAGCCGCGATTTATTTGTAGCCCATGTCTCCCTATGGAGCCTCCTTGACACTTTGACAGCGTTAAATGTTCCATCCTTGGCCAATTTCAACCCTGCGCCGCCCATTGAACCAATGGGCAGCGGTTTCAGCGCTGCTAAAAATGTGGCACAACCTGGCATCACGTTTTTGGCAGCGCTAAACGCAAGCGCTAGCTACACCACCTTTAATAAAAAAAGAGAATCCTCACCTTGCTGGCGCCGTCCGGGACTCTCCAGCTGATCCCCGGAGCTCCAGGCAGGCTGCTGGGCACTTGTCAAGCCGACAAAGCATCTATTGAAATCCCCGCCGCCCAGCAATAGATTGCTCTGATTGGTTCAGGAGTGCCAGCTCCGCCAATCAGAGCGGGGCTCAATGCATGGCAGTGATTGGTGCATCCAGTGCTGGCTGTGATTGGCTAAACCTGCTGACACTCAGCGGACTCAGCCAAGCAGGGCAATCTCTAGCTAGAGGCAGGGTCTTCAAACCCCGTCACTAGCAAAAAGATCCTCTGTCGGCGATGCCAAGTGCCGGAGAGCAGCGGAAGCGACCCGGACAGCGCCGACTAGGGGAGTATTGATTTTTTTTTCAGCATCCTTGGCTGCGTTGTCAAAAGTGCATTAAAACAAAATGTATACAAAAATGTATGACGACGCTGCTGAAACGGCAAACGCCTGCGTGAGGGGGGCGACATCTGTCACACGATATTCCGGAACTGTTGGTAATCTGATACATCAGTCACAGCCGTACCTTTCCGCTTCATTAATGCCGGATTGGCGATTTCCCTACTCATGGGCTTCTCTTTATTCTGATTGGCGCTGAGCGGGTTAATTCGCGTGCGTTTCGCCTCCGTCCTCGTGTAGATCGCGCTCTGCCTCTATAAATAGCGCTTCCTGGGTGTCTTTCTTTCTTCTCCGTCTCTCATTAGAGAAGAAATGATTATCCGCAGTTGTAAAAGTTAATAAGTTTTGCGCTTTCCTGTGAGCGGCCGTCTATCCCGCGTGCAGCGAGGACTCCGAATAAATACTCCGCCAGACAGGCCTTTTATTGGCTGTCGTAAAACCTGAGTGCCGGGAGACATCTGTACAAGTCACACCGCGAACCGCCGCGCGCCCGGCCACCGCCGCCGCCGCATTCATTCCACAAGAAAGGAAGGAAGAAACGTCGTGTCTCCCATCGCAAAACCTACGGATGCCTTTCTCGTAGCAGGAAAGCTGCAGCCTTATCTGCGCCGATAACGGAAATCTCCGGAAAAAACATCTAAAATATAAAATAAAGCATTTTCGCGAATATTAGGACTAATGGAAGCTTTCGCAACAAAGTGGTTCTGCAACGTGCCGCTAAATGCGCCGCTGTGGAAATGCGGATTAGGATGTGGAATTAAAGCATCTCTGATTCCGCATTACAGTCTGCCGGTTAGACATGCGGGTTTTGTTGCAGAATTTTGCTACTTCGTCTTTTGGAGCAATTTTGTCCCGCGTGATGGGTCCCTCAGACGTTTTCTGGGACTTATACGGGTTGTCCAGTTGTAAACTACTGATGGCCTATCCTCAGGACAGCCAATCAATAGTAGATCAGCGGGTGTCTGTTACCTGGGACCTGATCTGCTTGCTGGGCCGGTGTCCTCAGGCAGGAAGCAGACAGCTCCGTTCTTACTGCAGTGGTCAGGCTTTGTATTACAAGCATTGTTTCCATTCACTTAAACAGTAACACTGCCTGCAATACCAAGTCTGACCACTGCAGTGGGAATGGAGCTATCTGCTTCCTGCAGAATTCAGCTCGGTGCATGAGTGCATCGGCCTAGCGAACAGCTGATTGTCGGGTGTTCCCCAGGTGGCAGATCCCTGCTGATCTGCTATTGATGGCCTGTCCTGAGGATAGCCCAACAATAGTTTCCAACTGGATGACCGTCTGCGTACAAACGTGGGTTTGGTGCACTAAATGTAATGTGGTTCATACTTGTTTGTACATGGATACCTAGTCTGTAAGAAGTGCCGCTCTGCCATTTTCTGCAGCAGTCGCGTGACCACTTAATACTGTACTGCACTGCTGCGAAGACATAATGGACAGGTCAATGTACGGTGCTAAGCTCCGCCTTCTTCATCCATGCAGCTATTTGAGGCATCGCATCACATGCACTGCATGTCTAGCAGAGGGGATGAAAGGAGAGGGACGTAGTGAGCTGCCGGTTGCATGACGTGCTGACCACTGGTGGTGACATGGGCAAGAGGTGGTCTTTGTCACTGACTACCGCTGACTGGTCACATGACTGCTGCTGAAAATGGAGGTGCAGCGCATCTCATTGGACCTCTACAAATCAGTCAGTATGAACAACATTACATCTACTGCACCAAATACATATATTTACCCGGGAGAACCCCTTCAAAAATGACCAGGACTGTCCTCTATTTGGTGAGGCTGGCTGTAGAGTTTTACAACTGTGGCCCCGCTGACTCTATTGCAGCTTTTTTCTCCCCCCCCCCCGTACGGCATCCTGTTAGATTCGACTCCCTGTGCGTTGAATCTGTCACGCGAGCCGTTTCCGCCTTGCTCATTGTCCATCAAATCTGAAATCACCCAATGACTGTGAGCTGTGGAGAAGTTGGGAGTTGTATAAAAATAAAACGCTGCTCCTTCTGGTAGGAGGGGGTACTGCATCTAGAAATTCTTCAGATTTTTCACAGTTTGTATTCTAAAAGGAACTGTATTAAACTGTCCCTTCACCCAACATACGGCTGTGCTGGCTATGCTGTATATTCGCTTAAGCATATCAGATCTGCTACGTCTTCTGTGAGCTTTTATGATGATGCTTCTTAACCCTTTGCAATCCAATTTTGGATTTGGGGTTTCCTAGGGGGGGTTTCTCTTTCTGCCATTATACAAAGGCCCCATCTGCTGGCTAGAGCCAGTACTGCAGTATGGGACATGCTGGAGAGGTCCCCGACATCAGAGCGGCCAGTAATATACAGTAAGAATACCCTGCCGGACGTCTTCCGACATCGGAGCCGTACAGCCTTCACTCAGAATGTCTGAAGACGTCTGATAGGGGATTGGAAAGGGTTAAAATCCCCTCTGTGCTGTCTTGTCTATTGTTGGTTCTCTATCTAATTCTAATGGTAGAAAATCTGATTCCTGGTGCAGACAGATGCAAAATGGTGCACCAGGCTGCCGCCCAGCTGAATGCCCCTGCCCAGCATAATGCCCGCCCAGCTGTGAGTTATCTGGCTGGATCTCTGACTTACAGCTACGGCCTTTTATAGGTTCCTTGTGGCGGCGCGGCCCGGCAGCGATTCCATTTTGGCTTATCCAGTTTTCTGAGGTGTGAAGCCGAAGGGAGCGGGAGACTTCTCCACCCTCAGACCCGGCTTTACTTATACTCTACCGCCATGTGCAATTTTTATAAACCGCCCCCTTTTTTGTCGGTTGGGGCAGTTTGCTTTTAGGGATGGAGGTGAGTGTGGGGTGCCCCCCCCTGCCTTGATTACAGCCCCTGGATACTTTATAGCCTAGGACATTTGTAATCTCGCTCCATTATAACTGGAATGTTCCTTTTTTTTCTAGTTATTTCGGGAAGTCCGAATAATGAAGATCTTAAATCACCCGAATATCGGTAAGATATCAGGAGATCAGGAGAATACTCTTATGGGAAACTATCTGTCTGGGTATCTATCTATTTGTCTGTCCGTCCTGTCCACCCGTCTGTCTGTCTGTCCTATCTGTCTGTCTGCCCGTCCATCCGTCTGTCTGTCCGTCCTGTCTGTCCTATCTGTCCGTCCATCCGTCTGTCCATCCTGTCTGTCTGTCCTGTCTGCCCGTCTGTCCTATCTGTCCGTCCGTCCTGTCGTCTGTCTGTCTGTCCGTCCTGTCGTCTGTCTGTCTGTCCGTCCTGTCGTCTGTCTGTCTGTCCGTCCATCCGTCTGTCTTGTTCGCCCGTCTGTCTTGTTCGCCCGTCTGTCTGTCTTGTCTGTCTGTCCTAATTGTCCGGCTGTCTTTCTCTCTTGTCCACCCGTCTGTCTGTCCGTACTGTCTGTCTGTCTTGTCTGTCCGGCCGTCCGTCCTGTCTGTCCTAATTGTCCGGCTGTCTGTCTGTCTGTCCGTTCATTAACGCTCTCATTCTTTCTTTCAGTGAAGCTCTTTGAGGTGATCGAGACTGAGAAGACGTTATACCTAATAATGGAATATGCCAGCGGGGGTGAGTCTGTGCGTCATACATGCCCATATCTGCACAGTGGGGTGTATGTACTAATACTGTCTGGAGGTGAGACGGTACGCCCGTAGAGGCCATGTCCGCACTCCCCGTCTGTCCCCACCAACCACCTTCAGTTAGTTTTATAGTCACCCAATCAAAATGATCCTAGAACTTTTTTTTACTTTTTCCCGGTTTTCATTAACAGAAGTCCCCCCAGGAACCAGCGGCTCTCGGCTTATCAATACTAGATGCTATGACCCACAGGGGACTTCCCGGGGCTTTCCTCAGGGTGTCTCGTAAGACTTGGATTGTCTGACATGGATATTTGTGCCTATTCCGGTGTGACTGATCGTTCCCCATGTCTGACTGTCACCCATCCGCTTGTACAGTCTCACCTGTGGTCGGCGGACGATGGAAGGACTCGCATGTATGATGGGCTGAAGGCTCTGGACACATCCGTCTTGTGGCTTCACTGTATAGTGGAGACCATGATGCCCGGTGGACACCAGCATGAGGTGCCAGCAGATGCCCGTGGCGCCTACATAGACTCCTGTAGACCTGATGCACATACATGTCTAGCTCCCGTCTTGTTATCGGTCTCCTGCGGTTCTGCAGTATTCCTGATGATGGCTGATCCGGGGATCGTAGAGCGAGCGCTGACCGGTCGCCTCCATCGCCCACCGGTGACTCTGCCCTTCCAGTAGATCCCGCAGACCGATCACTTCATCACACAAAGCTATCACTTATTTATGGGACCCCAAATGCTCCTCGGCGTCCTGCAGCCCACCCTATGAGATTGGGTGAGCTCCAGACTCGGAGCTTTAACCCCTTGGTGATGCAACATTTGGGGGGATTTTCATTGCCACTTTTAAAAGCACTACCTTTTTTTTCTGTCTGCCCGGCCGTGTGAGGGCTTGTTTTTTTTGTGGCGAGACGTAGTTTTCATTGGTACCATTTTTCGGGTACATATAATGAATTTTCTATTCATTCTTTTTGTAGGACAGGCAGAGAAAACATCAATTCTGGCGATGCTTTTTGTTTAGTGTTTTTTTTCCATTAATCATGCAGCATAAATGACCAAAATTATATAATTTTTAGTTTTTTTTCACTTTTGCACAATAAAACCCATTTTTTTGAAATTTTCTATATATTCTTTTGCATCGCTGCATTCAAAGCCCCACAACCTTTATATTTTTCCATGGATGCGGCTCTTGTTGCGGTTTTTATTTGTACCATTTATGGCTTTTGTTTATCATTTTTATTGCATTTTGAGAAGCAAAATGAATGAAAAAAGAATTTTGGCTTTTTTGCCTTTTTGTTTTTCACAGTGTTTGCCATGTAGGATAAAAACCTGTTCAGTTTATTGTTCGGGTCGTTACGGATGCAGCCGCACCAAATGTGGGAGGGGGACTGCAGTCCTCGAGGCCAAAGGCGGCCAACACCGGACTGAAAATAGGAATAACCTCCCATTTCATCCCCTTCTAAGCGCCCCAGTACCTCCGTCAGCATCGTGTATATGACCTGTGGATATGGGATACGTTAGGGGTTTTGTAAGATATTGATGGCCTATTCTATATTTCCATCCAACAGCGATATGTATGAAACTAGGAAGTGAAAGTAACACATTTATTTGTTTCAGTCATGAGTGATTTCTCTCTTAAGGCTGGTATACACGGCCGGATGATCGCTCAAAGATTGGTCAAACGACAGTCTGAGTGACGGCTTTCAGCGATCATTTTGCATGAACTATTAAGTAGCTACTCAGCTACTTAATAGCAATCAAGTGTGCAAACGAAGCCTTCCCTGAATGCAGTTAATAGCCCGAGGCTCTTATCTGCGCTCAGATCATTTGTTCTCCACGGGAAGCAATGCTATCAGCACTCCCCGTGGAGAACTGCTGATAAGGCTGAAGGACGATTTTTAGGTCGGTCTGAATTTAATGATCAGCCAGCAGTGCCCGAAAAACGCACAATGGGCGCACATTTGCACACACCGATTATCGCTAAAATGATCGCCGATTAGCAATTTTTTTTTTTTAAGCAATCATCAGCTGGTGTAAATGGGCCTTAACATAAAATACATTTTAGAATGTCCTCTTTTTGGATGATTCTGTTCAGGAATCGACCATTAGTTCTTCTCGCTCGCATGTAGATATGAGTTTCATGTAAATGCGATAGATTTTTCTTTTTTTTACTATTGAAACGAATGCAATTTTAACACGCGAGAAAATCACTCATGCAGCGACGCATCGGGTTTTTCTCACAAACGCACTGCGATCGCAGGAAAAAGGGCCGGTTTAAAAGCACAATATTGGTTCAGATTTCTTAGATCGATGCCGCACTCGCCCGTGTAAATAGGGCATCAGTGGATATGCACAGGGTTTCTGTGGTGGAAACTTGGGAGCTGAGCCCCTTCATGCACAGGGGGTGCCGGCTTCAGAGAAAACTCCAATCCCATGCGTTTAACCCCTCAGATGCTGCAGCCAATACTGATTGCAGCATATAAGTGGTTAGACTGAGGGGCTCACAATGCAATCACAGGGCGTCTGAGGCCGGGGGTTCATATGGAATTGCCAGAGCGGACATTCCCCTGCAGATCGGTCGCGGACTGCCTGCCTCCAAAACCAGACCGCTCAGTATGGGTTTTGAAGCAGGTTTCATCGCGGCTTCCTGTGCAGAATGGAGACGGTGATACAAGTGACACGTCGTGGATTTGAATTCTGCATCATATCGAAGTTTCTGCACGGGTTTTTTCCACAGCTTGTGGATGAAATTCTTAAAATCTTGTCCACTTTGCTGCTACTGTGATGCAGTGGAAGGGTACGGAGGGCCTGCGTGGACATTCCACGGCAATTCTGCCCCATGTGACCCCAGCCTAATAGTTGTCATAGCAGTTGTACGCGTTCTAGCACTTCAGTTATACCCTGCCACAGCTGAGGATTAATATGCTGCAATACAGAGGTCTTGCAGTTTATTGTACACGTGGTCCAAAAAGTGGCATGTTAAAGTCCCACCGAGGGGACTAAAAAACAAAAAAAAAGTTTTTGTTTTTCTTTCTTTTTTTTTTTTAAAGTAGTAAACATAATAAAAACGATACAAATTTGGTATCACTAAAATTGTTCTGATCGGCAGTCTGACGTTAACGCCATTTTTAAGCCACACTAAACTCTGTACCCCCCCCACCACCACCACCACCAAAGTGACACCGTTGCATTTTTTGCCTTCAGTTTTGCTCCCCTAAACACTTTAACCGTTTTTTATGATCTGTACCTTTAAAAAATACAACTCGTTCCATAAAATCACGAGCCGACGTGTGACTAAGTTATGGGATGAAGAAAGGTAGAATGGTTTAGTCCTGGAGGGATTCAGCAGCTGAAGTGCCGGTCTGTTCCGGAGGAGCCTCAGAAAGGGAAGACATCAAGGATTTAACTTCATTACACTGAACACGATTAATGGCGTTGTTGGCAGCGACGGCGTCCAGCGGCGCAGCAGGACCGGAGTCAGATTCCAATCACTTCATCCCCTATCGTGTTACAGCTGCATCAGCGTTCCTCCGTACTGCAGGACACGCAGCTACGTATTATCGCTTATGACTAGCGGGGGACAGGTGACTCCGGCGTGGGAACCGGCGGCTCGCTACGCGGCTCATGGTTCATCTGCTTATGATCTGTCATGTCCAAGCACAGAGTCTGGAAGAGCTGCTATTATATAAATATTACTAGATGGTGACAGATTTCCCAATGAACAGCCTCACAGGCAGAAGAATGGCTGATAACAGGGAACTATAGAGTGCTTTCAACCTTGCAGCAAGTAGAAATAAGGAGATCTTAAGGAAATCATGGGCTAGATGTGTGTATGTATGTATATATGTGTGTACAAGTGATGTTAGAATTATTACCTGCGCCACAGAGTAATCATGGAGTGTAACCACGTGACCGTGTTCTTGGCGATGTACAGGGACACATAGGCTAAGATGACATAAGAACTTTAAGAAGTTTCTACTGCGCAACTTGGAACTTTGTCAAGAGGTCATTCACTGCGACTTAAAAGTTTTCTGGAAGAGTATGCAAATGAAGATTGAGACGTGTCCAATGAACTATGATACTTCTTGGAATAATGAGATGTAACCAATGGACACGAGAAGGGTTAAACTGACCTATGAAAATGTTGGATTGAAAACTAACCAATGAGCTTGCCTAGTTAATTGTCCAATGATGTTGTGACACCCCGATGTAAGGGGGCCTATAAATAAAGGTGCCTGATAGCCATCAGGTGGGAATTCTTTGATGATCCATAACTGTGGGCTCTGGCATGTAATTCCTCCGTCATATGACATATTGAAGTCTTGGTGTGAGCAGCCGTACTGCACGGGCCACCAGGACTTCAGTCACGGGGTACACTCTGCTGCCCCTCAGCAGGCCATCGCCATAACATGGGTCATATGACGTCATTCACAAGGTACACTCCGCTTTCCCTAAACGGCCATACATTTTTTGCCGTAACAGTCTGCACTGTAGTTCTGCCATTCCATTCAAAAAACAGTTTTCTATCTATCTATCTCATATCTATCTATCTATCTCATATCTATCTATCTATCTATCTATCTATCTATCTATCTATCTATCTATCTATCTATCTCCTATCTATCTATCGTCTATCTATCTATCTATCTATCTATCTATCTATCTATCTATCTATCTATCTATCTATCTATCTATCTCATATCTATCTATCTATCTCATATCTATCTATCTATCTATCTCCTATCTATCTATCTATCTATCTATCTATCTCATATCTATCTATCTATCTATCTTCTATCTATCTATCATCTATCTATCTCATATTTATCTATCTATCTATCTCATATCTATCTATCATCTATCTATCTCATATCTATCTATCTATCTATCTCCTATCTATCTCCTATCTATCTATCTATCTATCTATCTATCTATCTATCTATCTAATATCTATCTATCTATCTATCTATCTCCTATCTATCTCCTATCTATCTATCTATCTATCTATCTAATATCTATCTATCTATCTATCTATCTCCTATCTATCTCCTATCTATCTCATATCTATCTCCTATCTATCTATCTCCTATCTATCTCCTATCTATCTATCTATCTATCTATCTATCTATCTATCTCCTATCTATCTATCTATCTCATATCTATCTATCTATCTCATATCTATCTATCTATCTCATATCTATCTATCTATCTCCTATCTATCTATCTCCTATCTATCTATCTATCTATCTATCTCCTATCTATCTATCTATCTATCTATCTATCTATCTCCTATCTATCTATCTATCTATCTATCTATCTATCTCATATCTATCTATCTATCTCATATCTATCTATCTCATATCTATCTATCTATCTCATATCTATCTATCTATCTATCTCCTATCTATCTATCTATCTATCTCCTATCTATCTATCTATCTCATATCTATCTATCTCATATCTATCTATCTCATATCTATCTATCTATCTCATATCTATCTATCTATCTCCTATCTATCTATCTATCTATCTATCTCCTATCTATCTAACTATCTATCTATCTCATATCTATCTATCTATCTATCTATCTCCTATCTATCTATCGTCTATCTATCTATCTATCTATCTATCTCATATCTATCTATCTATCTATCTCCTATCTATCTCCTATCTATCTATCTATCTATCTATCTATCTATCTATCTATCTATCTATCTATCTCATATCTATCTATCTATCTCATATCTATCTATCTATCTATCTATCTCCTATCTATCTATCTCCTATCTATCTATCTATCTATCTATCTATCTATCTATCTATCTCCTATCTATCTATCTCCTATCTATCTATCTATCTATCTATCTATCTATCTATCTATCTATCTATCTCCTATCTATCTATCTATCTATCTCCTATCTATCTATCTATCTATCTATCTATCTATCTATCTATCTATCTATCTATCTATCTATCTCATATCTATCTATCTATCTCATATCTATCTATCTATCTATCTCATATCTATCTATCTATCTATCTATCTATCTCATATCTATCTATCTCATATCTATCTATCTATCTATCTATCTATCTATCTATCTATCTCCTATCTATCTATCTATCTATCTATCTATCTATCTATCTATCTATCTATCTATCTATCTCATATCTATCTATCTATCTCATATCTATCTATCTCCTATCTATCTATCTATCTATCTATCTATCTCCTATCTATCTATCTATCTATCTATCTATCTATCTATCTATCTATCTATCTCATATCTATCTATCTATCTCATATCTATCTATCTATCTATCTCCTATCTATCTATCTCCTATCTATCTATCTATCTATCTATCTATCTATCTATCTATCTATCTCCTATCTATCTATCTATCTATCTATCTCCTATCTATCTATCTATCTATCTATCTATCTATCTATCTCATATCTATCTATCTCATATCTATCTATCTCATATCTATCTATCTATCTCATATCTATCTATCTATCTCCTATCTATCTATCTCCTATCTATCTATCTATCTATCTATCTATCTCCTATCCATCTATCTATCTCCTATCCATCTATCTATCTCCTATCTATCTATCTCATATCTATCTATCTATCTCATATCCATCTATCTATCTATCTATCTATCTATCTATCTCCTATCTATCTATCTATCTATCTATCTATCTATCTATCTATCTAATATCTCTGGTTTAGATAGATAGATAGATAGATAGGAGATGGATAGATAGATAGATAGGAGATGGATAGATAGATAGATAGGAGATAGATAGATAGATAGGAGATAGATAGATAGATAGATAGATAGGAGATAGATAGATAGGAGATAGATAGATAGATAGGAGATAGATAGATAGATATGAGATATATAGATAGATAGATATGAGATAGATAGATAGATAGATAGGAGATGGATAGATAGATAGGAGATAGATGATAGATATGAGATAGATAGAGAGATAGATATGAGATAAACAGAATAAATATGAGATTGGTTGCTCTCCGCTCTTTGCGTTTCTTCATGCCTCCTTTCTCTTTTTCTGTCTCTTCTGTTGAGTTTTCGGTATAAACACTTGTGTGTTTTGACTGTAAGGTTCTTGTGCGCGGCAGCAGCGCAGGGGTTAATGCAGCGCCGGCTCCCACGGTCTGCTATGATTGACATGTGCGCTGCGTGTCCCGCTCTGACCCGTGTGTAATTCATGTGTTTATCTCTTGCAGGAGAAGTGTTTGACTACTTAGTGGCCCACGGGCGGATGAAGGAGAAGGAGGCGCGGGCGAAATTTAGGCAGGTAAAGGAGAGACGCGGCTATTCTTAGTCCCAGTGACGTCTTTTCACGTGGCGGGTTCCAGGTGGTCGGCTGTAAATGAATCTGCGCTCTTCGCTCGCTCGGAGGATGATTCGCTGCGCACAATGAGCTGGGGTTGGGGGGGGGGAGGTGCGGCCGCCGCCGGGGGGCTGCGTTCATATTCTGAGGTCTGCACTATTCTTGGCTTGTGTGCGGTCGCTCTCCCTCGCTGGTTAACATCACCGGACCGGCTTCCGCATTGACGTCGTGAACTCGCCTAATTGCTTCATCGTGTCATTTCCCAGAAGCGGCCCCAGTTCTTTGGTTGCTGCGTCCGATTACATTGGAGTTGGATGTAGCAGAGCTGAGTTTGTTATCCGTGCGCGATTCGCTTATGCTGTCCTGTAAGGACTCATTAATACGGCCGTGATTTCAGTCTGTGTCCTGCGGACCGCGCACGGACCCATAATAGCCAATCAGACGGTTCACAAGAACGTTCTTCGCGCTGATCGATGGTCCGTGGGAAAATATTTTCTGCGTGTCCGACTGACAAAAGTAGGATTGTGTCGGCCTTTACGGAAATCGCACCGCAGAGGATTGTTTCTGCAACTGTAATTCACGGAGCGAACACGGCGGCAGCCCTGTGAATAAGCCCTTAACCCCTTCTTGACGTGCGCCATACATGTACAGTTCATGCCCGTTGTCTGCGGGCGTCCGCGTGGACATGGGTCGTGTCTGGTAACCCTTCATATGCTGCTGACAATGCTGACAGCGGCATTTAAACGCCCGCATATTTTCACCCTGGGTGAGAACGGGTTCCCGTGAATGGGTGTACACTGACGTCCCATAAATGGCGCGGCTCCGAAACGCTTCATTATATTGTCGTCTTATATAAAATAATTCACCCAGTAATGATGATGGTCACACGGTCGCAGCCGCCGCTCGCCGGCCAAGCACGTAACGCAGGCTTCTGGCAGTGCGGCGGTTAACTCTATACACCAGTGGGAAAAATCAGCCATGCATGAATGGAAAATCCCCTCCCCCGCCGGATTATTCTTCACGAGATCCCAGCGCTGCCGCTCGCCCGCCGGCTGGTGCAGGGCGGCAGCTGTTGGCGTTCTGTAGGGGGAACGCTATAAATACTCGACACACGGGGAACTCTCCGGAACGCACAATCACCGGACCCTTCTGCCCGCAGAATCTCTGCCTTTACTACGGTTTGGCCGCAGTCCAGGCGCTCGCGCCTCGCAAGATGGAAAATGTCTGGGGCTCCGCGGTGGGGAATGACACTTGGTGATGCCAACCGTGGACATGGCATCTCCTGGCATGGGGGGAGACCTGGCTGGGATCACGGGGCGGTGGTGGGATGTCCGTGAGATGGGACCTCCAGTAGACAATGCCAGCGAGTGAGGGCACCACTGTGGGGGGATCTAAGGTTCACGCGACAATTATGGAAATCCGCGCCATGAGGGTGTGTTCACACACGGATTTTTCTGTATGAACTCCGCCTGTAAGACTGCGCCAGAAGTCCGCTGCTCTCCGGACGGAGATTTTGCGGCAGATTCGCCAGAGGAAAAAATTTCTGATGCGATTCTGCGAGAATCTGTGAAGAATGGCGTGTCACTTTTTTACGTGGATCCGCGAAAGATTTTGTCCAGATTTCTGCGCACGGATTTTGCTCGTTCACAGGGATAAATCCTCGTGCAGAAATATACAACGTGGCGGCGGATTCTGCCGTTGTTTCAGAAGCAGAATTGGCGCTCGAATATTCCCGTTGGATTCCGCCATGTGAACGTTCCCTTTCATGCGAACGGCTTTATGCGCCTATTATGCGGTGAATAAAGCCCGTTGGTTTCAGCTGATTTACTCACATATGAATAATTTTCACGCAATTTTTGGTGAAAAAATATGCAGCCGGTTCTGTTCTTGCACGGATTACGCCTGATTCGTGCGCGTTCGCGCACGGAATGAATGGGCTTTCTTGTGTTTGCGTCAAATCCGCGGTGCAATCTGACGCGCGGCCTGAGGTTCCCTTGTTGCTGCTGTTCAGAGCCTACATGGCAGGTTAGTTCACTGGTGATGGCAAGAATGGCGCAGTCTGCAGTCCAAACAGACGCGTCCGCGGCGTCCGCCAGTTGAGGCCTGGATCTGTTGTAGAGCAGAGCTGACGCAGCTTAACAACATCCGTGACGCCATGACACAAGTGTGAAGGCTATGTTCGCGCCATGCGGGATCTTCAGTAGTGTCTGCAGCGGACGTTCCACAGTGCAAATCCGTGTCAAAGTGCACAACATTTGGTGCCTATTTTGGTGTGGAATTCTCCCGCAAACCCACTGCGAATATTGACATTCAGCGGATTTTAATGGCGCACGCAGGTCCGTTTCTGGAGTGGATTTTTCCTCCACGCTGTCCCTGTTGTAAATACTTTCCTCGTGAAGCGTTCGGACGGTAAATCCGCCTCTTGTGACTATGTTTTCACGTAGCATATATTGGCGCCGTTTTGAGCAGGTTTCGGTGCAGATCCATTCAAAATCCGCATCAAATTCTGCACCGCATTTTGTGTGGATTTTATCGCGGATCCGCAGTTGATTCCAGCCTTTCCGTTGAAGGATCCACATCTGCGGATTTTTACTGGTTTTCCCGCTACTTGCGAACACGGCGCAGCTGGTAAGTACGTGCTTCAGGCCTCATTTATCAAAACTGCCTAACCGTGACACTGTCCTTGTTGCCCCTAGCAACTAATCCGAGCGCAGCTTTCACTTTAGGGCAGCAGGCTGAGGTTGCTGTTTGTTGCCCCTAGCAACTAATCCGAGCACAGCTTTCACTTTATGGCAGCAGGCTGAGGTTGCTGTTTGTTGCCCCTAGCAACTAATCTGAACGCAGCTTTCACTTTATGGCAGCAGGCTGAGGTTGCTGTTTGTTGCCCCTAGCAACTAATCCGAGCACAGCTTTCACTTTATGGCAGCAGGCTGAGGTTTCTGTTTGTTGCCCCTAGCAACTAATCTGAACGCAGCTTTCACTTTATGGCAGCAGGCTGAGGTTGCTGTTTGTTGCCCCTAGCAACTAATCCGAGCACAGCTTTCACTTTATGGCAGCAGGCTGAGGTTTCTGTTTGTTGCCCCTAGCAACTTATCTGAACGCAGCTTTCACTTTATGGCAGCAGGCTGAGGTTGCTGTTTGTTGCCCCTAGCAACCACAGCGAAGCTTTCATTTCCCGAACTGCTGTGGTAAAATGAAAGCGGCGGGCTCGGATTGGTTGCTATGGGCAACAAGGACAATTTGTTGTACACAGCGTTGATGACTGGGCCCGTTGTCTTTCCCCCTCTCCGTATTCGGCCGCGTCTCCGCTGACCAGTAATGACCGCGTTCCCGTCGCCTCGTGATGTCACCTCAGACATCAGAAAATGCTAATAAAAGGCGATGTAAGAAAATCCACAAATAAGGCTACTTGTCCGTCCGACGGTGAGGCTCCTGCATCGGACCGGGGGATGTAACAAGGCGAGTTCGGTGATCCTATTTCATCACATTTCTTGCCCATTGTTTTTTGTTACGCAGGCGATGGCGATTGTAGTCCGTGAGAAGCCGACCGCTTTCACGCTGTTTTCTTGCTATTTTCATGCATGTGAAAAACGTACATTTTTATTGTGCTTTTTCTCTCAGCTTCACACTTCCTGGTTCTTTTTCTCCCGTTGTCCCCATAGTAACCGGTTTTAGAAATGCATCGCACTCACATGAAGAAGCGCGGCGTGCAACTGCGACACGTTTTTTTTTTATGCACCCATAGAAAATAATGCTCGATTCATGAAAAAGAATATTGCAAAAATAAGACGGCCAACTCTCGGTCTGAGAGAAAAATCGCTTTAAGTCTCAAGTCACCCCTGTAAGTCTCTGAGGACGGACAGCGTCATATCCGGACACATCAGATACAGACACGTCGCATACGGCCTTGTCAGATACGGCCTTGTCAGATACGGCCTTGTCAGATACGGCCACGTCGGATACGGCCACGTCGGATACAGCCACGTCGCATACGGCCACGTCAGGTACAGCCACGTTAGATACGGCCACGTCAGATACAGACACGTCGCATACGGCCACGTCAGGTACAGCCACGTCAGGTACAGCCACGTCAGATACGGCCACGTTGGATACGGCCACGTCGCATACGGCCTTGTCAGATACGGCCACGTCAGATACGGCCACGTCGCACACGGCCACGTCAGGTACAGCCATGTCGCATACGGCTTGTCAGATACAGACACGTCGGATACGGCCACGTCAGATACAGACACGTCGCATACGGCCACATCAGATACGGCCACGTCGGATACGGCCACGTCAGATACAGCCATGTCGCATACGGCCTTGTCAGATACGGCCACGTCGGATACGGCCACGTCGGATACGGCCACGTCAGGTACAGCCATGTCGCATACGGTTTGTCAGATACAGACACGTCGCATACGGCCACATCAGATACGGACACGTCGCGCTCCTGCAAGTTCACAATCACGCACAACCCAGCGGTTTTACGTCCCAGGAGCCGCTGCTCACGTCCCGCCTTCTAATTAATACTTTTGCAACTAGTAAATTGTATCGTATAAGTCTGCGGGGTTCTCGGTTTGCCGTGGCTCCGGTTGCGCCGCCGTTTTGTGTCCCGTGCCTTTTCTTACGTCTCTGATTTTAACAGAGGGCAGCAAACATCCATGAACAACCTGGCAACACATTTGGGGAAGATTTATCGCCCCCAGCAACCAATCACAACGCAGCTTTCATTTTATTACCGCTGAATACAACGTGTGATTGGTTGCTACGGGCAACGGAGACATTTTTTATTTTAAACTGTTTCATAAATTTCGTTCTGCCCAAAATGACGGCAATCAGTCAGTAAATTAAAGGGGTTTTAGCAGAATAACCGGGGATCTCCTCCCCACAGGTAGTGATTGTCGGGGGTCTCCCCACTAAGACCACCACTCCGCTGTCACTGTGGGGCTCGCTTTGCCCCGCAGTGATGTCAACATGAAGCGAATGTCGGCCGAGCGTGAGCGGTCAGCGGTCCATTCATTTGAATGAGGCTGGCGATCAGATATCCCCGCGGTCCATCCAGTCTCCTCCCGATCTCAGATGAGACCCCTACCGCTTACGCCCCATCCTGTGGACATCCGGTAATTCCGGGATAACCCCTTTAAGTGATCGGAGAGGATTGGAAAAACTTGGTTGCTTTCTTTTAAAAACAGCGCCACATCCCTCCGCAGGCCATGTCTGGTATAGCAGCTCCACTCCATTGAAGTGAATGGGGCTGTGTCACAGTGTGGCACTGTTTTTCGAACCAATCAGATTCCAGCTCTCATTTTTTATAGGCTTTTTTAATAACATCATCTGATTGGTCGATCTTGGCGCAGCCGTGTTAATAAATCTCCCCCGTTAATAGCGCGCCGATTGACCTTTTCTTCTCCTTGTTCTCTGTAGATCGTGTCGGCCGTGCAGTATTGCCACCAGAAGTGTATTGTGCATCGCGACCTGAAGGTAATGCGCTTTTTATCGTTCACTTCTCCTGCTTTCTATGTATTTCCTTCTGCTTTTCCCGCCTCTTCGCCTTGGTAGGAGGCCGCGCCGCTGCTCTCGGCCACCAGCCTGTGACTGCGCTGGTTTAGCTGTTTGTTAGCTCTTTCTATGGAGACATGACGCAGGAGCTCCCCCTGCTGGTGACTCAGCAGATTGCAACACGGTTATAGCAAGAATTACCAGGCACTAATTATTTTAATGAATTGTAATCATTTAGTTCAGTTCCAGAATACATTGACCCCGTGTATATATATATATATATAATGGGATTTCTGCTGATCCTCTTCCATGCGGGGTTGCCGCTTAGGTTTATTGTTCTTTCTGATGGCCTTATATTTCACAGCTATATGACAGTTTCCATAGCAGCACCCCATATATTCCCTCTGCTGGCACGACCTGCAGATTGCGGCAATCCCACAGACTCCTCCTTCAGTGGATTATCCATACATTGAGATGTTAAAAGGGTTTTCCAGGACATAAAAAATGTTAAATGGGCTTAAAATGAAGAAAAATTGAATCTGTCCCTATCCTGGCAGCCCGGTGCCGCCGCACGGAACCCAGAAGAAGCGGCGGGCGGTTACGTGCCGTACATGGTGCACCGCTCAGCCACTCACAGGGTTCCATGAAGCCCGTGACCACTGCCACTTTAGCTCAGATGCCCCCTCTGATGACTGTATAGGGGGTCCGCCCAGGTACTAGGGATGAAGGAATGGCTGATCTTACATTATCTTTTCTCCGAACAGGCAGAAAACCTTCTCCTCGACGCAGACATGAACATCAAAATAGCCGATTTTGGCTTCAGCAACGAGTTTACCATCGGGAACAAGTTGGACACGTTTTGCGGGAGCCCCCCTTATGCAGCACCGGAACTTTTTCAGGGGAAGAAGTATGATGGCCCCGAGGTGGACGTGTGGAGCCTGGGGGTCATCCTCTACACCTTAGTCAGCGGCTCCTTACCCTTTGATGGACAGAACTTAAAGGTAAGGTAGATAAATAATGACCGAGGGATGAAAGGCTGCCGGGAGGGGGTGATGGGCAGTATACGGGCAGCTTACAGTCGGAGCATCCAGGGGCAGATTAAAGGGGTATTCCGGCAAGGGGCATTTTATTCAGTTTCCAACTGCCCACTGCATGGGTGACCACTGATGGATCGGGGGGGCCGGGAACCCAAGTCTGCCTATTTCACAGTTCAAGAGAGTGCAGTGGGGAATGGAGCCTCTGGTCGCACACGCGCAGCAGCGACTCCACTCCTCAGTGCCGCAGGCAGATAGCTGAGCTCTGTGCTCGGCTAACTCTGTCTGCCCCATGGAGCAGCACCACTCCATTCATTTCATTGGGGCAGACAGATAGTCTGGCACAGCGGTCGGACCCCCATCTATCACTTATCATGTGATCAGTCTACTTGGAAGCTGGGGAACAGTGGTGCCTACTATGGAGGACTTATACAGGTGAGTATAGTATATTTTATTGCAGCGCCCTTCCTCTAGGATGTCTGTGGCCCCCTGGAGACTCGGGCCCTTATCGCACTTATTATAATCTGGCATTGTATTCAGACATCAGATCGCACTCTCTGTCTACGTTGGACGCCCCCTATGGATGCATCGGTCAACAACGTTTTCTAGGGTGACAGATCTATAGTGGGATCTATATGATCTACTGACAATTGCATCATGGTCGGATCTCAGCTGGTCTGGCCCTTGGCTCCCACCAGTGCTAACAAATGATGCAAGGGCAGTGTCTGCTCCCGGTGGGCCGTGCCGGTGCCCTCATTACTGGGGGGTACGGGGGCCGACTTGGGCATTCTTTTGTCCAGGGTTTTCCTGTGTTATGAAGTGATTTGCGGCCGCGTCCAGCTTAGTCTTTCTCCCCACTTCGATGTCCTGAGCCCTCGCTCTGCAGTATCTGGGAGCGGCGCTGTGAAGGAGACGCAGCTCTCTCATCCTTTGTATCGGGGTTCAGACCCCACGATCATAAAGCAACATGACGTCCCTTTATCTTGTGGCTTCACTATGACCCCCAGTGATAATATCTGTACGCTGGCAGCCATCCGGTCCGCCTGCCTGTCCGTCGCTCATCATGGGGTGCACCCCGGTATTTGGTACGTTATTACTACCTTCACACAAAGAGGCTGCAGTGGAAAATCCGCAGCAAAACCGCTCAAAATCCACAATGGTGAAAACACAGTAAGTGGTTGATGTTTTAGTTGCTGTGGATTTGCTGCAGATCCCACCCTTTGCATTGCGAACAGCGAAGCTGCGCAGCGGGCGGCTAAACGACACAAAGATATACCTGTCGTACTGCCACGTCGCACAATGGTGTCACATTGGGAACGTGGCAGTCGGAGAAAATCCAACGTGGGTGAATGTTGGTGAGTCGCATGCAGCGTTGCCACCATAGACATCCGTGGAAGCTGCGCACGGCTGCGACCTGTTTGCAGTTTTGCTGTTGTTTGACGGGGGGCGTCACATTACCTGCTGTTGGTCTTCTCTCCAGATATCCCTATAATCCGCATCCCATTTCCAGCTATCCAAGATGGCCGACGCGATCTTCAGATTATTTAATCCTTCAGTGTATCAGTGGTGGTATACTACCTATGCAGTACACCGGCGCTCTGATTGGGCAGTGCTGTTCACATGATCAGCACTGGCCAATCGGGGCAGTGCACAGTATGCATTAAATAGAAAATTGCAGAAGCCATCTTGGACGGGCATGACAGCGTTTTAGGCGAAATCAGATGAAGTGGGTTGTAGGGGGTGGATTTGGGGGGAATGATGAGGGGGGGTGTATCAGGGACAGAGGGTCGCTTGAATGTTTCGTCAGGCGCTGATTACTGTCAGGCGGCGTACATGGAATGCGGTCAGTAATAGCCAAAAACCTGTTCTTTTCTTTAAGGAACTGCGGGAACGAGTTCTACGAGGAAAGTACCGCATCCCCTTCTACATGTCCACAGACTGTGAAAACCTGCTGAAGAAACTGCTTGTACTGAACCCCGTGAAGCGAGGCAGCTTAGAAGTAAGTCCCATCAGATTACAGCCGCTCCGCCATCCTACTAATCCTGCAAATATTCGGATACGGCTGGGGAGGAACCGGCGTCGCAGGGGAGATATGCCTGCACAAGGCAACGCGGTTCACGTGGTCACGAGGAACGCTCCGCAGCAGGCGCTACTCTCTGCAGAGGAAAAGGTGCCATAAATATGGCGCCAGAGTCTGAACGCCATTATATTTAATGTATTTGCTGCAGATAACTGGCATAAATACAATGATAAACCTCCCTGACTTCCCTCCAAACAATACATGATAAAACTGCCTGCCTGCAGCCACCACTAGGGGGAGCTCACTGCATTGGAATTTATACCGCTACCAAAGAACTGAATGGAAGCTGTAAGGCCGCCTGTCCACGGGCGTTGCGATATCCCAAGGTGGATCTCCGCCACAGGAGCCGCCGCCCGGGAGCAGATAGGCTCACCGCAGAGAATTGCAGCAATTCGCAGCATGCAGCCCGGGAGCAGAGAATCACTATGATTCTCCACTCGTGGACAGGTGGACTGCGCTTTCCATAGCAACGCTAAGGAGAGCGTGCACTGCGTTTCGCGCAGTTGGATTATCGCCGCGGGGAACGCAATGCAAAAACGCCCGTGGGCAGGCAGCTTTAAGATCTTTATGCACAGAGCTCCCCCTAGTGGTGGCTCCAAAAAAATGCAGTAGATCTATGTTAACAGGCAGGTGTTTGGAACGGGACCCCCTTATCCCCACGGTCCCCATCGCAGTAGCATGGTCTGCCTTTATGGTAATGAGAAGCCATCTACAGGGGACACGAAATGACCGGTGACCCCTACAGGTCACACAGGATGACGCACATCTGCTATCGTCACCTGTGGACTGATGGGAAGCTAGAAGACGCACATGAAGTCAGAGAAGGAGCTCCGCCGCTTTAAGGTGACTTTGTTGTGAACTTGGCGTTTCCTTCTCTCCGCAGCAAATTATGAAGGATCGGTGGATGAATGTCGGCTATGAAGACGATGAGCTGAAGCCGTACACCGAGCCGGAGCCCGATAACAACGACACCAAGAGGATAGGTGGGTGACGCCGTTATACGCGCAGCGGGCAGACCGTAAAACATGTGCGTTCTGTGTGATGGCATGAGGCACACCGCCCGCACCTTGTAATAACCCAAGGTCTCCAATGGGTTAATTTACACCAATAGTGAGAGACAGAAAAACTGGAGCAGGCCTATTGTCGTGCGATTCCGGCTCTGAGAACTTGCAGTGTACTAAGGAAATGCGAGTTGCGCCCAAAAGACTCGCTGTCAGCCGTGTACATATGGCCTGAGGCTGCTGGTGCCTCCTACAAGACCTCCTGCAACTTTAACTCTTATAGTGTTAAAGGGAAGCAGCTCCCCAATGACATCCGAGACCTCCAGAAGGATGGCTGCTCTTTGTTACTGCTCACCCCTCTATCTGAAGGACGAGGGTCCTGAACACGGACCCCTCACCCACCCATTCTCAGACATGAACAACTCCATTAATGAGTGGGGGTGGGGATAGAAGTCCCTGTGATGGTGTAAAGGGGTCGTCCTAGCTGGACAGTGCGCCCTCAGACAGCTGACACCCCGGTGGTCCTGAGTGGGGAGCCCGATAGGATATATGCCCAGGCAGGTCACCCCTTTAATAGAAGGGGGGCTTATTGTCTTCCTGCAGGATCCGGGGATTTCGTTATCCCACTTTTCTGGCAGCTTTTTTGCCTCCATTCTATAAAATGTTACAATTTTATAAAACGTTGCGCGATTTTGAACGATTTGTCACATTGTGTCCAGAGATGTGGAGTCACTTTGTGCGCCGCGGCGGCGGCAGCGAGAGCGCCACAAATTGGAAGAGTTTTTAAAAAGTCACAGGTCTTAAATGAGTCTAAAAACTTCCCTCAGACTCCGCCCCCTTGTTCTGGGTACTTTGAAAAGTGACGTGAGAGGAGAAACATCTGTTCTTCAAATCAATTGTAAGTTTGTCCACATTGATTTGAACCCCAAGATGCCAGAATCCCCCCGCCCACCAGGAAGAAATGTCGCCGGGCGGTTCGTGCGCCGCGCAGGGTTACTCTGTATCTTCCGGATCTGACATTTCTTTTCCGTCTTGCAGACATTATGGTCACAATGGGATTTTCTAGAGAGGAAATCACAGAAGCCGTAGTGAACCAGAAGTATGATGAGGTGATGGCTACTTACCTGCTCCTGGGGAGGAAGCCTCCAGAGGTAAGTGGGACGGACCGTCTGTCCACCAATACCAGGGCTGAGAACCTCTAGTTTGTCGCGGTCCATCCTCCATGTCCTCAGAGCGCCGCTATCAGCCTCATGTTGGTCCCGCATTACTTTGCAGATCTCTCCATGTACAACAGTGCCCTCTGCAGGACAGTATAATGTACTGCACCTCCATTACAGCTGTTCGGTAGAGAAGGACGTTTTTCTAGTAACTGAAGCTACGTTCGCACACCGCTACAACAGTCCGCTGTATTCTCGCACCAAAATCCTAAATGAAATTGGCGCGTGTTTTTTTGCGGATTTAGCCGCAGGATTTGATTTATTACACTGAAATGAATGAAGTCCGCGGGGAATTATTCACAAGAATTAGATCATGCTGCAGATGTGACAGTTCACAACGTGACTCATGTCTGCACTGGAGTCTTCCCACGGTTAGCGAATACGGTTCCGCTGCAGCTGCTGCGCAATGTCCGAGAGACGCCCGTCGCAGCAGCAGTTTTTTTCCGTTTTTCAGTAAAATCCCCATTGATCTCAGTGGGACGTATTCTCTTTCTGCTCGCATCCGTTCCATCTGGTTTCCGTTTTTTTTTACAGAAAAAAAAGACTGAAGCGCAAGACTTTTTTTCTACGTAATCTTAAAAAAAAAACGGAACAGGGCGGAGTCTAGCTTTCAGTTTTTTTCCATTGTACTCAATGGGGTCTGGACACAAAACTGCTCCGTTTGTATCCGGTTGGGCTTACGTTAATGGATCCGATAAATCACACTGCGCAATAGAGCTTAAATGTTTAACCCCTTCCCACCCTAGGGCGTATATTTACACCGTGGGTGAGAAGGAGTTCCCGTCAATAGGTGAACAGTTACGCCCTCTTGGTGGCTCAGGCTCAGAAGCGCCATCCAAAACGGGAGCTGGCCGTGACTGACAGCCGTCATCCTGCTCCAACAGCGGGCATCGGTGAGAACACTGATCCCCTCTGTTAACCACTTACATGCCACGATCAATGTTGATCACAGCATTTAAAAGGTTCTGGCACTCCCTTTGTGATGTCATTGGCCCTTTCCCATGTAATCGCAGAAGACTTATAGGTTGCCATGGCGACTGGCATCCACATCTGCTATGGCTTATGATTGCTGTAACAGACGATAGTGTATCATCATAGCACCGCAGGTTCTAGTCCCTGCTGGGACATCAAATATGTAATAAATAAAAATAGTTAAAACACCTACAAGATAGTAGAAAAAAACTATTTTGTGCACTTTTTCCTCTGTTGTCTGTAACAACCTGTACAATAAATTGAAGACCCTTTTTATCTTGCACAGTAAATGCTGGGAAAAAAAGGAACCAAAATTCTATTTTTCTTCAGTTCTCCTCCCCCAAAAGACAATAAAAGTAATAAAAAAGCCATATGTACCCCAAAATAATGCCAATAAAAACTGCAGCTTGTTACACAAAAAAACCGAGCGCTCACAGAGCTCCATGGAAACATAAAAAACTTATGGGACTTCAAATGCAACAATGGACAAATATATATACCGTATATTCCGGCGTATAAGATGACCTTTTAACCCCGAAAAATCCGCTCTGCAGTCGGGGGTCGTCTTATACGCTGGGTATACAAAAAAAAAGTGTCAAAAAAAAAATTAAGTACTCGCCTCCCAGGGCGTTCTGCGGTGCTGCTGCAGGCTGTCGCTCCCTCCTCATCCCCGACAGAGCATTGCTTTCTGGATGCGGGGCTTGAAATCCCCACCTCCAGAAAGCTAATGCTGTGATTGGCTAACTCACGCAGCGTCAGCCAATCACAGCCATTCAACATTGAAAATACCCAAAAATGGTGGCAAAAAAACCTACTCGTCACACAAAATACAAAGCTCGTACGACCGGGTCGATGGAAAAATAAAAATGTTATGGCTTTTGAAAAGCGGAACTGAAAATCCCCGAAAAATTGTGTAAACGAACAAATTTGAGCGATAATCGTTCAGTGTGAATGCGAAACATTCGCCGACTTGTCTTTCAGTTTGTTAAGTTGGCTTAAGAAACCTTGTTGGCTTCTCGTTCCGTGTAAACGCTCCCTGCTCAGCGCTTCCCATAGGAGGTGAAGCGCTGAGCGAGAAGCAGACAAGAAGCCCGCGAGCCGCCGGCAAGTACTAAGACCCTCTGCATGGGCACCAATGACCTCATCGGTGACTTCAGTGCTTGTTCAGTCGTTGGAAAGACTGTCGGCCGTGTAAAAGGGCCAATAGGGGTTAAACTTGGGCAGTTCATCTCTTGCAGTTGGTTACGATCATGTTTTGTCTTGCAGTTTGAGGGCAGCGAATCTCTCTCCAGCACTAATCTGTGTCAGCGGTCTCGGCCAAGCAGCGATCTGAACAACAGCTCCGTGCCATCCCCCGCCCACATGAAGGTCCAGAGAAGTATATCAGCCAATCAGAAGCAGCGGCGGTTCAGCGATCACGGTGCGTCTATTATTGTAACCCAGACTGGAAATACTAATTGACCAGGATCACAAGTTCTCCTCTCTCCACAGAACAGGGGATAACTTGCTGATGGGTGGGGGTGTCACCACTGAGGCCTTCACCAATCTTAAGAACGGGGGTCCTGGGTTCCTCTCCGCCCCTGCAGCGATGCCAGAATGAATGGAGCGCCGGCTGAGCATGCTCCATCATCGCTCCATTATCCACAATCCACAAAGTAGAGTGAACGGGCGGCACTCGATGACCTCAAATTCTGTAGCGTTCCTAATCCCATAACAAAAGTGCAGGGGTAACAATGGTGTCACATCACGCTTTCTCAGCCTTCACACCCGAGGAGTACTAGAGTTTAATTTCTATGCATCGCCCCCTTTATCGCTTACAACATAGAAACAATACAGACATCAGAGAAAACACTTTAAAAACTTATTTCACAAATGCGTTCAGACCTAAATCTCCTGAAGCTTGCTAATCCACGTTGCCTCATACTCGGGTAATTAGGAAATTATAGTACCAGTGCTTCTGGTGGCGAAATGTGTCACTTACTAATATAATATAGTGAAGGGGATTGGAGTTGTAAGCACACGGCTGCTGTTTAAGGACCTGCTGGTTTAGGACATGTGATGATGTCACCGTCATTGCACTTCTAGGGTGTTTGATAAACAATAGATAGCTCTGCTACATGCACGTCACACGCACAGCTCTGGTAGATACATTCTTTATCCCATATAACAGGGATCACAATCGCCACAGCAGAGTCACTGAACACCGGACTTCTCCCATACAGGTGAATGATCACTGACAGTGACATCATCACAAGACTTGTAAGCACATGGCTGCCGTCTGACTCTCCTAGCTTAGGACCTGTGATGACGTCACCGTCATGTGATCAGGGGCGGAGCTCAGAGCTGGTGACTGCTCACATGACAGTAACCTCATCACAGGCCCTGTTAACACAGCTGCTGTCAGGCTCTGTATGTTTTTATGCTTTAGGACCTGTGATGACGCCACTTGTCATGTGATCAGGGGCTGAGCTCAGAGCTGGTGACTGATCATATGACAGTGACATCATCACAGATCCTGTAAGCACATGGCTGCTACCTGGCTCTGCAGATTTTTAATAAAGGTAACCAGGACCTGTGATGACATCATCGTCATGTGATCAGGGGTGGAGGTCAGAGTACAGGTGACTGATCACATGACGGAAATGTAAGCACACCCTGCATGTTTTATACTTTAGGACCTGTGATGACGTCACCATCATGTGATCAGGGGCGGAGCATGTAACTCACTCACGGACAAATGATCGTTAGTACTTTGATGGCCGTCTTCTCCATTTTCAAAACATTTTACTTTTTTAACTGCTGTAAATCTCATTACTTCTCCAACAGTCCATGTTCCTCTCTCACATGTTGTAGCCCATTCCAATCACAATCGATCTTAAATGTTCTGCAAACTGCTTATTGACAACGTATGGTCTTACCTATAGAAAGTAAACCGCAATGACAAGAGGTCCCACAGACCACAAAGGAGGGCTTATAGTTTAAAAACTTAACATGATGTGTCAAACCTCCCATTTTAATCACTTTGGGCAATTGACTTTGACCATTTATGTGATCCGCAGCCGGGCCGTCCATTCCCCCATCTGTGTCATACACAAAACGAGGACAGGCAAACAGCGTGGAAAGCGACCAGAAAGAGGATTGGGACAAAAATGGCTCCCGCAAACTCAGCAGCGCCACCGTGGGCTCCAAAGGGGAGGTTACTGCTAGTCCTTTGTCAGGTCCGGAGAGAAAGAAATCCACAACTGGGCCGAGTGTAAGTCAGGATCTATCTATCTATATATCTATCTATCTCCTATCTATCTATCTATCTATCTATCTCCTATCCATCCATCTATCTATCTATCTATCTATCTATCCATCTATCTATCTCATATCTATTTATCTCACATCTATTTATCTATCTATCTCATATCTATCTATCTATCTATCTATCTCCTATCCATCCATCTATCCATCTATCTATCTATCTCATATCTATCTGTCTATCTCCTATCTATCTATCTATCTATCTATCTATCTCCTATCTATCTATCTATCTATCTCATATCTATCTCATATCTATTTATCTCACATCTATTTATCTCTCTATGTCATATCTATCTATCTATCTCATATCTATCTATCTATCTCTCTGTCATATCTATCTATCTCATATCTATCTATCTATCTATCTCATATCTATCTATCTCATATCTATTTATCTCACATCTATCCATCTATCTCATATCTCTATATCTTACTATCTATCTATCTCATATCTATCTTTCTTATATCTATTTCTCACATATATCTATCTCTCTCATATCTCTCTCTCATATCTATCTCATATCTATCTATTTCATATCTGTCTATCTCATATCTATCTATCTATCATCTATCTCATATCTATCTATCTCATATCTATTCATCTATCTATCTATCCATCTATCTATCTATCTATCGCATATCTATCTATCTCTCTCTCATATATATCTATCTATCTCATATCTATCTCATATCTATCTCTCTCTCTCATATCTATCTCTCTCATATCTATTTCTCTCATATCTATCTCTCTCCTATCTATCTATCTCATATCTATCCATCTATCTATCTATCTCATATCTATCCATCTATCTATCTATCTCATATCTACCCATCTATCTCTCTCATATCTATCTATCTATCTCATATCTATCTATCTATCTCATATCTATCTATCGATCTCATATCTATCTATCGATCTCATATCTATCTATCTATCTATCTCTCTCATATCTCTCGCTCTCATATCTCTCGCTCTCATATCTCTCTCTCTCTCTCTCATATCTATCTATCTATCTCATATCTATTTAATATTTATCTCTCTTATATCCATCTATCAACTATCTATCTCCTATCTATCTATCTATCTATCTATCTATCTATCTATCTATCTTTCTTTCTATCTATCTCTCTATGTGTCTATCTATCTATCGCATATCTATCTCTCTCTCTCTCATACATATCTATCTATCTCATATCTATCTATCTATCTCATATCTATCTCTCTCTCTCATATCTATCTCTCTCATATCTATTTCTCTCATATCTATCTCTCTCCTATCTATCTATCTCATATCTACCCATCTATCTCTCTCATATCTATCTATCTCATATCTATCTATCGATCTCATATCTATCTATCTATCTATCTCATATCTATCTATCTATCTATCTCTCTCATATCTATCTCTCTCATATCTCTCGCTCTCATATCTCTCTCTCTCTCTCATATCTATCTATCTATCTCATATCTATTTAATATTTATCTCTCTTATATCCATCTATCAACTATCTATCTCCTATCTATCTATCTATCTATCTATCTCTCTATGTGTCTATCTATATGATATCTATCTCTCTCCATCTAACAGTATGTAATAACGTAAGTTCTGACGTGACTCCTTTTCCCATACGGTCAGACACTCCTGTGTAGTTTTGCACCCTACCTCACGTCTCATGAGTCCTGCAGATCTTTTATTTGGGGTTTCTTGTCCTCTTACAGAATAGCCTGTTTCCCGGCAGCGGGATGACGAGAAGAAACACTTACGTTTGTGAACGCACTACTGATAGACTCAATGCTGTACAGAATGGGAAGGATAGCAGGTGAGTGGCCGTCAGAGACCTTCCAGCTCCGGGATCGCTATGAAACAGGAGGCTCAGGATGAACATTATGTAGGTCCCTTCCGGGTGGAGTAATGCCGCTGTCTAGTAAGACAAGTAAACATGATTATCATCAGGCAGCAGTGATGGCTTCGGGAGAGGCTCTGACAGTGAAGATCTCCCCGCTGGAGTAGTTTTCACATTCTTCCTGCATTTGAGCTGTCATATAGCGTCTGAAAATAGCAGCAATTATCCCGTTAGTCATAGATAATCATTAGGCCCCTACCAGCAATAATCACAGACTGATAGAATCCAAACACATGTCACTTATATGGCAGATGGGGGAAGTGACTACTGCTTTCATTTGAGAATATGATAGATAGATAGATAGATAAATAGATAGATAGATAGGAGATAGATAGATATGAGATGGATAGATAGATAGGAGATAGATAGATAGATAGATAGATAGATAGATAGATAGATAGATAGATAGATAGATAGATAGATTAGATATGAGATAGATAGATAGATGGATGGATGGATGGATAGATAGATAGATGGATAGGAGATAGATAGGAGATAGATAGATAGATAGATATGAGATAGAGAGATAGATAGAGAGATAGATAGGAGATAGATAGATAGATAGGAGATAGATATGAGATAGATGGATAGGAGATAGATAGATAGGAGATAGATAGATAGGAGATAGATAGATAGGAGATAGATAGGAGATAGATAGATAGATAGATAGATAGATAGATAGGAGATAGATAGATAGATAGGAGATAGATAGGAGATAGATAGGAGATAGATAGGAGATAGATAGGAGATAGATGGATAGGAGATAGATAGATAGATAGGAGATAGATAGGAGATAGATAGATAGGAGATAGATAGATAGGAGATAGATAGATAGGAGATAGATAGATAGGAGATAGATAGGAGATAGATAGATAGATAGATAGATAGATAGGAGATAGATAGATAGATAGGAGATAGATAGGAGATAGATAGGAGATAGATAGGAGATAGATAGGAGATAGATGGATAGGAGATAGATAGATAGATAGATAGGAGATAGATAGGAGATAGATAGATAGGAGATAGATAGATAGGAGATAGATAGATAGGAGATAGATAGATAGGAGATAGATAGATAGGAGATAGATAGATAGATAGATAGATAGGAGATAGATAGATAGGAGATAGATAGATAGGAGATAGATAGATAGATAGGAGATAGATAGGAGATAGATAGATAGATAGATAGATAGGAGATAGATAGGAGATAGATAGATAGATATGAGATAGATAGGAGATAGATAGATAGGAGATAGATAGATAGATAGGAGATAGATAGATAGATAGGAGATAGATAGAAGATAGATAGATAGATAGATAAATAGGAGATAGCTATGAGATAAATAAATAGATACGAGATAGATAGATGAATAGATAGATATGCGATGGATAGATAGATAGATATGAGATAGATAGATATGAGATAGATAGATAGAGAGAAATATAGAGAGAGAGATATGAGATAGATAGAGAGAGAGATATATATATAGAGAGAGAGATAGAGAGATAGATAGATAAATAGATATGATATAGATAGATATGAGATAGATGGATAGATATGAGATAGATGGATAGATATGAGATAGATGGATAGATATGAGATAGATGGATAGGAAATAGATAGATATGAGATAAATAGATAGATAGATATGAGATAGCTAGATAGATAGGAGATAGATAGATAGGAGATAGATAGATATGAGATAGATAGCTAGATAGATAGATAGACAGATAGATATGAGATAGATAGATATGAGATAGATAGATAGATATGAGATAGATAGATAGATATGAGATAGATAGATAGATAGATATGAGATAGATAGATAGATAGATAATAGATAGATAGATATGAGATAGATAGATAGATATGAGATAGATAGATATGAGATAGATAGATAGATAGATAATAGATAGATAGATAGATATGAGATAGATAGATATTAGATAGATAGATAGATAGATAGATGGATGGATACATACATGGATATGTAGGGCGTGCTCGTTCTTTCCCCAGTATGGTAACACCTACAATTTAACATATACATTTCCAGGAGGAATATCAGAGGGACAGTATAATGCAGAGTTGTAAGATAAAGATGCTGGAGATGTAATGCTAACGGCACTTTACTAGACCAGACGTGCCATGATGGCTGACGGGCGCAGATAGGGGCAGGGTGATCCTGGGGCGGGTACATCATGTACAGACCAGTTATCTGATGTAAACCCGCACCAAGTATGATGTTTCTGCTGCTTTCCATATTTCTGAAGCTCCTCTTCCAGCAGCCTAGCGAGGTTAGGTTTACGCTGCAGACCACTGTGGCGGAGCAGCGGGTTACGGTACCAAAAACCCTCATATTTTTCTTAAAGGAGCAGTCCTAGAATAAAGGGCAGTCCTAGAATAAAGGGCAGTCCTAGTACGCAGGGATTAGTCATATGTGATGTGAAGCGATGCGCACGGAGGGTAACGGGGCTTCTGATTGTCTTACAGCTTAACAGAGATGTCTGCGGGCAGCACATCCTCTAGCGGCTCCGCGGTCCCCTCCACGCGACCGCGGCACCAGAAGTCAATGTCAGCCTCAGGACATCCCATCAAAGTCACCTTACCTACTATCAAAGACGGTACAGAAGGCTTCCGGCCAAGGTATCTGCTTACATCCGTCGCACCGCGGGCTGAAAACCGGCCGCGCTCTGTAACCCCTTAGTGACCGCAGCGCTTTGGTTCGATGTGAATAGTCTGTGATCCTCTGGGCTCATCCCTTTTTTTTTTAATACCCCATAATCTGACGCACTCGTGTGAATGAGGCCCTAATGACCGCTACAACTTTTGTCGGTTTTGTTTTATTTTTTTTTGTATTTACTGGTTGATATAATTTTTGTATTTTTAGGTTATTCACGTAATTTTACGTTGTTTTTTGTGATTTATGCTTCATGTTTTTTATTTTTGTACCAAACACTGGGGCCGCTGCTTTTTTCAGCAGTATTAAGGATAGCTCATCAATCATTTTTACCCAAAATGACACCCTCTGTGGGGGACGGCTGCCTCGTTTCTTAAAGCTTCCCTCCAGTTTTGGGACAAAGTACTGCCCCGTGACAGGGGGGGGCGGATTATTACCTGCAGTTGTTTTTCTCTTCCTCTTGATTCGCCAGGGCCCTTTTTTTAGGCCGTCCAAGATGGCTGCAGCAATTTTCTGTCTAGCTAATGCACACGGTGTACGGCTCCCTGATTGGCCAGTGCTGATCACATGACCAGCCCTGGCCAATCAGACAACATGTATAGCGCATTAGAAGTCTAAGGTTATGTCCACACGGGGCGGATTTGCTGCAGATTTTTCATGCAGACGTTCCACACGGAAAAATCGCGGTATTTCCAGTAGCGGCAAAGTGAATGGGGTTTTAAAAAATCTCAATAAAATGCGCAGCCGGTCAGCTGTAGCACCAGGGTGTCAATGGGTTAATTAACACGAGTGATTCTTCACCCCCACCAATAGTGCGAGATCACAACATCCGAGCGCGGCCTGTTTTATGGGGGATTCTGGAACCAAATCGTCCATCATTTCCTACGAGAGCAAAAATAAAATGCGCATCGCACTTCCGTGTAAATGCCGTTTTCTCTCGTCACACGTGTGAAAATCCCAGATATACAAGCGTGACATCGCACTCACCCACGTATATACAGCTATAGATGGTCGGCCATCTTGGATGGCGAATCGGAGAGTCAGCAGGTAACGCAGCTCCTCCCACTTGTCCTGGGATAGGATCCGGTCCCGTAACCAGGGGGCCGCTTTAAGCTCCACAAACACATTATACTAAAGTTGCTGAAAATGGAGGATTTCACCCAGAACGCTCTTTTATTGGTTAAATGTAACAACCAATGATTCTGTCGGCCGACCGGCTGCTTGTGGTCGTCATCCGATAGTCGGACGGAGATCTTTTGTCTTTCCCAGAATGCTTTGTGGCTCGGTGTCATTTAACGCATGCGGCCCGTTAGAACGACGATAATGATCAATATGGACTAAAAAGGCGTACGGCTGGGTCTGCGAAAGTGATCGCTCCCCAAGTGATCAATGATCGCTCTCCAGCTGATCATTTAGCGACTTACCTCTGTCTGATGTGTATGGGGGGCTTTGGGTGCGTTCACACTTGGCTCTATCCACGCAGTTCTAATGGCTTTTGACCCGCTTGCCTCAGCAGTGCGAACCAGCGAGTACCGGCCACATCCCCCTCTGCTCACAGTATTAGTACAACCACCCCGGACCGGACTCGCTTCCCTCGCGGCAGCACCAGTCGGAGCACTTTCCACGGAGAGCAGCTCAGGGATCGTCGCACTGCTACATATAACGGACCACCGGCATCACCTGCCCACGAGACCACCCAGTTCTCCCACTCCAGGAGAGGAACGTCCACCGGGATCATCAGCAAGATTACCTCCAAGTTTGTACGAAGGTAAATAGCTAATAAGGGCGAATGGGTGACGTGTGAGTAGTCAGATGGGAGGCGGCCATGCCATGCTCTGAACTGTAGTGATGTCATAGTGATGTCATAATGAGGAACCTACTACATGAATATTGGTGTTAAATGGGCGCCCCTGGGTGATGTAAGCATGTCTTATACATTTAGGTGTAGTTGGAATTGCCATAGTAGAGTCTTGGATTGATAGACCGAAACAAACATAGCGGCTGGCATGCTCCTCGCTGGGGTGGACAGTAAGTTCCGACCACTCAGGACGGGTGTGTTCACTAAAGTGGCCTTATGGGTCTGAGGCCCTTGATGTATTTTCCAGCCCAACATATATCTGTATATGGATAGAACCCGGTCCTTTAACCGAACCTCTACACTGAACACAGTCCTATGGTTTACATACAGAAGCTGCATAAAAAGCAGAATGGTGAGCACAGCTCTGGAGTATAATACAGGATGTAACTCAGGAGCAGTACAGGATAAGTAATGTATGTACACAGTGACTCCAGCAGCAGAATAGTGAGTGCAGCTCTGGAGTATAATACAGGATGTAACTCAGGAGCAGTACAGGAAAGTAATGTATGTACACAGTGACTCCACCAGCAGAATAGTGAGTGCAGCTCTGGAGTATAATACAAGATGTAACTCAGGAGCAGTACAGGATAAGTAATGTATGTACACAGTGACTCCACCAGCAGAATAGTGAGTGCAGCTCTGGAGTATAATACAGGATGTAACTCAGGATCAGTACAGGATAAGTAATGTATGTACACAGTGACTCCACCAGCAGAATAGTGAGTGCAGCTCTGGAGTATAATACAGGATGTAACTCAGGGTCAGTACAGGATAAGTAATGTATGTACACAGTGACTCCACCAGCAGAATAGTGAGTGCAGCTCTGGAGTATAATACAGGATAGAACTCAGGATCAGTACAGGATAAGTAATGTATGTACACAGTGACTCCACCAGCAGCAGAATAGTGAGTGCAGCTCTGGAGTATAATACAGGATGTAACTCAGGATCACTACAGGATAAGTAATGTATGTATACAGTGACTCCACCAGCAGAATAGTGAGTGCAGCTCTGGAGTATAATATAGGATAACTAATGTATGTACACAGTGATCAACTCTGTATTCAGATGTTCTGTATATAAACTACTTGGATTCATGTTCAGATGTCGACAAAAGCATAAGGGGAAGAATGACGTAGAATCCCACATCATCTGTTAATTGGTATTCCTCTGAAAACCAGTCTGTTACATTTGCTAACTCCTATACAAACTGGCTTGTATTGGCCCTTTCCCTACGGAGGATTATCTGGTCCAGCCTGTGGAAAAGGTGCAGTTGGGTGTTTCCTTGTCTCCCATAGACGTTAGTGGCCATGCAAGTGCAGTCACTCTCCAGTAGAGCACCGTTGTCCCTCCTGCAGACTTTGGCATTCCCACTGGAACCCTATGGTACTTTGTGGGTGAAGCCCCTTTAAGAGTTTGCATTTGAGTTACCAGCAGAAGATTCCAGCTCCAGGCCCGGCTGCTTCCAAATTGCAATCCAAGACTCGTCTATTGCTGGCGGCGAGGGGCGCCGTTCTTCTGCACGTGTCGTCTGTGATACTTGTGTTTGGCTCATCATTGAATCTGAACCTTGACTTTGTTTTGAGGGATCCAAGTGAAGTTGAAGCGAGTGGCAGAACAGACACCTCAAGGTGAGGAGCTGTCATCTTTCCCTCCGCCTCTGGGCTGCTCTTCTGCAGCGTCCGTCTTGTCTTCCTATCTCTTCGCTCTGCGCATTCGCTGCCTTGAGAACGCGGCCGAGCTTATTGCTTCTTGTTTTAAATCTTTTTATCAGCTTTAAAGGTGCAATTCCCCCGGCGTCCTGCGGGCGCAGGAGCAGAATGACGTCTAGATCGCACTATGGTGCCGGACAGGATGTAAATACTGTGACCTGGGGAGGGGATTGAGGAATCCCCAAACAACCTGCAGTTTTAATTTTTTTTACTGAAGTTTTCCCCCACTTTCCTATTACCAGGTCCCCGGCATGATTCAGTAGCTGCACTGGATTCCATTGCACCGCACAACTACACAGCGGGGGCTACAGAGCTGTATACTATTACAGTCATAGAGGGTGCAATACTTATATATACGCCATGCAGTCATGTGGTTTGTATGATTGTATGCAGCAGGCCTGGCGCCCACTCCATACCCGGCGGGTGCTTACTGTTCTCAACAGGCAAAGACCGTGAACAAACTATCTCCAATTGCAACCGTTTAACTACTTAGTTGCATTGGTTAATCTTGACTACAACATCTAAGCAGCTACGTAAAGGGGAGACCCTTCAGCTCCCCGATAAGATGCCATCGCAGCCCAGGGCCTAGAGAAGGCTGCCATCTATAGATGCCTATTAAGCCCTGGTTGTGGCACGGCTTAATAGGCAACAAGTAAAAGTACTATATACTGCAATACTAAAGTATTGCGTTATATGGTACAAGTAAGTTTAAAAGAATGCTGGGAAAGTTTTAATACAATTTTTTTTTTAAATATTAAAGTTAAAAAAAACCTTTTCAAATTTTCACCATAAAAACTCTAAACAATTAAAAAACACGTAATTGGAAAAGCCGCGTCCGTAACTGTCTGAATTATTAAAATATCTCACACGGTGAACGTCACGAGAAAAAAAAACGCTGTAAAAAGGAAGAACAATGGCGCGGTTGACTCCTGCGTTTCACCCCGATTACATTTCCTTGTAGTTTTTCGGCACATTATATGTTACCATCAACGTTCGGCATACCTCCCGTCCCATGTGGCGATGGAGACGCTCCGGCGGGGGGGATTGCACCTTTACAGGAAACATTTGTGTTCTCTGCATAAAACTTCTGTCCATTTTATATTTAACCACCAATTCCTTCTCAGTCTGTTCTGTGCGGAGCGGCTCTTAAAGGGACAGCGATGCCCTAAAACAACTCCATGTCGGAACCAAAATATGAATGCACAAGTTGTTAGTGTTGTTTTTGGAAATGTTTCACCCGTTTTCCTTTCACTAAGTTGCCGATTACTCAGGAATTCTTACTAAAAAAAAGTGTTGAACGAAAAAATCTGGAGTTGTTTTTGGGCGCCGCGTCCCGCTTAACATGACGTATTGCAAGTGCATTCAGTATGACGTTACCGCTTGTGGTGGAGCCGCTGTTATGTATACCGTGTTTTGTACGAACGTTCAGTCTGTTATACAGAACGCCATTTTAAGGGACTCTAAAATTTACGCACAAATTTCCATAATATCATCCAATCCAAAGAGCAACCAATAAATCATGTGACGTCTAATATATGTGTTCCAGGAGGCATCCGCTGCGTCCTATACGGATACATAAGCTTAGGAAAGGGGTGGGGCTTCAGCTTATGTGTTTGTGGCTTGCTGCTGATCAGTTAAGCCCTGCCCCTTAGTTAAGCCCCACCCCCTTCAGGCAGCCAAAAGTTGGCCCTCTTCTCTCTCTGACAGACGGTTGTAGGTTGACAGGTAAGTGTTTGCTTTGTGTTTCATTCTAGGTTTAGCGCCCCTTTAAGACGCTGTTTGTAAACACTGTGCTTGATTGCGCCTCCAACGGGATCATGTCTATATGTTATAATGTATATCGTCTGTAGGTGCTGCTTCTGGAGACTCGGGTCTCCTCTCATCATCATAATCATCAGCCCGGCATTGTATTGTATTCCAAAGCTGCATTCACAATACTGCAGACCTCAGAGCTGAAATCTCCCAGCACTCCTTGCTGGCTCAATAGCTGCATGTGGTGTTTGACATTCTTAAAAGTGCATGTTCCCCGCTGCATGCCTCTTCATATATTAGGCGCCTCTCCACCCCTCTGTGCGCCAACGCTGATATCTGGCGTAGATTTCTGGTGTAATTGATGTCAGTTTCTGGAGTACATTATACATAAATCTGTCTGGGCGGCCCCGCCCCCTGCTGACAAGCCCCACCCCTGCTGACAAGCCCTGCCCCCTGCTGACAAGCCCTGCCCACTTTTCACAAAAGTCGTGAAGCTTGTGCAGAAAAGTTGCAAAAGTTTTGCACAAGCAGGCTGGACGTACAGCCCTTATTAAATGTCCCTGTAGATAAGCATTTCTTCTATAAGCGTCCCAGAGCTTCAGATCAGACTTGTCTCTGGCTGCGAGGCAGCTGGACGCTGCAGAACCTCTTTCCCCATTCTTCTGTCCGCTACAGGCTCTCTTGGGATGTGTTCACACAGGGATCTGCTTCGGATTTTTTCGCCTGTACACAAGTGGAAAATATTCCTGGCCACGCCCCTTATTTCTACCGCAGGCCGCCCGCATGTGGATTCAGTCCTTGTCAATGGGCAAAATCCGCGGGTGGCTTTCTACAGCAGATTCTGCGCGGATCCGCACGAGGTGACGTTGCGCTACTTTAATTTCCCACAATGCCAATTAGAAATTTACAGCTGAAGAATCCGTGTTGTGAAGACGGCAACGCAGATTTCCTTCCAAGTGATTGGGACGCGTGTCGTACGTGGACTTTAGCGCAAATTCTGCTTCAGAATCTATCCCAGCGTGTGAACATAGCCAATCTCGGATTCCGCAAACAAATGATTCGCGGTGATACGCAGTACAATCACATTAGGAGGTCGGCGTAATCCACACGTGGAAAATAGAATGCAGCGTGTTGTATGTTACCGTGGATATCCGCCACATTGAGTCCATTGTTCTCTATGGTCGCAAACATACCCGCAGCCCATACCCGCAGCAACTACATTGTATACGGGCAGCGGGTACCCGAGACGGGAAACAAACAAAAAGGTGTACTGTGCATGACTGCCTGCGTGCGTAAACGGTCATGCGCAGTACAATAACGCAAATGTACGCAGGGTCATGGCTACAGATGGGAAGGCCTGGAAAAAAATGGAAAAATGGGGAAAAAACTTTTTTTCAGTTTTTTTCCAAAGCCATTTTTTTCTGGAAAAATTGAGTAAAAAAGTCTGTAGAAAATGTGTTTTTCCGAAGATAAATAACACATCTGTGACACGGGATGCAAAATATGTAACATATAAAATCAGAAAAAGAACAGTTTTTTCCCCAATTTTTCACTTTTTCCCCCAGTCCTTCCCATCTCTAGTCACGGCCAGCCCACAGTTGAAATGTGCTGCAGTTGGCCTGCCGCCGATTCTGCATACAGCCGTGTGAGCCCGAACTAAAGCGGGGTTCACATATGTCCAGTGATCCAGAGGGAGTGCGAAGACACCCTGTAGGGGATCACCAAATGCACACCCTGCCTCCGGCCCCTCCCCCATGCTCCATAGGCTCGGCACAACCACATTGGATCACCGGATTTATGTAAATGAGCTATAAGCCTCATGCTTCATCAAGGCCAACCTCCGGTCTGGGGAATCAGGTTCCCCTCCTGTTTTCCGTCTATCCGTCTTTACATTAGTGTCATGTCATATTGCCTCTTCCTTATCTGTAGCCCGGTGGATCACGTCCAACCACAGGGGTCCGTGGCCCCTAAACTCTGCAGCTAGGTTAGAGTTTGCATGAGCGCTGCAGAAGTTTGCAGGAGAGTTTTACGACTTCCAGAGTAGCTTCCGTCGCTGTGATACATATATTTAGCAGCTGCATGATGTGATTGTACGCCTTTCTTTCCTCAGGAGCACCTCCGGGGAGCCAAGGGAGAGCCAAAAAGAAGACTCAAAAGACTCCAAGCCCCGATCTCTGCGCTTCACCTGGAGCATGAAGACCACTAGTTCCATGGACCCCAGTGACATGATGAGGGAGATCCGCAAGGTCTTGGATGCCAACAACTGCGATTACGAGCAGAAGGAGCGCTTCCTGCTGTTCTGCGTGCACGGGGACGCCCAGCAGGACAGTCTGGTACAGTGGGAGATGGAGGTGTGTAAACTGCCCCGACTGTCCCTCAACGGGGTGCGGTTCAAGAGAATATCCGGGACCTCCATCGCCTTCAAGAACATTGCGTCCAAGATTGCGAACGAACTTAAACTGTGAATATCTCGGTTCGGGGGAGAATGTTTTCGACACAACAACATCCAACATCTGAATGTACTGCTGGAAACTCCGCTGCCAGGCAGCAGAATTGGGCTTCTCCACCAGTAACGGGCATTACCGTCTCTTGGCTGGCACGCACGCCTTCCCCCCTTACATTATAGATGATGCCCTTACTGCAATAAGTTAATACAGAATTCTCTAATCAGTTGTACATTTTGAAATTCCGTATCCCTTCGACCATAAATGCGCGGCTTGTACAGCGAATCCGAGAGAACGTTTCACCGCTCGGTCTCATGTGGATAGAATTGTAAAATAGACAATTGATTGCTTTCCGAAAAAGCAGATCTTGTATAGCCGGGTTTAGTTTTCTGTACAGACGTCTCCGTTCAGTGTTTGGTTCAGATAACCACGTTCTTCCTCATTGTTTCCGATCAGACGATCTTTCCTTTTTTTTTAATCATTTTAAATTTTTGACATTTTTTGTTTTTCATAAAACTTTATTATCATCTAAACCCCAATAACAGAGAAAACGCAGGTTTATCCCCATGACTGCAAGATGTCCAGACGAGTCATTGACTCAAGAACCAGATGATTATCCAGTAGCGCTGTCTAGTTTTTTGGCAGTGACCCCCATCGGGCAATGGGATGACCCCCAAAGATGTGTACAGTATACCAGACGGCAGTGTTCAGGGAGAGACCATTATGATGACAGTGTTAAGAGAAATTTTATGGAAAACCCAATCAAGATGATCGGCTCCTTCCTTGGGCTCTAGAACGGAGGTCGTTCCGTCCGGCCCTCGAGGGCCTAATGCTGCTCTGCTTCATATGGTGGGGAGTTAGGGGTACAGCTTGTTCCCCCTTTCCCCACATGATGTGTTACATTCACTTCCGTTACTGCTAAGAATCCTTAGAAAGGAGTTATTAATTTATTCTGCCCCTTGGTAGTTTTTGGAAGCGTCCTTGGGCAACAGGTCAACAATGGCCGGTCTTTAAGAGTTACAAGGGTCCTTTTACAGCGAGTGATTTGCTCTTGTAGGTGAGTGCCAATCCATGAGATCAGCGCTCGTCTGGCCAACCTTGACACGGGCTGATCGATCGCTCATGCCATTTTTCTCACATGGGGAAATGTGCAGCCGACGATGATTGCCGAAAAGATGGGATTCGCCGATGAACGAGTGTTTGCTTGTGCGTCGGCCGATTGAGCGCAGCTTTATATGGGCCAACACTTGAGCAAAGGAGCATCCTCGTTGGCCCATGTGAAAGGGCCTTTAGTGTAAGGAAGCTATATATCATAAAATGCAACTCCCATGATCCTCTGGGGCTAGGGCACAATATATTGGTGAGTTTGGTACACAGCCGGTAGACTGGGGAAATATAAACATCCGGTAGGCTCTTTGTCGCTTTGCTATAATTGTTTGTGCTAAAACCTCAAGACCAAGATGCCCCCTAGTGGTCCGGTGGTGACTGCATGAGCGGGGTATCACGACTACGAGTAGGAATATTACCATATAATCTGTCGGGTGTGCAGTTTACACATCGTAGAGATCTCTAATGTGAGTTATTGCAAGTTTCATTCGGCTGCTTTAGGGGGGGTGCTGTGCAGAAGTCTAACTGTGATGGCCCCAGTGGCCCCCATCGTCATGTTGGTCCCAGGATACCAGTATACCATGTTCTCTGAGTCCATTGCATATCTGACCATTGGGAAGTTCCAGCAGTGACCACAGTTGGGTTTTGGGCCCAAAGTTTTTGCACTTTGGCCCCTGTGGATCATAATGAATGAAACTTTCCTCTGGTGAATAGTAGGACACACTGGAGCCTGAACCTGAGCCGCCATCCCGATAACAGGACGCGCTTTCCGGAAATGCAAAGCAAAGATTTTTTGGTTTTTTTTGACCCACCGTCGCCCGTATGGACCATGTGATCAAATCTTCTAAAATGTCAGGCAGTGCACCACAGAGAGAAAGAAGGTGACCATCAATCGATACCATCATTAAAAGGGGTATTCCCAGCAAAGCAAGTTGTTGTTTATCACAGGGGGGAAACATGCTAATTGGTGGGAGTTCGATTGCTGGGACGCCCAAGAATGCAGCCCCGGCATGTCCCAAATCAGGAGCCTAGCTAGGGGGGCAGGCGAGGCATGTACCCCAGGTGCAGTTAAGACTGGGGGGGAGCAGTTTAACCCTTTTACACTTATTTGGAACAGAACTGGTTCTGCCGGGGCAGGACATTACAGTTTTGGACTAACTGAGCTTGTTCTACTTCTAACGGCTGTCGCTCCAGTTGATCCGTGCTACCAATAGGGATTTGGTATAGTTAGAAAGCCAGGATCCTTGCCTTTAAAATGACACCAAATGCAGGTCTATAGCGCTTGTAGAATCGGAGCTACAGCCGTTTGAAGTGTGGTTGACATGTCTGGTGCAGAGTGGGGTCGGGGGGCTTCCTGTACCCGATGGTGGGGGGTGCAACACTCATTCTTTACCCCCAGTGACTGAAAGCCTAGCTACGTACCTGCCCAAAGCGCAGCGGAAATGACGCACGCTCACCTTTGCTCTGTTCATTTGCGTTGGACCGATGGAGATAGCGGAGACCTTTAACTTGGCTACCTCTTGCAGCCACACTGAAGTGATGGAGCAGCGGTGCATTAGTGCGTCCTCTGCTGGTGGCACTTTGGAACATGCTGGGGCTGTACTTTTAGGATCAGTGAATCTTGGGGTCTTGTGGATCGGGGATAACTCACTTTGCTGGTAATTCCACTTTAGAGGGGTTTTCCAAGAAGGCACTACTGCTGACCTATCCTCATGATAGGTCAAAAGTTAATGGAATGGGGTTGCCACTCTGGACCTCGGCCAATCAACTATAGTTGCCACTCGGGACCTTGGCCAATCAGCACCGCTACACACGAAAGGTACGGAGCTGAAGCTGTTACTACCAACCCCGGATCTGTAACCGCTTCTGCTCCGTGCCTTTTGTGAGTAGTTGATCGGCCGAGGTCCCGAGTAGCGGACTCCAGCTGACCAACTACTGATGACCTATCCTGAGGCTCCGTCATCAATAATATTTTTCTGGAAAACCCCTTTAAGTCTCTGTTCACATCTTGTTTTTTGCCATCTGAGATTAAGGTCCGGATGGAAACCTCCCGCTGTATCGGTACACGGCCGCCGTTGACGCGGCATGTTTTTCTAAAACGCCAGTCTGTAATTGGACACAGCAGACTATATGTATATACACGGTAGGGGGGTTCACACGGCGCATTTGAAGGGGCTGAAAAAATCCACGTCAAAATTTGCCTAAATAAACCGTACAAAACACTCCTCTGGTTTTAGGCTCACTTTTTGCATTTGACGGTATTTGATGCATATTTTGAAGTCCCATTGGTTTCTATGGCAAAATCTGACGCGGAAAACAAAAAAGAAGGGACCTGTCAATAGTCTTCTTTTATCCATATTTTAAATACACACCATGAAGACCGGGACTAGAACAATACGCTGTATGAACATCCCCTAAAAAATAATGGCAGCCGGCTATGGACGTGTTCACCGCATACGTCGGGAGCTTTTCCAAAGCGGGTGCTGACCATAAGGACCGCGAGATGTGAACAGAGTCTAACTGCGCGGTCTGACACGGACGGAGATCTGCGAACATTCAGAAATGTATACCAAAAAGTTCCAGTATTTTTGTGGACTTTATAAATAAAGTTGATTGAAATGAGCAATTCAGGTGCTCACAGTTCGGCCTACATGGTCCCCAAGAGTTCTAAAGATCCCTATGGATCCATCTATGATGGAGGCTCCTTTAAGAGGGGTTGTGCCAAGATGGACAGTTATTGCCCATCTGACTGCTGGGACCCCCACAATTACCAGAACAGGGGTCCTGTTGCGCTTTGGCGACGCATGCGCACTGCTGCTCCATTCGTTTCCAGTTCTTGTACTTTGTTATCTCCGGTAGTCCCATGGAAATGAATGGAGCCGCTATGAGCATGCTCATCAAAGACCTTCAGGGCTGCCGCTCTCAGGGGTCAGACCCCCACGATCCGATGGTTATTCCTGATTCTGTTGGATGGGTCGTATGAAGCGCTATTCGTGATGTCAAGACAACAGAAACCCTGACAGATCCCAAACCAATGGGTCTATCAGGCGCTATTTGGATCCATTGCACGACCGATCCGGCACAGCGATCCGGCACAGCGATCCGGCTTCTATTGTTTTTGATGCATAATTTACGTGGATTTTCCACTGCACCAACTCCAGCATGCCTGAACGTACCCAAACAGGGAACCCAAGGACGCACGCCCACCAACCCGGGCCACTACACAATATATGGAGCTGTCTGCTTCTAGATGTGAGACAACCCCTTTAAGGTGCCATTTTCGGTCCCCTGACCATTTTGGTAAGGGTGATTAATTTTTCTCATCTGTTATCTCTGCTTCTCCTGATAGGCCTGCAAATATTGCAAAGTTCCGTCTTCAGGTGTAACAATGCGTAGATTTTGCCCTGCAATCGATTTTGCGGCTGAAGCCGTAATGTAATTATAAAATTATCCAAGAATCTACTCGTCCGTGCGTCGCGATCGACCGGTCGTAGAACCGTGCTACAGCAGAAGAGTGTGTGGCTCAGTCTTAGTGAATGGGTGCAGTTATTGCATGACGACTAATATTGGGCATGGTTGCACACGAGGGATTGCTGCGTGGCCCAAGTCCTAGGACATCCGGACACCAACCATAGTAGAGACCTCTCTCGACCCTTGACCCCTCCCGGTAATTTACCGCTGCACAGGATGATTCAACGTTCCCAATTTTTAATTTTTTTAAAATAAAGTTTCTTGTAGTCGGCGGATCCTGCCACGATCGATCTAATGTCTACGATTTGGGGGAATGTCAGCTTGGGGCCATATTGAGGATTTTTGATCCGGCCTCTGGAGATCAGTGGTGCCGGTGGTGAAGGCAGCTGCTTATCCTTCCTTCAAATCTTGGCCTCGTTGAGAGGTTATATTTGAATCCAGCCGGCGATACTCGGGTTTATTACCACATGCTACGGGGTTTACAAGAATACGAGGCACTGGGCCGTACAACCAGTGTTTTTGTTAGTCTCCTACCCCCCAAAAACGCGTAAAAATTGATATTGGGATGGTGACACAATCATGGTAAAACCAATGTGCTGCAACTTGTGTTAGCGAGGCACTTGGCTGGCAGTTACCTATTTAACCCCTTTGTGATCACAATACTACTTTTTAAGTTGGTGACAGCCAGGCTCCTGCTCTAACCTCCAGGAACAGAGAAACCTCAGATCCTGGCAGTTTAACCCCTTGCATGCCACAATCAATGACAACTGCAGCATGTAAGACGGGGAAGGGGCTCCTTTGTCACCCATTGGCACCTCGCAGTGCAAGATACTAATGGGTTCCCATTGCAGACGAAAGCCTGACAAGTCACTCAGCCTATTACACCCCGCCTCCTGCAGAGTCTGATAGTCTACTTTCATAGGCTTAGTAGAATGCACTACTTAAGTAATGCAGTGTACTATCCTAGTGATCGAAAAATCACATCTTCAAGACCTCTTGAGGAACTAAAAAAGTGTCAATTTCTGGGCAGCATTTCTATCTCCCACCCACAACAAAAAAGTTCCCCAACGGCTTCTATGAACCCCAGAGAGGAGCTAGTAAAACGAAGGCACAAAATAAAGAGGCCGGTCACAAAGGGGTTAAGAAAAAAGTTGGGCAACCGGACTGAGTTTGATATTTCCCTTCTAAACGGCCTTTTCTTGCTGTTGTAGCCCCTAAACATGGCGGCCCTCCTTCCCGTCAGTCGGTGTGAGGGATCACTGCAGACATTCAGCGCTGGGCTTTCTATCAATATGTATATCTGCAAATATATTAGTCTGTATAAAGAACGAAGAATCAGAGAGAAGTTTTACCTCTATTGCTAATTTTCTTTTTTTTTGGGGGGGGGGGGGGGAGGGAGGGGGCAGTTGGAATTTACAGTTGCTTCGCATGTCACTGTGGCAGTGAAAGAGTTAATTTATTGCCCCCAGGCAGGGCCTGCGAGGGTCCTTTTTTTTTTTATTTTTTGTAAATGATCTCCTGGTCCGCTCACATGGGGGGGGTTTTGGTTTCTTCAATCGCGCCTCTGTGATCGTAAAAAAAAAACCAAAAACAATTCTGGTTCTCATCGCTTCCATAATCGACCCCGATCCCCTCCGCTACTTCCTCTCCCCCCTTTCCGTATTTATTCTAGCTCATCACGCTTTTCAACAAGGCGAACCGCCTGAAATATAAATATATATATAAATATATAAAACTTTTTTTTCCCTTTTTGGAATTAGTAAAAGCTAAAAAAAATAAAAAAAATAAAAAAAAAACAAAAACCAAGAACCACTAGTGCTGGTACATTTTACTACATGTTATTTTGTACTGAACTGACCTTTAGAGGTTGATTGTGCAATGTTATTTAATGTTGTATTGATTGTAACCAATATCTTGGGCTCCGCCCCCATCTGCACACGCTCGTAGCGAGAACGGTCCGTCAGAAAGCTGTTGAAAAAAAAGAAACTTTTTTTTTTCCCTTTACAAAAAAAAAAACAACAACCCACGACTGAAGCTGTGAGGAAAGTGAAATTTTACAAATTTAACTGAGTTTTTATTTTCTTTTTGTTTTTTTTTTATTCTTCTTCTATTTTGTTTTCGTTGTTGCCATCGATTTCTGCAAAAAATGGCTTCCTGGTTGAAATGGACTTTGACAAGTACTGTACTGTGTGACGTAGCTTTACTTTATTTTGTAATGTTTTGATCTACAATGGACGTGTATTGTTGCCTTAGACAAAAAAAAAAAAGGGTGATTTGAAAACAACAAAAAAAAAAGTCTAGCCCCCTTTTATCTAGTGACATTTTAATGCAAGATATTCACATTCTGGTGCACTCTATTAAAAAATCTACTTGAACAGTTCTCGCAATAAGTGTTTGGTCGCTTCCTGTCCTTGGGTAAAAAGGGTTCAAGGTCAACTTTATTCACCTAGCAAAAGGGTCTTTAAGGAGGTCAGAGGGGCCTTACAAGGTGGTTGCTGGTCGAACAACTCTTGGCTGAATGATCATCCGGTCATACACATTATAGTTGTCCGAACCGGCCCTACAGTTCAATGACACCAAGGCCATGAACTTGATTTCACCTATAGTGGTCATCTTTACTGGGTACTAACGATATCATCCAGTACTCGGATAACTTAGGGACTTAAAGGGGTTGTCCAATTGTAAACTATTTAGAACCTACCCTTAGGAGAGGTCATCGGTAGTCACCCAGGAGCCCTACTGAACAGCTGTGCGCTTAGGCCAGCACACTCGTGCACTCGGATGATTTCAGCAGGAAGCGGACAGCTCTGTTCTTACCACAGTTGCCAGACTTTGTTTTACAGGCCAAGTTCCCAATTATTTCAATGGGAACTTGGCCTGCAATACCAAGCCTAGCCACTGCAGTAAAAATGGAGCTGTCTGCTTCCTGTCAAAATCAGCTCAGTGTGCAATTTCACTAACTCGGCATACAGTTGTTTAGTGGGGCTCCTGAGCGACTGACCCTGCTGATCTACTATTGATTACCTGTCCTGAGGTTAGGGCATAACCCCTTTAAAGTAGGGATGAATTATATAGCAACTAGGCAATTGATAAACACAATTACATGAAGCACGTATATACACTAGTAGGTAATGCAAAAATAGGAACTCGCCAATGGGTGACAGAACAGGGTGGTGACAGTAATCAGATGATGGCACAGACGGATGAGGAGTATACTGATGGCATCAGATAGTGGTGCAGATGGTGAAAGTGGACGATATGGATCCACTGGGCAAAACATTGATTTGACTTAGGGCCAAATTCAGAGCTAACACCTGAGGTACTCCGGGCTTTCTCCTTTAACCACAGCAATCGGGATGTGGGCTTTGCTGTTGGGGATCCCAAGCTGTTACTCTGGAAGTGGTCCTAGTTATGTGGCAGCTGCCTCTACTACAGACCAAGGTGCAGTACTTGAGGGTGTGAACAGAGGCGTAGTCAGAGCGGTCCAGGTTGGCGCAGGCAGCGTAACTTCAAGAGAAGCTGTCACCTCTAGGCAGCCCCATAAACGAAGTCCTAGTGCTGTTCTGGGAGATGATGGGGAGTCGGGGGATGTAATTTTTATACTCCCCGGTTCCTGCTGTGTCCACCGGTGAAGATCGCTCTGGGCACGAAGATCTGACTCTTCTCTGAGTGACGTACGCGCGCTTTCCCATAGACTTGTATGGGAGACCGTGTGCACAGCCCTCAGAGAAGAGTCAGATCTTCGTGCCCAGATCTTCACCGGCAGGGAGCAGGCAAGTTTAAAAATTACATCCCCGATTCCCTGTCACTTAGTTTATGGTACTCTTCCAAGGTGACAGGTTCCCTTTAAGAACAAGGCAGAAGCCGGAGGTCAAGACACATAGAACGAGGTTCAGCACGATACAACAGGCCAGAAGTTGGGAGGCGGCAAACAGAAGAAAGTTCAATACAAGCTGAAGTTAGGAGCGAAGAATGTAATGAAGTCAGGAATAGTCAGTCAGGAACCAGAGACTCGGAACACACAAGGTGGCACCTCAAGCTGGGCCAAAAGACATCCTCTATGGGGGAAGGTGCCTGATATAACAAACATTAGCATGGATTTTGGAAGAGACCGAGCTTTCATTCTCCCAGCTGGTGCATGATCACCTATCTCCGCTATCAGTAGAGTTTGAGCGTTACTTTCCAACCACAAAAGACCCACGAACTAGGAAGGAATGGATTCGCAACCCATTTGTGTACAAGCCAGGTGAATTGACCTTGCCCATGCTTGAGGACCAACTGCTTGAGATTGCAGAATATCCTGAGATCGCCACAAAAGCACTGAAAACTCAGCTTCCATTTCCAATATCCTATCTGTGTGGAACAGGGTTTCCTGCAATGACAACAGCAAAAACGAGATTACGAAGTAGACTTGACATAAGGAACACACTTCGGGTGTCACTGTCACCCTTAGATGGGACCATCTTGTTGCAGGAAAACAAGCCCGGTGCTCCCATTGATCCAGGCAAACGCCCGGTGCTCCCACTGATCCAGGGAAACAAGCCCGGTGCTCCCACTGATCCAGGGACACAAGCCCGGTGCTCCCACTGATCCAGGGACACAAGCCCGCTGCTCCCACTGATCCAGGGACACAAGCCCGCTGCTCCCACTGATCCAGGGACACAAGCCCGCTGCTCCCACTGATCCAGGGACACAAGCCCGCTGCTCCCACTGATCCAGGGACACAAGCCCGGCGCTCCCACTGATCCAGGGACACAAGCCCGGCGCTCCCACTGATCCAGGGACACAAGCCCGGCGCTCCCACTGATCCAGGGACACAAGCCCGGCGCTCCCACTGATCCAGGGACACAAGCCCGGCGCTCCCACTGATCCAGGGACACAAGCCCGGCGCTCCCACTGATCCAGGGACACAAGCCCGGCGCTCCCACTGATCCAGGGACACAAGCCCGGTGCTCCCACTGATCCAGGGACACAAGCCCGGTGCTCCCACTGATCCAGGGACACAAGCCCGGTGCTCCCACTGATCCAGGGACACAAGCCCGGTGCTCCCACTGCTTCAGGGAAACAAGCCCGGTGCTCCCACTGATCCAGGAAAAGAAGCCCGGTGCTCCCACTGATCCAGGAAAAGAAGCCCGGTGCTCCCACTGATCCAGGGACACAAGCCCGGTGCTCCCACTGATTCAGGAAAAGAAGCCCGGTGCTCCCACTGATCCAGGGAAAGGAGCCTGGTGCTCCCACTGATCCAGGGAAAGGAGCCTGGTGCTCCCACTGATCTAGGGACACAAGCCCGCTGCTCCCACTGATCCAGGGAAACAAGCCCGGTGCTCCCACTGATCCAGGGAAACAAGCCCGGTGCTCCCAACGATTAAGGGAAACAAGCCCGGTGCTTTCACTGATCCAGGGAAAGAAGCCCGGTGCTTTCACTGATCCAGGGAAAGAAGCCCGGTGCTCCCACTGATCCAGGAAAAGAAGCTCGGTGCTCCCACTGATCCAGGGAACGAAGCCTGGTGCTTCCACTGATCAAGGGAAAGAAGCCTGGTGCTCCCACTGATCCAGGGACACAAGCCCGGTGCTCCCACTGATCCAGGGACACAAGCCCGATGCTCCCACTGATCCAGGAACACAAGCTTAGTGCTCCCACTGATCCAGGGACACAAGCCCGGTGCTCCCACTGATCCAGGGACACAAGCTTAGTGCTCCCACTGATTAAGGGAAACAAGCCCAGTGCTCCCACTGATTCAGGGAAAGAAGCCCGGCGCTCCCACTGATCCAGGGAAACAAGCACGGTGCTCCCACTGCTTCAGGGAAAGAAGCCCGGTGCTCCCACTGCTTCAGGGAAACTAGCCCGGTGCTCCCACTGATCCAGGAAAAGAAGCCCGGTGCTCCCACTGATCCAGGAAAAGAAGCCCGGTGCTGCCACTGATCCAGGAAAAGAAGCCCGGTGCTGCCACTGATCCAGGAAAAGAAGCCCGGTGCTCCCACTGATCCAGGGACACAAGCCCGGTGCTCCCACTGATCCAGGAAAAGAAGCCCGGTGCTCCCACTGATCCAGGGACACAAGCCCGGTGCTCCCACTGATCCAGGGACACAAGCTTAGTGCTCCCACTGATTAAGGGAAACAAGCCCGGTGCTCCCACTGATTCAGGGAAAGAAGCCCGGCGCTCCCACTGATCCAGGGAAACAAGCACGGTGCTCCCACTGCTTCAGGGAAAGAAGCCCGGTGCTCCCACTGCTTCAGGGAAACTAGCCCGGTGCTCCCACTGCTTCAGGGAAACTAGCCCGGTGCTTCCACTGCTTCAGGGAAACTAGCCCGGTGCTCCCACTGCTTCAGGGAAACTAGCCAGGTGCTCCCACTGCTTCAGGGAAACTAGCCCGGTGCTCCCACTGATTAAGGGAAAATTGCCCGGTGCTCCCACTGATTAAGGGAAAATTGCCCGGTGCTCCCACTAATCCAGGAAAAGAAGCCCGGTGCTCCCACTGATCCAGGGAAAGAAGCCTGGTGCTCCCACTGATCCAGGGAAAGAAGCCTGGTGCTCCCACTGATCCAGGGACACAAGCCCGGTGCTCCCACTGATCCAGGGACACAAGCCCGGTGCTCCCACTGCTTCAAGGAAAGAAGCCCGGTGCTCCCACTGATCCAGGAAAAGAAGCCCGGTGCTCCCACTGATCCAGGAAAAGAAGCCCGGTGCTGCCACTGATCCAGGAAAAGAAGCCCGGTGCTGCCACTGATCCAGGAAAAGAAGCCCGGTGCTCCCACTGATCCAGGGACACAAGCCCAGTGCTCCCACTGATCCAGGAAAAGAAGCCCGGTGCTCCCACTGATCCAGGGACACAAGCCCGGTGCTCCCACTGATTCAGGGAAAGAAGCCCGGCGCTCCCACTGATTCAGGGAAAGAAGCCCGGTGCTCCCACTGATTCAGGGAAAGAAGCCCGGTGCTCCCACTGATCCAGGGAAACAAGCCCGGTGCTCCCACTGCTTCAGGGAAACTAGCCCGGTGCTCCCACTGATTAAGGGAAAATAGCCCGTTGGTTTCACTGATCCAGGGAAAGAAGCCCGGTGCTCCCACTAATCCAGAAAAAGAAGCCCGGTGCTCCCACTGATCCAGGGAAAGAAGCCTGGTGCTCCCACTGATCCAGGGAAAGAAGCCTGGTGCTCCCACTGATTCAGGGAAAGAAGCCTGGTGCTCCCACTGATTCAGGGAAAGAAGCCTGGTGCTCCCACTGATTCAGGGAAAGAAGCCTGGTGCTCCCACTGATTCAGGGAAAGGAGCCTGGTGCTCCCACTGATCCAGGGAAAGGAGCCTGGTGCTCCCACTGATTCAGGGAAAGAAGCCTGGTGCTCCCACTGATTCAGGGAAAGAAGCCCGGTGCTCCCACTGATTCAGGGAAAGAAGCCTGGTGCTCCCACTGATTCAGGGAAAGAAGCCTGGTGCTCCCACTGATCAAGGAGCCTGGTGCTCCCACTAATCCAGGGAAAGGAGCCCGGTGCTCCCACTGATCCAGGGACACAAGCCCGGTGCTCCCACTGATCCAGGGACACAAGCCCGGTGCTCCCACTGATCCAGGGACACAAGCCCGGTGCTCCCACTGATCCAGGGACACAAGCCCGGTGCTCCCACTGATCCAGGGACACAAGCCCGGTGCTCCCACTGATCCAGGGACACAAGCCCGGTGCTCCCACTGATCCAGGGACACAAGCCCGGTGCTCCCACTGATCCAGGGACACAAGCCCGGTGCTCCCACTGATCCAGGGACACAAGCCCGGTGCTCCCACTGATCCAGGGACACAAGCCCGGTGCTCCCACTGATCCAGGGACACAAGCCCGGTGCTCCCACTGATCCAGGGACACAAGCCCGGTGCTCCCACTGATCCAGGGACACAAGCCCGGTGCTCCCACTGATCCAGGGACACAAGCCCGGTGCTCCCACTGATCCAGGGACACAAGCCCGGTGCTCCCACTGATCCAGGGAAACAAGCCCAGTGCTCCCACTGATCCAGGGAAACAAGCCCAGTGCTCCCACTGATCCAGGGAAACAAGCCCAGTGCTCCCACTGATCCAGGGAAACAAGCCCAATGCTCCCACTCATTCTGAACCTATGGTGAGCTGAGTCGCATTCACATTATAAATGTCATAATGAAATAAGTATGCACTAAACCCGAACCTCCTCCATAACCCCACCCCCATATGACCAAAGCCCCGCCCCTGCCAAGTCATGGAAAAATGGTCTTGCTTGAAGCCAGTCCCTGGTGCAAAAAAGGTTGGGGGCCACTGCTCTAGACCACCGATAGAGGCTGAGCAGACGCCAGACATCTGCAGGGGGAAGGGACAGGATGTGCGCTGCAACCACCTGAACTGTAACACATAACCTGAAAATAACTAACCCTAATGCTAGCTTTCTCCAAGTCTTCCCCTGACACTGACCCTAACACCAGAAACCACTGTCCTGGAGTGACCCTGAGATATCCCTAATGGAAACCCTCTCTGAAAACCTGTTCCTAACAAATCACGAGAGAACACTAAGACCCAGTGACAAAAAACAAACTGAATTAGAACAAAGACACATATAACAAGGTGAAGAAGCAAAAACTACAAGGCTAAGAGCAAGGACTGGATTGGAAAACCACAAAAGCAAACTGTAGTGACGAGAGACAAAGCTAAACTAGAAGCTTGCAAGGAAAGCAGACTATAAGCAAAGAGGGAATACTGGATAAAAACACATAGCTTACGCTATAATCAGCAACACTGCAGAAGCCAAGAATATCTCCACCCCCCAAATGTAGCCAAGCTGTAGCAGTGTGGTCAGCTGACCCAATGTAATGGATCAGCTGTGGGACAATTACATGGCAACTGCTCAAACAACCTTAGAAGAGAGGAGAGCACAAGGATTCCTGCTGACCATAAGAGGTTGCAATTGTGCATTTTAATCAACTTTAATTTAATGTAAATGGGGGGTCTTAACTTACTGCTGCGCCTCCCTTTTTTGCTCTTTTGCAGTTTCAATTACCGTCTCAGGGAAGCAATTGTTGCTGAGCTGGTTGGAAGTTGCAATGAAGACATTATGATTTTTTGCGATCACTGTCATACATTTGCAGTCCACCAAGGAGGGTGAAAGTAAGGAATCAGGTGACTGAAAAACTGCTAAATTTCTATTCTGCAAGCAGGAACATTATTGGCGTCTTCTGGGGTGTCAGAAACATAACCTGATGACTGGAGGATTGTACAGTCAGAAGAATGGAAAGAGTTGGGAGAACCTTGAGGGACGCTGGATCCAACCGTTCCTGCACATCCTGGCAGAAGATCCTGTTGCTAATTAATGAGGATGTGAGTGACATCAGCCGGAGATCACAAGGAATCAGCAGCTCATGGATGGCATTATGAGAGTATATCACATGGCAGCCTGTGTTCTATGCATATATAGCTACATGGTTGTGGATTAACCCCTGGAGAACCACAGCTTCCACTTTATATAGCCAACTAGAAAAATAGGGCCCCTGTGCTTGCCATTTCTAGACAATTTCTTCATGTGTACCGCCTGTACTACAATATAGTGCCACCCCTTAAAATCAGCCATGATATAGAGGCTGCCAATATAGAAACCGAGTTATGGAAAAGTGTGCAGGATCTGTTGCCACAATCTGAGGGTGCTCATACACCTTCAACAGCTGGTTCTGACGGAAGTTATCTCTCCCGACTCCACCATGTACAAGACGCTTGGTTCAGCCGGGCGCTCATGGGTTTTCAATAGGGAGAGTGGAGAGAACCATAGCCAGACGGCTCTGCCATTAGCTTATCTCCTGGGCAAACAAAAGGGTTGGGTGTTGAAATTCAACTTGTCCGATCCTTTCCCTAGCATCAATTGTCAGGGGTAAGTGCAAAGGTATAGCAATGGATAGCAGCTGTCTACACCCATCAGCTCAGAGATGGAGAAGAGATCCTGCTCTTCTATGCATGCAATGTATGGAGATGTTATGGAAGCAGTCTACACCCACCAGCTCAGTGATGACTGAGATTTAGGGATGGAGTCTGCAGAACGAAAAAGCAGGTGTGTTGTGGAATTTTCCTACAGTCTTCAGGAAAATTAAAGCGTACCCGAGTTTTTAACAAGTTTTCTACAATACACCTGTTTCTCCTTACCTGCTTATTTGTTGCTGTTTGCACCGTTTCATGTCTATAAGTTCTGCTTTTCAGGTGGTCTTCCCTATTTTTCTGTTGCTCTGCTGTTTATAATCCACTATCAGGGACGGGACTTGTAACAAGCCTAGCATTCTGCCGGTAGTTCACTGTCTTAACTTCCTTGCCCTTACTTCCCATGCTGCATTACACTGTCTCTGGTCCAATCAGCAGGGAGGCAGTATCTGAATGCCCGCCCCTCTGCTTTCCTAGGACGATCAGGCATTCAGAGACATTCTGAACAAATGGATAGTGAACCGCTATAATGTGTCACACACCCACATGCTGTAATAGCAGGAGAAGCAGAGATTGTGGAGATCATTATCACATTGTCTACAGATCTGTCAGCCTGCAGGTTCTGGGTGTACAGGAGTGCCCTGTGAAGATAGCCCCTACCCCTGTTGCTATGGCAATGTCCCGGTGTCTTTGGTGCTACCTAACCAAAGAGAGTGGATTGCAGAGAAGCTGGAAGGGAGACCTCTAGTGGCAGCCAATTCAAAGGTGATTTACAGTAGTAAACCAAACACAATTTGTTATGAAAGTATATTACAGAAATGATGAGACTTACAGAAGCCAGTAGATGAGCAGAAGTTGTCTGAAACGTTACTGTCCCTTTAAAGTTTATGCACTAACACAGCACAAATGAAGATAATGCTCACAGAATGGGAGGAGCCACTCTTCATTATACACCAAGTCCTCATCCTGATTGGATGTTTAACATTTGCATATACATTCTCTCTGAATACATTCGTACATGCAGATGTGATCTTTTACTTTTACGTAGACAGAAACTATCAGGAGATAACAAGTCTTGCCTGGTCAGAGTTCATTTACGGCCCCTCGGTGAGTGTGTGACCCCCACCCCTGGATTGTGACCAACGGTTTATAAACGGAGAATGTAATAGTATAGCAAAATAGGGGGCTTTTAATTACAATTCTGTCCTTCAGGTGATACAAGTCATATAAGGGCCGGGTCGTGTTATTCCTCCTGGACACACATGGTACACTTTAATGCGATCCTGCAGATGGCCCTCCCGGACAGCGTCAGAAGCTCAGGACTGTTTAGGGCTCTGTTCACACTTCTTTCATCATGGTTTTCGCACTGTGTTTCTGATGGAAACTTGCCGAAACTCATTCTAGTCCACGGGTTCCGCCCTGTGATGGATCCAGCATAGCGTTCTGTTTTAGTGTTCCATTACGGAACAGAACGGAAATGTGAACAGAGCAGGAAATATGATTCCATTTCCTATAAAGTAGCAACAGGGAGGAATTTACTGTCCCACATCCCCAATGCCGGGCTTAGTGTTATTTCTGACGGTGCACAATGCCCCTAATATCTGATACCTCTGCGCACCTACACACATCCGACCCCGCGTACATTTCTGGCATAAATTATACATAAATCTATCAGTCCACCTGACAAGCCCCTCCCACTTTCCCCCAAAAGTGATGATGCCAGAGCAAAAAGCCGAAAAGATGCAAATTCTCACTTGCACAAATATTTGTGACTTTATTACGCTCAAGACTGGGACAAAAGGCTCAGCTATCCCCTGGTGATGGCTGTAAACTGCCACAACCTTACCCTGTCACGCTATGACTACACAGGGGATATGCAGCCTCCGGGACTTTTGGATCTTGACATTCACTTTAATGCAGTTCTCAATTCTGATTGTTGGGAGTCTGATCACTGGGAGGGGGCGAAGTCACGGGCCTCCTGCAATTTTTTTTCCCCATACCGTATCACTCCTGACCTAACGCTGTGCCGGAACCACAACGCATCTCTGGGTCAGGGAGTGACGATTCCGGAATCCCACTGATCAGACATCTAATCAATAGATCATCATCACAGCGATCCCTGCAGCCAATGGAGAGCATCAGTGGTGCTTGTGGCGGCTCTCAAAGCGATGGAGGCGACATTTATAGATCCCGCCAACACAGACAACACTTTTATATGTAATAATGGGCCTTCTATGGTATTACAGGACTGCCTGCTGGGATTGTGGACCCCACGTCCCTGTTAAAGGGCCACTCCACTGATTTTATTTTCATTCATTATGTAGCTGCCCCCCTAGGATATATAAGTGGTCTAGTGTTATCTAAAGAAGACCTGGCCGCCAAAGGACTTGATGGCTGATACTGTCAGAGCTGATACTGGCATGGATATCACACAACTGAAAGAAGAAGTGCAAAACTGAAAAACATGAAGGGAGGGAGCCTTTAGGGTCACCGAGGGTCGGGAACGACTAAACTGCTAACAACAACAAGTGTCACCTCGGTTAGTTATTTCTTTCTGTCTGAGACTCCCAGCCTCCTTCTCCCCAGATGGTCATGTGATCTCAGTTCTGACTATCCAAGATCTACTTGGGGTTATGCTGCCTAGAGGGGGACACAAGTAGTGATCAGCGATTAGTGGGATAATCAGTTTCTGTTAGTATCGGGCTGATTTAATGGAAGTCATTGTGAATCGGGGCGCTTGATTCCAAATTCCATTAAAGTCAATGGGAGTAAAAATCAGATTAGCTAATTTGCCCTCCAAAATATTCCCAATGCAGCCAAAGCCCCCCAAATTACAGTGGCATGCAACCTTAGATCTGGGGAACACTGTGCTGCTCCCAAAAAGTGGTCAAAATAGTGTACAGTCATGTGGGGGTCACTCGTAGCACAGGGGTGTCACTGAAAACAAACAAAGGCCCACATAGGGTCTCCTAGTTCAAAAATCACACCAAGCAGGACAGCGGGGGGGGGGGGGGGGGTATTACAAGCAATGTCAAAAAGTTTAAAAAACAAATTCTACCAGGTGAACAGAACAGCCGAGCACGGGGCTCCTCCAAGGAACAGATGGAGAGCTGCAGGTGTTTCTTGTGCTTTAAATAATGTTCATTTTGGGAGGAGGACAACACATGGCGGAACCTGGAGGAGGAGGAGGGCAGCAGCAGTTCCACCAGCAGCACCTTGGGGTCTTTGATATAAATCTATGCTCAGTCATGTGTGAGTAATAATCGGCAGTATGCTAACTAATCAGTGGATCTGCCACGAGGGTGAAGAAGTCAGGTTAAGTCCACGGCTGGTCCATTATTATAAACCTCAGCGAGGCAGGCAAGTGCCTCTAAAACAGGTTGTGAAGCTCCAGCCACTCGTCCAGCTTAGACACCCAGGAGTCAAAGGGGCCAATGCCATGTCAGAGTACATCCATGTGGGAGCTGACATATACTTGGTCCATCATGGATAAGCGCTGCCTGTTACTATGACACACCTCTATTAGGCATTCCCTGCCACAGATGGTGGTGCTGCTGTGGCGGCTCTCTGCTCACCTACAGAACAGTGATCCATTGCAGATACATCCCTGCCGCCATGGGGAAATGCTCTACTTAAGCTGCTTAGTGAAGACAGAAATGTGATGGGTGTAAGCGCAGCTGACCGAAATATAAAGTTCAGTATGATACAAGAAGTAAGCTCAGTATAAAGATACATGTTTCAGGGCACCGCCCGTTCCTCAGTTATAGCTGGAGATACACCCAGAATGAGATTTGTCATTTTGACCTCGTAGTGGGGATCAATGAGGGTTGCCACCAAGTAATGACCTAATGTTCTGATGTCGGCTATGTGACGGTCCTTCTTCAAGCACTGTACTATAAAAGCGCTCATATGCCTCAAAGTGCCTATGGGTGATGGACTACATTTCTTGTGGTCAGGACTAAGAGTGTCCTATGGCTGATTCCACTATCCACGTAGAATAACTGGGGTTAGTGATCGATAGACAGAACATTGCAAAGCCCCCTCCCATCTCTGATCCTATATTATCCCCCTCCTCTAGGTTTCTCCCATGGGTGGAGAAATATGTTGGGGAAGATGCCCCTTTCTTGCCCAAAACCATGGTGGATTGGCCAGACAGTTGAGAGATTGGTATCTCTTCCTCCCCCTGTGACAACTAAATGTCTTTTTCCCTGAGGCCTGTAGACTCTGTTCCAGCAGACAGACAACAGGGAGGGTCATACTTACCATTTCGTCATCATGACTGATCTTTTTGATCGCTTCCTGAAAGCAGGCTAAAACCGCACACACGTCTTTGATCTGCAGCCACTCTACAGTTGGCATCAAGTGACCGACCTCCATACAGTGTCTGCTAATGACATACACCATGAAGTTCTCTGTGCTTCTCCATGGGTTGCAAGCGCGGAAAGTATATGCAGTTTGAGGGCCTGCAGCCCGATTGTCAATTGTGGAGTAGTCCTGCTGCCCTAAATAACTGCCTCCCATACTCAGGGGCCACTGCAGGAACAGGCAGGGAGATGGGGGAAGAGGCAGATGCAACAGCGGGAGAGGGAGCAGGATGAAGCTGACTCCTTGCCCTCTGCCCCAGATGGGCTCTCCAAGACAGCAGGTAGTGGCAGTGATCCAGGGATCATCTGATTGCCAGATTGGAGTCAGGAAGTAATTTTTCCCTTAAATGGGGAAAATTGGCTTCTACCTCATAGTTTTTTTTTTGCCTTCCTCTGGATCAACATTGGGTGGGCGGGTTATAGGCTGAACTGGATGGAAGTATGTATTTTTTTGGCATTACATACTATGATACTACCGTATGATCCTTCCAATATAACCCCGGTATATAAGCTTTCACACCAGCAGCAATATATCCTATGTGGAATATCTGACCCTAACAACAGATCATGTGTTATATAGGCATAACTGCAGCTTCTCTGTCCGGTGCTCAACTGTAAAATGTTACACTGCGCCTATGTTATATATGGCTAGGTCATGTGATGCAGGTGTCCAATGAAACTGCAGCCCAATTGCAAGATGGAGGACATATTTGGTAACATAAGTAAGGTGCCCTGGCTGCTAATTGGTTGCACACTGACCTCTGCAGCAGGCATTATGGGAAATTCAATCCTCCTGCGATTTTCGCCAAAACTCAGTTCAGACTAACTTGTTTTGATTTTGCGAAAATTGGAACGATTTTATCGCTTGGCCGACACTAGTCACAGGCATTCCAGCCACAGTTACTGATGATGATCACATAGTTATAATAGAGGAGATCACAGCTCATCCTCCTGACTGTATACTTATTATCTGGAACCATATTCAGGTGAATCTACAATGCTGTTCCCCCAGCAGGCAGAAATGGTATAGTCTCAGCTAATGCTGTGCTGATGCTCCATGGGACACATGTGAAAATAAAAAAAATCTTGCCATTAAAATGGTGCCTGATGTGCATCAGAAAGGGGGCTGCAGCGCACAGAAGTGACTGGAATACACAGAGGAGACCTCCAGAGTGTGACAGGCAATCAGGTAAGGGGGGTGGGGATGAAGCTCCATGCCTGAAAGCGCTGCGGAATAAGTTGGCGCTATACAAATAAAGATTATTATATTATTATTTTCCCCGGAGCGGCCCTTCAAATTTTCATACAGTAACGTGAAAACAGCGATAATCACTATTATTTGTGCAAAGTGAGGTCAAAGCGAATATTTCATTGATGCCGCATAAAGCGAAAATAAAGGAAGTGTTTTATTTTTGGGCGGTATTGTACTGGCTGGATGCTCCCTGTTCCACGGTGATGGGATTAGGAGAACGGCGCTGACATAACAATCCCAGCGCAGGGAGGGGGCATCCTGGATGGAGCCAAGAAAATAAACCAAGTATAAGGGAACAATGGGCGGCGGACCCCCACAGTGTCACCGGACAAAACCAGCCTGGGACGGAAGCCAGCAGGAGAGATTGAGGAAATAGCAGCAGTTCTCTGGGCCACCACTAGGGGCGCAGCAGGCTTGCATATATCATTTCTCTGGTTGGCCAATAAAAGTGTCTCCTCTGTAATACGTTTGTCTTTTTTATACAAGAGTACTTAAAGGGGTTGTCCCGCGCCGAAACGGGTTTTTTTTTTTTTCAACCCCCCCCCCGTTCGGCGCGAGACAACCCCGATGCAGGGAGGTAAAGAAAGCTCACCGGAGCGCTTACCTGAATCCCCGCGCTCCGGTGACTTCTCTACTCACCGCTGAAGATGGCCTCTTCCTCCGTGGACCGCAGCTCTTCTGTGCGGTCCACTGCCGATTCCAGCCTCCTGATTGGCTGGAATCGGCACGTGACGGGGCGGAGCTACACGGAGCTACACGGAGCCCCATAGAAGACTGCAGAAGACCCGGACTGCGCAAGCGCGGCTAATTTGGCCATCGGAGGGCGAAAATTAGTCGGCACCATGGAGACGAGGACGCCAGCAACGGAACAGGTAAGTATAAAACTTTTTATAACTTCTGCATGGCTCATAATTAATGCACAATGTACATTACAAAGTGCATTATTATGGCCATGCAGAAGTGTACAGACCCACTTGCTGCCTCGGGACAACCCCTTTAACATTCCTGCGCTGTAGGAAGTAACAGACGCTGCATTCTGCACAAGCATCACTAGATGGCGAGGTAGAGCATCACAGCCTACGCCATAGGAAATAAAGGCTGCAGTTGCTGAGTGCACCACTAGGTGGGGTGGCGGAGTAGGGACATTCCTGTGCTGGAATTCTGCAGGAAGCAAAGTCCAAGGCTTGTTATTTGCTGCATTTACCTGTTCGGTGCAGTCAGATCATGGCAGGCCGCCCCAAGATCCGAGGCAAGAAGAAGAACAAGTACAGGAAGATGCAAGGAGACAAGGCGGAGGGGAGCAGAAATCAGCAGGAGCTCCAAGAAGCTGCAGAGCAAAACAAGACCTCTCAAGGTAAAAAGAAGAAGGGGAAGAAAGAGAGGAGCAGTAAGAAGGTGCACCTGTCCCCCCTGTCCGACAGGTACGAGCCCCTGGAGGAGAACGCCGAGGACACCGAGTGCAAAGAGGACAAGAAGTATAAGAGGAAGCAGAAAGTGAAGAAATACGCCAAGGTGAGACGTAACATGGGGGTCTTTATTGTGGGGATGGCAACTAGTAGGCAAATGACCGTGTACGGATGTAGCAGAGCTGGGTTTGTTATGTTGCGCAACTCCTGTAGCGTTCACCTGTGGTTTTACATAGGACTGCAAGTAAACCTGCCGTACTCTAACAACTCATAAGTTATCACAATGCACCCCAAAGAGCGAAATGACAAACTCAGCTCTGCTACATCTGTATACTCTACGCAGCATCACTGCTGCTGGGAAGGAGAACATGCTTAGACTTGTAGGTCCCTGAAAGCTCCATTAGTGACCACTGCTTGTCTAAAATGGCCATAGACCCCCCAATGAGATGAAGGCTCCTGATAGTGTTTATTAAAACCTTCTGGCCGGGGTGCATGTGGGGTCTTTAAACAAGAGCTAGCAACTAGCGAGCCAGTAACTGTGAAGGTGTAGTAGAGCTAGGTTTGTAATCTTTATAGGGAGATCGCCCGTTGCCTTACATAGGACTGCAAGTTAAATCTTCCGCAGTTTAATAACTTGGAAGTTATCAGAATGTTCCAATAATGCAAACCAAAAAGGTGAAACGACAACTTCAGCTCTGCTACATCTGATCCAACTAAGGCCACATTCTCATCTGAGGGCATAATGGAAGCCGGATGGGTCTGTTCTGCGGCGCTTTATTCCGTCATAGGACAGGTGCGTTTTGCGAACCCCGATGTGAATTTGGCTGAAGCCGCTCGGCTCCATCAGGGTGACTCAGATCTGCGGTTAATGCTGAATCAAACATTCAGCGTGTGATTTGCCGCCGTTTTCAGCGCATTTGTGTTTGTTATCACAATAAAAATTGCGGCAAAGTACGATAAAACCAAATGATGAGCTGCAACACCATTCTGGGCAGCGGCCATGCTGGGATTTGTAGTCCTCTGGCAGCCGGGTGGGTGTCCGCTGGCTGATCACATCTCCAGTCACATGAAGCCTCCCTTTGGTATTTATTATCAGCCCCTTCAGGCCGTCTCTACACAAATATGATGGGAAACATGGAATTGTCTCTGACGCGTTTCGGGCTCCTGATTCACACCTGAGGCTTTGGGGCCATCATGGCTGCCGTCCTCTCCGGTATTTGGTATCACCGTGTACAGAAAAGTCTGAACTATCAAAATTTCACAACATTTACCCCGCACGGTGAGGGCCATAAAAAAAAAGCCAGAATTGTGATTTTTTTTTTCCGGGGGGGGGGGGGGGGGGGGGAATATTCCAAAAAATGTTACAAAAAATGATACAAAAGGCACATCTGTTCCCAAATGATAATAACAAAACCTTCAGCTCAGTCCACGGATCACAGGCCCCTCTATAAGTTTGGTATCCCCGCGATCACACCGACCCGCAGAACTAGAAGACGTCATGTTTACTGCAGTGCAACCGCCATGAAAACCAAATCTACCAAAAATGACACAATTACATCCTTTACAGTTTTTCCATACTTCATGCTGGACATTAAATTGTACCACAAAACATACAACTCGTCCTGCAAAAAACAAAACCCCATACGGCCGTGTCAGTGAAAAAATGACGGCTCTTGGGGAAAAAAAAGAAATTAAAGTCTCTGGTCCTGAAGGGGTTAATGTAATAACAGATTGAAAAGCTGCACGACAAATGTCAGTCCCATGTAAGGACCTGAATGTCCTTGGAGACACTGAGGATCTCAACACTGACATAAAGAAGTGATCATTCATCCTCCTGCCAGTCATCCCATTAAAGAACATTATAGGCAGCCCCTCCCCCTCTGATAACAGAGAACAATAGAGCGATGTAGACACAGGGCTTCGGCTGCACATATACATTCAATAACTAGAGGGCAAACGATTGTTCAGCCGACACAAAAAGTACGTTCGGAGGAACGTTTGTGTGTTTGGAGGGGTAAACCGCAGTCATGCAGCTCTGGCGCTGGATTATCTCCTGGGGAACAAGAACCAGAACCAAGCTCAGTAGGTAAATACAGCACCAGAACCAGGCTCAGTAGGTAAATACAGCATCAGAACCAAGCTCACTAAGTAAATACAGCACTAGAACCAAGCTCAACATTAATACAGCACCAGAACCAAGCTCACTAGGTAAATACAGCACTAGAACCAAGCTTAGTACATAAATACAGCACCAGAGCCAGGCTCAGTAAGTAAATACAGCACTAGAACCAAGCTTAGTACATAAATACAGCACCAAAACCAAGCTCACCAGGTAAATATAGCGCTAGAACCAAGCTCAACATTAATACAGCACTAGAACCAAGCTCAACATTAATACAGCACCAGAATCAAGCTCACTAGGTAAATACAGCACTAGAACCAAGCTTAGTACATAAATACAGCACCAGAACCAAGCTCAACATTAATACAGAACCAGAACCAAGCATAGTACATAAATACAGCACCAGAGCCAGGCTCAGTAAGTAAATACAGCACCAGAACCAAGCTCAGTAGCTAAATGCAGCATTAGAACCAAGCTCACTAAGTAAATACAGCACTAGAACCAAGCTTAGTACATAAATACAGCATCAGAACCAAGCTCAACATTAATACTGAACCAGAAGCAAGCTTAGAACATAAACACAGCAACAGAACCAAGCTCAACATTAATACAGCACCAGAACCAAGCTCAGTAGGTAAAAACAGCATTAGAAGCAAACTCAGTAGGTAAATACAGCACCAGAATCAAGCTCAGAACATAAAAACAGTTGGTATATATGAAGCAGCATAGCCCTGCCGCCTCAGCTGTTTCTGTAATCCTTGGTCGGTTGGTCTGATCACAGCCGCAGGTTTCCCATCTCAACCTTGAAATGCTGAGATGGAAATACCCCTTTAAATTGGTCAGCCATACAGAGCTCAATATCAACACAGTATATAAAATGCAGTGAGCTCCCCCTAGTGGTGGCTGCAGTCAGAATATTATCCTGTAACACATGGAGCACATTTCTTACTGTGTTGGGCCAGATTCTGGTATAAGTTGTGCTTTGTACAGCGCAAATCAATTTCAACAAATTTTCTATTGATTGGCGCCAAACAGAACGGATGTTACGCCTTTCGCCACACCTTTCAAAATGTTCTATGGAAGGGGTGGAGCTTGAGTGGAGGGAAGTTTAGACAGATTTAAGATTTGCAACTTTTTAAAAAGTCGCAAAATCTATCACTCCAGTAGCGGGTGATTTACAAAGTGACTCTGCGTCTCAAGACGTACTTAAAGATGCGACAAGTTTATCAGCATTGTGTGACATTTGATAAACCGCTCCTCCAGAAAGGTCCTGGAACTCCCTAGGACTGCCTCTGGGTGATTTCACGGCGGCCACCTTGGCCATATAAGTTATAGCTGTGACACAGAGCAGCGGCAAGTGAGAGTCTGCAGAGTGTGTAACACCGGATGAGAAGGCGCCCAGCGGCCGCAGCCCGAGACTGCTGCAGAGAGGTTGTGCAACGGAGAGCAGTGACAATGGCAGCAGGAGCCTGTGAGGGGCAGCACAGCAGGCTACATCCCCATTCTGGGAGTGGCCAGGAGGCTGAGTGACCAAACACAAGAGGGCCCTGATGACCAGGGGGCTGGAGCTGAAGGAGCAATGCCAAACAAAGATGGACCGGCCAGTCCACTGGGGCTTACTTTCTACACAGAAGTAGACGATGGCGCCATAACATCCCCACCCTACTTCAGAGGGAGTGAAACTGTAAGCTTCCTGCAGAGATCGGCTCAGTGCCGTAGCACACCTCCCAGTGAACAGCTGATCAGACGGGATCCTGTCGGTTGACCGCCCCCCTCTACTATCGATTACCTATTCCAAGGATGATCCGTAGAAAATCCCTGTAGTCAGTGCAGACTTTTCGGTCTAGAAACATCATAATAGAGATTAACTTTAAAACGTAAAGAGTTGTACAACGATTAGAAGTTATCCTCTATCCACGGGACAGGGAATGACTGTCTCATCAGGGGGGGATGACCGTTGTTACTCCCACCAATGATGAGAACAGGGGTCCCAATGCTCCCCTAATGGAGTGATTACCACAGTTGGATGGTATGGCGATGCGGATTCAGGATCCAATGCTGCAGATGGCATAACTGCCCCCTGTATAATATTTCAGTCCGACTCCGGTAGTCCGTAGAATGGTTAGCAGGCCTGTTGACCACCCATGTTCGTCTATAAAGGTATGAACACCTACAATCAGAATGGAGATTGGCCTCACTCACAGTTTCATTGTATGGGAATCGCTACTAATACCGACGCAGGTTTGTCCCTTCTTTGTCGCAGTCAACTATCCCCACAAGATTATGTCTGTAAGAAGCTTATTTCATCCTCCTTGCAGCAAAGAGTCTCCGGGACCTCAGCAAAACACCCTGTGTGCTTCCAATACAGCGCCTCTCACATCTAGGGGTCCAGGCTTTTGCTACCCGCTCCTGCAGCAGCGCTCCTGCAGACTATAGCACCTTCTCTTCGCTCACTATCACAGTCTCTGTGCTACCCCCAGCACCTTCGCACACTATCACAGTCTCTGCAGTCCCCCAGCACCTTCGCTCACTATCACAGTCTTTGCGTTCCCCCAACCTCCTTCGCTCACTATCACAGTCTCTGCGCTCGCCCAGCACCTTCACTCACTATCACAATCTTTGCGCTCACCCAGCATCTTCACTCACTATCACAGTCTTTGCGCTCACCCAGCATCTTCGCTCACTATCACAGTCTCTGCACTCGCCCAGCACCTTCGCTCACTATCACAGTCTCTGCGCTCCCCTAGCACCTTTGCTCACTATCACAGTATCTGCTCTCCCCTAGCATCATTGCTTACTATCACAGTTTCTGCGCTCCCCCAGCATCCACACTCACAATCACAGCCTCTGCGCTCCCCCAAGCACCTTCGCTCACTATCACAGTCTCTGCACTGCCCCAGCATCTTCGCTCACTATCACAGTCTCTGAGCTCGCTCAGCACCTTCACTCACTATCAGTCTCTGCTGTCCCCCAGCATCTTCGCTCACTGTCACAGTCTCTGCACTCCCCCAGCACCTTTGCTCACTATCACAGTCTCTGCACTCCCCCAGCACCTTCACTCACTATCACAGTCTCTGCGCTCCCCCAGCATCCTCGCTCACTATCAGTCTCTGCGCTCCCCCAGCACCATTGCTCACTATCACAGTCTCTGCGCTCCCCAGCACCTTCGCTTACTATCACAGTCTCTGCACTCCCCAGCATCCTTGCTCACTATCAGTCTCTGCGCTCCCCAGAGCACCTTTGCTCACAATCACAGTCTCTGCACTCCCCCAGCACCTTCACTCACTATCACAGTCTCTGCACTCCCCCAGCACCTTCACTCACTATCACAGTCTCTGCACTCCCCCAGCACCTTCACTCACTATCACAGTCTCTGCACTACCCCAACCACCTTCGCTCACTATCACAGTCTCTGCGCTCGCCCAGCACCTTCACTCACTATTAGTCTCTGCGCTCCCCCTGCACCTTCACTCACTATTAGTCTCTGCGCCCCCCCAGCACCTTCACTCACCATCACAGTCTCTGCGCTCCCCCAGCACCTTCACTCACTATCAGTCTCTGCGCTCCCCCAGCACCTTCACTCAGCATCACAGTCTCTGCGCTCACCCAGCACCTTCGCTCACTATCGCAGTCTCTGCGCTCGCCCAGCACCTTCGCTCACTATTACAATCTCTGTGCTCGCCCAGCACCTTAACTCACTATCAGTCTCTGCGCTCCCACTGCACCTTCACTCACTATCAGTCTCTGCCCTCCCCCAGCACCTTTGCTCACTGTCACAGTCTCTGCACTCCCCCAGTACCTTCCCTCACTATCACAGTCTCTGCGCTCACCCAGCACCTTCGCTCACTATCGCAGTCTTTGCGCTCGCCCAGCACCTTAACTCACTATCAGTCTCTGCGCTCCCACTGCACCTTCACTCACTATCAGTCTCTGCCCTCCCCCAGCACCTTCGATCACTATCACAGTCTCTGCACTCGCCCAGTACCTTCCCTCACTATCACAGTCTTTGCGCTCCCCCAACCTCCTTCGTTCACTATCACAGTCTTTGCACTTGCCCAGCACCTTCGCTCACTATCACAGTCTCTGCGCTCCCTTAGCACCTTCGCTTACTATCACAGTCTCTGCGCTCCCCAGCATCATCGCTCACCATGAGTCTCTGCGCTCCCACTGCACCTTCACTCACTATCAGTCTCTGCCCTCCCCCAGCACCTTTGCTCACTGTCACAGTCTCTGCACTCCCCCAGCACCTTCACTCACTGTCACAGTCTCTGCGCTCCCCCAGCATCTTTGCTCATTATCACAGTCTCTGCACTCCCCCGAGCACCTTTACTCCCTATCACAGTCTCTGCGCTCCGCCAACCTCCTTCGCTCACTATCACAGTCTCTGCGCTACCCAGAGACCGTCGCACACTATCACAGTCTCTGCGCTCCCCCAGCACGTTCGCTCACTATCACAGTCTCTGCGCTCACCCAACCTCCTTCGCTCACTATCACAGTCTCTGCGCTCCGCCAACCTCCTTCGCTCACTATCACAGTCTCTGTGCTACCCTGAGCACCTTCGCTCACTATTACAATCTCTGCGGTCGCCCAGCACCTTCACTTACTATCAGTCTCTGCCCTCCCCAGCACCTTTGCTCACTATCACAGTCTCTGCATTCCCCCAGCACCTTCACTCACTATCAGTCTCTGCACTCCCCCAGCACCTTCACTCACCATCACAGTCTCTGCCCTCCCCTAGCATCTTCACTCATTATCACAGTCTCTGCGCTCCCCCGAGCACCTTCACTCCCTATCAAAGTCTCTGCACTTCCCCAGCATCCTTGCTCACTATCACAGTCTCTGCGCTACCCCGAGCACCTTCGCTCACTATCACAGTCTCTGCGCTCCCCCAGCATCTTCGCTCACTATCAGTCTCTGCGCTTCCCCAACTTCCTTCGCTTACTATCACAGTCTCACAGTCTTTGTGCTCCCTAAGCAACTCCACTCACCATCACAGTCTCTGCACTCGCCCAGCACCTTTGCTCACTATCACAGTCTCTGCGCTCCCCCAGCACCTTCACTCAACATCAGTCTCTGCACTCCCCCGGCATCCTCACTCAGCATCACAGTCTCTGCGCTCTCCCAGTCCCTTCACTCACCATTACAGTCTCAGCGCTCGCCCAGCACCTTCACTCACCATCAAAGTCTCTGCACTCCCCACAGACTGTGTTGGTGTTCAGTAATTGGTGTTTAGAGGCCCCTAACAGCCGCACTATGATGAGACTGCAAGGTGCCGCTTGGGTTGCCATGGTAGCCTGGGGCCTTTTGAAAGCTCCCATGGATGCCATGCCCGTGGCACATCTTGATAGACTGCCTGTCAGAAGGTGGTATAATGTTATACTATGGTATTGCATTATACTGTATTAGTGATCGAATGATCGCAATTTCAAGTCCTCCATGGGAGCTAAAAATAAAAACAAGGAAAAAAAACATTTTATTAACTATTAGGAAGAATAAAAAGATGCATAAAATTCTTATGATTTTTTTAAAAGTGGAAGGAAAAAATGAAAACAAAAAATACCCCGTCATTAAGGGGTTAACAAGCAATATATCTGATCCCAAAAGATTTAGTCGTTCATTAGAAAAGGCTGGAGGTGGAGAGTGAACTGTTTATTCATCAGCAGTAATAAAGTTCTAACGGCCTCCATCCTTCATGTCTGCGTACGGATTGTCATACACTCCATGTGACCCGCCCGGCACTTGGCAGCATGTGATGGGTGTGATCCCTCTCATTGCTGGACTCATTAATGAATGTGATTATTATACTCGGACTGTGAAGATCCTACATAACAGGAAGCCATATAATGCATGCGCATTAGTAATATAGTCACGGGTTCTCGTGCGGCAGGATGTGGACGTCGGGGAGAGCAGCGGGGGAAACACTGTCAGTAAGCGCCAAAGAAAATGTGATAGGCGGTCCATTAGGCTCCCATAGACCATGCCTGCCAATAGCCCCAATTACCGCTGGAAAATCCTGCAAATAAGAACTTTTTGGTATCAGATATGGTAATCTATTAAAAATGGGCATTTTTAGGGCATTATACTGTTAGGCCCGCCTGCAAACAAACGGGTCGAGAGCCCACAGCTGAATCCAACCTTGTGCCCAGCTGGCGTCTGTGCATACCTGTCATTTGTCTTCATACTCTGTACTGCGGATGGTCCACACGGCTCGCTGCTAGACATGCGCAGTACAGATTTTTTCTCTAACAGCTGCTTTTCCCGTGTCATCGCCTAGCTATGAGGCGGAACCCATGATCTTTCCACAATGTCAATTGCAGAAGGGCCCCCGGATCGAACGGTTTCTATTGACTTCAATGGCAGCCATCCACACAAAAATGGAGCATGCTGTGATTTTTGTTTCCGCAAGCGGACATATGGATGCTCAGTTGGTTTGTATTGGTGCGGAATGCCGCGGGTCGTCCGCACAAAAGACGATCGCGGATTCTGCAATTCAATCCCGGTCATGTGCAGGCGGCCTTATTTGAGATTCACAGGTCGGTTAGTACGTCATAGACACTTTATCTGAACAAGTGCTAATTATCACTATTATTGGGTTAAAGTGCCTGTGATCTGCGCAGCAGCGGACAGAACACACGATCCTTATAAGCAGACCATGCCGCTACCATGAGGGCTTTGGAGAGAGAGTAAGGAGGTTGGTGATTGGCCCAATAGTCATCAAAAGGGGCTGGAGGAGGAAACAAGCATCAAGTCCATGACTTTTCCTTTTCGTATACATGCTGGTTGAGAAGTAAGCCTGACCAATTGGATGGTGGCCATCAGGTCGCCCACACTATCTTTTAGATACGTGTTTATTGGATGACGCATATATCATCCGCTGTTCCTTCTTTATCGTTTTGATTTATTCATCGTTTATGTAACGATGACGGCAACGCTGTATTTCATAATCTCAACAACACGAATCATTGAACTTCAGACTTTGATCAGTGAAGTCATTTAAAGGGAGAGATCAACATGAACCAACTTAACTGCAATCACAAAAAAATCACTTCTTTATATGTACAATTCCACTGAGATAGGTTTTCAAATAATATTGCTTGATTCTGACACCACTGGATAGGAATACAAGAATATAACTACTATAATACTGCCCGCTATGTACAAGAATATAACTACTATAATACTGCCCCCTATGTACAAGAATATAACTACTATAATACTGCCCCCTACGTACAAGAATATAGCTACTATAATACTGCTCCCTATGTACAAGAATATAACTACTATAATACTGCTCCCTATGTACAAGAATATAACTACTATAATACTGCCCCCTGTGTACAAGAATATAACTACTATAATACTGCCCCCTGTGTACAAGAATATAACTACTATAATACTGCGCCCTATGTACAAGAATATAACTACTATAATACTGCTCCCTATGTACAAGAATATAACTACTATAATACTGCCCCCTGTGTACAAGAATATAACTACTATAATACTGCCCCCTGTGTACAAGAATATAACTACTATAATACTGTCCCCTATGTACAAGAATATAACTACTATAATACTGTCCCCTATGTACAAGAATATAACTACTATTATACTGCCCCCTATGTACAAGAATATAACTACTATAATACTGCTCCTATGTACAAGAATATAACTACTATAATACTGCTCCCTATGTACAAGAATATAACTACTATAATACTGCCCCCTGTGTACAAGAATATAACTACTATAATACTGCTCCCTATGTACAAGAATATAACTACTATAATACTGCCCCCTGTGTACAAGAATATAACTACTATAATACTGCCCCCTGTGTACAAGAATATAACTACTATAATACTGCCCCCTGTGTACAAGAATATAACTACTATAATACTGCCCCCTGTGTACAAGAATATAACTACTATAATACTGTCCCCTATGTACAAGAATATAACTACTATAATACTGTCCCCTATGTACAAGAATATAACTACTATAATACTGCCCCCTATGTACAAGAATATAACTACTATAATACTGCCCCCTATGTACAAGAATATAACTACTATAATACTGCCCCCTATGTACAGGAATATAACTACTATAATACTGCTCCCTATGTACAAGAATATAACTACTATAATACTGCCCCCTGTGTACAAGAATATAACTACTATAATACTGCCCCCTATGTACAAGAATATAACTACTATAATACTGTCCCCTATGTACAAGAATATAACTACTATAATACTGTCCCCTATGTACAAGAATATAACTACTATTATACTGCCCCCTATGTACAAGAATATAACTACTATAATACAGCTCCTATGTACAAGAATATAACTACTATAATACTGCTCCCTATGTACAAGAATATAACTACTATAATACTGCCCCCTGTGTACAAGAATATAACTACTATAATACTGCCCCCTGTGTACAAGAATATAACTACTATAATACTGTCCCCTATGTACAAGAATATAACTACTATTATACTGCTCCTAGGTACAAGAATATAACTACTATAATACTGCCTCCTATGTACAAGAATATAACTACTATAATACTGCTCCAATGTACAAGAATATAACTACTATAATACTGCCCCCTGTGTACAAGAATATAACTACTATAATACTGCCTACTATGTACAAGAATATAACTACTATAATACTGCCCCCTATGTACAAGAATATAACTACTATAATACTGCCCCCTATGTACAAAATATAACTACTATAATACTGCCCCTATGTACATGAATATAACTACTATAATACTGCCTCCTATGTACAAGAATATAACTACTATAATACTGCCTCCTATATACAAGAATATAACTACTATAATACTGCCCCCTATGTACAAGAATATAACTACTATAATACTGTCCCCTATGTACAACAATATAACTTCTATAATACTGTTCCTATGTACAAGAATATAACTACTATAATACTGCTCCTATGTACAATAATATAACTAGTATAATACTGCCCCCTATGTACAAGAATATAACTACTATAATACTGCTCCAATGTACAAGAATATAACGACTATAATACTGCCTACTATGTACAAGAATATAACTACTATAATACTGCCCCCTATGTACAAGAATATAACTACTATAATACTGCCCCCTATGTACAAAATATAACTACTATAATACTGCCCCTATGTACATGAATATAACTACTATAATACTGCCCCCTATGTACATGAATATAACTACTATAATACTGCCCCCTATGTACAAGAATATAACTACTATAATACTGCCTCCTATATACAAGAATATAACTACTATAATACTGCCCCCTATGTACAAAATATAACTACTATAATACTGCCCCTATGTACATGAATATAACTACTATAATACTGCCCCCTATGTACAAGAATATAACTACTATAATACTGCCCCCTATGTACAAGAATATAACTACTATAATACTGTCCCCTATGTACAACAATATAACTTCTATAATACTGTTCCTATGTACAAGAATATAACTACTATAATACTGCCCCCTATGTACAAGAATATAACTACTATAATACTGCCCCTATGTACAAGAATATAACTACTATAATACCGGCCCCTATGTACAAGAATATAACTACTATAATACTGTCCCCTATGTACAAGAATATAACTACTATAATACTGCCCCCTATGTACAGGAACATAACTACTATAATACTGCCCCCTATGTACAAGAATGGATGAGTCATCAGCACTCAGTGGTAATGGGACATCAACAGGGGGAGGGGGAGAAAATGTTGGCGTGGATGCTGTAACACCTGACGTCGATGGCACTGGTTCAGCGTCATGATGAGACTCATCGCATCTTTCCATCCTTCTAAAGAACTGGTCTAAGGATGCCTGGGTGGTAGCCGCCATTTTCTCATCGTATATGGCCCGGTAGCAATGAAGTGCATCGTGGAAGTACTGCAACCCTGGTGGTTCCACTTCCAGTTCGTCCTCTTTTTCTTCCTCCTTCCTCTGGTTTTCCAGTTCCATGAGATCTTCATTTGTCCTCTTCATTTGTCCTGTTCCTCAAGATGAAGGTCAAGCTTCTCGCTGATGCTCACTAAGTTGTCGACTACATTTTGTTCTTCTGCCTGCGGCTTCACTAAACTAGGGGAATCGTGGACAAACATGGGGCACAGTTTCTTCCAAACCCCATTCATGGTGGCCGTGGTAATTTCACGCCATGAAGCATCAATGTTCTTTATGGCATTATAGATAGTGAAGTTCTTCCAAAATTCACACAATGACATCCCAGACTCACCCTCAGTTGCCTTCAGTGCCTGACGAAACGTGCGACGGAGATAGTATTTCTTGAAGGTTGCAATGGCCCCCTGGTCCATTAGCTGGAGTAGGGAGGTAGTGTTGGGTGGCAGGAAAACTACCTTCTCATTTGCATGAAAGTCATCTAGGAAAGGAGGGTGGCCTGGCGCATTATCTAAAAGGAGAAGAATGTTGAAGGGAATGTTCTTATCCCAGCAGTACCGTTCCACCTCGGGGATGAAATGGTGATAAAACCAGTCTTGAGACATAGCAAGAGTGACCCAGGCTATTTGGTTACTCTTCCACACAACAGAAAGTGAGGCCTAAGCTATATTTTTCAGGGCTCTTGGGTTTTCAGCATGATACACTAACAATGGCTTGATCTTCTTATCTCCTGCGGTATTTTCGCCAAGCAGTAGCGTCAGTCTGTCCTTTGCGGTTTGAAGCCAGGCATAGACTTCTCTTCCTTACTGATGTAGGTTCTGTCTGGCATCTTTTTCCAATAAAGGCCTGTTTTGTCAACATTAAATATTTGCTGAAATGAAAACGCACCTTCTTTGATAATTTCCTTAAGGCCTCATGTCCACGGGGAAAATCAGGCCCGCCGCTGATTCTTCATGTAGAATCCCTAGCGGGTCCCTCCTGCCCCGCGGACTTGAGGCCTAAAAAGAAGAATAAACTCACCTGCTCCGGATGATGCGGTTCTTCCCTTCTTCGCGGCCGGATCTTCTTTATTCGGCCCGGCGGATGTGCTTGGCGCGCCGGAAGCATGCCGCGCGCACATCCGCCGGGCCGAAGAAAGAAGATCCGACCGCGAAGAAGGAAAGAACCGCATCGTCCGGAGCAGGTGAGTTTTAATTCTGGTACGGGTCTCCCGCGGATCCAGACGGCTTCCATAGGCTTCTGTTACGGCACTCTGACCCCCCGAGTGCCAGGTGGGGTGCCCTGAACTTCCCGCACCCCACTGTCCCTGCCTACGTGCCTTGGCCCGAAGGGACAAAAGGTTTCGATAACGACTTATGGAACACCCTGCAAAGCCTCCTTTTGCGATTTCCAGAGGACCGGTACACCTTCTGTCCCACCCTGTACGGCTCAGATACAGACAGACACTTTCCACTACGCAACTGCATACGAGACCCCACCACTTCCAGATTCTTTTGCTTTTCCTTCCATCTCCCCTGCGGCACATCGGTGGCGACATCAGCAGCAGGACAGGCAGACAGGGTAGGAAGGGAAGTCAGACCTCGGGGACTGAGTGCGGTATCAACTGAGCAGAGAGAGAGGGGAGCAAGATGGCTATGGCAGGATGATCCCCACTGGGTCAGCTCCCCAGTGGCCCAATCGAATTGGGGGTTGTGCAACGCCAGCCACAGCATCCCTAGTACCATGTCTACCGACATTTTCTCCATCACCAGGAATGATAGATCTTCCGAGTGGCGACCTCGCACCGTGAACTGTAACACTGGGGTCCTCCATCGTACCAAGCCCGAAGCAAGAGGGGTAGCATCAATGCTAGTAAAACGAATTGGCGTCTTCAGCGCCACAAATTCAGCCATCAGGGGCTCAACGAAACGCATGCTTATCAGGTTAGCGGCTGCTACGGAATCAATAAACGCCTGCCCTAGGCGGGAGAAGGTCCGGAATCTAACCTGGCAAGGTACCAGAAGTTTAGGACGTACCTGTAGTCCTAGGCGATCCTCCCTGCAATCGCCTAGGACTTGGAGTCTTTCTGCCGATTCAGACTGTGGACGCTGAGGCCTCCAGGGGCAAGTTATCACCTGATGTCCAGCTTTCCCGCAGTAGAGGCAGAGATGATGCCATAAACGAATCCGGCGTCGCTCTTTGGGGTCCAGCGGGTCCACCTCCATTGGCTCGGGAACAGAGACTGGTACGGAAGAGGAGGGAACAGGACAAACGACCTCGCTGACTCTACGGACCTGTCTATCTTGCTTCCCAGCCCTGAGCCTCCTATCTGCCTTCACCGCTAGCTCCATAGCCTCCTTTAAGGACCCGGGAACGGGATGGGAGATCAATAGTTTAACCGCGTCCGAGAGACCCTGCAGAAAAACGTCTTTTAGAGCACTATCGTTCCATGCAGTGTCACCCGCATAGCGTCTGAAATTGGAGCAAAAATCCTCCACACACAGCGACCCCTGATGCAACGCCAACAGCCGAGAAACCGCCAACCCCACACGGTCCGGTTCATCGAAGATACCCCCGAGTTCCTGGAAAAAGGAGTCCACCGACTGCAGGGCGGGGGAACCCTTGGGAATGGAAAAAGCCCCGCAGCAGGGACATTATAAGCCCGACCCTCTGGGCCTCCGACCCGGAAGAACGGGGGCGCATCCGAAAAAACAACTGACACGCCTGTTGAAAAACAAAAAACTTGTTCCTCTCCCCAGAGAACACCTCGGGAAGAGGGCACTTGGGTTCGGGACTGGTTGAGGCGTCCCGCCTTTGCGACAACGCCCACTGCTCCTGGGCCACCATGCGAGCTGACAAATCCTAGATCACAGGCACCAGGGCTTGCAGCTGGGTTGTGAGGGAGCTGATCGCCTCCATGGAAAAAAAAACAGTTTAAAGGGCCAGTTATTATGTTACGGCACTCTGACCCCCCGAGCGCCAGGTGGGGTGCCCTGAACTTCCCGCACCCCACTGCCCCTGTCTACTTGCCTCGGCCCTGGCTAACCCCAGGCGGACAACTGGACGGCGGTCCCTGCGCTGGCTAGGGACTTGGCGACTGACAAGATGAAACTACTTAATGGGGGAACAGAGTGCCGACAGAGGAGGCAGATGGAAATGACCAACAGGAAAAAGACTGAACAACAGGTAACTAGAAGGAAGCTGACAGACAACTAGGGACTGACTAGATGGAAGCAGAACCAATAACTGGCAGTGAGCTCAGGTCACTGCCAGCCTTATAAACGAAAGACTCCACCCCGGGGCGGTGAGTGGGAGGAGCCAGCTCCCCTACTACTGCACAAGAGAGGTGGAGGAGTGAGGGCGGCGCCCTACGGGCGGACATGCCCACTCCACCGCACACCAGCTGCTCCACGTCGCCGGGAGAGCCCCGACGTCAGGGCTCCAGGGGTGGCGCGCACTGACCGCGGGACCCTGAGCCGCCCTGCATGGTAACAGCTTCAATAGAAGCCTGCGGGAGCCGTCCCCTCGGGAGACCCGCACGAAAATGGAGCATGTCCGGATTTTTTCCCGCACGCGGATCCACACCTGATGGGAAAAATGACATCCGCAGGTATTTAACTATCTGTGGATGTCCAATGCATCCCTATGGGGCGCGGATCCGCGTGCGGGAGAAACGCTGCGGATTTTATCCCCGTGGACATGAGGCCTAAGGGTAGCGGGGAACTCCTGGGCTGCTCTCCTATCACCTTTATGTTATGGAGGTTATTACGTGCCTTGAAGTGGTTATACCATCCATGACTTGCAGTAAAGGTCACATCTGCTGCTTCTTCCCCATATTTTGTCTTCACATCTTCATAAAGTCTTAAAGCCTTCTCTTGAATCAGCATTAAGCTTAGTGGCTTTCTTTTCTGATGACAACCCTCCATCCAAATGCTCAGAAGATTTTCAATTTCTTCTATCACTTTTCCATGTTTCTTACTAATAATAGTGGAGTGCATCGGCACCGAACTTCTCACATGTTCCATGAGCCTTTCCTTGCTCTTCAGAATGGTACCGATGGTAGAACGATTCATCTGGTATGAGCGAGCAACATCTTCTCACCGCGCTCCACTCTTTTTATGATGTCAGCCTTTGTTTGCATTGTGATGGCCAGGCATTTTTTAGAAATTCCAGCATCACCATGTCGGGGGTTAGCCTGTTCAAACAGACTGGTCAGTGATGTTGTCCGGTTCCAAATTGACCTAGGTAGGAGCGCTCCTGAGAGACCATGCATAGACCTATACACACAGTATATGGTTTGAAGCAATGAGCTCTGAGTTTATTATTTGCATCGTCTTGGTTTTTATAGCCAGCCCCTCTCGCAGGATGGGACTTGTGGTTAAACAGGGAAAAACTCGTGATTTTACATTTGACAAAAACTTATGCCTTAACATATGACTTTAGACAAACACATATTACTTAGACAAGCATATTCTTCAAAAAGAAACTGCTGATGACTCTCTGTGGTCAAGCCATCTCTTGACAGAATAAGGGACATCTGCTCTGGTGAACTTCCTGATTCCATTCAGGTCAGGCGTAGACCTTCAGTGTAGACAGAAAACCACAGGCTTCTTCCTCAAAACAGTCATGAGTCCTTTTACACATTAAATATTTTGCAGTATTCAGCCTTATTGATTCAAATGGATTGCTAAGCAACATATATTAATTTCTTTTAGCCCCTATCATTCCCCCATTTTGGACATCAGGAAGACACACGCAGGGTCCAGTTCTATCGCCCGATGGCGCTGACGGCCTAGTCAGGTCCCTGGACAGTATGTCTGCCTTCATCCAGCAGGGGTCGGCCTACACAGGGGCTGAAAATGCTTTTGCCGTACATTTGCCCACACAAGAGATTATGACTTTGATTACTATATATATACACAACAGCATGACAATTATCTGTACCATACTCTGTAGAATTCCCATGAACCATCCTCCCAGACCAGAGAACCAATTTGTAGGGTTAAGAAAGCTAAACCATCCCTGGTCTTTATCCTGTTTTATGCTAGTAGCTATTTTGAAAAGTCATAGTCGAGGTAGGTCCTATTGGTCGACTAGTCCCTATAAGGCGTCTCTAGTATAATTTATAAACCGCTGCTAATTATAATAAACATAATTAATCCAATCAACGTTTATTTACCATAATGACCAGGAAAATGGACTCGAATCTAGTTTTAACTTGGTCTCTATTTTTTTTAAAACTCGTCAGGTACCCCCCTTGGCTATCCTATGACGTCAATGTACACGTGTAGATCAAAACTACCACCAGGGGTCTCTCTTCTCGCTTCTAGTATGATGTTACAATATTAGTAGCGTGCACAGGTACGCACGGCGTGGGACTCCCTAATCTTCACCCACACCAATGTCCCTCCTAGAGATAGTCCTAATGGTGAACACGTCCAGGTCGCCTCACCCTGACCCTACACTACCTAGTGACAAGACTGGAAGGAACCGCCGTATGTTCTGTGTAGCTAAGTAGAGTGGGTGGTCCTTCACAGTTGCTATCCAGTCCTTCTACCTCCCTCTTTTGTCTGTTGGTGAGTTGTGGGCTATTAGGTTTTTGGTACATTAGTATACTTAATCTAGCTAGGGAGCAGGGACCTCCGGTCAGGTTAGCTGGAATATATGTGTAAGTCAGGTTACCGCAGGACAGGACCCAGCCTAATGGTAATTTGACGTGCCTAAAATGGCTGGGGCTTCGGACTGTGTGGTTACAGAGCATAGGAGTCTGTACCTTTCTACATTGCTTGACTGTGCGATTACAGAGTCTCTGGGAATCACTAGTCACCCTGGTTCTCTGCGCACAACCTCCCATATGTTCTTTATTACACGTGAAGTTATAGCATACCTCAGCCGGAGCGACATTCCTGACCCGGAAACGAGTCATATTTGACCAAAGTGTATGTTCGACCGCATCACAATGGGGACAATATTCATATACATTAAGAAAGGTATTTTCCTGAATAACATTGCTCTCCTCCACATCACTATCGTTATGCACTATTGAATATATATCGCGAAGTGTCTTTATTGGAGTGGGGATAGACAGTAAGCAAGTCCGTAAAATATCTTCCCCACTCCGAAGGTTGGGCATGCACATGTGGGAGATATTTAGTACATCTTTTGCAAAGTATTCCCACATGTTGGGGTGTCCTTCCGCCCAAACAGTCCATCTTCTTCTTACATCGACAGTTGGTGAGGAATTGTCCCGAAAAGAGAGTAGTCCAAGAAGACAAAGGGTAAATAATACACCTATCCAGACTATCAATGCTGGTGTCCAGGTTGCCATCCCCCTCCCCCACCCTGGGTTGGGCTTATTCTCCACCCCCCTCGTGGTGCTGAGGCGTTGGAACTTTCTTGCAGTGTGAGGCATGGATCCAAGTGGGTTTGCCTTCTAGCTTGACCGAGGTGGGAGTGGTTAACAGTACCTGGTATGGTCCGTCAAAGCGAGATTCCAAAGTCTTTCTGACGTGTCTCTTTACCACCACCCAATCTCCGGGATTCAGAGAGTGGGATCCTTCCAAACTATCAGGGTCTGGAATAGAAGAGAAAACTAGGTCGTGCGTTATTTTTAGTCTGTGGCATAAGTCCTGCACAAAGGAAGTAACTTTATCATGACCCAGGGATAGAGCTTGTGGGTGATACAGTCCTAACCTAGGCACGGAGCCAAAGAGAATCTCATAAGGAGACAGTCCTGTTTTCCTATTTGGCGTGGTCCGTACTGAGTAGAGGGCCAGAGGTAGGCATTCTGGCCAAGGTTTTCCTGTTTCAACCATGGCTTTCTGTATCTTAAGTTTGAGGGTGCCATTGAGTCTTTCCACTTTTCCGGAGCTCTGCGGATGATAGGGGGTGTGGAACGCCTGCTCTACTCCTAAGGCGGACATGACTTCCTTCATTACCTCACCAGTGAAATGAGTACCACGGTCGCTCTCAATGGTCTCTGGTACCCCAAATCTGCACACTAACTCTGACACAAGTTTTTTTGCAGTGGCCTGGGCGGTGGCCTTCGGGACCGCGTAGGCCTCAGCCCACCCAGAAAAGAGGTCAACGCATACCAGGACATACTCATACCTTCCTGACCTGGGCAGCTGGATGTAATCTATCTGCAGTCTCTGGAAGGGGTACAAAGGTCGCGGAGTGCACTTCCGAGGGGTCTTTACTACTTGACCGGGGTTGTGTAGTGCACAGATTTCACAAGCCTTGACATATGCCTTTGCCATCCTGTCAAATCCTGGAGCGTACCACATTTTCTCCACCAGGGCTACCATGGCATTACGAGAAGCGTGCACCTTTCCATGAGCCAAAAGGGCCATACTAGGATAGGCAGCCGCAGGTAAACACATACGGGAACCCATCATCCAACCTTCATTTCCTTTTACTGCCCCTGCACTTGCCCAGCGCTCCTGCTCTTGCCCTGAGGGGAGTAGGTCCACCTCCTTCTGTGGTGGGACAGAGAGGGTCTGGTCCTTGGCAGGGGGATCAGGATCCTCCTCCGCTGGGCAGGACCTGGTCTGAACTCTGCACACGGGTGTCCTCCAGTCCAGCAGGGCTGCAGCCTTAGCTGCTCCGTCTGCCTTCTCATTGCCTCTGCTTTCCAAGGAGTCCCCTTGGGTGTGTGCTTTTACCTTTATTATGGCTACCTGCTTCGGGAGCATGATAGCTGACATTAAACTGCTTACTGCCTCACCATTCTTTATCGGTCTGCCTTGAGCTGTTAAGAAGCTCCGCGCGCGCCAAATCGGCCCATAGTCATGCGCAACGCCAAACGCGTACCTGGAGTCCGTGTAGATATTAGCAGTGACTCCCCGGGCTAATTTGCAGGCCTCGGTCAGAGCGCACAGTTCCGCTTCCTGTGCTGACATATGTGGGGGCAAGGCGCGGCCTATCAGTACTTCATTCATTGACACTACAGCAAACCCTGTCACAAATCTGCCCATCTCATTCTGGTATCGTGATCCATCCACAAACATTTCAAGGTGGGGGTTCAGGAGTGGCTTATCTGTGACATGAGCAAATCCAGCTGTCTCCTGCTCCATCAGAGCAGCACAGTCATGCTGGTGCTCGGTGTCAAAAGCTTCCTCTTCGCCTAGGGAATTGACAAAAAGTTGATCCCCTGTGCTTACTCCCCCATTTGAATCAGTGTCACCTAATGGCAGTAAGGTGGCCGGATTCAAAGTTGTGCAACGTTGAAATGAGACATTGGATGAAGAGTGTACTGCAAGTTCCATTTTGATCTGTCTAGCAAGAGACAGATGTCTACGGCTCACCTGTGTCAGAATTCCATGTACGTCATGGGGCGTGAGGACCACAAGAGGGTAGTCTAGGACCACCTCAGAAGCTTTCTCAAGTAGTGCTTGTACGGCCAGAACTGCTCGTACACAGGAGGGTGAACCCCTGGCTACTGCGTCAAGATGTGCACTGTAGTATGCTACAGGGCGCTTTTTGTCACCATGCTCTTGTGTGAGGACGGCAGTAGCATGTCCCGCCATCTCAGTCACGTACATTTGGAACGGCTTGTCATAGTCAGGCAGACCCAGTGCCGGAGCGCTGGTGATCTGTATTTTCAGCTGGTAAAAAGCTGACTCGGCTTCCGGAGACAAAGCAAATGGCTTCGAGCTCAGGCAGTCGTACAGAGGCTGCATGGTCATGGAGGCAGAGCGAATCCACGGCCGACAATATGAAACTAACCCCAGAAATGTCCGCAACTGAGCATGGGAGGCGGGGAGTGGCATGTCCTCCACCACCTTGGTACGTTCTGGCGTGAGGTGTTTTGTACCAGGACCTAGGCAGTGACCAAGAAACACAACATGAGATTTGCAAAACTGTAATTTGTCTTTACTGGCTTTACACCCGCTGTCTGCAAGAAAACAAAGGAGGCTGAGTGAGGCCGCAACGCAGGCAGGTCTGTCCGGTGCACACAGTAGGAGATCATCAACATACTGAAGCAGGGCCACACCTGGTGGGACCATCCATGCATCAAGTACAAGCCTCATACATCGGGTGAATTGATTTGGGCTGTTTTGTGCCCCTTGTGGTAGGACAGTCCAGCAGTACTGTTTTCCTCGGAACGTGAAGGCAAACAGGTACTGGCAATCGGGGTGTAGCGGGACAGAAAAGAAGGCATTGGTAAGATCGACCAGGGTGTACCAACAGGTTCCGGAGGGTATGGTGGACAACAGAGTGTAGGGATTGGGAACTAGAGGTGTCTCTAGGATGGTCACCTTATTGATTTCTCTTAGATCGTGAACCATCCGGTAGGTATCAGGTTCGCCTTTCTTGCCTTTCTTTTTAACCGGGAAGAGTGGCGTGTTAGCAGGTGAGACGCAAGGTTTTAAAGCATTCAAGGCACATAACTCTGTAATAGTGGAGGCTATTGCGTCTTCCTGTGCCATGGCTAGGGGATACTGGCGAATCATGGGAGCTTTTTCCCCATCTTTGAGATGCACCATGACTGGGGGTACGTGGAGATGGCCCAAGTCTGTCTTCCCTTTTGCCCATAGGGTCTCTGGTACTGCTGAGAGAACCTGTGTATCTTCTGGGGTCAACACATATACAGTACATGAAGGAGGCGGAGTGACCAAGTCTGCTGCCATGAGACAGAATACCTGGTGGTCGGCCGCAGAGGTACTGACATGAGCCTCACCGGAAGGATGGAGCTGAATACAGCACCCCAGGGGTCCCATCACATCGGTTCCCATGATGCAATCCCCAGCGGGTGACACCAGGAAGCGAGTGAGGACTCGTGACCCTTGAAAGGAGACTTCTATGGGCTCGGTCTCACGCATGGGTGTTGGTTCACCGGACACTCCAACGGCTATGGCTATGGAGTCTGAGAGGGGAATACTAAGGTCATTGACTTGTGAGGTACTGACACATGTTTTAGTGGCCCCTGTGTCAATTAAAAAGGGCACCTCCTTCCCCTGGATTTTTAGAGGCTGAAAATTTGTGGTCCACGTGTGTCAGTAACTATAAGGGACACGGGGGAAGGAGTGCCAGACCTTCATTGGTAATTGGTATACCCGTTGTTTCCCTGTGGGCGGGATGATGTGGTATTGGCCGTACTTCCCTGTTGCCCCCTTTCGTCTGACATGTTCTGTCTAGGGCGTTTAGGGGCCCTACAATTACGGGCCAAGTGTCCAGTCTTCCCGCAGTTATAACACTTACGGGTCTCCCGCCTGGGGTCTGTCATTAGAAGACGATGGTCTGTCGGTGTCCTCTTGTCTGACCGTGCCCAATGGTGGACTCGGTCTGTTTGGTTCTCTATAATGGGTAGTGGAGGTTGTAACGGGGAACAAGGGAACCGGTTGTCTACACTGGTCCCTGGGACATGGAGTCCCACATACCGTACAGAGTTCTCTAAAACAGGCATTCTGTTGACCACAACGTGGACAATCCCAAGCCGGACCTCTATTTACTTCAGGGCCCGGGGATCCTGATTGAGGGTTGTAGGGAGGTGTATCCATCTGGGCAGTAGCCTGTGGATACGTAGGGGGCAGGGGCGGCAAATTGGGATACAGAGAATTAAAGGGATTATTAGGAGACATTGGTGGAGCGGCCGGGACGACAGGAGGGGCTAATGGAACCGTAGGGGTTTCCATGGGAACGTCTATTGGTGGCCGGGCCATAGGACAATAAACTAAAATGCCCTCGCCTCGGGACTCGGAGTCCCAGTGTTCGTCTTCTGCTGTTTTAGAGCAGTCCAGGATGGCCTTCATGCCCTTTTCCAAACCCTTATTTCTTATTTCCTTTCTATGCTTATCCTCATATTGTGACCAAAATTCATAATTGAATGTTCCCGCCTTCTTGAGGCCTATACGTTTGTAAACTTTATAGGCTTGTCTGCAAATGTCCTCCCCTTCTCTATCTTTAATTATTTCAATAGGAGTCTGATATATCTTAGATTGTTCAGACCCCATCTTGACCACTTCCGACTATTCTTCACTAAGTATACAGGACGTATATTTCACACAGTAAACTAAGATAATCACTGAGATTATCTGGGAACACACAGTTCCCTGTCCCGGAATAGATTTACAGAACTAAAACGTGGTCAACTTCAAACACTAGGATTCAGGGGAGACCAGACTTCGCCTCTTAGGGAACTTTTAGTAATATTATAACAGATCCAGAGTAACAATATGACTGCCAGAAATGAGACTATAACAATAACAATTATTTCAATCTCCAATACAGACAACATGACTCTTTAAGTCCCAATGAGTGAGTTCTTCCGTCTAGGACAGTTAAATGAACTTATTCACTCTAAAATATGGACGGGGCAGAAAATATAGGAAACAGGCAACAACTAACCTCTAGTCCGTTAGAGACACACAGATCTAAAGAATCCAGACTGTATAATAGTAAGACAAGCTCTTACCTTTACACCGGTGTTTTCAGTCTGGGGTCTCAGGATCCAGTGTCCACGTCAACGGGCCAGGAGTTTGTTTCAGTCTACTGGTTGCGATGTCCCGTAAAGATAAGCCCCACCCCCTAGTTGGGCGCCAAAAACTGTCGGGGGTAAGCCTGTTCAAACAGACTGGTCAGTGATGTTGTCCGGTTCCAAATTGACCTAGGTAGGAGCGCTCCTGAGAGACCATGCATAGACCTATACACACAGTATATGGTTTGAAGCAATGAGCTCTGAGTTTATTATTTGCATCGTCTTGGTTTTTATAGCCAGCCCCTCTCGCAGGATGGGACTTGTGGTTAAACAGGGAAAAACTCGTGATTTTACATTTGACAAAAACTTATGCCTTAACATATGACTTTAGACAAACACATATTACTTAGACAAGCATATTCTTCAAAAAGAAACTGCTGATGACTCTCTGTGGTCAAGCCATCTCTTGACAGAATAAGGGACATCTGCTCTGGTGAACTTCCTGATTCCATTCAGGTCAGGCGTAGACCTTCAGTGTAGACAGAAAACCACAGGCTTCTTCCTCAAAACAGTCATGAGTCCTTTTACACATTAAATATTTTGCAGTATTCAGCCTTATTGATTCAAATGGATTGCTAAGCAACATATATTAATTTCTTTTAGCCCCTATCAACCACTTCCTTTACGCTTGGCACCCAACATGTTTGGAGTTCACAACACTCGTTGTACTGAAACAACGTGGGTACGGTAAGAAAGAGCTACTGTTTGCGCCAGGCGCGGCTCCTGCTCGCTGCTGCCACCACTCTGCCGCCATGCGAATTAGCCTTAGGCGCTTGAGGACGACCTTGTTTGTATGTACCGAAATTCACAACTCGGATGTTCGTATGTTGGGGACTATCTGTATTCCTATTATGAACAATAGGGGGCGCCTTATTCCTTGTACATTCTTCCTGCAGGTAAGAGCACCAGCTGCACTGAGTAACTGTGTATAACGTGGAGATTCCTCGATGTCACGCTTCTTCCTCTGCAGACATGAGTACAGATGATTATACCTTGTAGTGGAGAATGTTGCAAAACAAGCTCAGCAAGAAAGTGAAAGTGGCATTCTGAGGTCCTGGGGTACAGCAGTGCAGTTTGGGAGGAGGTACACGGCACCTGGGGCCGCCAACTACATAGCAATACTAGTTATCCAGGGCGGGGATAACTTGTTCTTTCTGGTTGGCCCAGCTGTGTTATACCAACATATCCTCCACGTGGCATGGTTTACTGTGGAAATATGACCGCCTGTAATATATTGTCACTGTGACTAACACATCTATGCAGCACCGTCGCAGGCACTTTGTGAACATTGGAAGGCACTATTATAGCAGCATTATGGAAACCACTTTTTGTAGAAGGCATCTTGTAAGCACTTGAAGGAAGAATTATACCGTAGAGGCACTCTGGCAGGCACATTGTGAACAGCGTGGCAGGCAAACGTTAAATAGGCACTATGGAAGGCACTTTAAATACACTGTGGAGGGCACTATTATAGAGTCATTATGGAAGACTTATAGTTCTAACTATAGAGGCACTGTGGAAGGCACCTTGTGTACACTGTGCCAGGTACTATTATACTGGCACTGTGGAAGGCACTTTTTCTACAATGTAGAGGGCACTATTATAGATGGACTGTGGAAAGCACCGTGGAAGGCACCTTGTGTACACTGTGGCAGGTACTATTATACTGGCACTGTGGTAGGCACTTTTTGTGCAATGTAGAGGGCATTATTGTAGATGCATTGTGGCAGGCTCCTTATGATCACTGTGGCAGGCACAAGGCTTGCTTCAATAACTACCACAGTGAAGATTCACCTCTGTTTGCACTTCATGATATCATGCTGTAAATAACCCCAATGATCCCTACAGTATTTATCACAGAGCTCCTGTGCAGCCACCATTATCCTTCTGCATCACAGGTTAATTCAACTGGCAGTTATAATACTGAAGGGCAATTTTGTTCAACAGTTGGGCCACTGAGGCTGACACTAGGGGTGATGCAGCGTGGCATGAGAGGGAATACTGCTTGACATTGAAGGTAATGTGGCTGCCACTTGGGCACTGTGGCTTGGCATTAGGAGCAGTATGGCTCAACAGTTGGGGCATTGAGGCTGACACTAGGGGACTGAGTAACAATAGGGCAACGTGGCCAACAGCAGGGCAGTACAGCTTGACATTATGGCAAATACTAATCAACACTGGAGGCAATGTGGCTACCATTGGGGACACTATAGCTTGACATTACAGGAATACTAATTGACACTGGCAATATGACTCAACAGTTGGAGCACTGAGGCTGACACTAGTGGCATTGTGGTGGACACTAGCGGCAATGGAGCTTGACGTTGGGAGTAATGTGGCTAATACTTGGGTACTGTAGCTTGGCACTAAGAGCAATATGGCTCAACAGTTGGGGCACTGAGACTGACAATGGGGAAGTTATCCTAAGGGGAACATTGTGGCTGACATAGAGTGACTGTTATGGCATAATGTGTATTTGGGGGTACTGTAACACCCAATAACGGCCCCCTTTGGCATCTCAGAGCATAGCAAGCAGTTTATAGTTACAGCATGTAAATGCTTATTTGCCTTTGGCACAGAACAAGCATACACAGGGAAGCGTGTGGGTTATCAGCATGTTGTTTTCTCAGCAGCACCTCAGGTTATTACCTTACTGCATTCTCATTTAAAGAGAAACCATCAAAATTTTATGTCATGTGATAAAAGAAGAAAAATGAGTGCAAATACAAGCTATATGGCTGGCAACGGGGTTCCTCGGGGGCGGGGACTCAGTAAAAGCTTTCAGAACTCTGGTGTCATTGGGAGTGGGTTGGCATGCAGCTCATCTTCTTAGGGAATTTTATACATGCATTCATTTAAAGGGAATAAAAGTCTATTCTTATCACTATTCATTGTGCAGTTGAATGCAGTCTATTGTTCCCTGTTATCAGCCAGTTCAGTCTGAGGAAAGACTCCTTCTGCAGTGTTTGCAACGTTAACTGATTTTTTTCTCCTTGCTTTCTTTTCCAGAACGTTGGGAAAGCGGTAAGAGCCGGCTGCCGCTACATGATTATTGGACTGCAGGGATTGGCGAATGCTTACATTGCTCCATTCGGGGTTTCTTCGGTTGTACTCTCGACGGCGGCTCGCTAAATCATTGTGAAAATTGTGTCCCAACATTTCATGCAGCATACTCATTGTTGGAAAGAAAATTGACCAAAGAGTGGATGTCACAGAACCTCGAGGGAGGAACATGGGGGAACAGAATCATCTCTGCAACAGTGAATCTGAGGGGCGGGTTTACACGGAGTCTTGTATTACATGATTGGACAGTCGCCGTCGTCTCCTTCACAAGATGCCAGCAAAGCTCATAAGGAGGCTGGAACTGTACATTTTGACTTTGCGAATAAGGAGCATTTATCCCTTAAAAACACCAAAAATTCTATGGAGCTCCAATATGGCTGCCATCACAGCTCTTAAAGGGATGGTTCCCAGGTTCCCTATTGTCAAGAGTTGCATAAGCAATACATGGATGAAGTTATGAGTGCAAAACGTGTCAGATGTAATGTTCAGGCACCTAGGAAAGCTGGATGACAACCTTGTAGGAGCGAGAACGGTAGCCATGTTGGACGCCGTGCTCGGCTATCTCCAATGGACATTCAGTGGTGCTGCAGGGTGCATTGCCACTCCAATCAAAGTCTTACGCAACGGTGAGTTTGGGACTCCTCCAGTGATCTTTAGGGGTCCCTCAGTGATTTTACATTCGCAGGAATTTTTAAAAATGGCCTCCATCCCTACAGTCTGTGAGATCGAAAGTAACGAAGACAGCTGATTGCAGCTCCAGACATGGAGGAGGAGGAGAAGGCGGGGCCTAAGATCAGACTGAAGGGCACTGAGCCTGACAGGAAGTAACACTGTGATATTAGGCTCCGCCCCCCCCATACCCCCTCCCTGTCCCTGGTTTATATCGGCAATCAACCAATCCTAGTTGTAATCTGGGACGGGTTTCTCACAGCAATGGATGTAAAAATGGCCACCGTCCGTGCAGTCTGTAACAAACCTGTCATAGAATGTAACTAGGACTGTTGAATTGCAGATCTAGACCTGGGGGAGGGGGCGGGTCTGAAAGTGAGGTTGGAGCGGAGCCTAACATACTTCCTGTCAGACTGGACAGCACTAGACCTGCTCGCGGCTCCCCTTCCCCGGTCTAGAACTACAATCAGCCTATCCTAGGTCATTTCTCACAGGCTACACGTGCGGCAGCCATTCTCTTCAGTTCCAGCACAATCCTTTGTAGAACCACCAAGCTGGGATTTCATAGTTTTAGGATTGCTATAGATCCCGTTGAACTCAATAATAAATGAATATGCAATCAGCTCCCCCTAGTGGTGGCTGCAGGCAGCCAGAATTTTGTCATTTTCCTCTGTAGCTGTGGGGGGGGGGGGGGGGGGGATGCAGGTGACTCGGAGCCCTGACTCGGATGTAGCACTCGTTAACTTGCCTCGTGCTACAGTTGAGTATTTGCATAGTCCGGCAGACAATGTGTTACACTAAGAGTCTAAGGAGCCGAACCAACATTCGCAGCAGATGTGTCCGTGTTAGTGGTAGGATCGGAGGGATTTGGGATGTTGCGGAGAGATAGATGCAGGTTTGTACTAGAGGAGGTTTCATTGTTTGGTGCATGGAGGATACAAGGCGGAGTTTGTGGCTTTTGCAAATGTCACAGTATATGAGGGGAATTCAGGACTGAACAGGATGTACAAGGAAATGCATGGACACCTCTCTGCTGCGAATGGGGGTCATTCTTCTGGTTATCGGGGCCCCCACCAGTCTGATTTATGGCATGGCATGTACGTTTTCTGTTAGAAGATGTCCCTCAACAATAAGCTGATCAGAGATCACCCCTATTGCGGAATGTGGTAGAATCCAACAGCAGGTGTTTAGTTTTCCTACAGCACCCCCACAGGAGAAATGAAGTATTACACAGTGCCAATTGCAATCAATAGGGAATTCATGTATTGCACAAATGTCCTGAACTCTACAAAGAGAGACACTCTTTGTAAGTGTTCTCCGCTCCGACTCCTAGATGGGGGTCCTATTAAAGGGGTTTACACTATTGATGACTCATGCTCAGGATAACTCATCAGTAGTTGATTGGTGGGATCCTCTGCTTGGATTCCCCAATGCCATGGTGCTCAAGTGAGCAGTGCAGCCTCCATTCAGGCCGGTGAGGTCACGTCCATTCAAGTAAGTGGGACTGAGCTGTGATACTAGACCTTTACAATGTAGAGCGCTGTGCCTGCTATGGACTGAAGTGAGAGTAGTGCTCACCTGAGCGCCCCTGTCCCTTCAATCAGCTGATCGATGGGATCCTGAGCGGCAGACCCATCGCTGATCAACTATTGATACTAAATCCTGAGTAAAGGCCATGAATAGTGCAGTGCTGAAAACCCCTTTAAATGTACTAGTAATATTAATAAGAACATAGAAAGTACCCGTATTTATGCTAATTAACCCCGCCCCTCCCCCATTAACATGAAGGTCTCATCAAACATATATCATATACGTGCGCCATTCTATAAGTTTTAATGCTGGTATTTCTGTTTCCTCATCACTGAATTATGGTCACATTATAATTAGTGTGATGATTTAAGGGGGAAATGAACAGAATGGCCGCCAGCCTTGCAGCCTACAAAAAATGTTTTAAATGCAGCACATGATAGGTGTGGCCACGTATGTATCGGCCCAGACGATGAAAATATTTTGCTATGTAACTTGCATGGTGAAAACTATAAAAAGAGTTTTAAGAAGGCAATGCCAGAATCGCTATTTTTTGCTCACTTCACCCACAAAAAACTCAATAAAAACCATCCAGAAGTCACACGGACCTCAAACGGGTGCCAATAAAAAATAGAACTCTTCCTACAAAAAAAACAGGAAAAATAAAAAATGTTATGGATCTTAGAATGCGGAGATGCAGAGTCAATATTTTTTCTTTAAAAATGTGTTTTTATTGTGCTAAGGGTGGATTCAGACGACCGTATATCGGCTCGGTTTTCACGCCGAGTCGATATACGGTGTCCTTGTCTGCAGGGGGGGGGGGATGGAAGAGCCAGGAGCAGGAACTGAGCTCCCGCCCCTTCCCTGCCCCTCGCCACTATTTGCAATGGGAGGGGCGGGGAGGAGCTAAGCGGCGGGACTTAACTCCGCCCCCATCTCACCCCCTTCTATTGCAAATAGTGGCAAGGGGCGGAGAGGGGGTGGGAGCTCAGTTCCTGCTCCTGGCTCTTCCATCCTCCCCCCCCCCCCCTGCAGACAAGGACACCGTATATCGGCTCAGTGTGAAAACCGAGCCGATATACGGCAGTCTGAAATAGCCCTAAAGTAGTAAAAATTTTTAAAAAGTCCTGTGGAATATCCCATCCCATGTGAGGCATCTGATGGCCCGTGTGCATTCAGCTGTACACAGTGAGGAGAATTATGCCTGTGTGAATAAAAATTAAAAATATGCTCACAAATCTGACAATGGGGTGGAGCTAAACTCCTGCCTGTTTCCAAGGGCATCCAGCAGAATTTTGAAAGCAGCTCCGGATGTGACTGGAGAAAATAACTTAAAATAACTCAAAAGTCATCACCAAAAAAAGGATTTGTGAAAGTGCTCCACTTTTTATTGAGTTTTGCAGTGGAGTTATGCTTTAAACATACAGAGCACAGATGCATTATGGGCCATGGGGGAGGGGCCTAAAAGATTACGGCCGATAACGTATCGAGTCTCCTGGAAGATGGTTGTCCGCAGCAGGTTTTTGTGTGGCCCCTCCGTATAGTACACGAGTCGCACGTCCGCCCTTTCTTCGTATTTTTCTTTGTATGTTCGTGCTGTAATTAACCCTATAAAGGTTTTGTGGCCCCAATGTACATTCTTTGTAAATAAAGTGGGTTATTTTCCCTGTTTTCAAATTAATTTGTGTGTGAAATTAACAGCGGCGCCAATTTCTAAGAACTAAGGCTGAATTTACATGCCGGATTGTATTGTGCGTCACGAACATAGAAGCGATGCTGCAGTCTGGAGGAATCACAGTCTGGATTATTTTTCTGCAAATCCTTTTAAAAACTCGCCCTTTATTACCTATGGGGGGTGATATTGTACTGCGTTCACATTGCTCTCGCTTGTATATGTAGGTTTCAGGTGAGAGCGATGGGATTTTTAACTGTTTCTATTAAACCACATGCGATTTTCACACGCAGAATGTAGTGAACCTGCAGGCGAAATCACAGGTTATGGGGCGCCCTTACGCGGGTGACTTCTGTGTGTTGTGCGGTGCCTGGAAATCACAGGGGAAGAGAACCCATTATGTTATATGGCTCTATTTACTTATATAGGATTTTCTCTTACCGCCATACAGTGCTAACATAGTCGAGCCATATAATGTCCAAGTCGTTGTACTGTATAGGGCCATTATACCTGCACACTACTATACAGCCACACGGGGTCCAAATTATACTGCCATATAGTGTTAATGTAGTAGTGCCATATAATATCCAAGTAATTCCATTCTACCTGCACACTATTATACCATCACACAGGGATTAAATGATACTGCCATACAGTGCTGATACAGTCCAAGTAATACCACCGTATTGTGCCATTACACCTCCTCCACACTACTATACAGTTACACAGAGATCAAATAAATAATGCCATGCAGTGCTGTATGATGTCCACGTAATACCACCATATAGTGCCACTATACTGCAACACTACTATACAGGAACACAGGGCTCAATTGGTACCACCTTACAGTGGTAACATAACAGTACTGTATAGTGTTCAAGTAATAGCACCATATAGTTCCATTATAACTCCACACTACTATTCAGCCATACAGGAATAAAGTGTTACTGCCATATAGTGCTAATGTAGCAACGCCATATAATATTCAACAAATACCACCATACATTGCCATTATACCTCCATAATACTACATAGTCACACAGGGATCAAATGATACTGGCATACAGTACTAACATAGTGGTGCTGTATGATGTGCAAATAATGCTACCATAGAGTTCCATTATACTTTCACACTACTATACAATCACACTGGGACCAAATAACACTGCCATAAAGTGCTAACATAGCAGTAATGTCCAAGTAATACCACCGTATAGTGCCATTTTACATTTACACTATTATACAGAGAAGCTTCAAAAAGATCTAGAAAAGCTTGACCAGTGGGCGGCGACTAACATAATGGTATTTAGCAAGGAGAAAGCAAAGTCCTACATCTGGGCAAGAAAAATGAAGAAAGCACATACAGAATGGGAGGAATTGGGCTAAGCAGCAGCACAAGTGAAAAAGACTTGGGTATACTAATAGATCATAGACTGAACATGAGTCAACAATGTGATGCAAATCAGATGAGGTCATCACCCTCTGCTCTTCCTGAGGCTATATTCACACAGGCGAGCACGATGTTGGGCCATGAAACCCTGTCCGGTATTGCACTTGTCAACGTGTGTTTTTACTGTGGATGCAAGGCGATTTCATACGCCTCGCATCACTTCTCTGAAATGCCGATCCTCCGGTGCTCATTTCACACGTGTCGGAGGACCAGCAAGTGTTTCCCATAGTTTTCAATATGAAACACCACATCGTGGTAGGTTTGCTGCGGCGCCTGCGTGGGGTTACAGCAAAGATGGGAAGTCAGAAATCACAGAGGTAGGAAAGTGTATATAATATGTATCAAGCCCTTCACAGATATAGACTAAAAACAAAACTATTGGAATCAATTAAAACTCTGGGCGAACAAACATACGAACAACGACAAGACACAATTATCAAGGCGGTACTGGATTATCAGCCTTCCGTAATATAAGGGGTTTTACAAGATAGACTGTCCCCACTAGATGATGGAGTTGTACCTAAATGAATAGTAGTCACATGTGGGATGTACAAGGACTAAAGAACAGTACATCTAGAGGTAAGTTACACCTTGGGAGATAGGTTACCATAAATGTCCCAGTGTTCAATGGCATACACACATCACCTGAGATGTGACCAGAGAGAACAACAACCGGATCACGGTGAACATAATCGTGTCTCGATCGAGGCTGATAGGCCTCCTAACGGGTCCAGCTGTGGGCTACCAGAGATCCCTTATAGATCAAGAGAAAGAATTTTTTTTAGAGGTACTAATATTTTACTATCAGGATATGCATAGGGAAGAGGCATAACTATAAGGGATGCAGGGGATGCGGTTGCACCCGGGCCCAGGAGCCTTAGGGGGCCCATAAGGCCTCTCTTCTCCATATAAGGAGCCCAGTAGTATGAATAAAGCATTATAGTTGGGGGCCCTGTTACAAGTTTTGCATCGGGGCCCGGAAGCTTCAAGTTACGCCTCTGGCATAGGGTGCATTCTCTCTCTCTCTATCTATATATATATATATATTTTTTTTTATAGATATACTTAAGAGCTGAGAGGTTTGCTTGAGACAATGTTCAAAGCGGAGTTCATTGTTTATAAATAAATTGCTCAACGTGTTTCCCTGTTCGTATTGCAAACAGTTCATCAGGAGCTACCGTGTTTCCCTGAAAATAAGACAGTGTCTTATATTAATTTTTGTTCAAAAAGGTTTAACTTTTTTACATGTATAGCTGCCTGGACACTATTTACATTGACTTTTTTAATTGACTGTTAGCAGGGCTTAATTTTGGAGCAGGGCTTATAATTCAAGCATCCTCAAAAAGCCTGAAAAATCATTTTGCATCCTCAAAAATTCTGGAAAATCATGCTATGTCTTATTTTCAGGGAAACAGGGTAGTTGCCCAGTTGGCCAGATGTTGTCATATATAACTCTCAAAGCTTAAAGAATAGCTGAATTAATAATTCCTGTCGTGTATTAACTGATGGAGACGGAATACCCGCACCCAATAAATGAGTGTATGTGCTTAGGAATGATCACAGAGAGTGCCGCTTAAAGGGGTTGTCCCGCGGCAGCAAGTGGGGGTATACACTTCTGTATGGCCATATTAATGCACTTTGTAATATACATTGTGCATTAATTATGAGCCATACAGAAGTTATTCACTTACCTGTTCCGTTGCTGGCGTCCCCGTCGCCATGGAGCCGTCTAATTTCAGCGTCTAATCTCCCGATTAGACGTGCTTGCGCAGTCCGGTCTTCTCCCTTCCGAATGGGGCCGCTTGTGCCGGAGAGCTGCTCCTTGTAGCTCCGCCCCGTCACGTGTGCCGATTCCAGCCAATCAGGAGGCTGGAATCGGCAATGGAACGCACAGAGCCCACGGTGCACCATGGGAGAAGACCTGCGGTCCACCGTGGGTGAAGATCCCGGCGGCCATCTTCGCAAGGTAAGTAAGAAGTCACCGCAGCGCGGGGATTCGGGTAAGTACTATCCGTTTTTTTTTTTAAACCCCTGCATCGGGTTTGTCTCGCGCCAAACGGGGGGGGCTATTGAAAAAAAAACAAACGTTTCGGCGCGGGACAACCCCTTTAAATTGATGTCCTATACTTGGCTACAAGTATGTTTAAAGCGCCATATGGCAACATAAATTACTGCTACTGCTGTGGATGGTCAGCAAAAAAAGAGACAATAAATTGCCTCTTTTGTAGGAGATTTGACCAGACGCAGAGCTTGTGATAACGTGCTCAGAAAATGATATCTAGCAGATGGAACGTTCCTAATAAGGATAACAGAGGATCCAGTAATACTGGTACCTAATCTAAAGCTCAATAATAGGTCAGCTGTACAACGTAGGCAGAGTGACTGGGCCTACAGTCTTAGTTATCTGTATGACTCCGCTTCTGGATGCACACAGTCCGGGACACAGGATGACACTGGGCCTACAGTCTTAGTTATCTGTATGACTCCGCTTCTGGATACACACAGTCCGGGACACAGGATGACACTGGGCCTACAGTCTTAGTTATCTGTATGACTCCGCTTCTGGATACACACAGTCCGGGACACAGGATGACACCGGGCCTACAGTCTTAGTTATCTGTATGATTCCGCTCCTGGACACACACTCCGAGACACAGGATGACACTGGGCCTACAGTCTTAGTTATCTGTATGACTTCGCTCCTGGACACACACAGTCCAGGACACAGGATGACACTGGGCCTACAGTCTTAGTTATCTGTATGACTTCGCTCCTGGACACACACAGTCCAGGACACAGTATGACACTGGGCCTACAGTCTTAGTTATCTGTATGACTCCGCTCCTGGACACACACTCCAAGACACAGGATGACACTGGGCCTACAGTCTTAGTTATCTGTATGACTTCGCTCCTGGACAGACACACCAGAGGAGGACACAACACTCCACTGACACTCACTTGCAGGTGGATACTTAGACACTGCACAGCGGCTGCTTCTCTCACTCTCGGTAGGGGTCCTGGAGTTGAAACACAAGGGTACCTCTCCTTAGCTTCCATTTTTCACCACATGAGGGTTGAAGGTACCCCCATGCGGCCGGCACTCTCTCCCCACACACTACCATTGAAGAAAAATGGAACCTTTTCAAACTCATCTTACACTCCTATTTATACCTTACATACCCGCGTGACAGGACAATTAGTTACAATTTGCAGACATATCCCAGACATTAACCTCTTACATACTGCAGCTGTGCACAATCTGCACAGAGCATCCACATTGAAGATATGACATGTATGACAGTTATGGAGGGGCCAGATATACGTACTTCGGGACGCTACACTGGCATGTTTTTTATTTTTAAAGGCATTTACTCTGCAGTATAAATAATGTGTGAAATTAATTCTGCCGCTCAGTACGATAATGTCAATACCAAATTTCTATATTGCTTTTGCAACTTTTTCACACAAAAAAGAACAAAAAAACTTTTTTATTGTCACTTTCAAAGACCCCTAACATTTTTCTTTTTTTTGTTAACGGTGCTGTGTTTTTATGTCCCCACTCAATAAGAATGCCCCATATTGGCCCCCACTCAATAATAATTCTCCATATAGGCCCGCATCCAGTAATAATGCTCCTCTTATGCCTCACTCAGTAATACCACACCGTATAGGCCACCACCCAGTAATAATGCCCCTCACAGGCCCCACCCAGTAATAATGCCTCATATAGGCCACTACCCAGTAATAATGCCCCTCACAGGCCCCACCCAGTAATAATGCCTCATATAGGCCACTACCCAGTAATAATGCCCCTCACAGGCCCCACCCAGTAATAATGCCTCATATAGGCCACTACCCAGTAATAATGCCCCTCACAGGCCCCCACTCAATAATAATGTGCCATACAGGCCTCCACCCAGTAATATTACCACATATAGGCCACCATTACACTCAGCAATAATGCCCATATTGGTCCCCACTCAGTAATAATGCCCATATAGGCCCCCACTCGGTACTGGCGTAATATGTCTCCACCGAATGTATGGGTGGAGACATGGGTTGGCCGGTATCAGTGACAGGTCACGCCCCCCTGAGCTGCCGTGGCGCTTGACACATAGTAAACACCGGACTCCCATCTCTGCTGCCGTCACCCCTGCAGCCACTGCAGCCGTCCCCCGCTGTCACTCTCCTCTCCGCTGTCACCGTCCATGGTGCCGCTGCCAAACCGTGCTCATGTCCCCCCGGCGCCACTCCCCCCTCCGCTCTTACTGTCCATGCCTCTGCTGTCAAAACCCCGCTTTCTCCGTCCATGTGTCCCCGGCGCCGCTGTCAGTGTCCTCGCTCTGTCTGCTCATGTGCCCCGCTTGCACTACTGCCGCCGCCGCCGAGTAGGGTTCATATTCCTGCGAGATTTGTGTGTCTCACAACACACAAATCTTGCGCGATTTTCTTGCCTGTGTGAAGCCAGTCTTCTGACAGCAGCCCGTTAGATTCTGCAGGAGGCGGGGTGTTAATAGGCTGACTTACATGGTAGACATGGAGGCTGTTGTCAGGCTTTCAGCTGCCGTGGGAACTCATTGGTACCTTTTAATTTCACTGCTGAGTGCCGGTGGGTGACAGAAAGAGCCCCCTCCCCTGTCAGCTCCTTACTGCTGCAGCTATTAATGATTGTGGCATGTAAAGGGTTAAACTGCCAGGATCTGAGGTTTCTCTGTTCCTGGCCGTTAGAGCAGGAGCTGTCAGTAGCCAGCTGAGCCACCGCCTAAGGCTTCTTTCACATGCGTGCATATCGGCCAACCTTTTTCACGGCCGGCTGATATGCGCTGTGATCTGATGCATTGGATTCCTGATAGGGATTTTTCCATGTTACGTTAATATGCTGTGGGGCTCCAAATCAAAGGTGGTTATGGCAGCCACCATGAGAAAGCAATAGACACAGGCATCACGGTCGTGTCTTAGAGCAAATCTGAGTTTATTGTGTACATTGTCTTTCTTATACAAAAAATAGTAGGCGTATCAGAGGTTGAACTGCTTTACAGAGGTCGACCTGTTTTACTGGTACATAATTTTGTCTTCTCTATAAACAATGCTTTATTTGTTTGTTTGTAGACATCGTGTCTGGTACCCTGATTATCATCACACTCTACATTAACAAAGCATTCCATACAACCTTTTGATCAGTGTAACGAGATAAACAAGCTCTTAGAGACATGATGGACACTTAAGATTACACCTGTACTTCATTTAGCAGAGCTTTTCATAGGACACAGAATAGAGTGTACAATTTAGGCCTACAGCCTCCGGAAACGTATATCAAAGATACATACATATATAAATTAAGATGTTCATAACCCTCACAGTCCCCCATTTTGAAACAGTCCATCTTGAAAAGAGCCTTTGTAGTGGTACTATCAGGGGTGCTAAGCCACCCCCGCCGGTCTTTCTATCCTCTTCGCCGGATCCCCACTGTTGTTGCTCTTTTACGTATGACTGTTTTAACGATATCGTAGAGGGAGCGATTCCAGATAATTTGCTTGTCTCCGTATCCCACAGAATGTCCATAAATTGCAAACACTCAAAAGAATGAACAAAAGAAACAGTATTAATAATGGGTGAAACATAAAATCCATCATCTTTCCTGCTGTAGGTGACCATTCAGTAAAAATATCATACCAGTTATACTCTGTGTCTACCTGGATCTTAGTACCTAGGCTGACTAGCTTATCTCCTACCCATACATTTTTCTAATTCCATAAGGGAGAGGTTAGTAACATCCAAATGCTTTTAAAGGTGTTCAGTATCTATCATTAGTCTTACAATTCTACCCAAGGATACTGTCAGAGTTGACATAGGGATAGCATCTGGGTACCAGTAGTACCTTAATGTTGCTTCAGCATCTGGCAAAAATGTGTAAGTTTCTGTAAACCAATGTATCACCGATATGTTCTGTATACATCCAGACAATGGAGTGATGAGATTATACATACTGGTGGTTCCAGTTCGGTTGGCAACAAAGAATATATATTGGGGGCCAACTTCTATCAGCATATAGATGAAGCAGGTAACACCGTCCAATCACATATGCTGATTGAAGGCTGCTGGAAACATGGCTCATATGCGGCTGTACTCCGTCCGCATGCTAGGCCATCCAGCGTTTCTTCACAGTTCTCTATACCATGGGTTTTATTTTCACTATAAATCATCATACCTGTGAACTTGGGCAACCAATATTGTAAAGCATATAGAGGCGGTCCGAACACCACAGGTAGTACTACAGACTTACACATCAGGCTTGTGTCCTTTACATCATAAAATCATTTCCCCAGTGCTATACTCATCAGAGCATTCTACGCCATCAGCCCCGGGCCGTATCCAAGATGCTACTGGAATTACATTATTGAGAATATTTTTCCACAATTTTTCATTATTTGTCATCACATCTGACTGCTTTGTCCCTCTCGTGAATCATATATACATATTGCAGGCTACATTGTGTATAGTTCATGAATTTACTCATATTTACAAACAAATCCTTTTAAACCGCAAAACCAGATTAAAAAGCGTTAATACATCCTTATCATATCCTAATGCAAGACATCGGGGGAGGAACAAGGAAGGCATGCATTGTGCCTGAACATTTATCAATCTAGAAACATCCTGTCCTACCCCAGCCATTTTATTCTTCATCACCTCTAAATCTATAGAGTTTAGAACCCCTACACCTGTACCAATTCCCCCTAATAGGGTATCATACCATTTTCGTTTTCCTCTGGTGCAGGGTTTCATTGCCTGAAGAGAAATATTATAATGCAATATGGTTTTCTGGCTCTTTGTGGATGATAAGGGGTGTCAAATGCCTGGGAGTTACCCAGGGCAGACATGAAGTGTTGCATTATTTCACCTGTGAAATGTGTACCTCTATCTGACTCGATTACCTCTGGTACCCTGTATCTGCGGATTACCTTATTCATGAGCTTCTTTTCGGTTACCTGCTCATTTACTTTTGTAACAGGGTACGCCTCCAACCTGAAAAACATCAACAACAAGCATATATTCATACTTCCCAACACGTGGGAGCTGAATGTTGTCAATTTGCAATCCCTGAAATGGGTAGAGTGGTCCTGGCAAGTGCCTTTGTGGTCAATTTACTTCTACCCTGTTGCTTACAGCATAGCTCATGCAAAACTGGACAAATGATGTAGCAGTTACAAAGAACCCTGGGGGCAACCCTTTCTCTCTCAAGCATCAGTAGCATAGCTGCCTCCGATAGGTGAGTCTTTCCATAGATCAGCTGGGCCATCATGGGGTACAGGGATCGTGGTAGGCAAGTTACTGACTGTTTGCCATACGCCACCCTGTTCTACTGCTCTCATATTAGTCCATTTATCTTTTTCTTCTTTGCTGGCTTGTGACTGTAATGTCTTTAGTACATCAATGTTCAAATTTTTATCAAAGTCCAAATCATAGTCTCTGACTTGTGCGGTCAGTATCTTCTTTTCTTCTTTCTTCCACGGCTTGAGGGCCGCTGTCTGCGCTGAAGTCTGCTAGGGCGTTGCCTTTTGCTTCTGCACTGTTGGCTTTAGTATGAGCTTTCACCTTCAGGATTGCTACTTTGTCTGGTAGGAGTAGGGCTTTCATAAGGTTCTGTACTGCTACACCATTCTCAATGGGTTGTCCTACAGAAGTTTAAAAATGTCTGGCCTTCCATATTGGGCCGTAACCATGATCTATGCCGAATACATACCAGGAGTCAGTGTAAATGGTTACCTTCTGTCACTCTACACGCCTCAGTGAGGGCCTTCAGTTCCGCTTCTTGTACTGAGACATGCGGAGGCATTCTGCTTTTAGAGATCTTGTTGTGTGAACACTGCATATCTGGTGTGGAGTCATCAATCACCCTGGTACCATCTATAAAAACAACTCAAAATATGTATTAACAAGGGGTTTCAATAACTCTTTAAAACTTAAACTTTTCTTGTTGCATCAATGCTAGACAATCATGCTGATATTCTATTCCAAATAGATCACGTTCTTATTTGCAAAAATTTTTTAAAAATAGCTGATCTGTAATACATAGATCACCTATGCATCCCCCTCCCCCATTTGATCACCTATGCCTCCCCCTCCCCCATTTGAAACAGGATACTCGATTGGAAGAAGAGTAGCCGGGTTCACCATTGAAAAGAAATATTAAAGGGGGGGCATGAGCAAAGCACATTGCAACCTTATTTGACAAGCTAGAGACAGGTGTTTAGGTTGTACTTGAGTGAGTATACTCTGGATGTCATGAGGGGTGAGAACCACTAGGGGGTAGTCCAGGACCAACTCAGAAGATTTGTCAACCCTTACTTGTACTGCTGCCACCGCACAGACACAGGAGGGGGCTCCTCGGGCTACCGGAGTAATACCCAAGTGACCGTGGACGTCCTCCATGTTTTTGCGTCAATACTGCTGTCGCATGAAAGGCCAGGGACGGCAGTATGAGACAAGTCCCAAAAAGGTGCGAAGCTTTGGCAGCAGAAGAAGATACAGAAATGGCTTGAACTGCAGCCCTGCGTCGTTCTGTGAGATGTCTGCCTTCTTGAGCTAGACAACAACCTTTTGTTTACAAAGCTGTAATTTTTCCTTTTTAAGCCTTGCAGCCATTTTCTGCTAAAAAAAAAATTTTTAGAAGAGAAATGGGTGCAGATTGACATGTTTTCATATCCTCAGCACAAAGCTGGAAAGTCATTAACATATTGCAACAGCACAGTCCCCTCAGGCGGAGTCCAAGCCTGCAGGACAGTTACATAAATGCCCTTTTGTCTGAAAAGGGGCCGGAGATTCAGACTGTCTCCACTCTGGTATATTATCTATGACCTTAGGGATTTCAATAGACCTTCTACAAAGGCCATACTAAGTACATGTTTACCCATCTCTTCTATGCCCCTATACCCCAGATCTGACAAACGTTGTTGAAGGGGGGCATAGAATTGTTTTACACTTTCTTCCTTCTCTTTGTGTGATATTAGAAAGAGACAAGGAGGATTCTCTCAATTTTTTTTTTTCTTTTTCCCCAATGTTTCAGACAAATTAAAAATATTTTACCACTTCTCAATTCTCTATGTTTAATTTTATCCCAATCTGTGCCACAATAGTCTTTCACATAATTTTAGATTATAGTTCCCGCTGCCTTCCCTGTTCTACATATACTCCTGCATCTCCTCCTTGTCCTCCTTCTCATGCTTCCACTCACTAGCCTAGGATCTAGTGAGCATAGGCATAACCGGTTTGCACCGAGGAGCTCCGCAAGCAGGGCAGCTCTCTCTCCAATCCGGGTTCTGTTGTCCACAATGCCAGCAGGTCCATCCCTCCAGTCCAATGTTTGACCTTGGAGTGGATGACTTGGCATAGGGTGGGGAGGAGACGGTTGGAATTGAGATGAAGGAGGGGGTGAAGATGGAAGAGGGAACTAACCCGACAATGAGAGAACATCTTTGAATTCTTTTCTCATTTCATTTTCAGCTACTGAACAGTATATATATATATATATATATATACAATACAACATACTTCCTGTGTAGCAAAATATAACCAATTCTTAATTCAGATTTCTTTGCAAAGACAAGTAGGTCTTCTAAAGCCCAGTACTCCACCCTTTGAAATGTATCTTATCTTCTATAGAACACAGAAACTTCTCCAGACAAATAGCTGTATAACTGGTTCCACTGCCTGTAAACATCTTCTAAACTGCAAATTCACACTCACTAAGGGGGTTTTATTCATTCCTATACGGACTGATAATATGTGAAGTAGAAATTGGGATTGTATTTACTGTACACCAGACTTCCAATAATGAGCGAATTATGTATAGATAAGAAAAACTCTTAGTACCGCGGTTTTTACACAATTTGCTCAGAATAGGCTACCCAATGACAAACACAATACAACTTATGCCCGTTTCTACTCACATACTGATATTCACCACACTGCGACCACTCAGCGGCCAATATATTATAGGGGGCTTTATTCCACCCTGGCATAATTAACAATTCATCGGACACTTCTTTGTTCTTAGCTACCGACATTTTCGTACTATTGCGGATTTTCTTAAAAGGCGACATTTTCACACTGTGCCAGATTATCACAAGAAATTCTTCAACTATCAGTTTATCAAAATTTTCCTTTAAAACAAACTAGTGTATTACTCTCTGCGTAATCCTGTTCACAGCGCCATTAATATATATTGCTGCAAGGAGCAAGACTTAGTTCAAATTACGCCTCAAAGAGAATAAGACACCACAAAAGGCCCATACTGTAGTTGATTGGGACCCCAACAAGTGGGATGGGGACCAACACTCATCCGCCAACCTCCCCAGCCATCCTTCACACCTTATCCTCTTTACCAGCAGTATGGACAATGGCTGGCGGTTTATGTACACCAAGAGGCTTATAATTTTTATTCTTTCACACACATAAAACAATTGTTTGTTTCACTATTTTTCTGTGCAGTCTTCCGCACCTTATCCTCTTTACCAGCAGTATGGACAATGGCTGGCGGTTTATGTATACCAAGAGGCTTATAATTTTTATTATTATTTTCTTTATACACTCTTCAAATAAAATACTGTTGTTAATTGGAAATGGGATACACTTTAAATAGAACTTTTGCTATTAATTTGACTAAAGTACTTATCAGGTGTTTCAAGTACACAATTATCTCATATTAATATCTTAATTCAATAATATTCAAATTAACACAACCCAATATTTTTGAATTCCACATATTCCACGAATCTGTATATACATATATACACTGTGGTAATCTTGGGCTATTATCTCACACAACTAGTCTCAGGAATAAAATTAGATGCCCCTCCTTTGGTCACTCCATTTGTTCAAGTGAGAGACTTAACATGGAGTCTAAGAGTGACCTTCACTCTATACATTACCACAATATACATATATATACACCAACATCCACTTAAAATGGAGACACACTTCTCACCTAGGCTGGACTGTGTGTAGGGTGGAGCAAGACCTGTTCCTATTGTTTTTCCCTCCCATCTCCCTACATCACCTAGCTCCACCCCCTGTGGTCTGGCTCAGCATTTGGTCATTTTTGCTTCATTTCGTTTCTGGTTACCGGACAGTATACACCATATAACACAGTCTAACTCTCATACAGGTCCTTCCATTTATACACACACATAAAGACAAAAACATTTGCATGTCAGTTACTAAAGTGTCAGTACTTTTTTTTAAGTGTCAGTACTTCCTCACTTGTCTAAAAGTGTCGGTACTTCCCAAGCCTGCTTATTTCCCCCCGTCTCAACTACTTCTCTTATACCTATAAGAGGCTCCCATTCAGGGATTTTATCCCCTGAAAATTTTAGGCTTCCCTGGTACAATTTATACCATGCCTTCCCGAGATCGGCAAGCGGGTTTCATATTCTGTACTTCCTCACCCTGCATATTTTACCTCGTCTCTACTACTTCTCTTATGTTTATAAGAGGATCCCATCAGGGGTTTTATCCCCTGAAAATTTTAGGCTTCCCTGGTATAACTTATACCATGCCTTCCAGAGATTGGCAATAGGGTATCATATTCTGTACACTGACCATGCAAAGTAACAAATAAAGACAATAACAGTTAAACACCCGCACAGCATATTCAGCCCACCATATGAATTCTTAAAAAGCTTGAAGATTTATAAGAGGCATGCACTTCTTACCCCTCGGACAGGAAAGGAGCAGCCAGGAAGCACGGATAGATTGTGGCAAGATAAAACCTTACCTTACTGCGCAGTTTTTGTCAATCCGTGGTTCCGAGTGGCTCCTTATCCCATCTGGGTCCGGGGGGGTTCGAGGTGTAGGTGGTCCTCTTGTTCCATCAAGCCCCGCGATCGGGCGCCAATTACTGATAGGGATTTTTCCATGTTACGTTAATATGCTGTGGGGCTCCAAATCAAAGGTGGTTATGGCAGCCACCATGAGAAAGCAATAGACACAGGCATCACGGTCGTGTCTTAGAGCAAATCTGAGTTTATTGTGTACATTGTCTTTCTTATACAAAAAATAGTAGGCGTATCAGAGGTTGAACTGCTTTACAGAGGTCGACCTGTTTTACTGGTACATAATTTTGTCTTCTCTATAAACAATGCTTTATTTGTTTGTTTGTAGACATCGTGTCTGGTACCCTGATTATCATCACACTCTACATTAACAAAGCATTCCATACAACCTTTTGATCAGTGTAACGAGATAAACAAGCTCTTAGAGACATGATGGACACTTAAGATTACACCTGTACTTCATTTAGCAGAGCTTTTCATAGGACACAGAATAGAGTGTACAATTTAGGCCTACAGCCTCCGGAAACGTATATCAAAGATACATACATATATAAATTAAGATGTTCATAACCCTCACATTCCCATGCATAGATCTCATGGGTGTATTACTGACACATGCAGGCTCACCTCTCGTCTCCTTCCCACTCGCTATGTACAATGGGAGGGGGCAGGGTGGGGCAGAGCTAAGCGCCATCCCATCCCGCCTCCTCCCATTGATGGCTATGGATAAGGGATGGGACATGGGTGGAGCTAAGCAACCGCCCTCTACCCCTTGTCCATAGCCATTAATGGGGGGAAGTGGGACGGGCCGCCACTTAGCTCCACCCCTGCTCTGCCCCCCACCATTGCAAAGAACAAGCGGGGAGGAGACGAGAGGGGAGCCTGTGATGCGGAGGGAAGGAAAATGGGCGACGGCATGGTGAGCTCGGTGCATATGCACCCTACCCCATGCCGTGTGAACGGGTGCACAAACGTTAGATTTGTGCGCCCGTTCACGAGATTCTACGCCCTAGATGGAAGCATATATCGGCCAGACGTGAAAACGCCGACCAATATGCGCTCGTGTGAAAGAAGCCTTAAAATGAGTATGTGCAGGTTCAAAATCAATCACCGAGGCCAGTAAGAGGTGCACTGGCTATAAAGATGGAAAAAATGGAAAAATTGGGAAAAAAACAGTTTTTTTCCAAAGCAAAAAGTGTGTAGAATCTGTTCTTTTCCAATGATGAATAATATATTTATGGTATTCAGACTATGGAACATAAGAAATGGCTTAGGATAAAAAACTGAGAAAAAACTTTTTCTCCTAATTTTCCCGTTTTCTTTCCCACCTCTTGGCTGTCACTAAGGGGTTAACCCTTTCCAATCCACTGTCTAACGTCTGAAGACATTCTGATTGAAGGCTGTACAGCTCCGATGTCGGGAGACGTCCAGCAGGGACTGTATATTACTGGCCGCTCTGTTGTCGGGGGGCCTCTCCAGCATGTCCCATACCGCAGTACTGGCTCTAGCCAGCAGATGGCGCCATTGTAAAATGGCAGAAAGAGAAAGCCCCAAAGAAAACCCTAAATCCAAAATTGGATTGCAAAGGGTTAATGTACTATTTGGCGTTTGCTTAGGGCGCTTTCATCTATGGCAGAACATTCCGCCATGCAGAAGCTGCACCAACATCTGCAGTTTTGCGCATTTGCTGCACAATTGCTGTGGATTTTGTTGTTAGCAAATCCACTGCAAAATCCGTACGTCAGACCTGAAAATGTCGCTGCCGATTTCTCCGTGGGGGAATATTCGTTCACGCATGTAAACACCCTTCGTGAATGGTTTACTGCAATGCTTGTTAGACCCCCGGCTGCCACAGAAGGCCCAATGTCCGTGGCGGGTTTGATTTGCGGAATCCACAAGGGTCACCCACGCAGAAGATCCGCCATTCAGAGTGCCCGTAGGGAAGCATTGGCATCTGCAACTGAATTTAAGTGGGCAGATTTGATTTGCGGACCGTTTGGTGCGGAAAACAAATCGCAGCGCGCTCCATTCCAATGCGGATTCCGTGCAGATGGCTCAGTAGAAGTCAATGGGACGATCCGCAAAAAGAATTGCGTATGCACTGCGGATTTGAAGGTTAAAATCAATTAGGAAGGTGGGGAAAAGGCCGGGAGGCGGGGGAGCGGATTTTTTTCCACACGGATGATCCGCAGTGCATCCATGTACATCCGCACGGAAAACCATTACATCTGCAATGGTTTGCAAATGGTTTGCGCAGTTCTCCCGCTGCGGAAATTCACATGCAGAATCCGATCAGCCCGTGGACATGAGGCAGAACCCTCGTTAGTAACGACCCTGGTAACGGGAATGTGGTGCGCGGATGATGCTCAGCGTTCGCGTCCGCAGGCCCGCGGTCAGGCTGCTCTGTACGTGAAATGGATGGTACAGAAGACCTTGTGGCCGCCCGTATGCTGCCCTCCTCTCCTACCGTGGAGCTTCAGAGAAAAGTATTCTGTAGGGTGGAAACAAGGGGTTAAAGGCTGAGAGGCGGATCCGGGACAGAAGTTCATTCCTGTGGAAGAGGGGTCAGCCTATATATTTGGTGATCCTCCACACCCCCCAGCAGTAATAATGGAGGCGATCAGCAAGCACCGCACTCTGCTGCTCCTGGGGGCCGCTGTGGCCCTTACCTGGCTCTACCTGTCCAGGAGGAAGAGGCAGCTGCGTTGGGTGGGGGAGGTGTCCCAGCTGTTCCTCTATCCCATCAAGTCCTGTAAAGGCATCCCCCTGCAAGAGGCCGAGTGCAGGGAGTACGGCCTGAAGGATGGCCAGCTGAGAGACCGGTAGGTGCCGCGCCCTCACTTACCTGCGTGCAGGACTGCAACCCCCAGCATGCCCTGTTGGTCACGGGAGTTGGGGTTTTGTAACTGTTTGGGGGTCACTGCTGTCACCGTAAGGCCGGACTCGCATGGCCATAACTAGCCACAGGCTGCGCGTAAGTAAGCGGCGACCCGTGGACTCGTTGTGTGCCGCCAATCCACATGTGCTACCATGGCGTGTACACGGCTGGAATACACGCCAAGGTAGAACATGTTGTGGTGTGTTTTTCTTTTCGTGCGGCAGCGTAGGACTGCATGGGAGATGCTGCGTATTGCCAGCCCAGTTTTTGCGCAGTGAGCGTGTCCGACCGCCTCGGGGTTATTTGGGGTGTAAAATGTAGAATAAAGAGAGATTCCTGCCAAAACAACTTATCTGAGGGGGTCAGGCTGAACGCTGTTAACCCCTTATGTGCTGTGAGTAATTACCTCATTGGCCGTCCTGCAAGGCATGCGCACGGCAAAAAGACACCGACTAAAATGCTCCCCCTAACGGCTTCTAGGGGGACCTTTTAGTTCACAAATGCGCAGACCAGTCCAGCACGCCGCGGGTTTTATTTTGTGTTTTGCACAATCGAAGTGTCGCACGTAAGATACAGACATGTAAGCAGACCCATTGACTTCAATCGGCGCTATTCTCTGCGTATTGCGCCTGTGTGACGCCGGCCTTTCGCTCCTGACGTTACCAGCTGTGAACGCTACCTCACGTTCTTCCTAAGGCCCAATGCGCCCGGGCGTCCGCCTCCGGATTCCGCAGCAAATGCTGCCCACAACGTGTCATTAAAAACTGCTTTTCCATTTACACGAGTGGAAATCATTGCGGTTTTCTGCTCGTAGATGGAAAATTGCAGCATGCGCTATCTGAGCGCGGATGGCTTCCATTGAAATCAATGGAAGCCATCTGATTCGCAGCGGACACTGCGGATGGGCCACGGAATCTACGTCATCGCCTATCGATGGCACGATCTGTACTGTGCGCCGGCCGGCACACCGCTGCACAGATATGGACAGGTAAGCAGCAGTCTCTGGCCGGGCACCAGGTTGGATTCCTCTGCGGGATCTCGCACGCGGAATCTAACCTGGCTGTCTGGATCTCAGTCCTTTATCGCCTCCCAAAAGGGAAACAAAAGGGAAGCTGCATGGTGATTGGCTCCTGAAGCTCCCCAGTGTCTCTACTGGCGCACACAAACATGGGAGCTGCTTACTCGTAGCGGGATATACACCTCACACACTGTCTAGCCGGCTGCCCTCCCTCTCAGTCCCCCCCTGCATCTTCCTCCGCTCCACCTGGTCTTCGGGTCATCTCCTCAAGGCTCTTTGTCTCCCTCACTGTCCTGGAACACCTCCGTATAAATCTAGAACGTTCCTGAACATTCCAGGGGCGGGGCTTCACACTTGTGCATGTATGTTCGCCTTTGCGACTGAGTGTTCGCGTGGGTCTCCTCTTACATCCCATCAGGCCGGAGCTTAATGGTTGCTGTAAGGCCAGGGGATTACCACCTTCTTGCGCTTGTTTGGTGCTGTTCTCTCATGGGGTCACCCCGATGTCACAGCAGACTCGAGCCTCATGGTGGCCCTTGATGATCCAGAGAATCTGCTAATCCGGCAGTTGTTCGCAGGTTTATTAGTGTCTGTATGGCCTTCCTGTAGGACCTTTTCACTTGTCTAGGAATGCTTGTGAGAAGCCTGTCAAGGGGGTGGAGCCTAATGTCGCACTGTTGGTTTCTATGTGACTAATGCCTGTGACACACTACTGTATTATGGTCACCGGTGTGTCCCGGTCTGACGGCGAATCTCCTACCGATCTCTGAGCACCATGTAGAACGTACGGAGTTTGGGTCAGGAGACTTGCGGTCAGACACACTTCTGTATTATTGGCACAAAATGGTGGCTGAAATATGTCCGTGTGTCAGTGGCCTAACAGAATGGCGTTGCGTTCCAGCTGCTCAGATGGGTTTGCAGCATCCGAGGAGCGGGCCCACCGCCTTGTCATGGGGCTCTACCATCTCCTCCCCTGGGGGTAGCGCAGGACCTGAAGTTACCGCTGGGGAAGTTTCACAGGGTAACCCAAGGTGTAGATTATCTTAAGTACCTTTGTCACTCGTGATGCCAGCGTTCTGTCCTCTGCGGTGAATCCAGACGTTAGGAATAAGTAGTCCACACGCAGGGATGACTTTCTGAGCAAAACCGGGAACAGTCGGTAGAGCCTGTTTACTGCAAATAACGGTTACAGTCCAACACCAGCAGGACACCGGTGCAGACAATAGTGGAGTGACGGGGAGGATTCCCAGGATGTCAGGCGAGTCCACAGTCCTAGTTATCTGTAGGGTTTTCACTCACCCTCTCATCAGGCCATCGCTCAGCCTCTTCCATCTTGGGCATGCACAGGCTGATCCGTGTCTGTGTGGATCACCACTAACTTGCAGGCTTATCGGACAACTTTGCACCTTGCACTGACTCTTGCAAGACGAGCCAGAAGTAGCCTCCCTTACTAACATCGCATCCTTGCATACACATATGAAACATGATCACGTGACATGCAACAAGATACATTTTCCAGACATTACCCATTCAGTGCTGCAGAGTTGCAATACTCATCACAAATGCACACACATTGAAGACACGCACAAGACAAACACATTCATACTTATGGAGGGGCCCCATTAATTCTAGGGGCCACTACAGGTTTCTCATAGGCTGCAAGGATGGCGGCCATTTTGCTTGGTTGCTGGATAATCCCTTTAAGTGAGTTCATGCACAGATTTTTTTTTTTATGCCGTTTTATGAGCCAAACGCCACAAAAGGATCAAAGGAAAGGGGGATGGATGTAAAAGAAGGGACTCCGACGTCTTCTTCTGGATCCACTTCTACTTTCGGCTTAAACTGCAATTTAAAAAAAAAAAAATACCTGTGCGAATGCCTCGTTATGCGCTTCCTTCGCACACAGGCTCCGCCTCTTGAAACATTTGGCACACCTTCTGATTGGGTACCAAATCAAAAATTTACCACAGCTGTGAGATGGCGCAGACTTCAGCTAGACGTTATGCCCGTCCCTGGCGATTCCTTCACACGCCGGATGTGCCTTGTACGGGCTGGTAGGACAGAAGACTGGCACCGCCCACGTGACTATTGAGCAATGTTATTGGATGTCCTTAGAATAACTTTGAATTTCTTAATATGAGACTTGCAAAGGGGCCGTCCTTAATCAGAGGTAGCGGCCGCACCCGCCCTAGAGGGGACTGTGTGGATGGCGCAACCGTACCCCTCATTAAACCGGGTGCCTTGACTTTGACATGCCATCAGCTCATAAGGAGTCTCCCTATAATAAACTCATCCCGATGTCCTGCAATGCCAACCTGCTGCCCGAACAGACCGTGGCATGTAGACACTCTAGCGCCATCGGAGGCCAAACCACCGGCTGTGACATTTGTGGAAACAGACGGGAGCACTTGGACAAAATGAGCCAACTTACATTCAACCAATCAGCTAAAGGAGGACCTAAGCTGGTCAAATTGATGGCGGGAGTGGGAAGGTGTTCTGCACGTCATCAGCAGGTAAGAGGAGGAGCCTCTACTCATCTCCAACTTTTGAGATCTTGACCCCACCTCCTCCCAGCAACAACCAATCCCGTTCCTGAAACCTTTCAAAATTAGGAGGGGGGGGAGGGGCAGGTGTTCACCCATTAATTTCCATGCAGTCCCAGCCTCCTTCCCTATGTATCTCAAGGGCCCCCAAAGACCCCTCTGCCACAAAAGACGACACCAATGTTATAAATGGCGCCTGGCAGCTGAGGGCCCGGTTACAGGTTTTACACAGGGCCCCCGGAGATTTGTATTACGTCTCTGCACAACCTAATAGACAATCCGTAGATTTATGTGCTACATGTCATGTGACTGCGCACAATCCTGACCATAAGACGAGGAGTGAATGTCCTCATTGTACAAGACCTGGAAGGGGGAATGGCAGAATGTGACCTATTTCTACTAATGTATGCTGTAGAACTGTGAGCTATTGTTTTGTTTTATCAGCCATGTCGTTGCGTCCTTATTGTAGTTTTATTCAGTGGGATTTCTGGGGTCTCGGAAAATGGTTTCTCTCATATGAGAAAAATTTCAACTCCAATCCTCCCAGCTCCTAACAAACTCTAAAGGCCCATTTACACGGGACGAGTGTCGGGCGTCCCCGTACATACTGGCTGCGGTGCTGCTGCACGGGAGCTGGTATCGCTGGGTCACATTGGGGCGGCTGCAGGAGATTTCTCTATTCGCTCCCCCATCCCTCTCCATTGACTTAACATAGCGGCCGTTCAGTACTGATGGCCGCTATTTACACTGAGCAATCAGCTCATCCTCTAATGTTTATACAGCATGAAATCCTAAATGATCGTTCAGTGTAACTAGCTGCCATTCAGTACTGAACAGCCGCTGTGTTGCGTCAATGGAGAGGGACGGGGAGAGATCATCTGCAGCCTCCCTACTGTAAGCCAGCAATAGTAGCAGGAGCACAAGAGCGAGTATGAGTATCGGGCACAGTTTGCCTGACACTTGTCCTGTCTAAATGGGCCTTAAGTATATACAGTCATTGTTAATTGATAGTAACATCCCTCTGCTAGGAATATATATCTCTACTCATCTCTCCCCTAGAAGTTGTCGGAAGGATGAAACTTTCTGTGGTTGCAATGTTGATATAAGTAAGGGCCCATTTACACGGAAACATGATCGCTCAAATGGCAGTTTGAGTGGCAGTTTTGAGTTTACTTTGCATAAGCTCTTATTAGCGTGTAAATGAAGGCAGCCGCAGTATGCAGAAGACAGCAGGAGCGCTGTCATCTGCATACAGCTGCCTTGTTCTCAGAGCTATCAGTTGGTATTCCGCTGAGCTGATGGCTCTGAGAACAGCAGGAGTGCTGACAGTTGCTTTGTTCTCTGAGCTTTCGCTGAGAGCTCCAAGCGGTGATACCAGCTGAAATAAAAGTATCAGCGGTATCCCGCTGAGAACACGGTGCTGATGAGCCATCGCTGACTTTTAGCTTGGTCAGCGATGAACAAATAGTACACAAGAAGTGCATGATGGCTGTGCATTTAGACACGATTATCACTCCAAAGATGGCTTTTGAGCACATTTTGAGTGATGATTGTCTAAATGGGCCTTAAGTGATTACAATATCAGAGCAAAATGATCATTTATTGTGGAGAACTGACCCTCTTAGGGAGGCTCTAGTACCCTGTTGTACCAGCCCTAGTGCAGCGTCCCATAGGATGACCCCAGACACATGGCATGCGCTGAGGAGTTGAGAGGGCAAGACACTGGCTTGTCACGGCAGCACTTGCCATGCTCCCCCCGGGAGGGACACACACAGCCAAGGCCAGGGCAGCGCTGGGCCTCTTCCTAGGATAGGGATGCCCAATAGGTGGAAGAACAGGGAAATCGTTCGTCATGGGTGACGCCATCGTTCCGGTTACCCACCTCAGGTCCCTGGGAACGGTCAGAGCCTGGAATAAACTTTACTTGGCAAACTTCAACAATACAAGGCATGATTTAGAGCAATAACAGTGCAGAAAATTAATAGACTTGATCAGGAGTACCTCCACACGGTAATTCAGACTTTGGAACACCCTGCATAAACGATTACTTAGGAGTACCTCCACCTGGTGATCCAGACTTCAGGGTGGCCGGTTGTGAAAGACAAATTGGGTGTACCTCTATGTGGTGATTCCCTAGATCCGGACGGCCACTATGAGAGGAACACATGTGGCTGCAGGATGTCCTGAACATATCGCTGTGCTGTCATTGTCCCTTCTACCACTGCTAGGGGGGACCGACTCTCTTATGCAAATGACTGATTTTTAAGCAAAATGACAACTACTTCTGGGGTGGATTTTTTTTGACAGTGGATATACATGCCAATACTGACAAGCTCCTGAGTATATACAGTACATGCCAGTATATTATACCTGTGTGATGGGTTATTATTGTTCAGTACAACTGCAACTTTAAATGACACAACTTTGCAAATGTCTTGATCTCCTCACATTCTTATTTCTACAGCTTCTATGCTATGCAAACCTATGTCTCCATGGTAACAGACTACAAACCAACCCAGCGTAGTCATATTCCATTCATCTTTCTCTCACTTCTAAGTAACCTCTATTCTATAGGGTACAGATGTAGGGAGTTTGATTCAGGATCAAGCTACAGAGTGTTGGTCGTCTGTAACCATGGAGACACATAGCTCTGCATAGGAGCTGTAAACACAAATCTGTATGAAAGCTGGAAAGCCTCAGATTTCCTAACCTCAAATGTGAATAACAATTTCTTCATTCCAGGCATTGGCTTGTTGTAAAGGAAGACAAAGTTCACGTAACGGCGCGGCAAGAGCCACGAATGGTGCTAATTACGGCAACTTGTGACGGAGGCAACTTAACCCTCGCTGCCCCAGAAATGAATGATCTCAAAATACCGCTGACTCTTCCTAAAACAAATGCTGTTTTTGCATGCAAGTATGTGATACAAAGACACGGGGAGACCCCGGTTGGTTACACCAAACCTAGAGCTAGGGCAGGATCCTCTTCTGAGACTAAAGGGCTACGGGCTGTTTAAGGGGATGTCCACAATCCAAAAGAATCAGCTTGCAGTTTTTTTTCTCTTAAACAGTGCCACTCTTGTCCATATCTGGTATTGCAGCTTACCCCCATTGCCCTGAATGCTGCATACCAGATACGGCCTATAGGAAAGTTTGTCCAAAACAGAGCTAACAATATAGTTGACTGATCTAATTCTGCGGCCGCTGCTCCGGGAAGCTCGGGGTTTGTAGATTTAGCAGCAGCACCCAGAAGTACCAATTAATGACTTTCATCACCTCTTCAGATCAGGACTGGCTTTGCCATCCTGAGACCCCAGGTGAGGCAGGGTGAAGCCTCCATGTTTCTGTGCGCCGGTTTGAACATGTGACTCCATTGTCTTTCAGAGTTCACGGCAATGAGGTTCAGGGCAGAGACTGCGGGGATGAAGTCTCCAACTGGATCAACAGCTTCTTAAAGAGATCGCAGATGTATCGTCTCGTTTACTTTGAAGACACAATGAAGCCCAGAGATCCAAAGAAGGAGTTTTCTCTCTATACTGAGAGTGGCAAGGTGAGCGGCGGAGGGGGAAGTTAAAGGGGAACTCCAGATAACAGCTGAGCAGCTCATACACAGGCTAACATAGCGATGGAACTAATCCTTCTGTGCCCCGTGACATACACCCATCATGGGGAGGAAAGGGTTGAGGGGTCAATTATCTAGGGCATATAGATGGTACGGGCTCAGTAGCTGAGACCATGCCATCTGTGACCTACAGCTGGCCTCCCGCTGCAACAGCAAGGATCAGTGAGCAACCCCACCACTGCTGCATCAGCAAGGATCAGTGAGAACCGCCCCCGCCCCGCCCACTGCAACAGCAAGGATCAGTGAGAACCGCCCCCGCCCACTGCAACAGCAAGGATCAGTGAGAACCCCTACTGTAAACACCTTACATGCCACAATCAATTTTTTTTTTTTTAGAGCCTTTGAAAAGGGGAGGTGAAAATGCCAAAAGGGGTTAATATAGGGTTGTCCTTTGATTTATAAAGGAACCTGTGCAAAGTTTGCTTCGTTATCAGTGGTGGGAGGAGTCCAATCCCCCATACATACATACATACATACATACATACATACATACATACATACATACTCACTCACTCACTCACTCACTCACTCACTCACTCACTCACAAGACCTGTGGGTGTAAGATTCCACTTGTGAGAACATCATTTCACTGGTCGGGTGATAGAACCCAACATTAATACACGGTAAGTAATTGCATCGCATGTAGTTCAACATTCATCCCCAGAGCTGCATTCACAATTCTACTTCTACTCTGAGAAGTATCAGGCTAGAGTATAGGTATCATATGGGGAGTCCATGTGGCTGTAGTGGGATCCCTAGAGAGATGGAAGGCCACTTGTAGATCGAGGAAAACCTAGGATAGGTAAATGGATAGATGCACACATAAAAAAGTAGAATGCCTAGTGGGTCAGATGCCCTTGGTGCGGAGTGCCAGAGATGGTATTAACTGGCCTCTGTGCCCTGGCCATGGTATTGAGGGTGAGATCAGCATGCTTAATCTCTGCTGCATCAGAACTCTTTCCATGGCAGGTGGTTAGGCAAGTGCCAGTGTCAGGCAGCAGCTGAAAGAGGCCTAATATTTTTATCGTTGTTATAAAGATCCCACCATCTACTTTCACCACTTTTTAGGCTATGAGACCCAAGATGCTGCTCTGCTGGTTTACTAGGAGCACAGAGAATGACCCGCTGTGATGCATTGTGGGAGATATACATTGGGTATGGCAGACAGACAGTAGTTCAATTCACTTTCTCCTCCAAGAAACCAATGTACGAGTTCATGACTGTTGTGCCAGTACGCTTCAGCTGGTGGAATCCTGAGTGCAGCTTTGGATGTGACTGGAGGAGAGGCCCTCATAGAACTCAACATCAGTGGAAGGATAAAATGTTGATCCGTTCGAAATTGTCCCTTAACTGATGGAAACAACACAGACCTTCCAGGGGTTGCAGTTACCGGCACGGCTAGACGGCTACCTGTGAAATGCAGAATACCGGCTTGGGAAAGCTTCCATGGATTGCTAAAGGGTTAAAATGTTGTTCTTGCTGTATCTTCCCAGCACCCGTCTGATGCTCCTGGTCATCAGAAGTAGAAGAACGTGGCTGCTGACTACTAAAAACAGCGCTGCGCCTGCCTGTCGTTGGGTCTCATATTGCAGTTCATTTTCATTCCTTTTTAAGAGTGGAGCTGCAATACCACAGACAACCTGCTGAAAGAGGTGGCGCTGTTCTTCTAGAAAGCAGACTTGTTTTTTTCTAATCCTGTACAACTCATTTTAATTGTGAACTTGGGGTTTTCTTTGTCTCCTGCAGGTGGCGTATCCAGATCTTGCCCCCATTCTGCTGATCTCTGAGGCCTCAGTAGAGAATGTAAACGCCAAACTGGAAAAGAAAGTCTCCACTAGAAACTTTCGCCCCAATATTGTGGTTTCTGGATGTGACGCGTTTGCGGAGGTATAATTCATAGTAGTTTGTTCTTCATATTAACCGTCCACCAGTGTCCTCTACTATACGGGTAGGTCAGCGACTATCAGCCCTGTGATGTGGGGTCTCCAATGAACTGCTTACATTCAGCGTTTGCCTACAGCTGCCACTAGGGGCTGCAGAGGTTTACAACTCCCACTGCATTCAGATCCACATACACTGAGCTCCCTCTAGTGGTGGCTGCAGGCAAATGCTATGAATCTCTACAGGGAAGCAGCTCACAAACTCTGGCACTTCGTGGTTGGAGTGTATACGGGTGCTGCCACTAGATAACTGAGAAGTGGTCCGCTTTATGTGCTTCTCGTTCTCTGTAGGCATATACAGAAGCTTTTATTTTCTGGGGCAGTGAATCATTTTTAATCTTTGCCCCATTCTGAAAGAAAACTGAGCCTTGTGTTCAGCTAAACCCCATTATTGCTATCCAAGCTTAAGGCAGTACAGCAGGGTACTAGAGCCTCCATGCCCGTATCACATCTTGTATCCAAGCTAGAGGTGGTACAACAGGGTACTAGAACCTCCATGCCCGCCTGTATCACATCTAGTATCCAAGCTAGAGGTGGTACAACAGGGTACTAGAGCCTCCATGCCCGCCCGTATTCCATCTTGTATCCAGGCTAGAGGTGGTACAACAGGGTACTAGAGCCTCCATGCCCGCCCGTATTCCATCTTGTATCCAGGCTAGAGGTGGTACAACAGGGTACTAGAGCCTCCATGCCCACCTGTATCACATCTAGTATCCAAGCCAGAGGTGGTACAACAGGGTACTAGAACCTCCATGCCCACCTGTATCACATCTAGTATCCAAGCCAGAGGTGGTACAACAGGGTACTAGTGTCTCCCTACAAGGGGTCAGGTCTCCACAATTAATGATCCTACTGCTCTGATATTGTAATTTTGATACAAGTCAGTGATTACAATCACACGGAAAGTTTCATTCCATTCCGATAACTTTCAGGGGTGGGCTGTTACTGACAATGAGTGTGTATAGGTACAGGTAAGCATATATTTGGTGGGCGCTTTGCTTCACTCATTAGGAGAGCTTTAAACTAGAACAATATGGGAAGGGAAGTGAGAGGCAAAAATATACAGCTAATTAAGGCCGTCTGCAGACAGCCGGGTCGGATCCCGCTGCAAGAATTCTCGCAGCGGGATGCGGTCCCGTGCCCCTGCAGAGACCTGCGTCTCCTCTGCGCTGTATGCCGGCTGCCGGCCAGCCGGTGCATGCGCTGAGCGGAGCCGGCCCGACACTGACACTTCTGTGCGGGCCTCTGCGGGACCCTCACAGAAATGGAACATGCCGTGACTTGTCTTCTGCGTGTGCTTTCACGCGGACAAATCGCGGCTGTGTGCATAGGATTACATCTTGCAATGCAATCCTATGCAGGCACGGGTGAAAGTTCTGTGGGACATCCCGCTGCAGAATTTCCGCCCGTGTGCTGGGGGCCTAATACATTTGAGAACCCTGCTATTAGAAGTGAGAAGGAAGAACAAAGACAAAAAATCTTAAGGCAAGTACAGGAGCAAGAGACCCCGATCACAAACTAACATGTTCCTACACAAATGCACAGAGCATGGGAAACAAACAAGGAGAATTGGAGCTCAGAACACAGGAAGAGAAGTATGATGTCATTGGCATCACGGAAACATGGTGGGATGATACACATGATTGGATACAACTTATTTATAAGAAACAGACCTGATGCTGGGTGCTGGTCCCCCTTTTTTTTTTTTCTTTAGTGCAGTGTCCTGAGTGCTTCTGGGATTCACTCAGGATCCTTGCTGGAACCTCAGTCAGAGACCAACGGGTGTCACAGACCCTTAGTTTTGGCCTCATTGGGGGTCTTGTGCCAGGATCTCAGTGGGTGACTTGGTGCTTTACACGGATGTCTCCTTGCAAGCACTGGCATGCATTAGGGAACTGTTATCTATGTGACTGCCCACATATTGGATGCTATGCTTGCTCAGTAAGGGCAGGCAAACACAGGAACTGAAGTACAATGTGGTCACCAGGCTTACGAAACCATATATATTTATTACACCTATGACCTGAAAAGAAAAATTGGCTGTGCAGATATGGAAAAAGGAGCAGTAGAAAATATATGAATAACGCTAGAGTTTTGACCCTGGCTGTAACTAATAATCATGACACAAAACAACATATTTCACACTCTACCATTGGTACACAAGTATAACTATGCAAGTAAAGTCTCTGAAGGTGATGTGAGCTCATTATGGCACAATGCCACACAGGTTTTTTTTTTTGTTAGCAAAGAGTCTGACCAAAGGACCTGTACAAATAAGATGAGCAGTCTTGGCTTGTGTCTGTGAAAGCTACTAGAACTGTGGGTCATCCAACTGAATAACACAGTATGTCCCTGACTAGCAGGCCTGCTTGCTATCTTACACCAGTTCTTTGTATCCTGACCATTATCAGTACATGTGAGCAGGTCTTGCAGGTCCTTACTAAATGCTATTAATACCATGTCTGTGTCCTCTTACCTTCTCTCTGGTATTTATCTAGTGCAAATTAAGTTTACAATGTTTGCCTCCCATGTGATCGTGTGTATTTATTAAAAACCTCTTTAGATTTGTTCCATTTTGCCTGAGGAAGGATCCAGAGATGTCCAAAAGCTCGCTATAACATGTGTTTTTGTTAGCCATTAAAAGGTCTCATATCTACAACATTACTTGGCTTCTCTTACTGAGAACAATCACATTTTGTTCTACTGGCGACACCGGACCAACCCCCCCCTTTTTTTTTTTTTCTGTGTTTATCCAGGATACATGGAATGAAATCCAGATTGGTAGCCAGGTAACTCTGAAGCGCGTCATGCCTTGTCCCAGGTCAGTACCTCTAATATAGAAAAGAGTCCATGCTGGTATGACTGACCTCACTGACTCCTGGTGTCTTTTGGTGGACAGATGTATCCTGACCACTGTGGATCCTGATACTGGAATTATTAATATGAAGGAGCCACTGGAAACACTGCGCAGGTTGGTGATCTGCTCTAATAGGGAATGCAATGACAATACTGCGCAATTTAGTTTCATACAATGGTAGAATTGGAAGGGACCTCCAGGGTCATCGGGTCCAACCCCCTGCTCAGTGCAGGATACATTAAATGATCCCAGACAGATATTTGTCCAGCCTTTGTTTGAACACTTCCATTGAAGGAGAACTCCCCACCTCCCGTGGTAACCTGTTCCACTCATTGATCACCCTCGCTGTCTAATATCTAATCCGTGTCTCCTCCCTTTCAGTCTCATCCCATTGCTTCTAGTCTTTCCTTGTGCAGATGAGAATAGGGCTGATCCCTCTGCACTGTGACAGCCCTTCAGATATTTGTAGACCGCTATTAAAGGGGTTGTCCCGCGGCAGCAAGTGGGTCTATACACTTCTGTATGGCCATATTAATGCACTTTGTAATGTACATTGTGCATTAATTATGAGCCATACAGAAGTTATAAAAAGTTTTTTACTTACCTGCTCCGTTGCTAGCGTCCTCGTTCCCATGGAGCCGACTAATTTTCGCCCTCCGATGGCCAAATTAGCCGCGCTTGCGCAGTCCGGGTCTTCTGCAGTCTTCTATGGAGCCGCTCGTGCCAGAGAGCGGCTCCGTGTAGCTCCGCCCCGTCACGTGCCGATTCCAGCCAATCAGGAGGCTGGAATCGGCAATGGACCGCACAGAAGAGCTGCGGTCCACGGAGACAGAGGATCCCGGGGGCCATCTTCAGCGGTAAGTATTGAAGTCACCGGAGCGCGGGGATTAAGGTAAGCGCTCCGGTAAACTTTCTTTACTTCCCTGCATCGGGGTTGTCTCGCGCCGAACGGGGGGGGGTTGAAAAAAAAAAAAACCCGTTTCGGCGCGGGACAACCCCTTTAAGTCTCCGCTCAGCCTTCTCTGTAAGCTAAATGTTCCCAGATCCTTTAACTATAGATCATAGGACATGATTTGCAGACCACTCGCCATACTGGTAACTCTTCTCTAAACTTGCTCCAGTTTGTCTGTCTTTTTTAAAGTGGGGTGCCCAGAACTGGACACAGTATCACAGATTAGGTCTGACTAAGGTAGAGTAGAGGGGATAATGACCTCACGTGATCTAGACTCTACGCTTCTCTTAATACATCCCAGAATTGTGTTTCCCTTTTTGGCTGCTGCATCACACTGTTGATTCATGTTCAGTCTATGATCTATTAGTATACCCAAGTCTTTTACACATGTGCTGCTGCTTAGCCCAATTCCTCCCATTCTGTAGGTGATTTATTTTACTTGCCCAGATGTAGGTACATTTCTCCTTGTTAAATACCACCCAGTGTTCAAACTTGTCCAGATCTTTTTGAATTTGCTTTTTCTTCTCTAGTCTTAGTTATCCCTTCTAGCCTTGTGTCTTCAGCAAATTTGATCATTAAACCCTCATTGTTATCTATATCATTTATAAAACTATTGACCAACACTGGGCCCAGGACAGAGCCTTGTGGTCCCCACTTGATACATTCTTTTACTTGGATGTGCAGCCATTTATGACCACTCTTTGAGTCCGATCACTCAGCCAGTTCTGAATCCACCTAACAGTTGCCTTGTCAATCCCAGATTTGGTCACTTTTTTTTTCCCATTAAGGATGATGTGAGATACTTTGTCAAATGCAGGTAATGCACACCTCTGCAAATAATGCATCCACAGTAGAGGGAAAACTCCTACCGTTTCATGTATACAGTTCCTATGAAGGCCCATATGTCTCCATGGTTAAAATCTACGAACTCCTTGTCTGATCCTGATCACATAAATTCTTAACGATGGCACATTAGTAGTAAGTACAAGATGGGTGGAAGGGTGTTGGACTGCAGGATCGGACTACACCAGATTTGTTTTGTAGTCTGTCGCCATGGAGCCACAGATCTGCATGTACGCTGCGGACACAAAACCATAGAAGCCTTTTTAATCAAAGTGCTTCACTTTTTTTGTTGCACTGTATGTAATATATTGAAAAAGGTCCATTTGTCAGCGTTTACAGTGGAAAGTCTCTGCTACATCTGGAAGTACCCTTGGGGATTAAAGTGACCCTCTGGTCCTGAAGGGGAGTGTTAGATTACCTGCTGTTGGGCTTCTGCACCAATGTCCCATGGATCTGCCTCTTCCAGGGCCCCATTTTCATTCATTCAGATGGCTGCCACAATTCTCTAACTGCCTAATCCGTACTAAGTATCGATAATGAGGGCACTTTGTGCTGTTTTCTGATTGGCCAGCACAGATCACATGAGCAGTGCTGGCCAATTGGAGAGGATGTAGTGCATCAAAAGTGTACCTCTAACATACTACTGATACAGTGTTAAATGGATGCTCAGAAGATTGCGGCGGGCATCTTAAAGTGAGAAATGGGGCCTAGATTTCCCCTGATCGTCAGTGAAGACCAACCGCAGGTAATATTTCCCCTCAGGTCCACAACAGAATTTGATTCAGGACCGTAGGGTCTATTTAAGCTTTAATTGCATAAAACCTCTTTAATGACCACCTAAAATGAAGAAAAGCTATCATGTGACGGACATGTCTCATTTTTTTCTTACAGTTATCGCCTCTGTGAGTCCATGGACCATGAAATATTCAAATCCTCTCCATTGTTTGGCCAGTTTTTAAAGCCGCTGAAGTGGGGTACAGTAAGAGTTGGGGATCCGGTGTACCAGATAACGTACTGAATGTTCTGCCACCGTGCAGGAGACTAAGCATGGCATTAAAAGTTGTATGTTCAACCAATCCGTAGCTGTCTTTATTCTGTCTGACTACCCTAAAGGGAGCGAACCTCTCCCTCTGATATTAAAGAGATTGAGCATTACCTGGTGTCCTGGGGGTTAATAAAATGGCCTCCGTGTATCATCCTAAACACAACCGTTGGAAGCCACTTGTTTTGTGCAAGAAGGGTTAATTCGCTGCAGTTATATTTACCCTCACCCCCCCCCCCCCCCCAAAAAAAAAAATTTAAAAAAGTGTCTGACCTTTCCTTTTGCTTCCCCTGACCATTTTAGATGCTGAATATTGTTGGCTTCCTTTGTAAATAGAGGGACCGTCTTTTACGTACAGACAGTGCCGTAGCTATAGGAATCACAATTGTGACCAAGCCCCTAAAGCAGGGGTGCCCACAGACTTTTCCCCTCTTAGCATTGTTGTAAGGAGTTAGGCCAGGTTTGGGTTTGTGCTGTAATGAGTTCTGTTGTTATGTAATCTAGATGGTAGAAGGGTGACCCTTACTGGTCGTCATACATTACTGCAGTTTGTGTATTTTCTCTATGCAGTATTGTATGTGACTTCCCATTGGCTGCAAAGATCAGGTGGGAGATCTGGATGACTTGATATCATAGAGAGCTGAAAGCTGAGCTGCCACAGGAGCGAGGAGTCGGCTTGGAGCCATGGAGGATGTGAATCTGTGCCTGTTGGAAGGACAGTGGCACAAGACCGGAGGCAGCCCGTGTTTAAGAAGTGCAGCTCCAGAACTGATGTCGCAGAGAGGACAAAGCTGCCAGAACTACAGCTAAAGAGACTGCTACGAAGAATTCACATTGTCCTACAGCTCTGCAAACTGGGGTACCCCAACAGACGTCCAAAGACACATCACCTACATTATGGTACTGAAGACGCTGGCGATATGTAAGTGAGGTAGGTCCTCATAAAATGGCCTGATGCGTGCATACGGGTAGTGAATTAAAGGCAGGCCTGCCAGTTAAACGTGAGCTCAAGCCGACACCAGAGGACGCACATTCATCGCCGGCTGTGGACAAGTTATTGGACAACACTTGCGTTACTTTTGGACACTGTGCGGGCGACCGCCATTGCTGGGGTGAAGGTTCTATGGTACTACCACGTGTTCTACAGTTGAAGTATGTTGCTGATCTCTAACAGATTGTTACCATCCCCCTACTAACGGTAGAGTTAAGCATACTCTGAGTTGGTCAGTTAGACTGTCTAACATTTCTGAATAACTGCTTATTAATTATCTACAACCCAATTCCAACAAAAGTTGGGAAGCTGTCTAAAATGTAAAAAGAAAGCAATGACTTGGAGATCTCATCTAACCAGATTTCATCCACAATAGAACATATCAGAGGGGGGAGGGGAGAAATTTTTCTTTTTTTTTTTTTTTTTTAAAGCCGCATTTAGAAATCAATGGCAGTGACAAATCTCATAAGTTTGGGCAGGGCCGTGTCTGGATGCTACACAATGGTAATCTTCATGAAGTGAGACCGATTACTGGAGTTTTGGGAGAGGAATGTTGTCCCGTTCTTATCTCATGTAGGATTCTAGCTGCTCTCAGTGTTGGTAACCCTCTATAGACATTAGATCACAGAAATACAATCATGTACTCTTATTACTGATAGTCATACACTAGTATGATGGGCACTGGACCTTAGACGGCAGCACTCGACTTCACTTACAGTAGTAGCAGTCTCCCCCAGCACTGACAGTAAGGCTGAGCTACAGAGCTAGCACTTGTTCACTTCAGACACTATGCTAACGTCACTTGATTTACAGCAGTGTAGTACATTAGTTAGCACGATGCACCAGTCATGTTAACAATTGCAACTTCTGTACATAACAGTCAAATGACCAAATTTGTGAAGTGTGTATCAGCACGAGTAGGTAATGCAAAAATCAGAACTTGCCAATAGCAACAGGCTGGTGTGAGAAATCAGATGATTTTCAAATGATGAGAAATAATGGAGCAGAAGGATGAGGGTAGACAAATAAAGGAGTAGATGGTGGAAACAAAAATAACCTAACAATACCTAACCCTAATGCTAGTGTTCCCTAACAGATGCCACTGTCCTTGACTATACCTAAGCTATCCCTAGTTGAAACCCTGTCTGAAACACTGACCCTGACAAACAATGGGAGGGCATTAAGAGCTAAAGATAAGAAAACCAAACTGAGCAGAGCTGAACGAAGTCAAGACAGAAGTGGAAATAGTCAAACAAAGCTACAAGAGTAAGACACAGGAACTGATCTGGAATAATCACAGGAGCGAACTATACAGACAAGAAACCAAGTTAGACTGGAAACGCAACACTGAGAGCTTGCAAAGAGCCATAAAACTAGACGCTGAAGCAAACAAGCATAGCTTACATAATAACCAACAACTCACCGCAGAAGCCAGGAATATTTAAAGGGAACCTTTAAACACTTTTTGACATGTAAATTTGCCAGCACCGTTAAAACACTGAAGAATTGTGCATATCAACCGGTACTTTGCTGTGCACCATGTCGTAAGCATATCTTCAAAATGAAGAGATTTATTTCTCCAGGCTAAATACAAATTGCATGCGATCAGTGTGGTGGGGGGTTTGGACCAATCATCATGGGCTATCTGGACTGCCTCTAGAGTCCTGAGTAACTCTCCCAACACGGCTCCTCTCTCTGCAAGCGACATGGAGACGTTCTCCATTTCATCACAGCCGCAGTCCAAGTCTTGTATGTGCAGTAATTTGTCTGTTGTGGGCAGATTCATCCTTTCCAATTACACATGCGCTGTTCTTGGAAGCTGTGATGGTGGGGAGAACATCTCCTCGTCACTGGCAGAGAGGGACAATGTTGGGTAAGTTACTCAGAGCTCCAGAGACAGCCCGCCATGCCCACCGAACCGATCGCCTGTAATTTGCATGCTGCGCTAGGACCTTAAGCTCTTCATTTGGAAGGTATGCTTGACACATGTTGGACAGCAAAGTAACTGTTGAAATGCTCAACTCTTCAGTGTTTTAACAGCGTTGGCACCAGTTTTTGTTACACATAAATTTGCCAAGTTCCCTTTAAGGAGAGTTCAGCCAATAAGAACTCTCCGATCGAGGCAGGGCTGCTGCAGTTTAGTCAGCTGACCCGCTCTAATGTATAGCCACTGCGCCAACAACAAACCTAGAAGACGAAATTAACCAGCAGACTCATTCCTGCTAATTGTAACCGTAACAATCAGCACCACCATTTATTTTTAAACAAAAAAAAAAAAGTAAAATGAGATATTTTTGTTTGCAATAAAATGTTTTTGGATGTCGCCGGCAGAAACGATTAAGTGGTGTTTACACAATGATGTGTGGTGGAAGCTCAGGCATAAGTTTATTACCCGGCTTAGTCCTGGAATGTGTTCTCCACTAATCCGGCTGTAATTTGTATTTTTTTTCTCTACAATTTTCCATGATAATTTAAATAATAATAAAACATGCGCCGGCGAAATAAAAGGCGGCGCAGTAATATTGTGACGGCAATTAGTGAATGTTTTGTTCTTTGATAAACAATGGCAGAGAGAATTCTTCAATAGGTTCTGCTTTTATGGTCGGGGACTGTGAACAGAGCAGCCATCAGCGGGAGGTTTCTGTTGGGCCCAGTACCATGTTTTATAGACTTGTGTACAGTAACATGAGAGGTAACATTCATCACCGGCCGCTCATGCCGAGGAGCAAACATCTCCAGTATTAAACACCAGCCTCTTTGTTTTATTTTGAGGGGGAGCTTTATATCAAAAGTAATTGTAGAGAGTAGGAGACCTTGTATCGGGGTCTCGAGGTGCGGGTTTTATTAACAATTTATAGATACATTTTTTTGCTTTTATGCCATTATCCACATAGAAAAAAATGACATATTGCGGTTGTCACACTGACCACTGCAGCAGATGCAATAGGCTGACACTTCCTGTTCTCTACAGCTCACTTGTCAACTTTGTTGTATAGACTGGGGCAAATGAGCAGAGTCATCTCATGATTCTTGCAGTTAACAATATTGTATTGCTGGATGCCTGTATAAGGTAGGACAGTAATACGATGCATTATATGTTCATATTGGGCTCTGTATGCAGCTCTTATATCAAACCCTGGTCTCTTAGGGAATGGGCTGTTCTCCTTCACTTACTGGAGACTGTAATAAGCCCATGGCCGAGCACTTTTGAGGCTTTGAATTTCCACATCCGGATGAACACATGAAAACTTTTGACATATTCCTATGACAAGGTAAACATTTTTTAAAAGTACATTTACACTTGAAAAAGCACATTATTTCTCTTCTACAGACTTGCAGCTCATGAATGACACTAACATTAACTCCTTCCTGGCCCAGTATGTAAGTGTACAATGTTGATTTTGGCATGTAAAGGGTTCACAGAGGGAGGGTGCTCCCTCTGTGATGTCATCAGCCCTCCGCCATACCAACCATACACCAGACATTGGTGTCCGGTCTGCATTGGTCTGTGATCGTTATGATCAGCGATAATGTATTGAAGTACAGAAGTACTGCAATGTATTATCATAGGAACACAAGTTCCCTATAAGGACATTAAAAAAATTTAAACACCTAAACTTTTTTTATGCACTCTCTCCTCTTTAAAAAATAATTAAAATCCCATATATTTGGTAGTTTTGTATGCATAACAACCCGCACAATAAAATGAATATCTTTTTTATAGCGTTAGCTATGCAGGATAAAAAGTGAGCCTAACTATCTTTTTGGTCATTTTGCCTCAAAAAATGTAATACAAGTAATCAAAAAAGCCATACACAAAATATATCTTTCACTGCTGCTATCATCCACTAGATGGTGCCAGACATCTGGATCCTCCAAGGATAAACACCTCAAGTAGTTACTCAGAGCAAAGTTTATTTAACTTAAAACAAAGTGCTAATGTGTTTTTATTTCACCTCCGCAGTCACATTTTGTCATTCATTACAACACAAATATTTATTTCAACTTCAGGAGTTAACAGAGCCTTGAGGGCGTTTGGAAACTAGAGAAATTGTAATCTACCAGAGTAAGTAGATTATGTAGGAATGACAAATGGTAGAAGTGATGGAAATGCTAAATTATACGGCTTCCTTACCTGAATAATCCAAGAATAAAGTAATATGGAACAAATGCTATATATCAAATTACATGGCAAACAATGGCAGACATAAATATTAATCATGTCCCATTGCTGACATTATAAAAAGCTATAATACTGCCCCCTATGTACAAGAATATAACTACTATAATACTGACCCCTATGTACAAGAATATAACTACTATAATACTGCCCCCGATGTACAAGAATATAACTACTATAATACTGTCCCCTATGTGCAAGAATATAACTACTATAATACTGCTCCTCATGTACAAGAATATAACTACTATAATACTGCCCCCTATGCACAAGAATATAACTACTATAATACTGCTCCCTATGTACAAGAATATAACTACTGTAATACTGCCCCCTATGTAAAAGAATATAACTACTATAATACTGCCCCCTATGTACAAGAATATAACTACTATAATACTGTCTCCTATGTACAAGAATATAACTACTATAATACTGTCCCCTATGTACAAGAATATAACTACTATATTACTGCCTCCTATGTACAAGAATATAACTACTATAATACTGCTCCCTATGTACAAGAATATAACTAGTATAATACTGCCCTCTATGTACAAGAATATAACTGCTATAATACTGCCTCCTATGTACAAGAATATAACTACTATAATACTGCCCTCTATGTACAAGAATATAACTACTATAATACTGCTCCTATGTACAAGAATATAACTACTATAATACTGCCCCCTATGTACAAGAATATAACTACTATAATACTGTCCCCGATGTACAAGAATATAACTACTATAATACTGCCCCCGATGTACAAGAATATAACTACTATAATACTGTCCCCTATGTACAAGAATATAACTACTATAATACTGTCCCCTATGTACAAGAATATAACTAGTATAATACTGCCCTCTATGTACAAGAATATAACTGCTATAATACTGCCTCCTATGTACAAGAATATAACTACTATAATACTGCCCTCTATGTACAAGAATATAACTACTATAATACTGCCCCTATGTACAAGAATATAACTACTATAATACTGCTCCTATGTACAAGAATATAACTACTATAATACGGCCCCCTATGTACAAGAATATAACTAGTATAATACTGCCCTCTATGTACAAGAATATAACTGCTATAATACTGCCTCCTATGTACAAGAATATAACTACTATAATGCTGCCTCCTATGTACAAGAATATAACTACTATAATACTGCCCCCTATGTACAAGAATATAACTACTATAATACTGCCTCCTGTGTACAAGAATATAACTACTATAATACTGCCCCCTATGTACAAGAATATAACTACTATAATACTGCCTCCTGTGTACAAGAATATAACTACTATAATACTGCTCCCTATGTACAAGAATATAACTACTATAATACTGCCCCCTATATACAAGAATATAACTACTATAATACTGCCCCCGATGTACAAGAATATAACTACTATAATACTGCCCCTATGTACAAGAATATAACTACTATAATACTGCCCCTTATGTACATAAATATAACTAATATAATACTGCCCCCTATGTACAAGAATATAACTACTATAATACTGCCCCTATGTACAAGAATATAACTACTATAACACTGCCCCTATGTACAAGAATATAACTACTATAATACTGCCCCCTATGTACAAGAATATAACTACTATAATACTGCCCCCATGTACAAGAATATAACTACTATAATACTGCCCCCATGTACAAGAATATAACTACTATAATATTGCCCCCTATGTACAAGAATATAACTACTATAATACTGTCCCCGATGTACAAGAATATAACTACTATAATACTGTCCCCGATGTACAAGAATATAACTACTATAATACTGTCCCCTATGTACAAGAATATAACTACTATAATACTGCCCCCTATGTACAAGAATATAACTACTATAATACTGCCCCCGATGTACAAGAATATAACTACTATAATACTGTCCCCTATGTACAAGAATATAACTACTATAATACTGTCCCCTATGTACAAGAATATAACTAGTATAATACTGCCCTCTATGTACAAGAATATAACTGCTATAATACTGCCTCCTATGTACAAGAATATAACTACTATAATACTGCTGCTATGTACAAGAATATAACTACTATAATACTGCCCCCTATATACAAGAATATAACTACTATAATACTGCCCCCGATGTACAAGAATATAACTACTATAATACTGCCCCTATGTACAAGAATATAACTACTATAATACTGCCCCTATGTACAAGAATATAACTACTATAATACTGCTTCCTAAGTGCAAGAATATAACGACTATAATACTGCCCCCTATGTACAAGAATATAACGACTATAATACTGCCCCCTATGTACAAGAATATAACTACTATAATACTGCCCCCTATGTACAAGAATATAACTACTATAATGCTGCCTCCTATGTACAAGAATATAACTACTATAATACTGCCCCCTATGTACAAGAATATAACTACTATAATACTGCCTCCTGTGTACAAGAATATAACTACTATAATACTGCCCCCTATGTACAAGAATATAACTACTATAATACTGCCTCCTGTGTACAAGAATATAACTACTATAATACTGCTCCCTATGTACAAGAATATAACTACTATAATACTGCCCCCTATGTACAAGAATATAACTACTATAATACTGCCTCCTGTGTACAAGAATATAACTACTATAATACTGCTCCCTATGTACAAGATTATAACTACTATAATACTGCCCCCCTTTGTACAAGAATATAACTACTATAATACTGCCCCCCTATGTACAAGAATATAACTACTATAATACTGCCCCCCTATATACAAGAATATAACTACTTTAATGCTGCCTCCTATGTACAACAATATAACTATTATAATACTGCCCCTTATGGACAAGAATATAACTCCTATAATATTGCCCCCTATCTACAACAACATATCTACTACAATACTGCCCTTATGTACAAAAATATAATTATTACAATACTGCCCCTTGTGTGCAAGAATAAAATTACAATAATACTGCCCCTTTGGCCAAGAATATAACTACTATAATACTGACCCCTATGTACAAGAATACAACTACTATAATACTGCTCCTATGTACAAGAATCTAACTACTATAATACAGCCCCCTATGTACAAAAATATATTCTTGTACATAGGAGCAGTATTATAGTAGTTATATTCTTGTACATAGGGGGCAGTGTTATAGTAGTTATATTCTTGGACATAGGGGGCAGTATTATAGTAGTTATATTCTTGTACTTAGAGGGCAGTATTATAGTTGTTATATTCTTGTACATAGGAGACAGTATTATAGTAGTTATATTCTTGTACTTAGGGAGCAGTATTATAGTAGTTATATTCTTGTACATTGGGGTCAGTATTATAGTAGTTATATTCTTGTACATAGGGGGCAGTATTATAGTAGTTATATTCTTGTGCATTGGAGGCAGTATTATAGTAGTTATATTCTTGTACATAAGGGGCAGTATTATAGTAGTTATATTCTTGTACATGGGGGCAGTATTATAGTAGTTATATTCTTGTACATGGGGGCAGTATTATAGTAGTTATATACTTGTACATAGGGGGCAGTATTATAGTAGTTATATTCTTGTACATAGGGGCAGTATTATAGTAGTTATATTCTTGTACATAGGGGGCTGTATTATAGTAGTTATATTCTTGTACATAGGGGGCAGTATTATATTAGTTATATTTATGTACATAGGGGACAGTATTATAGTAGTTATATTCTTGTACATAGGGGGCAGTATTATAGTAGTTATATTCTTGTACATAGGGGGCGGTATTATAGTAGTTATATTCTTGTACATAGGGGGCTGTATTATAGTAGTTATATTCTTGTACATAGGAGGCTGTATTATAGTAGTTATATTCTTGTACATAGGAGGCTGTATTAGAGTAGTTATATTCTTGTACATAGGAGGCTGTATTAGAGTAGTTATATTCTTGTACATAGTGGCTGTATTATAGTAGTTATATTCTTGTACATAGGAGGCTGTATTATAGTAGTTATATTCTTGTACATAGGGGACAGTATTATAGTAGTTATATTCTTGTACATAGGGGGCAGTATTAGAGTAGTTATATTCTTGTACATAGTGGCTGTATTATAGTAGTTATATTCTTGTACATAGGAGGCTGTATTATAGTAGTTATATTCTTGTACATAGGAGGCTGTATTATAGTAGTTATATTCTTGTACATAGGAGGCAGTATTATAGTAGTTATATTCTTGTACATAGGAGGCAGTATTAGAGTAGTTATATTCTTGTATATAGGGGGCAGTATTAGAGTAGTTATATTCTTGTACATAGTGGCTGTATTATAGTAGTTATATTCTTGTACATAGGAGGCTGTATTATAGTAGTTATATTCTTGTACATAGGAGGCAGTATTATAGTAGTTATATTCTTGTACATAGGAGGCAGTATTATAGTAGTTATATTCTTGTACATAGGGGGCAGTATTATAGTAGTTATATTCTTGTACATAGAGGGCAGTATTATAGTAGTTATATTCTTGTACATAGGGGCAGTATTATAGTAGTTATATTCTTGTACATAGAGGCAGTATTATTGTAGTTATATTCTTGTACATAGGGGGCAGTATTATAGTAGTTATATTCTTGTACATAGGAGGCAGTATTATAGTAGTAATATTCTGGTACATAGGGGGCAGTATTATAGTAGTTATATTCTTGTACATAGGAGGCAGTATTATAGTAGTTATATTCTTGTACATAGGGGGCAGTATAATAGTAGTTATATTCTTGTACATAGGAGCAGTATTATAGTAGTTATATTCTTGTACATAGGAGGCAGTATTATAGTAGTTATATTCTTGTACATAGGGGGCAGTATTATAGTAGTTATATTCTTGTACATAGGAGGCAGTATTATAGTAGTTATATTCTTGTACATAGGGGGCAGTATTATAGTAGTTATATTCTTGTACATAGGGGGCAGTATTACAGTAGTTATATTCTTGTACATAGGGGGCAGTATTACAGTAGTTATATTCTTGTACATAGGAGCAGTATTATAGTAGTTATATTCTTGTACATAGGGGGCAGTATTATAGTAGTTATATTCTTGTACATAGGGGGGCTGTATTATAGTAGTTATATTCTTGTACATACGTGACAGAATTAAACTACTACTAATACTATGTACAATAATTTTAGTAGTTATAGTCTTGTCCATACCACACTTATCATGTGGCCTGGTACATTGTATATGCTTTTTTGTGCAAGGATAATACTAAGCAGTCAGCTCCTTAATATAAGGACGTCGTGTGAGTTGCGGTTCATCAGTACCTTCACCTGTGCGGTGGCTCTTCCATATAGCAGTTTGGCTGTGTGCAGGTTTAGGGATGTGGTGTTTTAGCTGCCCTCCTGCATCAGTATATCAGTAAGTATATTGCTGCTTTCTGTGATGTATTATTTTCTCTATGTATTGTTGGACAGGGTAGAGACCTTCACTTAAAGGGGCCTGTCCCATAAATATATTTTCTATCAGAGTGACATTTCAAGTCTACCTTCTCGTATATACTTGTTGAGGCTGAGCATGCATGATGCAGGTCCCAGGATAGAATGCAGCAGAGAGTTACAGAAATATATAACTCTTATTGGTTTAGGAATATTACTCTTGTCGACCCTGGAAATAATGTTTTCTCACCTCATATGGAATAATAGCAAGATTGTAGCACACCGTATCAATACCACAAATCAAACAACACAATGTAACAAATCTCGATTTACTTCACCCAGTTTGTTGCTGAAGAAGTAACCCTCCGTGCCTTGTGGTTACTGTAGCTGGTACGCATAAGCTCTATTCACACTGTCCATGAATGTTTTGGCGCGACTTCAGATAGTGCCCCAATGATAGTTTATTCCTAACTGGTCGAGTCTCAATTAGATCTGTACTGTACAAATCAATAGTATTCAATACCTCGCTATACTCACAGCAGGTCTGCTGGCTAACCAAGAAGGTCTTACTGGTGCGTGCACCAATTGGCTTTGAATGAGGCTGGCCTTACTTACGTACGTTACTCACGAGTACCAGCTTTGACCAATTGGGGCTACTGCAAAGTCTGGAGTCTTCCTCAACTACAATTCTTAAAAAAACTAAAGCGTTGTCCAGACGCCTCGTGTATCTGTGGACTTAGCGCTGGCTCCCTCTCTCCGGCAGATTGTCACACCCTGGTTGTCAACTCCTTTACAGATAATGATCCCTCTGCAACCATTCTTCCACAGCTCCAAGCAGTCTCTTGGCCTACGTTGGAGGTCCTCAGCGTCCTTCAGAGCAGCGCCTCCACTCAGCAGTCTCTGCACTCTCTCTTGCGGGCTATCGGCCCTGAGACTCACAGCAGCACCACCGCACTCTGCCACAGTCCCTTTTATATAATTGTTAAATCATCTCTCTTGAATGTTCCCACAGAGCATGCTCAGTTCCATACTACTGAAATTTGGCACATGCTCTAAATTTGGCACAATTTTTGACGTAATTGACAGTCTACCACCAAGACAGCCATTTAGCACTTTATCAAAATGAGAGTATCATATTCGCCATCCTTTCAGATTTCGGAATTTACCCTTCTATGATCAGTCCATTAATATGAGTGCTAATTAGCCCATGCCAGGTTTATTTGGGCTAATTAAGGCCATAGACTTCTTGAAGCAACATCAAGGATGACTTAATCAGCCATTAGGCTAACTATTTAAGCACAAGCACTGCTGCTTCTTCTTCCGAGACACCCAGACAGCTGGAAACTTATTCTTTTAAAGGAGTCCTGGTTAATATCACAGCGAGAAGCTTCCAGTAAACAAATGAATAATTGATGGCTCAGTGCTCACAATGCTACTGCCTCTCTGCCCCGCCATGACTCACTTGTGAACCGGGACTGTCCTCCGAATGCCATAACATCGCAAAAATGATGGTTCTATCTTGAGAATTCTTCTATGTAGATACTTGCCAAGATTGAAGCTGTAATGGTTTGTTATTACGACCTTTGTTATTACATTAGACTCTAGCGCTTGAAATATGTACATACTTCAAGACAGTGTTTTAGTCTTTTCTTTGACCTAACATCATAGTTTAGGCTAAAAAAAACCAAAAAAAACAAAAGCCGAACATTTAGTGTCACAAGAACGAGGCGTAATCTTTGTCTGCTGGCCATAAATACAAATGTATTTTTAAAAGAGGTCTTGTTAATGCAGCCAAGATGGATGAGAGGCCATATATCAAATCAATGGAGAATGAACATTGGCCGCTACTCAGAAAGTAAAAAAAAATTCTTTTTTCAAGCCTCAACATCACAGTTGTGTTAGGACGAGTCATAAAACGAGAGAGAAAAGTTACAATAAGCAAAAAAGACCCTAAGAAAAAAGAGTCGTTAAACTCTCAGTGCAGAGATAACTTTTCTGTATGGACTTGGGTTTATTCCTATTACTTGTTGACCAAGGCAAAATTTGAAATGCCTGGGCTTCGAATGCAAAAGCTATACCTAGGTCCACAACCCATGATTTATGCTGCCATATACATTCATTGGGCCCTTTACTATATCCCCAGGCCTTTATTAAAGCTCCTGACCCTTTACTATAGCCCCAGGCCCTTTATTATAGCCCTGGCTCTCTATTAGAGCCTCTGGCCCTCTCACAATTGGCACTTCCCTGTATGGAAATTCCCCCCGTGACCCCGGAGTGCGGCATAAAATCACATGACTATTTTTCCGTGGATCAGTTTTAGTGTGAATCCACATTAGATTGGAAAATCCAGTGATTGGAGCGACTTCCAACGAGCTCTGGTCATCGGTGCTAGACTATCCCGGGTCTCACAGCCAACTGCGGGGGGTTTTCTCATGTAATGGTGCGTAGAGTATACCAAGAATGGCGCCCTTGTGGAAAACATCCAGTGAAAGGGGATCCTGAAGACGGAAACAACTCATCACTGAAAGGGGTTGGAGGAGGATGTCAGGAATCGTTCTGACCAACAGGCTGCACAGTCAGCTGAATACAACACTGGGGCTCCAACTAACGTGTCCGAACGCACAACTCGACGTTACTCCACACGGATGGTATTACAGCAGATGGACAGTTCCAGCGCCATTGTGTCTAAGAGAAACAGAAAGACGAGACTCCGGCGGGCAAAAGAGCGCAAAACTTGTATCACTGAGCAGCGGGAAAACATCTCCTGGTCAGATGGGTCCAGATTTCTGTTTCCCTGTGCTGATGGGAGGTCAGAATTTGGTGCAAGCAGCATGAATAGATGACCCCTTCCTTTCAGGCTGGTAGAGGTGGAGTAATGGTGCAGGGAAGTTTTTCTTGGCACTTGCTGGGTCCCCTGATACCTGTGGGTGGACACTATGAGGAATCGCTGTGTTTCTGAAGGCCAATGAAGGTCCAATGTGCTATTAGATGGAGGGTTCTATTAAAGTTGCTATTCAATGTCTGGTAATGTAGTATCAGAGCTGTCGCTTCAAGCTTCTGGCCCCTAATACAAAATCTGTATCAGGATGCCCATCTACCATGTGCCATACTGGTGGTGTTAAGGTTGTGCCTCTGGGTTCTGTGGTTCTACAGGCTTTCTTGTGCACACCTTCACAAGTAGGGGTTAATGGAACCTGGCTGGGGGTGGTATTGTCCACCAGCCAATCCCCCTTGTCTGCTGCAGATAAATACCAGAAAATTCTGGTGAGAGATTGCTGGTCATTTTAGTTCTTCACTGGTAATCCCACTCAGAGCTGGTGTTTGTATGCTTGCCTGTAGAGTCCCTCTCTCCTCCCCTGAAGACGGTCTGGGCACAGATGCAGGGGCCCGCAGGTTTCTCCCTATCCCTGGGCAGGTGCGGCCCCAGACGTCTGATGTCTTATGTGTGCGTCAGATGGGTGATGCCTGACACTGCTCCCTATGTCCGCACAGTGGCTGACTCTCTATTCATCTGGTGTGAGGACACTTGGACTGGCTCTGGTTACCATCTGTATGCATGTGAGCTCTAGGTGGGGTTCGTGTTATATGTTGTATGCACAACCATGTATGTTGGCGTGAACAGTAATGTGTGGTATGTCTGTGGAGGTGGCCAAACTTGTGGTTTATGTGCAGTCCTGTTCTGTGTTCAGTGTGTGTGTGAACAGTGTTGTGTCCTACGTGTTTAGTGCATCTCTCCAAGTTCCTAATCAGGGATAGCTAGGTTCTAGAAGAAGACAGTGGGGCCGACCTTATCAGGACGACTTCCCTGCTTTTAGGCAGGGGTTCCACACTTTCCCTGATTAGTAAGGGACAGGGGTCCTTCCATCGTTACCTGGAGAGGTGCAATTGGTCTTTGCGACACCTGATGAGAGTTGTTGCGGTTTTACGGGGGTGTGGCGTTTTAGTGCGCCGAGCGGACGTAACAGGTATCTTCTTATGGACCCCTCCGGCACCAGGGCCTGGGTACGACTGCTACCTTTGCATTCCCCTATAGCTGTACCCCTGTATAGTGTAGGATCCTGGTCTAGCTTAGAACAGTTACACATTTGGTTTAATATGGCTAGCTGACAACAGAAAACAAAGAAATAATTTCTAACTTCCGTGAACTTTGGCCGTGAGTTTGCTTATATTTAGACTGAAGCTTCCAGCTGGTAACCGCCAGGAACTTGGAATTGGGTTATTAAAATTTTTTTACAAGACAGATTTGGTCCATATTCAAAACCATTTGTTCCTATGAATGTAAGTTCAGCGTTGTGATTCATGACTGTCTGTGAACGCTTCACAGTCCTGGTTACTTTAGTCATCTGTACATATGAGCTCCAGACCAGCACTGGTAATGGGATAACGCAGAGGGTCCCTCCTTGTGAATTGGTGAAGTACATGGGCCCACTGCCCATCCAACCAATTAGAATTGCCAAAGTGTTTTCTCGCCAAGCAATCACCAAGATTTCTTCCTTCTTCTGTCGTCATCTCCAACTTTATGATTGGTTCTCACTAATGGCTTCCTAGTCAAACCATAATGATTTTACAGTATAGGATCCTGGGTTCAAGTCCAACTGAGGAAAGATCTGCGTGACATTGTCTTATGTCCTTTGGTTGCCTTCTTAGTTGCTAAGTCACATTCAAACTTATATAAATCAGCTCTCCTCCAAAAGGGAGAAAATTATCTCATACCAGCCAAACGAGAGACTCTGATCTAGTGTACAGAAGTCAATGTGTGGAAGCTTCTGGATGTTTCTGATTGATCGATGTAGTCTTGTGCTTCTGTGTATTGTCAATGTGTTCCATATCCGTGAATATGATGTGTATTGCATGGCTGCTGCACTGAATGGGTTACCATTTGGGTTATGTCTGGAAAAGTATATCTTTGTGTGTCATGTGACCTTGTTTTATATATGTGAGTGTTTGAAAGAGAGGAGTTGTTCTGTCTTGTCGGATGATCTTCTGGTCTGTCCTGAGAGGAGCTGCTCTGTACACGAACACCACTAGTCTGTGTGTAGTGGATATGGAGGAGGCCAAGAGGATAGAAGACCTGTGGACCCCCTTCTTCAATGTATGGAGAGCTAGAAGTGTGACAAGCCACAAGAAGTGTGGGTTCCCGCTGTGCATTGTGGAGTACGAATCTACTACTCTGAGTTTGTACCGGTGGAGAGTCGTGAAGGTGTTCATGAGAAAGTGTCCGGAACCAGAGAACCACAGAAAACTTGGCCTGTGTAAGTCACTCTGTTCTCCCGTGTTTCCTCCCTGTCACATCACGTGTTCTCCTGCACTACCTATACAGCCGGCGGATGTTAAGCTTGGACTGTATTGAAGTTATTACTAGTTGTGTTTCAGTAAACGGCTTTACCGACCGTTCCCGCTTCTGTCTTTAAACCTCAATCCTGTGTGTGGACTCTTTCTTCAGTCATCGAGAGATCACCGCAGAGGAAGGAATGGTGGTGTCACCCGTGACAAAAGTAGACTAAGGTAAACCACAAGTAGGTTAACCTAATTTTAATAGCCTGCTCGCAGGCCCCTTGGACATGTCACCGGTTACCCTCCGTGACAAGGCCTGAACTCTACGACACTGCCTCCTAGGCTGGGGCCCGCTCCTCGGACACTGCACTGACATCTACGAACAGCAGTTTCAGGGCTTTTCTCCCTCATCAGTACAGAACTGAGTTCTGGTTGGCTGGATCAGTTGCCTTTGACACAGTTCTGGGGTTACTGGTTCTCATTGAAGAGACCCAGCAGTTTATTGCTTCAGGCAATGCTGCATGGGAAAAAAAGTAGCCCTCCTCTAAAAGGAGGAAAACTACCCCATACCAGCCAAATCAGAGACTCCTCCAAAAGGAAGAGACCTCCATCTACAGACAGCTGTTTTCGGGTTCTTGCCCCACATCAGTACAGAACAGGATACTAGTTCGCTGGTAGTTTTCTTCCTTTTGAATGAGAGCTAATTTACATACTTTTTACCCATGAAGCATTGTCTGACGTCAGTCTTCATAAACTGCTGGATCTCTTCAATGAGTACTATCCCAGAGTTTGCTGTTATATAAATTCTGCCTAAAGGCCCATTTACACGTAACGATTATTGCTAAACGTTTGAGTGATAATCGTTCAGTCTAAATGCACAAAAACCGCTCCGTATTCGTTTGTGGTTTGTGAAGATGACTTTTCAGTCAGCTTAAAAAACCTTGTTGGCTTAATTGCATCTCATCCCGTGTAAACGCTCCCTGCTCCAGCGCCTCCCATAGGAGATGAAGGGCTGAGCGAGAAACAGATGAGAAGCCCGCGATCCAGCGGCAAGACTTTCAGTCTAAACGCTCTGCATGATCGCCGATGACCTTAGCGATCCTTAATTGACTTATGCATATTGGTTTAGTGCAGGTGAGTACAGGGATATGTTAGCGCTGTTATGGACAGTCCTATGTGTCTCCTCTCTCTAGTCTCCTGAATGACCTGTGATCTTGGTTCTTGGACAGACTCCTTGCGACTATCCTGGATGACCCAGCTCAGCCCGACTAGCATTTCAGCAGTTAATGCCCTGCTGGTCCTGGACTTTGCACTTGTTATTAATTTCACCATACAGAGTATAGTCAAAAGCCGATCCAGCGCTTTATCCCATACTGGTGTCCTATAGTGCAATAACAATAGCGTACTTGAATAGGAAGGCATGGATATGCTACATAATGGTATGGCGCATGAGCTCCAGGAGGCCCCGGAACATAGATTACAATTTTGTGTTGTGGCCCCTGTAAGACAGATCGAGAGTGAAAGAGTAGCATGTGAGAAGAAGAAATCCGCTTTCTGTGTCTCTCTAAGTCCTGTGGGACCGCTGCTATGACTGAAGTAAGGAAAGTGTCCTGAAAGTGGCCTCCTTCTGCTACGATACATGCATGGAGTCCTCATTTGACCTGTGTTCATTGCAGGGACTCTCATCGCGGATCAGTACCTGAATCTCCTGCAGACGGCGATGGATGACTTCCTGGATGATCCGCCCCCTATTGTAGCAGAAGGTATAGTGGCCCAGAGTTAGTGGGGCCCCTCCGTAATGGCTTGTGTCTGTCATATGTCACCGTCTTATGTGTAGTATGCATTAGATTTATGTGTATTGCACTTCTGCAGTACTGAATGGGTAAATGCCTGGGTTATGTCTGGAAAATGTATCGTTTTGTGAGTCATGTGATGCTGCTTGATATGTATGTGTTTGCATGATGCTAGAGGAGAGAGAGCAGTCAAGAAGTCTGAGAGTAGAAGTCTGACAGACAGAGGGAGATCAGTCTGTGTGTGGAGCATGGAGGAGGCCGAGCAACTTCCTTGTGCTCAGCCGGGGCCCTGCTTGCGCAGGAAGCCTCGGTATAGCTGTTGAGTGCTGAGAGCGAGACAAGCCGTGTCAAAGCAAGGAAGGCACAACTAATGGGAGTGTGAACCAGTACAGAGTGAGCGAGGGAGAGTCACCGGGAGCGGGATCACAAAGATAACTGGGACTGTGGATCATCTGAGATTCCCCGAAAATACTCCTTATCACACGACTCTGAGTTGTTGTATCTGTGCCAAGACTGTTCATGTGTTTTGGACTTTGACAAGTTACAGTAAACAGACATTAACGATCGTTCACGGTTTTGTTAAGACTGGTTCCCCTGTGTGTGGACTACTTTATTTCATCATCAAGTTTCACCACAGGGGAAGAAATGGTGGCGTCACGTGTGACTAATGGACTCAAGGTAACCCCTGGTTACTTCCCCTGTGATCTCCTCCAGCAGTAATGTGGTCGGGTCCCGTGCTACCCCCGGGGGAGGAGATGGTAGAACCCCATGACAAGATCTTTTTCTACCCCTTTATCTCCTTGGCTGTGAGCATGCTCCTCGGACCCTGCAAAGGAGGCATCTTCTAGTACGCTTTCCTTACTTTAGTCATAGTAGCGGTTCTACAGGACTTAGAGAGATGCAAAAAGTGGATTTCCGTTTCTCATATACTACTTTTCAACTGAGCAATTGGGTTTTACTCTCTATCTCTTACAGGGGCCACAACACAAAATTGAAATCTGTGTTCCGGGGCCCCCAGTGGCTGTCCGCCATACCATTTGTATAGCACATCCATGCCTCCCTATTAAAGTACGCTATTGTCACCTCACTATAGGACACCAGTATTGAGATATAACGCTGGATCTATCTTTTTGGCTACATCCTGTATCTATACCCTTCCTGTTCCCCTTGTTTTTGGCAGTTTGCGTATACTCCCCATTTTACCCTGCTCAAACTGCCTGGTTTTGCCTCGTTTCAGTTCCTGGTCTTTATCCTGGTTATTAAAGTAAGCTTAATCTATTCTTGTCCCTCGGGCCTCCACCAAAGGGACCACCATCTCGCCAAGAGAAACCACAAGCCCTGGGTCTCAGGTGATGTTACATAGGTGACTTCTCTTGTTCAAAAAGTAAAGGAATATCGATTGACCTTCTAGCTTCTTCATGGGTTGGTTTCACGCCTGCTGATACTGTTATGGTACATGATGACCAAGCCCTAAATACCAGAAGGAGACACTATAGACCCTTGAAGTTGTAGTTGGCAACTAAGATGTGAAGACAGTTGGATTAGTATGCACTCAGAGCGCCATATAAGATAACGGATCCATCTGCAGTGGCTTCCTGATGGTTTCCAGATAGCAACAACCAATTTTTGTTTCTACACTCCGGATAGTAAAAAGGGTATGAAGATGACATATGGATATTTTCCTGTTGGCCTAAAGAACAGAAACCCTTTAACAGATGACATTTATATTATTTCCCGCAGTGTATTTGGATGCAACCTCCTAGCAGTCAATCCGTCCTCGGGAGAGATAACAGGTAGTTCTACTTTCCTATTTTTGTACATTTCTTCCAACACAACAGTATCGGCATAGAGACGAGCCTCCTAATTCTTGCTGGTGAGACAAAAAAGACATTTCAGATGTCCTAAGCCTTGTAGCTATGTCTGGCAGATCTAAAGCATTTTTATCTTCATGGCCTGTTATAAATTTGCGGATGACATCACAGAGCCGCCATTTATAGTCCCTCATGGAAACATATTCTCCCTATTCCCCAGCTAAATGCTTCATAGTAGAGGTTACAAAGACTGACTCATATACCGTAAGGATGGGATGGCTATTACGCTGGTATTGTCCGGCGCTTATAAAGCTTCCACCATTGTTATTGCTTTCTATATAGAGTCAACTGAGGATTTTATTGGGAGATTCATTTCTTAGCTTCTACGATATATACAGTGTGTCCAGTATAGGTGTATAAGGGCATCACAGATGGCGACACGCGTTGAAGGGTTGTACAGAACTTTTTGGTGGATAATAGAAAAGACGAGGATATCGTTTTTGCCACATCTGACCGGGACGTACCGAAACCGGGACCCAAAAGCTTTTAGGGTGGAAAAATAACAAAACTAAAACATTGTGCTGGCATAAATATAAATACCCTAAAACTAATACTTGGTTGATGTTCCCTTTAACTTTATGATGGCATTCAGTCTTTTTGGGTCGGTGTCTATCAGCATGGCACATTTTGACTTGGCAATCTTTGCCCACTCTTCCTTGCAGAAGTGATCCAAAATCTGTCAGATTGCGAGGACATCTTGTGAGTAGCGCCCTCCTCAGGTCACCCACAGATCTTTAAAGGGATTCAGGTCTGGGCTTTGGCTGGGCCATTCCAACACTCTGATCTTCTTCTGGTGAAGCCATTCTTGTAGAATGTTTCGGCCCCCTTCTCCAGACTGATATCTTCCAACTATCAGACCCCTTTGATGTTCTGTAAGATCTTTACTGACCAACTAGGAAAATGTCAGGAAATCCTCCTAGAAGAGCCGAACTTTATATGGAGAAATCAGAATCCCTGTAACTAATGGCCGCGGGGTGCAGACTGCTATCTATCAGGAGGTTACATGTGATTGGCTGATTCTGAACACAATCACATCCCCAAATATAAGAGGGTGTGAACACTTATGCAAACACATTATTTCATTTTGTTATTTTTATTTTTCCACCCTAAAAGATGTCAGTTTGTTTTCCGCTGGGATTGTCCAGAAAATTATATTATAACGGGTCACATGGAGGGGTAATAAATCTGACATGATTCATCTAGATTGGGTTTTTTAGCATGACATTATAACAGGGTTTGTAGACATTTTATATCCGCTGTATCTTATTCCATCCAATCCACCCAAATCTATCCCATCTCTTTCTACCTCATTCCGTTCTATTCTAACCCATCCAATTCCATCCCAATCTGGTACATCCCATTCCATTCCAACCCATCCTATCCCAAACCATCCCATGTCAATCTATTTCATACCCTTTTATCCCAACCTGCCCTATACTGATCCATCACATCTCATTCTATCCTTTACTATCTCGTCCTATCCTCTTTCTTCCTATGCTATCCTAATTAATCCAATCACATCCTATTCTATCCAAACCCATTCAATTCTACCCCAATCTATCCTATCTCATTCTACCCAACCCATCCAAAACTATCCCATTCCTTTCTACCCAATTTCACTCCATCCCAACCCATCCAGTTCTACCGCAATCTATCTTATTTCATTTCATCCAACCAATCCCTTTCTATCCCATGTGTTAGATTGTGCTGCTGGGGCCTGTATTTCTGTGAGGTTCCGGAAGCACACTGCCACAGGTGTGGGATAATTGAGCTGGCTGGGTGTGGATTTCTTCAGCCAGTCAATCACCACGGGTCTGCTGCACATAAATACCAGCCCCTCTGGCTAGAGAATGCTGGTTTTCCCAACACCCTGGTGTTTGCATTAATAGTTTGTGTAGATGTGAACAGCGACGTGTTATATGTGTCTGACATGTGGTATGAACAGTCCTGTTCTGTGTGGGATGCATTCCTTGGTGTGTTAGTGTGGTGTGAATTGTGTCCTGTCTGCTTGGATCGTTTATCATCTAGGACGAGTTAGGTCCTTAGGTTCCAGCATGAGGCTGTCCCTATTAGGACGATCACCCCACTTGCAGGCAGGATTCATGGGAAGGTTGTCTTGTGAGAGTAGGCACCCACGAGACACTGGACCCTTATTGCAGGCTTGTGGGCTTAAGTGTCTTGTCCAAAATACGAACCAATACCTCGTACCATAGTGATTCTATCTGTTTATACATGCAGGTATGCCAAGTGAGTGTTTTGGGCGTTTGTCAGTCTGTAAGTAATGTCTGATTGTGAGTCCCATCATAGTGCTCTAGTCCCTGTTAATAACTAGATGTGACACAATGCCTTTATATCACAACTCATCCAATTATATAACAATCCATCCTATCTCATCTCAATATATCGCAACCCAGTCCCCCTCATGCCATAGTATCCATTACATCCAATTTTATCACAAACTATCCTATTGATTCTATGTAATGCGTATTATCTCATCCTGTGCGTCTAATCGCATCTTATTCTATTCATTCCATCCTCGGTTTCTATCCACTTTATGGATCGGCCCTCTCCAGGCGGTTCTGTTTTGTATGGCGTCTTTCAGTTCAATCTTTTGCATGTTGGTGTTGGCTTTTATAGTATCAATCCAGCGTGTTCGTTGGTGGCCGGGTCTGCTTTTGCCACTGACCACTCCAAGCATTATCGATATCTCTAATGCCTTAGCTCACATTATGCGGCCGAAGTATGAGAGTCTCTGATTTGGAGTTTTGCCCTCCAATAAAAGCTTTGGTTTGATGCGATCTAGGACTGTTTTGGTTGTGATCTTGGCGGTCCAAGGAATTGTATCACAACCTATCTCATCCTATTCAAGCCAAGTTATCCCATCATCGGATCCCATCCTGTCCTAATAATTTCATCTTCAGCTTCTATTCTTTCCCATCCTATATTATTATCGTAAGCGATTCCACCTTGTTTTCCCTTCAATCCCACAATATCGTGTCCCATCCATTGCTTACATCCTATCTATTCTACATGTCTTGCCTGAGGGTGCACATACTAAAGAGGTAGCCCATGCAGCTATAGGGGCCCTCCAGTATGACTGGAGCCACAGGTAGAGGTCTACATAAGGGACCTGCCGCGGGTTACAACACAAGAGATGTTATGGTTGTCTCCAGTGCAATGGAGGGCAACTCCGCAGTAGCGAATGAAAGTTTCTTAGGCTGTCGAACTTTAGGCCAACGTGGCCGTTGCTGGAAGCAGCTGCAATCACAAGGCCGAAGTATTGCTGACAGCGGCTCGCGTACATCAGATGTATTCTCTGACACCGTTTTGCTGCTCAAAGGATAGTAACTTTAATAACAAGAGTGAACAAGTCACCTTGTCGTGATGAGGACAGTCATGGAACAGTTTCTCAACAAACGAATGGCTCCATAGTTAGTCTTTGAGAAGAATGCTCCTCACACTTACATATGTAAATTCCGTATAAAGTGTCCGAATCAGGCTGGCGGGATCACACAAGGCCAGAAGGTTCTGCTCCTCCGAGTTAGTGCTGACAATACAATCCCATCGCAGTGTCGCGGTAGGGGCAGGCGACTCAGGAATGGCGGTACGATGCAGACAGCAGGCTTACAAAAATAGATAACAGATAAGCTTGTAGATGAAGTTGTCATAGAAGCTTCTGGTAAAATGTGATTATTCAGAAACGTTAGACATGTAATAAAATACTTCTATAATATGGAAGTATCAGAAAGCCAGGAAGTAAGTTAAAGCCACCGCACCCCCATTACAGAGCTTACAGAGAGGGGGCGCAGTTCTGGTGGGTCCCGTACCCTTCACTATGAGGTGGTGAGAACCTTTGTAGGACTTCAATCTTCTGTCCTGGGTGGCCAAACCTGTCACCATAATGATCTATGATGGGTAACACCATTTTTTGGTGGCTTCTGGTGGTCCATGGTCCAGGTATTTCCTACACCAGAGTCAGTGTCAGCGACAGTGCCCCCTAGTGCTGGTCACAGCTCCGCCAGGCTCAGGATGCCAAGACATGCTGGGAGTTGTTGTTTCGCAGCATCAGGAGATCCATTATTGGAAATCACCGCTCTCACATATTAGAGGTGAACTGACTTTTTATTTGGACTTATGAATCCCCTCCGTTAATAACGATTAACACGACTTCTTATAAAGTATTCCTCGCCCCATTATAATGACTAATGGACGGATTCCGCCTCGTCTTAAGTGCGTTTATTCAGCTTCTAACCACAAATGTTTTCTGTTTTTACTGGAGTGTAAATGAATTAAATCTGGGAAATCAGACTCAATGAGATTTCCTTCATTAAGTGACCGCAGAATTACCCATAATGCCCTGGTGGTATTTTAATCATTCTGCTACTTTTTTCCTCCGGGGACTTTGATGTTGTCTGTGAATGATGTAGGCCATGAAATCAGTGTAAAGCTCGTTCTCAGGGCCGGAGACAAAGGCCATCAATACCGATGACTGAATATAGCGAGCTGTATTATGTTCTGCACAGTTTATGTCTACCGCAGGGTTAAAGTATGGGATTGTTAACGAGGGGGACACGGCCTTCTGCTTGAAGAAGGGTTATATACGATGTACTGCGGGTTCTGTATATAGCGCTACATCCATGTCATAAACACTAGGACTGGTCTGGTTCCCTGTAAACTCCACCTCGGGGTCGGAGGAAATGTATCTGAGACCAAAGTCTGTTCTTCTATAGACAATGTAATAAATTCTACTTCTTCTCGTTCAGGTCAAGAACGCCTGTCTGTAAGGGCCCATTCACACGGTCGTATTTTGAGTCATGTGCTGTCTATATATTCCATTAATATCAAACGGTCTCATAATATCCCATGAGGCTATTCAGACTAATGATTTTTTCATACAGACCAATGGTCCATTAAAAAAAAAAAAAACAGCTAGCCAAGCCAGAAACCAACTGCACACTGATGAGGGGCAATCACCCCGAAACTGCTGTCTGTGTATGGTTTCTGGTTTTGGCTTACAATTCCTAGTTATTGTTATGAGGCTTGTTAAAAAGTCTAAAATTGACTTGCAGTAATGCTGCCTTCCAGTAGGTGGTGCTGTAGAGACAGTCCCCCATCTTCTCATTTGCATATCTCCCAGAGGAGAATGGATGGCTGTTTAAGTCACCTCACACACCTTCTAGGTGGTCTCCTTAAGGAGAAACATTACCCTTCCTGACCCAAAAAAAACAGCTGATTGCCCTATTTTTGTCCATTTTATGGCAACAGCTAGCTCCAATCACAACCATTTTACCAATTAGATGTGGGCCATCTCAATCCTATGGGGTACTCCTATGTAGGGTTGCCAGATGGTAATTTATTCTAAGGGCCGGTGTCTGTATTTATTTTTTACGGGTTATATTAATGGCCGGTAAAAAATAAATACCTGGCGTGAGCAACTCTGTCATCAAGCGCCATAAGTCACTGTGAAGCTCCGGTTGGGATGGGACACTGCTGAAGCACACAGACGATCCTCACATCTCCCCGGCATCTGCATTCCTGCATGCACTGTATGTGCCGCAGAGGCCGGGGAGGAGGATCTTCTGTAAGTGCTGCCACGGCATCCCATCCCGAATGCAGCTTCATGACAGGGTTGTTGTTCAGCCAGAGGGGAGCCGGGCACCATGAGGGGGTGCTATTATTACTGGGGCCACTATATTGCGCAATATTACTACTGGGGCCACTTAAGGGGTCACTAGTACTATTGGTGCACAGAGAAATTGCACTATTACAATTGGGGCATTGAGAGAGGACAGTATTAGAATTGGGGCGACTGAGAGGGGGCATAATTACTATAGATACCCACTGAGTGGGGGTACAATTATTATAGTGGCCACAAAGAGGGGGTGTGATTATTGCAGGAGCCACAAAAATCATGTGTCATGATAAGCCAAGCCCCTAACCATGCGTTCTAAACCACACCCCCTTTACCATATTTGTTGGTGAAAAAGGGGGCAGACCTAAATGCCAGTCCATTTATCGGCTTGTTTTTCATATGATTTTATTGTTTCATGCTTTTTGGGCCATGCTCACTTTAAGGGGGAGGGATGGTGTCTGCAGGCGCGAACCGGAGGGTCACGTGCGTCTTGTGTTCACAGAAGTCTTGTGTAAAGTTGAGAGAAGACATGTTTACTTTTCATCCCATGGGGTATTGGACTTTGTTGTGGTGCCACCGCCTACTCATGGAGCTACCGGAGAGGTATTCTATCCTTAAGCCCGCCGGTGTACGCAGAGTCGGTACCTTAAGTCCTGCTCTTCAGCTCCCAAGACTCCTCTCCCTCTGCAACCCCTAATAGATGGAAAGACCAACTGGGTCTGTAATTCCCGTGACATATTGGGAAAACCCTGCCTGGGGATGGGAAGAAATGTACCGGCAGGGTTGTAAAAGGCGAGCTTCCATAGCCTACTGCTTATCTTTAACTGTTCGCAGCTGAGTTTGTGTCTACATCATCGGTCCAGCTCGGCTCTTCCGGATCGGGCTCTCGGTCACCGCTCTGGTTCTCACTCCGGTTCCAGTCTCGGCAATCAACTGGCCTCATATCAACCGATTTATTCAACACGGACAGTGAGCTTGTTGTCTCCCTGAGGGATGGTAGAACAATCCATGGACTTCTGTAACACGTCCGTGTTCCTCTTGCTCTCGGCCTGATGCTCGATGCTACAGTCTTGCACCAGACTACTTTTTTGGTTTTCCTATCGCTTACTCTCTGCGAGGGGGTGGGCGCTGCCCTCCATTTTTTACCACATCCTTGGCGTGTTGTGTCGGGCACAGGTTGCCCTTTCTGGCACTCAGGGGACACAGTACTAAACAATATACATATCAACAGAACAATTGTGAAAACAGAACAAAAAAAGTCACACTCAACATGACCCCCCCTTAGGCCTGCATGACGGAATCCCAGAGACTGTCTCTTGCTGGATGTTCTAAAATAAAGTTCTGAAGCATGGCGCTGGAGTGTCCAGACTGAGTATTTGGAGAAGAATGCTTATGCCCGGGCATATTTACACCCAACCCCAAGGTCCCAAAGGTTGTAGTCGTCTGCAGGACGTAGAGCGATAGGTAGATCTCATCCTTCTCCCAGATCTGTGAGGGATGTTCCTTTACCTCGGGAGCCTATCGATTACCATCCCCTGAGGCACACTCCACCATCCTCACTGTCCCTGGGCCCTACATGGTTTTGGGACAAAATTCTGGAGGATTGTGGGTATTACCTGCTCTCCTTTTTATCTGCTCCCCTTCTGCCCCATTTTTGGCCGTCCAAGATGCCCTCTTTAAACATGTATCAAGAAATAAATCAGTGCTGAATTTTGGACCAATCTAGAAAAGAGTGGGCATTCCCTTTAAAGTGGTTGTACCAAGATTAGAAGATATCCCCTATCCTGTGGATAGTAGATAACTTGTAATTGTGGACTAACCCCCTTTAACGAGAAAAAAAATGTATTCCTGGAAAACCTTTAAAGGGATAACATTTTGTTTGCCTGCTGCCACCACTAGGGGGTGCTCAATGCCTAATACAGTAAACTCAATAATAATATGTAGTCAGCTCCTCAGCTCCCTCTAGTGGTGGTTGCAGGCAGCAAGAATTCTATCTTTTAACTCTATTTGTATAAGAAAAATGCAGCTAAAATGGCTACAAACATGTAAGAAATGCATCAGCGCAGAATTTTTGACCTACCTATAAGGGTGGGCATTCCCTTCAAGCTGACGTTTAGGCAATTGGCCAATAAGGCCAATTCTAGTCACATAGTAGATGCTGGTTCGCTGCCCGCGGTTACGGCTGGGTTTGTTATTTCCCATCATGTTTATAACAATAAATGGAGCGTCGCGAGCAGCCAACGTTACGCCGCTGTTCACACCAGATCCGCAGTTCCTTTTCTTCCTGGCTCCCAGTTTGCTCGGCGCTTCGACTTTCACTCTATGAATATCATTCATTTTAAACATTATCGTGTCCCATATGATAAATACGACGGATCCCGCCTGGCCATAAAACCCAAGAGAAAGGCGAAGAATACAATCCCAGCTGTTCTCGCATCGGCAGAAATTCCTGCTCTCCATCCAGCCATTTCCGAAGCTCTCAGGGAAATCATGTTAACAGCTGCTGCGATTCCTAGTCATGGCTGTTTATATAAGGCGAGGACGTCTGCGGGCCAGGAGACTATTATAGTTATTGACTGTTTATAAAGGTTATCCAATGTAGCAATTTTTATCAGCCGTAATTGTTCCAATGATTTAAACTCCCTGTAAGCGGTAGGAGTCGACGCTCGCGGGTTTTAGTGGCGGCGGTGATAACCGGTTTATATAACCCTATTAGAGACTGTAAGGTTTCTCTCATCTAAAGTGATATTACAGCGTCGGCAAGTTATACAATATTGCAATGGAGTTTGTGTATTCGTTCTTTACTGTTTTCTGATTGCTGTCAGTGAATGGGAACCTTCATTCCAGGCGGGATTAATCATGTGATGGACGCAGGTGCACAGCTTACTACTGAAACTTGCTCAGGATGGACTTTCACCATCAGTGAAGGTTCCCATTCAATGACTGCAAGCAGAGATCTTGCAAATGGAGCATGTCCCGTGTCCCCCTTTTCTCCTTATTGCCAGCTCACTGTACCCACCTCTGTGAAGACTGGAGAGATAAGCGATAAGGCTCCATTCATTTCAATGGGGCTGTAGGAAATAGCCACGTACAAGCGCTCAGCTATCTCCGACAGTCCCACTGTAGATGAATAGGGGGGCACCGCACATGGGTGACCCCTGCTTCATTCAATCTCCTTAGAGGGGCACCGCACATGGGTGACCGCGGCTCCATTCAATCTCCTCCTTACGGAGGTGGAGAGGTGAGAGGGGGGGGCGTGAGCCTGCAGTGAGGAGGATACAGGACCCCCATTCTTGGGAGCAGTAGGGATCTCAGCAATGAGACCACCACCGATCAGACTTTTATCACTAATCCTGTGGATATCCTGTGGATAGGTGGTGAAAGTCCATTGTGGTGCAACCCATTTAAAGCTCCCCTCCACCCCTGGAGACAAAATTTGCCCCTCAATGTATGCCTGTGGCACGGCTTCATAAACTGCCTGTCAGAACACAGTATAATGTACTACTATGGTATTACATTATATTGTATAAGCGATCAAACAATCACAAGTTCAAGTCCCCTAGGGGGACTAAAGAAATGTTAAAACAAGTTAAAAAAAAGTTTTAAAAATTATTTTAAAAAAATGAAAGGAAGTAAAAGATTACGCCCCCCTTTTCCCATGTTAATAAAAAACGAAAAAAAATAAAAAACATTGGTATCGCCGCATCCGTAAACATCCGATCTATCAAAGTAATATATTATTTACCCAAATAGTGAACCTCATCCGAAAGAAAAAATACACAATGCTTTTGTGGTCACCCCATCTTCAAGAAACAGAGGACCCCCCTCTATTAAAGGGGTTGTCTCATTAGTGGACAAATCCGCTTCAATAGGACACCCTATATGAAAATAATAAATCGAACTATATTTACCCCTCCATGGCCACCCGGATCCCGAGCTGCAGCCCACTGTGGTTCCCCTGGTTGCTGTGACAGATGATGTCACAGGAAATCGGGTGACCACTGGAGCTAATAAGAAGCTGTGGCGTCATGGCCTCAAACTCCTAGCATCATGGTTCTTGGGATGTGAGCCTCGATGCCAGGAGAACGAGCTGTAGTGGTCACCTGATTTCCTGTGACATCATCTATCACAATAATCACTGGGACCGCAGCGGGGCTGCAGCGCTGGATCCCAGAGGCCAAGGAGGGATAAGAGTAGTTCACTTTATTATTTTTTCATACAGGGGGTTCTATTGAAGTTCTACAGTAACTGGACAACCCCTTTAATTGAAGTGGGGACCTCTGTTCAGGATCTTCATCTCTTGGACAGAGTGGAGAGCGGTGGGGGTACCAGCAGGGGGACACTTTGTGATGAATTTATTGACGAGACCCCTCTAACAAGTAGGGATTGCCCAAAGTGGAGACCCTCTTTAAGTAGCAAGATATTCATAAAGGAAACAACAAGGATATAATAAGAATAATAAGCTGAATTTCTCAAGAGGCCTTGACCCTTCAACAATCTATCATTCCAACCAGTACATAAGACCCCGCTGGATGATGACATATCCACTGCTCGTACTGCTCTGCTGAAGTAGTTACCTTCTGTTTTATAGGCGTAATCTCAGGGGTTTTCACGTCCAAATTCCCTTGTCTGGTTCTACCATTTAAGAAGAAATAATACAGATTCTTAAAGGAACTCTCACTTCTCTCCATACAGGAGTCTGGAATGTGCGGCCTAGAATTATATTTGAAGCCCGATTCATTAAAGGGCAACGTAGTTAAGTAAACATTATTCTATGTGATGTGTAACTGGGGCGGTCTTGGCTTAGCAGCGCCCTGTGCAGAAATGCTTTGGGTGCCCCCCAACTATTATGGAAATCAAAAATAAAGACTTTTTGGAATTATCTAAGTTTATTTGAAAATTAAAAATAAAGCAACTTTGCAAAAAGTTTTCCTATTTTCTTAAATTTTCTTTTATATGTAACAGGTGTGAAATAAATGTTACTAACCCGTTAAGGACCAAGCGCCATAAATATACGGAGCATGGTCCTGGGCTTTCATCCCGTCTGACAGTAAAAATATGGTGCAAGATTAAAGCTTCTGCTCCTGCAGTCGAGCAGGTTGGGTCTCTGGCTGTCAGACACAGCCGAGGACCCGGAGGAGAAGATAGAAGCAGTTATTACCCATTTCTAACTTCTCTTTTACAGAATACATAGCGCTGAATGAATGTTATGTGGAGGATGCAAGAAGCGGTACTGCTGTTCTCTGCATGGGACCCAGCGATCACGTGATCGTGTCAGAGCTGCAGGGTCTTAGCAGACCCCTGGCCCTCTCTGACAGTGACTATGTGCTCCTGTGGATGCTCCAGTTACAGTGGACAAGTGTTAGACATAGAAATACAGTGTGAATGTCCCCCAGAGGTCTCTGATATGATGTCATGGGGGGCAAAGCTGTTAAAAAAAAGTTACAAAAATACATTAGAACAAATTTAAATATACATAAAAAAACTACCTAAACCGTCGCCATATCTGCGCTGTAATCCTAGATTATACAAATGATATATCACAACTTCTGAAACAAAATGGCGCACCCATTCCTGTACCTTAACAGAAATATAATCGTTTTGAAAATAAGAAACTGTGAATAGAAAAAAAATCTTTTTTTTTACTTTTTGTACTCATTACTCCTAATAAAACAGAACAGAAAATAAAATAAGGGATAAAAAAAGTCAGTGAACAAGGTGTTAATCAGGTGATAACCAGCAGCCCTACAGGTGACAAAAAAAGAATAAAAAGTAATGTGGGCAGGAGAGAAAAACAATCGGGCCGTAAAACCACCACAAGAGTAAAAATGATAAGAAGTGTCCGGTCCTTTAGACTGAAACACTCTGATCTTTAAACAATCAAGACCCCAGTGCAACGCACAACATACGGGATTACCTCCGCGGCTTCCTGAGTCACATTTAACCCCTTAATGCTTGAGCATTTCCCCCTTCTTTACCTCCATACAGTGGAAACCAGTAGGGTTTTCGAGCTGACATGTTATAGTGCTCATGTATGTAGGGTAAGAGGCTACGGGTATATATATTTACAGTGCCTATATGATCTCCACCACTTGGTGGTGCTGCTTAGCTGTGCAATTGAAGCTGCTGTCTCAGTTTAACTTTTTGTCCGAACCCCGTTGGAGTCCAGCGGTTCTATTATAATTCCTGGTTCTGGGTCTCCTCCCTCGTTGGTGTTTCCCGCCCAACCATATAGTTTTGTTATGATGATGTGTGCAGAGTTTTATTGTTTTGTCCTTCTTTATTAAATATATGTATACATATCATGCAGCTCGCCATCCGGCTTCCATCAGTAATTTCACAGTCTATGAAAGGGCTCAATCGTGTCCTTGCTGGTATATCCCATAAGGTGAAATATACGTAGTGAGCCAGTGTAACAAATAGCCAACCAAGGACATGATGTGAGTATGTGCAGCATCCGAGGAGCCGGCCCTCAGCCTAGGAGACAGTGGGGTAGAGTTTGGGCCTTGTCACAAGGCTCTACCGTCTCCCACCCGAAGGGTAACTAGAGACACGTCCAAGGGGCCGAGGACAGGCTATTAAATATCGGTAACCCAACTGCGATTTACCTTAGTCTTTTGTCACGGGTGACGCCACACACAGAGTTGACTTTTAAAGGCTGAACCGGGAACTGTCGTTAAAGCCCGTTTACTTGAAGAATAACTTGAACAAACAAGACACTCCCAAGACACGGGTGCAGGAGGACTTGTGGTGTGAAGGGAGGAACCACGGGAGGACAGAGGGATTTCACAGGCCTAGTTATCTGTGGGTCTCTGTTCGCGGACACTCTTCTGCTCACTCTCTACCAGTACACACGCACGGGCTAGAACATGCACTCAGCGCTGCATGGAGGCTCTCGCAAACTTGCGGCTCTTCTCTTGCTCCTTATTGATGAGGCCTGAGTATAAGAGACCCAGAACACACACGCACGCCATCTTCTCAGCTATCTCTATCTTCCCTACACACAGACTAAAGATGTCTGAGTGCAGAAAGGCTCCTGCCTTGAGTATCCCAAACAGAAGACTGATAGAAAGACCCTCACTCATGCATCTTGCAACCACATATATACAACAAGGTCACGTGACATACAAAAGATACATTTCCAGACATAACCCAGACAGTAACCCATTCAGTGCTGCAGCTATGCAATACACATCAAATTCACTCACGTAGAAGACACTGACAATACATAGATCATTCAAAAACGTCTGGAAAGTTCTGTACATTGACTTCTGTACACTACATATGCAAACATAAGCACCTCCTCAAAATATGCAAACACCAACCCACCTTTACGTATAATGAAATGGATCTATGAAGATACAAAAGATCAGATTTCCGATTCAAATTTTTTAGGAAACTTTGTGTCCAACTTCAAAATTCAAGAAGCTTCTTTAGCGAGAAAGTTATGAAACCAGCCCGCCCCCCCGCCCCGCCCAACCCCGCTGAATGGGACAAGATACTTTCTCGATACTAATGACTCAAAAGGGATGAGATGTCTGCAGCGTGCATTTCAAGAAAATAATGGGCGGCTCCAGAAAGAGCTTATTTAAATTCCAAATAGACGGAATGTGTTCCGCTATACGTAACTTCAATTCCCGTGATGTGAACCCAACCTAATGAAAGCAACAATCTACACAAACTACCCCGTTTCCCCGAAAATAAGACCTAGCATTATTTTCCTGGATTTTTGAGGCTGCAAAATAATTTTTTAGGATTTTTTTTAAGGATGCTTCAAATATAAGCCCTACTCCAAAATTAAGCCCTGTTTACAGTTAAATTAAAAAAGTCAATTTAGATAGTGTCCATAGTGATACATGTAAAAAAGTTAAATCTTTTTGAGCAAAAATCAATATAAGACACTGTCTTACTTTCGGGGAAACAGAGTATCAAATAAACCAAATATGAGGAATTGCAATTAATAAATGACTCTATAAGGCTGGGCTTACATGACCGTGTGAGCCGGTGCGCCATGCGTGAGAGTGTCGTGCGCCAGCACACAGTAAGTACGCAATGACATGCATACATACTGCGTGTTGCCAAGCTCCATGCCCTATCGTGGAGGGCGGGCACACATAATACACGCCAAGACAGAGCATGCTGGGATTTTTTTCGCTGCTTTGAGTGGACCAATAGAAATCAATGGGCTATTGGCATCGCATATTGGGCAATGACAATACATCCGCGTGAGAGCGACCCGAGTGTAGCAGTATTACACGGATACAGCGCTCTTGTCTGTATAATCCTGGAGCACAAGGGAACTGCACCAATTTTATATTGAGGGAGTTGGATGTATATAAACTACGGGAAACTCTATTGCTAATTCTACGAGCCCTTCTAGACTCCTCAATGTGAGCCGACCGTCACAGACTAGACTAACTAACTCCGCTCGCATTGGAGAAATCACAGCATGCTGCAATTTTGTGCAGGCTACGCATGGCCGGCTTCCATTGAAGTCAATGGAAACTGTCAGTCTTGCAGCCATACTGCAATCATCATTGCAAAATGGTCGCAGGATGGCGCCGCGTCCTCTGTACCACACATGTGCGTCGACTGGCACATCAGCAGCAGAGGTGAAGATGGCAGAGAGATAAGCTGGGGTCACCGGCCATGCACCGGGTTGAACTCCAGGTCCGACCCGCCTGTGTGCAGGTTGCCTAATGTAAACCAGAGACAGTTTTTAAGTGCATGTAACAATCGCACATGTGACCGCTTCCATTGGAAACCATTGGTTCTATATGGATGTGATTTAAAATCACACCTATACATGCGTGAAAAAATGGCTTGTGTGACCGAGCCTCGCTGAGACCGTGTTCTAGATTTCTGGAGGGGATAAATCACTGCGAAGCGATATGATGGAATGGCTCCCCAGCTTAGTATGGATGGAATCATTCACTGGTCCAACGGGTTTCCCTGGAGGTCACAGATCATCAGGGACCTCAATGAACCTCAGAAATAGCTTATAATACGTGGATATGGATGGTGGGTCAGTATGCTTAATGGCCAAACTAAACCGCCCATCAATTTAGAATATATGATTCCCACAGAAATATGAGTAAGAGCCACAACTGTCACTACCGATGACTACTGATAGATTCTCAATCCTATAACGGGGTCTTACACTAAACTGTAGCTCCCATGGGGGAGCAATATAACTGCAAGGCTGCAGGATTGGTGCATTTTCCAACCCAAGTAGAGCTATCACCTAGCCCTCAGCTATCCAGCTCTATCCAGAGTCTGCTGATATCCAACTTCCTATAGACCCTAGGTAAAAGGTCGAGTCCCCTGGTGTACCGAGTCATGACTGACTCCTAGGGTGACGTCTTCTTGGCAGACTGTTTTTTTGCTGGTGGTTTGAGAAGCATCATAATGAGGGCCTATAAATATGGTTCGCTATTGCTTCAGTGACCAGGTTGTCTACAGTAAGCCTGACCCCTCAGCTGGACTGGTGAGGGACGCTGAACCAACTGGCATTGCTGGTCCCATCTTCCCCTGCCCATCAGACGAGCCTCCCATTGGCTTACAGACGGATACTGCGCTACTCTGAACCACTGATGGGACTCTGGTTAGCATCATAGAAATATATGGTATAAGGGATCGGCCCTAGTGACAAATGGAGCAGGGGCAATACTGTCACTAGGCTGTTTTTTCTCCATTATAGCAGTCCCATGTAAAACCTTCTAGAACCCACTGTGATATGTTTTACAACACCTGCACAAGGTGTGCGATTCCCACACCGCAGCGCCAACAACTCCACATAATAAGGGAAGTCTGCCATCTTTTCCTACAGCAGAGCGGGCGAACGTGCGGGCTCTGACAGCTCACGCGTTAATACTCATTAGTTCTTATTTCTTTCATCCCTGGAGAGCAGATTTTTGCCAAAAATACTCAAAGCTTCGACTTCTCAGTTATTTTTATATTTAGTTCAAGTAATAAGAAGATTCTCATAAAAAAAGGAAAATGTCATTTATACTCTGGGAAATTATGTTTTCTCTTCCAGTCATATGACTCTGATTAAAATGATGCGCCGTTTGCCAAAGGCAAGTCTTTTTAGTTAAAATAAGAGTCCTAAGCGCTCCGAGCCTCTTGTGTAGTCGCAGCCGTTGCGTTACACCTCTACCTATAGACAAGATGGATGTCTTGCAGATAGGGTGGAAGCAATGGGGAAAGGCCAGAAAGACTCATAGTGGGCAGTTCGGGATGGGCCATCAGTGGATCCTTCTGAGGGTTTGGACTCTTATCTAAAGGTCCTGCAGAACACGACCACCGCACCTGTATAGGATATGGCTGAGCTTCAGACTGAGGTGGTTCCCTATCCTTCAGAGGAAGACAGGCGGATGTTATGGTCTGGGCCGTGTTTGGGAGTCAAATGTTCATCTCAGTTTGGGAAAATGTTTGAACCATTATGGAGGTCATGGCAACTTTATAGGCAATTGACTCAACAGACTCTGATAATCAAGGCGGGGCTATTCTGGGTCACACTTGGGTGGATTACAGAACTTTTTGAAGAAGGTCTGTGGCATGTCCGCATATCTCATTTTGCAAAGGTATGTGATGAAAGCATTCGGGTTAAATGAAAAGGAATAGAGTCCAACAAACCCCCATGGGCTGGACTCGGCCCGTAATATCAAATAGTATGGCTATGTATGGGACCACATACATCCGTCTCCAGCACAGCCGATACACCACAGCCGCTGGAGGGAAGTAAAGAGAAAGAGGAGAGGCTCGCCTGATTCCAGGCCCTGGAGGGATGTCCAACTTAAGAAAGAGCCTGTGGCGTATCGCCTATTGCAGGAGACTTACCACCATCCCTGGCCATGGCTTCCTTCCAGTCTCCACAAGGCCTACCAGTTTTCCCTGTGCTCAAAGTCTGACAATCATCAGAACACTGAGATAAAATTCCAGAGAACTCACTGATTGTCCCTCTCTCCCCCTCAACAACCCTTCTGTCCCCCTGTACCCTCCCTTCCAACCCTTACCCAAAAGTCACTTTTTCCTTGTATTGTATTATTTTATTTTATTCAAGTAGCATTTTTCCCCTCCAGTCTCAGGTTTTGGCTCTTTATAGGTTTTCCCCCTCTCATTTTTTTTATTTCTAGTTCTGGTTGCACCAGAGGGTTGGGATCTTTTTGATCAGATACCTTATATGTTCCTACTCCCCCCCCCCCCCCCGCCCCCACCTTCCCCACAGTACCTCCTTGCTGCCCCCCCCCCCCTTCTTTTTTTTTCTTTCTTGTGTCTCCCCCATTTGTTTTGGAGCTTAGACCAATACAATATATCTATGAACATACTCCTGCGCTGACATGGTTAGTTCTTGTGACATAGAATTCCAGAGAACTCAGGGAAATGGCAAACTTGGATCTACATGCAGGAGCAGGAAGTGATCAAAGAGCCTGTAGGGCCAACTTTCTACAGCTGATTTTCTTCTTCTTGCCTGTAAGGCATTGTAGCCTATGCCTTTGCTGCTCCGTGGAGATACCCTGTGCGCCAACAACACTCTCTCGAAAATAGACTGACCCACACTTCCATCTACTCCGCTCACCTTCCGGTTTTCAGTAGGTGATCTTGTGCCCAAAGTCTTGCTGTTCCCGTTCCTCTATCCCTCTTCCTACTTAATGTAGGCTCCTAATTAAAATACAGCACACAATAAGAATATATAACAATAGCCATATATACCATGGACCCCCCCCTTACAGAGGCTCAATATAAATAGAGGGGTGGTGCCTTCAAAATAATTTCCTCTTGTGAGCCCTCGAAATAGAGGGGCACCTAAGATTCATACCCTTTCATGACATCCACATGACCTAATAATTCACATAGGTTTTGTTAGGACCGGCGGCTCTTGAGGCCTCCGTGTCCGCACCACCGGTCCTATCACCTGAGCTGATCGGGTGTGGAGCAGCGGAGCTCCGGCCTTGGTGACCTCCCCTGGCCGTCGAGGTCCCGGACACTGGCTCCGGGCGCATGCTCCTGTGCTCAGGGGGTGGCGCCTGGGTAATCGAGTTGCTGGGGATGCGGCGGATGCCGTCCCCGTTGCCATGACATCCTGATTAGCATGATCTGCACTTGCTGCTGGATGTCTGGGTCTCCGCACTCACTGCCCTATGTCTGGGTCTGGCTGCTGGCAGGGCATCGCCCTAATCAGCTGCTGGGGCGGGAGTTCTGACAGCATTTAAACCTGTCTGTTTCTCTTCAGCATTGCCAGTGTATGTTTGTCTCCAGGCTACACCCGCATATTTGGATTGCGCTCCCGGCTTTTGACCCTTGGACTTCGGACCTGACCTGACCTTGCTTTGTCTGACCCCTTTGTACCTCGTACCCTCCAGTTGCCGACTCGGACTGTCTGACTCTCCTCTGTGTTCGTTTGTTTCCAGTGTTTGTCTGTATCGGTCCCTGTGCCCCGCTTCCCTAGTAAGTGTAGGGACCATCGCCCAGTTGTCGCCCTGGGGCTTAGCCCAGGGAGGCAAGTAGGTAGGGACAGGGGTAGTGGGTTGTTTTCAGGGAATCCCGGACCCGGACCCCAGATCCCTGACAGGTTTATGTTGGCTTTTGGGTAATTGAGTAACAGAAGAAGCCCAGGTTATACCAGAAGGGTCCATATGATTATACACTGGAATGCCAAAAGTTAAGGGGCAAGAACTAATATCATATAAGACCCCATCTAGCCTGGTGAAATGCAGCAACTATATGTAACATTGATTCCACAAGTGGACAGAAGCTGTATGGAGGGATGTTAAAGGGGTTGTCCCTCGGCAGCAAGTGGGGTATACACTTCTGTATGGCCATATTAATGCACTTTGTAATATACATTGTGCATTAAATATGAGCCATACAGAAGTTATTCACTTACCTGCTCCATTGCTGGCGTCCCCGTCTCCATGGTGCCGTCTAATTTCTGTGTCTTCAGGCTGCTTTAGACACGCTTGTGCTGTGCGGTCTTCTGCCTGGTGAATGGGGCCACTCCAGCGCGCTCGCGCCATAGAGCTGGTCTGCGCGTCGCCATCGTAGCTCCGCCTCCGTCACGTGGTGCCGATCAGCCAATGAGGTGGCTGTATCGGCAGTGGAACGCAAGACATCCACGGTGCACCATGGGAGAAGACCCGCGGTGCACCATGGGAGAAAACCGCGGTGCATCATTGGGAAAGGACCGGCGGCCATCTTTAAAAGAAGAAAAGAAGAAACTGCCCGAACGGGGATGCAGGTAAGCGATTAAAAAAAAAATAAATAAATTACAAAGGGATTGTTTTTAACGGGGCACAATGTGGGGGTAGGCAGAAAAAATTTTTTTGATTTCGCTGCGGGACAACCCCTTTAAGCAATCTGAATAACCCCCCCACAGTTCCAGGGTATTTGTAGGTGCAGGATCTTGGGTGTAAATAGACCTCTTTACCACATCCCATTAATGCCTGATTGGACTCATGCTGGGCAAATGTGCAGACCACATGAAGTGGCCCAGAGTTAATGGGGCCCCTCCATAACATTAAATGTTTGTCTTGTGCAATGGTATTGTCAGTGTCTTCCATGTTGTATGCATTTGATGTGCATTACACCTTTGCAGCACTGCATGTGTTAATGTCTGGGTTATGTCTGAGAAATGTATCATGTTGTATATCATGTGACTGTGTTTTATACATGTATATGTTGGTAAGGATGCAGAGAGAGTTAGTTAGTTAGTTAGTTAGAGAGTGAGTTAATAAGGGGAGCAGTCTTGCAAAGTCTGCAAGTGAGCGAGCCACACAGACATTGTCTGGTCTGTGTGGTACAGAATGGAAGAGGCTGAAAGGTATCCCTCAGCTTGGCCTGGGACTGCTTCACCCAGGATGTGCCGATGCCGCTATCAGCACTGAGAGTAAGAGAGAAGGAGAAGGACACCAGAGTAGTGAGTGTTGACCGGTAGAGAGTTGGAGAGAAAGAGAGAGTGGCTGGGAGCGGGATCACACTGATAACTAGGACTGTGGATGGTCTGGATCACCCCGAGAAGTCCTCCCTGTCAAACCATCTTCAAAGAGTGTAAATTGTGCTGAACTGTATTGTTGTATTGGAATTTTATTGGAGTTAAGTAAACGGACATTACCAACCGTTCCCGGTTTGTCCAGAAAGTTATACCTGTGCATGGGCTGCTTTATTCACTTCAAGACTCACCACTGAGGATGGAATGGTGACGTCACGAGTGATAACGGACTTTAAGGTAACCGCTAGTTACCCTTTCCCTGTGATGTCTCCCAGCAGTAACTTGGATGAGTCTCAAGCTACCTTCAGGGAAGAAGATGGTACAGCCACCGTGACAGAAACCTTTATCTACCCCGTCATCTCCTTGGCTGTGGGCCCGCTCCTCGGACGCTGCACACACTATTCGTAGGAACTCTCCAGAATGCTCCTCTAATTCTGAACAACTTTAGTTTGATGGCACAGTGCATTATACTGCTGGAATATTCCCTTATTGTTGGGAATCATGAAGCCCATGAATAGTTACCAAGCAGAGAAACATAGTGGGAACTGGTTAGCTGGACCAGTGGACCCCAGCCATGCCATAAGAACACCCCCCACACCAGTATGGAGCCACCACTAGCCTGCACAGTGACTTGTTGACAACTGGGGTCAATAGCTTTATGGGGTTTGTGCAAACTCTACCATCAGCTCCGAACGATTGGCACCGTGACTCTTTTTATACCACGCCACATGTTGCCAGCCCTCTAGGATCCAGGTAGCAGCCTCACCAGCCCAGGTGAGACGCTGTGTCCGGTGTTGTGGTGATAACAGAGGTGCTTTGGTGGGTCTTCTGCTCCCATATCCAATGGAGCGTAACGAATGCTGCGGGATATGTGTGTGTGAATGGGGATGTGATTTCTGCCGGAGTCGCTTGTCTGTTTGCACGGACAATTCTAGCCAGATGCCACGAATCTCCATCATTAAGCATCTGTGGGCGACCACTGCACTGTCCACTGGTAATGCCTTCTATGACATTTTCCTGGTACACATGTGACACTGTGGATTGAGGAATGTTAAATACCCGCACGATTTTGGGAATGGAATGCCCATCCGTCTGGTGCCCACTATCAAGCTTCGTTCTGATAATTCGTATTGCCTCTGGCCGGTGTTCAAACTCACCACTTATACCGATGTGGGTGTATCCAAGCCATCACTGAGGTAACGCCACTTCATCATCAGTTCGCATACCGCTATCCCATGACGTTTGGCATGTCAGTATACGGTAGAGGAACACGATCCTTGTTTTATCCAGTGTCCATTTGTCTAATTAGGACCTTTAGTCCCTGGAACAGCTGAGAGCTGAATCCCTGATTGGAGATAATCTTCCAGAAACAGAATGTGCGGAATTGCAGGAATTAATAATGATCATTAATGACTTTGCTGTCAGTGTATTTATATCAATGTGGGGCGCCTTGTTGGTGGGGTGTTGTACTCTAACACTAATTATCTTGGAATGAGAAGGGTAGGAAATATTAGCTCTGCATTACCATCCGAAATGTGACCAAGAAGACTGATGTGGGAATTCTGTATTGATGTCAGTCCTGCGGAGTGTCAGCCCGGTGCTGTATATAGCTGGACTCTCCTGTATCTTATTATTACTGTATTCTCTTTTGTTATTATCAGTGATATACTTAATGGCCCCATGAATAGATCCCTTGTGTGTCAGTGAGGGCTAAGGCAGTAGAAATGCAGTCCTAAGCTCTAACTCATGACCTGAAGGTTGCAGGTTTGATCCCTGAATGATGCAGGTAGCCGGCTCATGGTTGACTCAGCCCTCCATTCTTCCGAGGTCGGTGGGGGGTAATAAATAAATTACCTGGAAGTGCTGTGGAATAAGTTGGCGCTATACAAATACAATACAATATTTATTTATTCTCCATGCCCTTTATTAGAGCCCATGGCTCCTTTATTAGAGCCTCCAGCCTTCTCACAACTGGCACTTCCCTGTACGGTAATTCTCCCCGTGACCCCGGAGCCTAAAATCACATGACAAGTTTTCTATGGATCAGTTTCAGTGTGAATCCACATTAGATGCTTAATCCAGCGATCGGAGCGACTTCCAACGAGGTCCAGTCATTGCTGCTAGACTAGCTGGGGCCAGGATTTCATGACCAAGCACATGGGGTTTCCTCGTATAACGGTGTGGAGAGTATACAGAGAATGGTGCGATCAAGGAAAGCATCCTGTAGAAGGAGATCCTGCGGACAGAAACAACTCATCACAGGGGTCGGGGGAGGATGTCAGGAATCGTTCTGACCAACAGGCTGCACAGTCAGCTGAACACAACGCTGGAGCTCCAACTAACGTGTCCGAACGCACAACTCGCCGTTCCTCCGCACGGATGGTATAACAGCAGGCGACCAGTTCCAGCGCCATTGTGTCTAAGAGAGACAGGAAGACTCCAGCGAGCAAAAGAGCGCAAAACTTGTATCATTGAGCAGCGGAGAAACATCTCCTGGTCAGATGGAGCCAGATTTCTGTTGCTGATGGGAGGTCAGAATTTGGCACAAGCAGCATGAATCGCTGACCCCTTCCTGTCAGCTGGTCAGAACATGTCAGCACCGCCATCTAATCTGCGGCAACTACAAGAAGCTTCCTGTCCGCTGGGGCCGATTTTTCTGCAGAACCGTTTCATCACCGAGTGGAATCTACGACACGATGAATCGCTGCAGTTCTGAAGGCCAAAGGAGCCCAACGCCACTAGATGGGAAATGTACAAAAAGCTTTTTGTTTCATCTTTTGGATTATAATATGAAGGTAGCGGATGAAGGGGCAGTCGGGGGTGGGGTGGGGGAGAAGGAGGGGGGTGGGTAGGGGTTACACCTTCCGTAGAGTTCCTTTATGCGAATTATGTCCTTCCAAGCAAATTTCAAATTTCCCGCTTTCCTGACCCGTAAATCAGACCCCAGATGTGCGACAATGTCAGTATAATTATCCCGAGATACTAGAGAAGTTCTTGGCGTTGTTTCCGTAACCCCAAACGGCGGCTGCAGATTGTTTCTTCCCACCAATGTTGCAGACATATGAAGCAGTGACCTAATGGCGTATTCGCTTTTCATCCCGCTGAATTGCATCTGACGTTGTACTTGTTTGTGAGAATTAATTCTTGTATGTAAAAAAAAAAAAAGTTGGATTGTGACCAGATGCATTTACTGTGCGGCTCCGCTCCGTCCCCCGGGCTTTCAGATAGAAGGTTTTTGGCATTCAGACTCGAAGCTCCTTAATTGCCCCATGGGCCCGGTGATACTGTAACGGGATAACGGTGTTGTTCAGGTTAAATATTTTTGATGTGTGAAGTATGTTGGTACACGTAGTCTGTAACAAGGGCCTGGAGGAGGACCTCCGTGTGTGGCCGCTCCTCTCGTTCTTGATATCTCTGACGGGAAAGAGAGCAGAATTTGGTGGGCTTCTGAGGAAGCAGTAGGGAAGAAATACAGCTCTTTTGCACTTTGTGGACTGGCCCCTACAGGTGACAAGTACCACAGGCCCTACTGGAAAGAGTACAGAAGCGACATCCTTCCTGCACTTCAATATTACCACTTCAACCCCTTAAAGGGGTATGAAACCTGACCATCTGTTTCTGACCACTTGTCAATAAGGGAGATTAAAAAAAAAACCTCCACAGCGCCACCTACTGGAAGGCAGCATTCCTTCAAGCCAAAGTCAGACTTTTTATACAAGCCTTGTAACAATGACTGGGGATTAAAAGCAAAGCCAGACCCCATGCACAGACAGCTGTTTCAGGGTATTTGCCCTTCATCAGTATGCAGTAGGAGTCTGGCTTTGCTAGTGAGAGGCCTGGGATGGGGGTCAGAAACACTATCTTTTCTCCTAGAGCACCTAGACAGTGGATGAGTACCTAGACCCTGAAACAGCTGTCTGTACATGGAGTCTGTCTTTGCTTTTAATTCCCTCTCATTGTTACAAGACTTGCATAAAGAGTCTGGCTTTGGCTTGAAGGAATGCTGCCTTTCAATAGGTGGCACTGTGGAGGTATTAGTCCATCTCCCTTATTTGCATATTACCCAGAGGAGCATGAATAGCCTTTTGAGTTTCTTCACTCACTGTCTAGATGCTGTCCCTAAGAAGAAAAGATAGCGTTTCTGACCACCTGTCGAAAACAACCAAAGCGCTTCAGACCAGCACCGTTTCTTTAGCGCTCATTGAAGTTAATGAGAGCTACTAAAACATTGTAGCAAAGCATGCTACACTGTTACCATAACTAGCCAACGTATGGAAGCAGCCTAGCATGCTGTGCTACATTGTTTCCATAGCTCCCATTCACATCAATGAGAGCTACGGACACAGTGCTGGGCTGAAGTGCTTGGCTGTTTCTAAGGCTCTAATTGGGTGGCCAGTAACAATGGCAGTGGTTTGCCATCTCAGATATGAAAAGCTGAGACGGGAATAACCCTTTAAAGGAATTTTCTCACGAAGGTTTTTTTTAACTAGAAGCTGGCATAAAAGGGGTTGTGCCATGATGCACAACCTCTTTGAGAGAGCGGGACTCGGGAAGATCAGATGATTGCTGCAAGTCCCGCTCTCGGTAACTCTGGCAAACAGGTGGTTTTGTCGGGGAAAGCTGTGGCCAGCTTGATGTTTCCTCTGCAGTGGCTGCTGTAGGGAAATGTAGTATCACATAAATGGCCATCCTGTAATAACAGGACACAACGGTGGGAAACGCTCTTACTAAGCAGCTCTCCATTCTGGGACATAAAGGGGGGTCTGGAGAGGTTGACCCTGCTCTATGAAGTTCATATGCTATAATAGGGCATACACTAACTGAAAGTATTTGGGCACATGAGCAAGAGTTGTGATGGGTCGCCAGGTTCTTGGTTTAGGCTCAGTATGTTCCTGTCTCTTCCACCTTGTGATCATATAACTCACAATATACCTGGTGACCTGGGTTTTAGAGGAAATGTCAGGAACCGACAGTCCACTAATGTGACAACCAACAATGATACAAGCGAAACAAAGCAAAAAAAACCCCAAAACTATGTCTGACACCTCCAAGGGTCGGCATCTTATGTAGCATGGCTTAGGACCCATAACATGCTAGTAAGACACGATCCATTCTACTGATAGGGGTGTCTAAATGCTTTTGGTAGGATGGTATATGAGCAAGGATGCCATCTTGGCACAACCCCCATCTAATGGGTGGTTTGATGAAGACCTTTTAGCATGTAAGTCAAATTTTAAGCGATTGCCTCATGAAGACCTTTCTAAATAGAAAGTGGCCTTAAAGGGTTTTTATTACTAAAACCTTTTTAAATGGGGAAATCAAGCAATTTCAGTGACTTCCAATGAGGCCCGGTCATCGGTGCTAGACTATGCGACTAGCCAGGGCCAGAATTTCACTCGAAGTCAGCATATGCCAGAATAGGGGCGGCAAAAAGTGCCTCCTTTAGTGTCTGGAAGGCCTGATTTTGAGCTTGACCTCATGGGATGGATCTGTGTTTGGGACCCCCGGCAGTCCCTCTACACAACTCATGTAGAAGAGCAGCAATCTTGGCAAAGTCTTTGATGAAGCGCCTGTAGTATCCGGCTAGTCCAAGGAAAGCTCTCAGTTCCCGCAACGTCTTTGGCGCGTGCCATTGTTGTTTAGCTGCTACTTTATCCTTAGAAGGTAGGACTCCGTCTTTAGATACAATGTGACCTAGGTACTCAATCTCCCGTTGAAACAAATGACACTTCTTTGGTTTGACCTTTAGGCCATGAGCTTGTAAGCGATCCAACACTTGTCCCAGCTGCTTCAGATGATCCATAAGGGTTGCAGAATACACAATAATATCATCCAAGTAAATAAGAGTGGCTTCAAAATTGAGATCTCCGAGGCATCTCTCCATCAGTCATTGAAATGTCCCGGGGGCATTAGATAATCCAAATGGCATGCGATTAAACTCAAAGAGTCCCATTGGAAGAATGATTGCTGTCTTAGGACGGTCTCTTTCCGCAACAGGCACCTGCCAGTATCCGCTTGCAAGATCAAGTGTGGAGAAGTATTTGGCCTTTCCCAGGGCTGACAGGGACTCCTCGATTCGTGGTAGTAGGTATGAGTCTCTGACGGTACAGGCATTAAGTTTCCGGTAGTCCACACAGAATCTAATAGTTCCATCCTTTTTCTTCACCAGAACCACAGGAGCTGCCCAGGGACTCTGGCTATGTTGCACAACTCCCGAACTCAACATTTGTGTTAGCAGATTCTTGACCTCTTGATACAACTTAGGTGGGATTTGTCGATATCTCTCGCGGACTGGGGCCGCATCCCCTGTTGGGATCTCGTGTTGGATGACATCTATGCACCCAAAATCATCAGCATGGCGCGCGAAGGCAGCTTGGTGTTGCCGTAACACCTCTTCAATCGCTTGAATCTGTTCAGCACTAAAAGCAGTTAAATTAGCTCCCATCTGTTCCAATATAATTCGGCTATTCCACTGGGGCATCAGCGTTCTTTCTTTTTCCTTGGTTACAGCTAAGGTCCAGGATCTGTTTTCCATCGGGGCTAATGTTATTTTCTGTTTTGTCATTATGTCCCCTTCATGTATGTACACTTGTGCCAGTTCCACGCCAGAGGTAAGGGGAATCTCCCGAGATCCCATATTGATGCACCGCACTGGGACTCTTTCGTTTCGAACTACAGCTAGCGTTTGAGCTACTAGCGCATCCTGTCCCAATTCCCCAAGGCCCATGGGCTCTATCGCGACTTCAATCCCTTCCAGCGCCGGCTGGTCCCAACTGGCAAAGTCAGAGTTGTTTCATGCCGGGGAGGGAGTGTAAGACCCACTCTGCCAGGGACTTTAATGACCCTTACTGCTCGATGCCCTGGTACACTCTTCTGTGTACCACATACTCTTATCAATTGCTGAAGAGCTTTCCGGGTTGGACGGTGAGGTGTTGCTTGTTTCCAATATCCAGGCCCATTTTTAGCAAACATTATCTGATCCAAATCCCGCAGGATATTCATACCCAGAATTACAGGAACGTCTTCTTTAAAGGACTCACGTACAATAATAATACCTTTCTTGCCAACATCCTAACCGCATATCTGCACTTTCATCCATGCCACTCCCGATACAGGAATGGGTAGCTGGTTTGCAGCAGTGAGCTTGACTACTGTCTCTCTGTCAGGTCGAATCAGCGATTGGAAGTATCTATTAAAGAAGGCTTCTGGCATGGTCGTCACTTGTGAACCCGTGTCCACGAGGCAGTCAACTTCCTGCCCTTTAAATTTTGCACGAAGCGTTGGATATTCGGCAATCAGATGTTCGGAGCATTGGTTGGTGGGTTCTCTTCCCTCCTCTCCCACAGTATGCTCCCTTACTGTGGGAGATGATAGTTTAACGGCCTCTCTGGATGATGGACCTCAATGCTTCGACAGTCTTGTGCCAAATGGCCTCTTCTCCTACATTGCCAGCATTGTACAGCTTCCCTTTCTGCCCATCGGTCGGCATTATGCGGAGGTGGCAAATAAGAGTCTCTCCCTGCCGAACATGGGCCAAGAGGATAATGAGGCCTATCATAAGAGGGTCTTCTGGTACGATGCTTTCCATCCATTGTTGCTTGGGCTTGTTTCATTTCCTCTGCCATAGCATCTATAGTGTTTTGCAATTCCTGGACCTTTCTTTCTAAGATCTTTTATTTCTCTGTAGTGTGAGGGGGTTCAAGGACTTGGGTCTGTATAGCATTGGGACCAAAACTATCATCTTTATTCCTGGCTACTGCTTCTGATAACAGCTGATGAAACTTCAAGGAGGGATCAACTAGGGTCCATTCTCGTAAGATCTGACTCAAAGGAATATTACGCAGTCCAATGATAAACTGATCACGCAGTATCTGATCTACGGGCCCTATGACATCCAGGACAGGGCCCTCCCTCTTCTGAATGCTAGTCAATATCTCCTGTAGTGCATTTGCATATTGAGGAATATTTTCACTCTCAAGCTGAACTCGTATAAGGAATCTGGTTCCTAAGCTTCCAGAACTGGCAGTTTCTCTATAAACATCTTCTAATATCTGGACAATTTGATTAAGGGTTTTCCGGTCAGTTTCCGGACGCAGGATTACAGTCCTCCTAGCGTCCCCTTCCAGAGAAGTAAGGGCCAGCTGTGTCTGTAAATCAGGGCCCACATCATACATCCGTATAGTACTTTGCAGTCTCTCTGCCCAGTCTGCCAGAATGACGTTTTGTCCATCAAATTTTACAAGATAGCTAAATAGGGTGTTCATTGGGAGAACCCTTGCAGGGGTTCCACCACTAACAGAGGGTGTGGGTGCTGCATCACTAAGACTCGCCTGCATCACTGACGCTGTATCCTGCCGACTACGCCAAATGTAAGATCGCAGGTAGGGTGCGACAAGGGCTCAGATACAGCGCAGCAAATGGAGGCAAAGCACACAGGTTGTAATAAATCTAGTGTTTTTATAGACTGCAAGGAATTCAGTTTAGAAGAAGTGAGCAAAGACAATGTAATTGCAAATACAACACACAATCAATACACAGTGCAAATATAACACATAACCCATACACAGTGCAAATATAACACATAACCCATACACAGTGCAAATATAACACATAACCCATACACAGTGCAAATATACCACACAATCAATACACAGTGCAAATATAACTAGAGATGAGCAAACATACTAGTTTCGAGTAATTACTCGATCGAGCACCGCGATTTTCGAGTACTTCCGTACTCGAGTGTAAAGATTCGGGGGGCGCCGTACGGAAGTACTCGAAAATCGCGGTGCTTGGGCGAAAAAGGGGCGTGGCTGAGTAGGCTTGTTCATCTCTAAATATAACACATAACCCATACACAGTGCAAATAACCCCCCTCTTGGCAAAGGCACTATTATGATCTGTCAGGAGCCCCCTGTCCACTTACTGTTCAGATAGATGCAGCAGTCTTGTACTGAATACTGCTAGTGGCGGGATGCTTGTGTAAGAAGAAAGTTCTGGAAAGCCCCCACGTGTGTCCACCGATGATCAGAATGCTAGCAGTGAATGAAGGGTTAATCTCTTTTCCCCTTGCAGATCTTAGCCCAGTCCAGCACTCCGTATCAGCGATCTCCAGTCTTTATATCCCTTGTCAGGCCTCTCTAGCTTTCTGAGTGTGCTGAAGATCTGGTCACTTGTTCCTCATGGGAAGTCTCTATCTCCAGCAGCCCGAGCTCAGCACAGCCCTGTAGAACAACACTCCCAAAACTGCTTAGAACAGCACAAAAACTAAATGTCCCCCAAGCATACTCAGCTCACGCTCACTAGGAATGCTGGGAATTGTAGTTTACAGTACATCAGGGAGCTTTGCATATAGTTCAGGTTTTCTTGTATCTGTAGCCACTACTAAGGTGAGCCCCTTACATAAGCTAAAGAGTGGACTACCAATTCCAGCGCCATTGTGTCTAGAAGAAACAGAAAATGGAAAAATTGTATCACTAAGCAGCGAAAAAACATTGCCTGGTCACATGGATTCGGATTTCTCTTGCACAGTGCTGACAGCACGTCCGATGACCGCTTCTTGTCAGGCTGATGGAGGTGGAGTAACAGTGCAGAGAATGTTTTTTGGTGCACTTTGGGCCCTCTGATACATGTGGACGGATACCACGATGAATTGCGGCGGTTGTGATGTCCAAAAGAGGTCCGACACACTACTACATGGGGGTCTCTAATAAAGAGGCCAATTGGTATATATTCTATATGTCCATTTTCCATGGGGCTGGGTATAATTTCCAAAACTTTGCATTTCATTTGCCCGGCATCCAATGATGCGGTCTGCCCACTCAGAACAATTACATACAGGAGTATATGTCACAACATACGTACTATACCTTTAATGGGAGTTATTTTAATTCGCAGATGTTACACAACTGTGTACTCAGGCTGTGCCCTGACCTCTACCCTCCCCTTCCCAATCTAATTGCTTTATAATAGACCTGTTTATTGAGGCATGATGCTCGGCTACTTGAGCCAAGGCCATTTTTAACATGTGCATGAGAAACGGCGACCCCAACTCCCTTCCCCGCTGCTCCAGGTCACCGAGAAAAAAAAAACGAAAAAAATTTGTTTTCAAAAAGTTGAACAATCTAGATAGAGATAGGAGTGTGTGCAGCGCAGATGAATCGGTATGTAAGTCATTTGCTGCTGCTGGCACGGAGCATTAAACACTGCGAGAAGGGAGCCCATGTTTGTGCCTCTGTTACTAATTTATTTTCGGCCAAGAACAATATATAATTTTTTTTTTAGGATAAACATTATAAAGGAATGTGCCGGAGCGGGGGGCTTTGTGCCGTTATATATTATGCAGCTCTCCAAACAATTTTAAGTTCCGTTGGCATCCTGTCAAACAGAAGGCAAAGCAACAATAGCAAAATCCCATTAAAGTTGAGAAAGTTCCTTCCTGAGGTGAACACAAGTCAGAAATAGTCCTCTTGGCTCACTTTTCAATCTGGCATTGGGGAATAATAATACATGTTCTCTTAATGGAAATTATCTAATTTCATCCAAATGCAGTTCCAGAGAGAGCGAAGTTGACGCACAAGCAGTCAATATAACAACATTCTTCCGCGAGAGCTAAACAATAGGCCTTTGGCGGAACGGTGATTAATAACGTCAAACGAGGAAAAAACAGAAGGTGTAAAAATAGGCATTTGGAGATTGAACACAGTCCTCGATTCTTCATACGCCGCCGGCCTGCAGAATCTTGGCTGCGCCGGGGCTGAATGCTTAAGCACTTCATCAGTGGACTCTGAGCAAGTGAGGAGAAGGAGAGAAGGGATGGAGAAACGGGCCTTTATATTAAAACAAATCAAAAAAATGGCCATCTTTCCATCTGGTGCCGTTGTATGCGCTACATCAGTACACAGGCATCGATTCAACGAGGCACGCCAACGGTGTGAGCCGCACGCAGGCTGCTGGAGTCTGCAGCGTTGGCACTTCTAGTTTTTAGAAAAAGGTGATTGTGATTTTTTTACTCACTTTCCATATTTTTTGTGTTTTTGGATTCTCTTGTACTTTTACCAAAATTAATTTGCATTTTTTAAAAATTGAAATTAATCTCTATTTTTGTCATTTTATATAATTTGTCTTTTTAAAAATTTTTGGTTAATTTGTATTTAATTTGAAAATTTGTAATTAACTTTGAATTTTTCACTTGAATTTAATTTGTCAATTTTTAGTATTTTTAGTTATTTTGTAATCTTTCTATTTAGTTTGTATTTTTTTTATTTCAGATTTTCTTTTTTAATTCCATCTGTATATGTTTTACATGGTAACATAGTATGTTGGGCTGAAAAAAGACAAATGTCCATCCAGTTCAGCCGCTTTCCTCTTCCCCCCATGTTGATCCAGAGGGAGGCAAAAAACCCCAATGAGGCAGAAGCCAATTTACCCTATTTTGAGGGGAAAAAATTCCCTCCCGACTCCATAATGGCAGTTAGAATACTCCCTGGATCAACATTTGAAAGTTCCTACCCGACTCCAAGACCCGGATCAACAACCCGCTGGTTATTTAATGTCTATATCCTGTAATATCATAGCGCTCTAGTGAAGCATCTAGTCCCTCCTCTATGTGTCCTGCCATCACCACATCCTCAGGCAGAGAGTTCCACAGTCTCACTGCTCTTACAGTAAAGAACCCCCTTCTGTGTTGGTGATGAAGCTTTCTTTCTTCTAAATGTAATGCGTTCTTTAATATTTGTATTCTTATTTGTACTTAACTTGTAACTTTCTGTTGTTCGCAGTGATCTTTAAGCATAAGGGCCGTTTTACGCGGGATGACTAGAGCAGTAGCGCGCCTGACAGTCATCCTAGGGATAATTGCTCTTGTACTTTCACACAGGAGCATTCATTACTCAGTGAATGGGGGCAGAGCAGGCCGGAGATCGCTTCAGCCGCCCGCCTCCATTCACAGGAGACAGGCCGTCATTTAGAGATGAACGATGGCGTAGTTACTTGTGTCGATCGTTGTTTTCACGCCTGCTGAGACTGAACGACGAACGAAGTATCGCTTGTTGTTCAGACGACGGCGGCCTTTACACTGAATGATTACAATCATTGTTCAGATTCCCCGATCCACTGAGAATGTTCACAATAATTGGCGCTAAGGGTTTGTTCACACACAGCGGAAGGCCCCACTCACATGACTACTGTCAGGATCAGATCCGCAGCAGATTTTTCCATCATGAGCCTGTCTCTAATCAGTGTCAGAAGTCCAAGAATGGGCCTCAGAGTTCAGCCGCAGATCTGCATGCATACTTAGCCGCAGCCAATGGGGCAGATTCAAGTGTGATCAGTGATCTGTGCGATGTCGCTGCATTTCCTCGCGTTGATATCACGATTTTGTGTCGCTACAGATTTTGTAGCGCTATTTTGCCAGGATTTTTGGGAGGGGATTTGAAATTTAAGTTCTACCCTGAAAATAAGCCCTAGCTGCATGAAAAAAAAATACCCCCCCCCCCTAAATACATCACTTAACAGCAGTTGCTCACTCCGCCCTGTCTTCTCTGCAGCTCTCCGGCGCTTGCTTGTAGTTTTCTCTCAGCGCTTCCTGGTTAGGGGTTCAAATTCCCCGTCTCCCAGAAACACTGGCTGTGATTGTTTCGTGAGCACCACAGCGCAGCCAATCAGAGCCAGCGCTCGATGAACCAGTCACAGCCATCCATTAATTGGCTGTTAGGTGATGTTTTTTTCTATGCAGCTAGGGCTTATTTTAGGGCTTTTACGATAGGATTTCCTACTGTAAAAGTTGCATTTGTTGCTGGAACTGCTTTGCTGCTGGAAGCATACAGCGCCGTACACAGCACAGTGGCCCGGTGTAGTACTGCAGGCTGTGTTCCATTAAAGTGAATGGGCCTTAGCCTGCAGCTCTGCACTGTAGCCGTACAAGTGGCCATTTTGGTTCAATTGTACAGAAAAAAAGCACCAGCTCAACAGCAGGATGCGCAGACTTGGCCAGAATCAGCAAGAAAAGAATATCACGGCTTTAGTAAGACATATTAGAATCCCAACAGAAAGGTCATACAATGGCGCGACGAACTATCGTGTTGCAAGCTGTCACAGCAGCTCTGAGTCACATGACGCACCCACTCAGTTTAAGGCCGCTTTCACACGGGTGACAAAACTGCTGATGTGAATCAACCCATTCCCAGGAATGCGCTCTTTTCCTGTATGAGTTAAATCCATCTTGGATACGGACAAAACGCGCGCTTGAATTGACCGTATATATATATATCCTTAGACTGAAAAAAATATGACCGAAATAGAAAAACAGCTTGTAAGACTTATGTCCGATTTTCTGATAAAAATCATCCATTTAAGTCGATGGGTGCGATAGAAATACAGATTGCACAATGTGAGTGGGATTCATTTTTAATGGGGTATTCTGGACTCTCTTTAACTGATGACCGATCCTCTGGATAGTCGATCAGTAGTTGATGGACGGGAATCTGACACTCAAGACCCCAGTTAATCAGCTGATCGGCTGTCCGTACAACAGGCTGGGTGTTGTCATCAGCGGACAGGGGAGGAAGTGGGAGCACTGGCTTTACTCCCATTGGAATCACTGGGAGCGCCGCGCTGCTCTTCCCCTTACTGTCCAGAGCAGGATGTCAGTAACAGGACCAGGAAGTAGAATAGCAGCGCAGCACTCCCACTGATTTCAATGGGAGTGAAGTTGGCGTTCCCACTCCCTTCCCTGTCCGCTGCTCCACTGGACAATCAGCTGATGGATGGAGGTCCCAAGCGGCGGCCCCCTATCAATCAACTACTGATGATCCATCCAGAGGATTGGTCATCAGTTGAAGACAGCCCAAAGTACCCCTTTAACCATGGGGACCATAAAAAAAATTAAAAGAACTAGGATGTGCAGAGCCAGTACATTAGGCCTCAGTCAGACGAGTGTGTATGTGTGTGCATCTGTGCTGCACTGTGCAAAATGCGTGTGACCGAAGCTCCGTGCCCATTGCTTTCAATGGAGCTGGTGCTACAGCCACCAGCTCCATTGAAAGCAATAGGATGCAGGCAACCCCTGTAGTGATTTTTGGGGAAGGGGTTGAAATATAAGAAATATATCTCCACTTTTTAAAAGCCAGAACTTTTTTATTTTCCCCTCGGCCCGGCCGTATGAAGTTTGTATTTTCGTGGCGAGCCGCAGTTTTTATTGGCACCATTTTTTGGGTACATATCATGTATGGTAGAATTGTTATTATTTTTTGGGGGTCGGGAGGAAAACATCTCAGCTCTGCCATTGTTTTTACATTTTTACAGCATTAATTATGCAGCATAAATGACAGGATACGGTTTTTCTGCGGGCCGGTACGATTACGAGGACCCCAACATTTTTTTTTAAGCTTTTTCCACTTTTTTTTCTAAATTATAAGTATTGTTTGTTTGCATTTTTACTCTTAGCGCTCAGTCAGACAAGCGTTTTTTTTTTCACGCATGAATGGCCGTGTAAAAAAAAAAGCCCATCACGTGTAGAAAAATCATGTGAACAGGAGCATTTGAACTCGCATGACCTAACTTTTGCAGGCGGGATTTTTTTTGCGCTTGTAAAAATCAGACATGTGACCACTTTCATTGAAAAGCACTGATTCTAATAGAGCCGCTTTTTTCACGCATCTGACCGCGACCTTTAAGTCCCATAACTTTTTTTGCCATGGACAGAGCTCAGCAAGGGCTTGTTTTTTTGCGCGACGAGCTGTAGTTTTTATTGATACCATACTGGATACATACGTCTTTTTTTATCCCTTGTAGGCTCCGGTCAGACGAGCGTTTTTTCCGTGCATGAATAGGTAAGTGAAAAGAGCGCATCTAAAAGAACCAATGGGTTCCTATAGAAACGTTCACATGAGCGATTTTTAGATGCGCAAAAGGCTGCAAAGATAGGACATGCGAGTGCAACTCCCATCTAAGGTCCGTGGTGCGCACAAAGGTGGGACCTTCCTATCTTTGGAGCGTGTTTTCCATAGACTCCTATGGGAGCTGGAAAACACGTACCGCGCACCTCTGATCATGTGAACGGGCTACTTCAAATAGCTGGAATTCACCCGTTCACGCGGTCTTTTCCACAAGTGAAGGGCGATCTTTTTGCGCGCCTATTTGTGTGTGGAAAAAACGCTCGTCTGACCGAGGCCTTATTGTGGGGGTTTAGCAGCACAATGAACTAAATAAGCATTTCGGCTCTTTCGTTTTTTTGGATTGTCTGAGTTGTTATGAATCCAATGAAACCAAATATGTGGGGGGGGGGTTCTCCTTTTTTTTTTTACACAAAGAGCAGAAAGTGTGCAAAAAAAGGGGGATTTTTGTTACTATAGTTTTGCGGGGGTTTTAAAACAATTTTTGTTTTTTTTTTACATTTTTTTATGTTCCTGTTAAGGACTTGGACCAGAAAAGCTATGATCGCTTTAATAATGCATTGCAGAACTTACAATAGCAATCATAGGCCATTGCGAGCCCAGATACCATTGTATGGCGTTTGGTTGCCACGGCATGTAAGGAGTTAACACGAACGAGCCGATATACGTCGTTCTCATCTGCAGGGAGGGGAGGATGGAAGAGCCAGGAGCAGGAACTGAGCTCCCGCCCCCTCTCTACCTCCTCTCCGCCCCTCTGCACTATTTGCAATGAAAGGAGGCAGGATAGGGGCGGGGCTAATTCTTGGAATTTAGCCCTGCCCTGTGGGGGTGGAGAGAAGGCAGAGAGGGGGCGGGAGCTCAGTTCCTGCTCCTGGCTCTTCCATCCTACCCCCTGCAGATGAGGACACCGTATATCGGCTCGGTGTGAATGCACCCTTCGGCAGGTGTGGAAAAATGCTGCAAAGTAAGAATATTTTCAAAAATAGAAGGTGTCTGACTCCAAATGTATGCTTTAGCAGGACAACAACCCCCAACGTCCAGCCAATGTCATTTAGAACCATCTTCAGGGTAAAGAAGAACAAGGAGTCCTGCAAGTGCTGATTTGGCCCCACAGAGTCCTGATCTCACATCATCCAGTCTGTCTGAGATTACATGAAGAGACAGAAGGATTGGAGCGAGCCGACATCCACAGAAGATCTGGGCTTAGTTCTCCAAGATGTCTGGAACAACTTCCCTGCTGAGTTCCTTCAAGAACTGTGTGCAAGTGTACCAAGAAGAACTGATGCTGCTGTGAATGTAAAGAGCGGTCACCCCAAATATTGATGGGATTACATTTCTCTTTTGTTCAGTTACTTAGTATTTTGTTAATTGACACATAGACTATGAACACTTCTATTTCTGAAAACTTTCTTATTGTGTAGCATTTTTTCCACACCTGCCTAACACTTTTGCACATTACTGTATGCCAATACCTCGCCTGCTCTCCATCACAACCGTCCAACACTTCCCATTAGCAAATCAGCCTCTAGATGGCGCCAGAGCACAATCTATCTGCACTGGTGGAAGGCAGAGCTCCATCTGCACTCAGCTGTGAGGCAATGCTGCAGAGCTCGTATGCACTAGTTATTATATGTATGTCTGCTGGTAACATTTATCTTCAGGCTCAGAACTAATAAACTTATAATACACTGAGTGTACAGAATCCCGCTGAGCACATTATAATGCACACATATGGCCGCTCAGGAGCACTGTGACTTTAACATGGTTTGCTGAGAACTGTAGTTCCTCTCTACGTAGCTATGCATGTCCTATAGTGTGATGGTTTGCATAGCTCATACATACACGAAGACCTTATATACAGATAGACTGGTGTGTTTTATATACTGTTATAGTATATAATAATACTCATGTTATCACCGGTAATATAATATATGCAGTTATTGTATATTGCAAAGTGACAAGTACTTATTTTCTGTTAATCGAAGCTGTAAACACAAGAACTGGAGAAGGCTGTCAGTGTAAATGTATACTGTATGTGTTTCGTGCATAGCCTAGTAGCTGTTACGAACATTTTGCCTGTAGCTAAACTTTGTGTACCCTACTATACTATATACTGCATGCAGAAATAATTATAACCATTGAATACAGTGCAGCAGATTATAATATGACATTAATTATATACAATACAAAACAGAAAGAAAAAAATATATAAATATATATATAGCAATATAATGCATACAGACTGTCTTTCACACACACACACACAGACACACACACACACACACATATATATATATATATAGTGATACAACTCTCCCTTTTATGTACCTACATATTATTGTTTTTGGGCTGTACTTCCGGACTTTACAGACCTCACACATCATCATCATCATCCTCACATGGTGCTTATAGAGAAGTAATGGGGAAGTGAGGAATTACTGCTGGGAAATGATCAGTTCATATAGATATTTTATGGTCAGGACAAAACAGCTGAATACGGCAAATGTTACCAATTGTAATATGTGAAATATACATGTAGACAGACAGATAGATATGAGACAGATAGATACGGGATAGATAGATAAATAGCAAATTATTCATCTATCAATCTATTTAAATATTTAAAAGTATAATGATTGTACTGGTATTATCACTCATTAGAGAGCAAATTATCTTTCTGTTATCTCTCATGTCTATCTATCTATCTCATATCTATCTATCTATCTCATATCTATCTATCTCATATCTATCTCATATCTATCTATCTATCTCATATCTATCTATCTATCTCATATCTATCTATCTCATATCTATCTATCTATCTATCTATCTCATATCTATCTGTCTATCTATCTCATATCTATCTATCTATCTATCTCATATCTATCTATTTATCTCCTATCTATCTATCTATCTATATCTATCTATCTCCTATCTATCTCATATCTATCTATCTCCTATCTATCTATCTCATATCTATCTAACTCATATCTATCTATCTATCTCTATCTATCTCATATCTATCTCCTATCTATCTATCTATCTCATATCTATCTCCTACCTATCTATCTATCTATCTATCTATCTCATATCTATCTATCTCATATCTATCTTTCTATCTATATATCTATGTATCTCATATCTGTCTATCTATCTATCTCATATCTATCTATCTATCTATCTCCTATCTATCTATCTCATATCTATCTATCTATCTATCTATCTATCTCATATCTATCTATCTATCTATCTCATATCTATCTATATCTACCTATCTATCTATCTATCTATCTATCTCCTATCTATCTATCTCATATCTATCTATCTATCTATCTATCTATCTATCTATCTATCTATCTATCTATCTCATATCTATCTATCTATCCATCTCATATCTATCTATCTATCTATCTATCTATCTATCTATCTATCTATCTATCTATCTCATATCTATCTCCTATCTATCTATCTCTCTATCTATCTATCTATCTCATATCTATCTATCTATCTCATATCTATCTATCTGTCTATCTCATATCTAGCTAATATCTATTTATCACATATCTATTTGTGTATGTATTTTTTTCATGGATAATGATTACGTTTCTGTATTATCACTATTTTACTATAACGATTGCCAATATTTATCTGGATTTCTGTTACTGTAAACTTTCTCTTTTCACTTCCACAATTGCAACTTAATGTCAACAATATTCCACTTTCAGCGTTTCTCTTTATTACAGCAAATATTCTGTGGCCGAGGTACATTTATGCAATATAACATCATCTAATTACAGTGAACTAAAACATACTATAATATGCTATAGTATAACACAATATAAATAACAATACTGCTATAATATAATATACTATATAGAAATCTGTATTCTCCTGCCGGGCTTGTAGAGAAAAACCCACAAGTGAAATGATTCCATGTATTCATTTTCCTTGCAGACCCCTCTTATATTCCGGGTTTGACATCTTTTTCTCCTTCTCCAGGCACAGACATGTAATAAAGAAGAAATTTAAAGCCGCGGCCGGTGCAGGGAGCTGCCTTTCTTTTGCACTATTTCGGGTGCTGCTCAGGGCGGATTTGCGTCATTAGCGCAAATTGCTGATGTAGATAAAGCCTGCTGATATTAGAAGAGGAAGCGCTGGATTATTAGAGGGGAGCCCTGTTATTATGCTCCTTCTCCGGAAGAAATAATCAGCGCTGACTGCTCCATAAATACCGCACAGGGCGCTAATTATAGAAAGCAGGAAAATCCGCTCATTTATAAGAGGCTGAAGGGAAACAGGATGAGCCGAGAGGAGGCCATTGTTCGGCTATTTACAGGCTGCTTACTGCTGGATTATTATCTGCACCAGTAGGGGAGCAAACAGCAGCGCCGAGCTCAGCAGCCACAAGGACCTGCGACAAGTGCATGCGACACTTCAATGTGCAGCGCAACAGGAGCGCAAAGTGGTGTAATCTGTGTATTAAATCCTAGTAATGAGTCTAAATGCAAAACACATCAATCTGTTCTACATGAGATGAGCAGCATGTGTTTTCATTAAATTCATTTGCATAAGACTGAAAATAAATATATATAATATAGAAGACATAGTGGGTGTATATATAAATAAATAAATAAATAAATAAATATATATATATTAGATAGATACATAGATAGATGGGAGATAGATAGATATATAGATATGATATAGATAGATACACAGATAGATAGATAGATGTGAGATAGATAGATAGATAGATATGAGATAGATAGATCTGAGATAGATAGATGATAGATAGATAGATAGATAGATAGATAGATAGATAGATAGATAGATAGATAGATAGAACATACATAGATAGATAGATAGATAGATAGATAGATAGATCGATCGATCTGATATAGATAGATAGGTAGATAGATAGATAGATAGATAGATAGATAGATAGATAGATAGATAGATAGATAGATAGATAGATAGATAGATAGATAGATAGGTTTCATCTCCCGAGATTTCAGGGTCAGTATTACTTGATCCTCATGATTAATCTTAATGCTGATTATCATTAAATACATTTTTATATGAAGTAACATAATATAAAGCTCATTATAAGTTCCTGCATGTCATTAGTATTTTACTCAATGAATGAAGTAAATAAATTCATTCAGTGTTTCTGGAATGTCAGTCATTAATTGCACATCTGTCCGGGAGTAACCGTGGTTTAATGAAGCAGGAATGATGTCATTATTAAGTATGGATGTAAATATTGATGGGCTGGTAGCAAACGTTTTATTAAATGTTTGTTATCGTTCAGTGTGTTCTGCCGTGAAAACAATAATATATGATATCAGATAATATAATGTAATAGATTATTATAACATAGTATAATATAATAAGCAGATTGTATCCCTTTAGCTCTGGATACGATGCAACAGCTTCAGGCCTCGCCTTAGTGTTTTGGAACATTACAGTTTGTGTCCCAGGATAAGTATCACTTTGATTGGCTGCTGTTGAGAAGGGAGTGGGACTTCAAGCCAGAAAACACAGGGTAGTGGGCGTGGCTAGAGGTAGAAGAGGAAAGACTGTGCTCATTGGCTGGGCTTGTGGCCAATCAGAGAGGAGGGGAAAAACTCTTGTACAGTGCAGATTTCCAAAGTTTCAGCCAAACTTTTAGCAGGCTGTGTGAGCGGAGTGTGCACTGTGCTGCCCCTCACCCTCATCCAGGACTTGTTGGGGGGACTCATCCTCATCATCCGGGACTGCTGAGGGCTAATCCAACATCGGGGGTCCTTATTCTCACCATCTAGGAGTTACCGGTACTCCACATCTGGGAGTTCAGAGTCCTCCATCCTCCCCATCAGAAAGTAGCGGAGATCTGCACATCCCAGGACTGCTGTGCCACTTATTAAGGAAGACGGGACCTCCAAAATCCAGGACTAGAGACCTCAGGAAGAGTGCAAGCTCCTGAGCCCAAGCTGGAAGATGTATACCACTGGGCTGGCTCCCTTCTATGCAGCTTCTCACTTCAATCTATGGTCTGCCTATTGCTCTGGGGGTGCAGGAGGGGGTGCTGGATTCCCCCCACTAGACCCTGGGAAGAAGCCCTCATTTTGCATCGCTGATATCCTGCACGTTGGGGATCCTGACAGCCCCCCTGGTTCCTCTGGCCTGACAGCAGCTGCAGCCCACCTGGGGATCCTCCACCCTGCACAGTACCAGCAGGCAGGATCACCCCTCAGACCTACTCCAGTCACCCCAGACTCTGCTGCTGCCTTTCACCATAGGCTCTCCCCCTACCAGACCCACAGACCACTGTGCAGCAGCAGCGACCCTCGGATACAGCATGGCGGCTCTCAACCGGCTCCTTCCAGCAAAGACCTGAAATTTGGAATCGATCGGATCCTCTCCACAGAGTTTGATCCTAAAGTGAAAGAAGGAAACACACTGCGAGGTGATTACATGATGATGATATATTGACAAATGTGACGTCACATATATGCAATGCATGCAGATGACATAATTACCTGTATATTACATAATGAAAGGTGATTACATGATCATGACATAGTGACAGCTATGACGTCTAGTGTATATATATATATATATATATATATATATATATATATATATATGTACTATGGCATGAGCAATGCCACAGATGACATCATATGTTCAGATGACATCACTGTCTGTATATTACATAGTGAGAGGTGAACAAGCTAATTATAGTCGTATATTCAGGTGGGAACTATGACTGTATATTATATTCTAAGAACTCATTTATATATGCAAATGTATTCATATATTCAAATGAGAACACTATATATGATACATTGAGAGATCATTAATAAATGCAAACTAAATTCATTCATGTTATATGTACACATCGTATATTGGTAGGGCATTCATGATATTCAGCAAATGATATCCAGGTGACAGCTATGACTGTATATTAGATACTATATACAGTATATTACAGGGCAGCACTGATGTAGATTACACAAGTTAGAGGCATTTAGTCTATGTAAAATATATTACAAACAAATCACAAAAAGAGGAAATATCAGTTCAAAAAATCACTGCCAGCGGCTGTACTTACTGATATACTAATACAAAATACAAGGGCAGGTGTAGAACCACAACTGTCAGCATGCAGACAATCAAATTGTAATACGGAGTAACACTTCACAGGTGCAAAATACTGATGGACAACCACCCACACACCTACCTGTGCAAAGCTCCTCCATATTGTAACTTGGCCGTCTGCATGCTGAGGGATGTGGTTCTACATCTGCCCTCTAATATCAGTATATTATCAGCGTATCAGTAAGTATGGCCGCTGGCTACATGTAAAATATATGTATATATTCAGATGACAATATCAGGTAGTGCAGTCATCTATATATGTAATATCAGGGAGTGTCACCATCTACATATATGAGTAGAAGTGACATAAAGTAGACTATCATCTATAAATATTGCAGTCAGATGTAGCAGAGCTTAGTTTCGTATTGCATAAAAAGTACATCTAGTTCATTGTTACAATGCACAAAACTGTTAATATTAAACATTCAGCTCTGCTGCAGCTGTACAAACTTAGTGATCACCGATATAGAAAATGTAGAGATGTGGTGAGTAAAGAATTTGGAAAAAACGGAATAGTAACTGCAAATAATGTTCCTTTATTCGGGAGAGAACTAACTCATATCTATCTATCTACCTATCTATTTATCTGTATTGTGGGTATATATTGATGAGGGAGCTGATGCCATGTTGTGCTGAATATTCTTATACATAATTACATTATGCCATCTATATCAAGTACATCTAGTTGATAGAAATAATATCCATTTATTCAGCGTTCTGCTTTGAAGCTCATCAATGTCTGGAAAATTTTAGTAATGAGGTTCCTATAATATAATTACTGTAACTAAAAAGTTTATACATGAAAGGTGCTTAAAAATAATATTAAAAAAAGGAAAAGTCAATAGAAAATACTCGGCGATAATCTGCACTGAGCAAAGCAATGCTAATACTAAAAGTAGTGCGAAACCGACATTATCAACAATAGTACAACATTAATGATAGAGTAATAGAAAATACTAATTATTTGGAAGATAATCAACCTGGAAACGAAACATTTGGATAATTGCTACGAATTTATTATTTTCCATTAACTCAGTAGCATCTGTAACTCAATGTGTGTGTATATATATAACGGAGGCCATCTATGTACATTATTACTTAGGGCTACATTTCATATGTTCATCATATATATAAAACTTCTGCATAGTACTAGAACTACTGATTTTATATATATATATATATATATATATATATATATATATATATATATATATATATATATATATATATATATATATATATATTCTATACATATAATATGAACATGTATGAAATGTAGCAGAGAATAGCAGTGTCCATAGATCGCCTGTGTAAATTGTGTCCCTATAATCGTCCTTAATAAGACGGTACAGGGATGTGACTCCTATCTGGTAGAGATCGGTGAAATATAATCGGCGCTTCTCTCAGTCAGACGGTCCAATATATGACACCGCAGAGGAAGATGCAGGATCTGCAGGGTCAGCGGGGCTTTGTGATCTCTCTGGGGATATAAAAGAGAGGAATCTCCATCATTATATAGAACATCACTGATACAGATCATTCAGATCTCAGCTGTTTCAGATTTCTCTGGGGTAGAAATTATATTATTATTTTATTTACTTACTATTACTTTGTAATTATTAGTTTTTGTTTATTATATTACGGAACTCTTATTATTTCCATTATTAATTCGTTTTTTACTACTAATTTCAGCCTCCTTCTAATCAGAGATTATTTCCTTTTAGTTGACATATTCTCCTGGTTTCTAATTTCTATGTAAAATAACAAGCACAGAAATTAAATGAATTCTAAATTAAATATGATTATTATTACAGCTGTTGTTAATAATAATCGTAATAATAATAAATACTTTTCACACGAATATACTTCTACTTTTGCTTCTTATTTCTCCAGGGATTTATTTCATAAATGATGATAGCCATATGAGAACAATGTGTAGAATAACAGATAGTAAATATTTGATCCGGTGTATTATTGATTTTTTTTTAACGTTTTTATGTTAGTACAGAATGCCAGGATTTGTGATTGTAGGTGCAGAATGTGCACAGCGATATACAAATCCTATAACGGAAGAGGGCTGGGGGAGTTTAGAGCCGGGGACTGCATGATAACTATGTTATACAGTATATATAAGAGGTCCAGTCTGTGTGGAGGGGGGTGGGGGGCAGTCTTTATACTTATATATGGAGGTTAGGTCTAGACTGGCTTCGTATTGCATACACAACATTATCTATCTATCTATCTATCTATCTCCTATCTATCTATCTATCTATCTATCTATCTATCTATCTATCTATCTATCTATCTATCACATGATTCATATATGTAATTATTGAGTCTAGAGTTCCTCAGTGGTTACACTTCTGTGAGGACGTTTTAGGCAGACGTAGATACAATGCTGCAAAGTTAGAAAGCTTTCAGAAATAGAAGTGTTTATTTTTGTCAGTTAACAAAATACAAAGTGACTGAACAAATGAGAAATGTAAATCAAATCGAAATTCGGTGTGACCACCCTTTACCTTTACAACAGCATCAGTTTTTCTCGGTACACTTGCACACAGTTCTTGAAGGGACTCGGCAGGGAGGTTCTTCCAGACATCTTGGAGGACGAAGCACAGATCTTCTGTAGATGTCGGCTCGCTCCAATCCTTCTGTCTCCTCATGTAATCCCAGACAGACTGGATGATGTGAGATCAGGACTTTGTGAGGCAATATAATTAATTCCAAGACTCCGTGTTCTTCTTTACACCGAAGATAGTTCTTAATGACACTGACTGAATGTTTGAGGTTGTTGTCCTGCGGCTGAATAAATTTGGAGTCAACCAGATGCCTTTTATTTTTGAAAGCATTCTTACTTTGCAGCAATATTTCCACACTTTCACGCAGTACTGTATATTCCTAACATTACACACACACACACACACACACACACATATATATATATATATATATATATATATATATATATATATATATATATATATATATATATATGTGTGTGTGTGTGTGTGTGTGTGTGTGTGTGTGTAATGTTAGGAATATACAGTACTGCGTGAAAGTGTGGAAATATTGCTGCAAAGTAAGGATGCTTTAGTTGTTGAGTATAGGGGGGCTCAGTAGTTACATGCGTGACCTGTGAGATACTTCTACTGCATTTAGGTATATTTAGATACTGTGCAAGTGATATGTAGTTGTTGTGTCTAGTATGTGTAGAGGGTTTCCGTAATTGCAGAAATAGCATGATTTTATATATATATATATATATATATATATATATATATATATATATAAAATCACACACACACACACACACACACACACACACACACACACACACACACACACATATATATATATATATAATACAGAACATGATATGTAGTTGTTGCGTCTTGTATTGTATGTTTGGAGGTGCTCGGTAGTTGCATACAGTACATTGTAACATATATGTGGCTGAGTGCTTATATACAGCACATGTATCTAGGTATTGGCTGCAGCCTATAACAGAGCTCTGTCCTTTTTGACCACAGATCTGACCTCATTAATCAGCTCAGGCCGCCAGTCAGGGGTCCATGCCGCCCCCCACATGCAGTCCACAGCCGGGCAGTTCTTCGCCTCCCTAGACCCCCTCACAGAGACCCCCTCAATCCTGGGGCAACTCAATACAAACCAGAGGAGCTCAGTGCAGCAGCATTTCCAGGACACCTTCCCAGGTACTACTCTCCCTATTATTCATAGTATTAACCCTTTATATCAGATCTGAGATTTAGTCTCACGCCCTTCACAGCCCAGGGCAGCATTCTGTTACACTGTATCTTGGAGTCACTATTACATTGAGAGCCATTAATTAGATCTGATTCATTAATATAATTTTATCTACTATTAATTAACTTTTTAACTACTGTATATCCCCAATTCCCCCACAGCCTGTAGCTATAAGGTTATTGTAGTTCATTTTTCTATGAGGCCTCATTACACCCTGTCCAGATTATAATATAATAGATTTTTTGCTTTAATATAAAAATAATAGAAAAAAATATGAAATATTTTTTATTTCTGTAGAATTATTTTCTTATATTAGCTACGTATTTTATACTGCGGTTCTGTTCTATTTTATGCACCATAGATCATTGGATTATATGATTAGCTTTGGTTTGAATTCATACATTAGTGCAGGATAATATTTGTACTATAATGTTGTCAACTTTATTTGATCCCATTCTGTTCAGTTCATGGATGGTAATGATGAATGATAGTGTGACTGCACTACTTGCTCTACCAGCAACCTGTGAAGGTTTTACATGACTTCTATATTGAATTTGGTTCTGTCCTCCTCCCAGGTCCCTATGCAGTGCTCACCAAGGACACCATGCCCCAGACCTACAAGAGGAAAAGATCCTGGTCCAGAGCTGTATTCTCTAATCTACAGAGGAAAGGGCTAGAGAAGAGGTTTGAGGTACAGAAGTATGTGACCAAGCCTGACCGGAAGCAGCTGGCAGCCATGCTAGGCCTCACTGATGCCCAGGTAAGAAGAAGGCACTGTGTGGTATATCGGCATATCACTAGATCTGATGCAGGCTGATGTGGTGAATTTACAATAAAGCTATTATACAGAACATTATAAATGCTATAAATACAGCACAAAAGAAATGAGAAGTCAAACAATATGATTTAGAGGGAAGAGGAAGTTGTAGGTCTGAACAATCAGCAGTTTATGTGTGTGATTCTTGTTAAAAAAAATCTCTATCTATCTATCTATCTATCTCATATCTATCTCTCTCATATCTATCTATCTCTCTCATATCTATCTATCTCTCTCTCTCATATCTATCTATCTATCTATCTATCTATCTATCTATCTATCTATCTATCTATCTATCTATCTATCTATCTATCTATCTATCTATCTCATATCTATCTATCTCCTATCTATCTATCTCCTATCTATCTATCTATCTATCTATCTATCTATCTATCTATCTATCTATCTATCTATCTATCTATCTATCTATCTCATATCTATCTATCTATCTATCTCTCATATCTATCTATCTATCTATCTATCTATCTATCTATCTATCTATCTATCTATCTATCTATCTATCTATCTATCTATCTATCTCACATCTATCTATCTCACATCTATCTATCTATCTATTTATCTATATCCCAGATCTATCATCTATCTATCTATTTATTTATTTATTTATAATACTTCTGTCTTTTATTATCTGTTCATCTATGCGTATCTATTTAATTATCTCATATCGTTAATCCTTTTTTCTTTCCTTTTATCTCATGTGATCAATGTTTCTTTATAATACTCCTTTCTTTCTTTCCTTCTTTCTTTCTTTCTCTTTCTTTCTTTCCTTCCTTCTTTCTTTCTCTTTCTTTCTTTCCTTCTTTCTTTCTTTCTTTCTTTCTTTCTTTCCTTCTTTCTTTCTTTCCTTCTTTCTTTCTTTCTTTCTTTCTTTCTCTTTCTTTCTTTTTTTTCCTTCCCTCTTTCTCATATCATCTGTCTATCTATGCGCATCTATTTATTTAATTATCTCATATCGTTAATCTTTATTTTTCCTTCTCTCTCATATTATTTATTTATTTTTGTTCATAACTTGAATAGTGGGTTAATGTAGAAGATACAGTTGCAGATAGAAGGAAATGGAAAAATAACGGCGCGACTCTTGTGTTTGTGACGAAGACGACTGTTACATAGAAATAGAAGGTTTTCTGTATAATCGATTGTGAAATTCTCTCTATTGAGGGGAAGTGAAATCAGGTTTTGTTCTTTGTAACCGGATTGATGAGATGTAAGGATGGATGAAGGAGAGATGAGCGGATCTTCTGCACTTGTGGTATATGTGAAGCAATTTTATGGTTTGGACACAAAACGAATTGAAAGTCTGAGAGGCTAAAAATCTTTCTTCTGAATTGCTCAATGCAGAGTTAATGTGATGGGAAACCAGAATACAGGGAGTAGAAAGGGGAATCGTTTAGCCGCCCCTCCCCCAAAATAGAAAGCTTGGACTTCTGCTTTCCTTTTTCTTCTTTTCAGTTGAGATTTACCCTGAAGGTTGAACCCCAGATTTACTTCAATTGTGTCACAAGTATTACCAGCAGATCTGCATGGTAAAGGCTTGTATAAGAGGAGGCCCCATTCCTGTAAATGTATTATCATTTATGCAGGTAACTCCATTAATGCAGAGGTGACTTATTATATTACTTCTAGTAGTAAAAAAGAATCTTAAAAGGTGGCCCGATTAATGCATGAGCCAATTCTTTATAATAAGTGAGCTCTGTCCTGCAACAGTGATATTGTAGCAGGATACCCCATTGCTGCAGCTGTGAAATCTTTATGAAAAGTCACCCCATTCATGCAAGGGCGATAGCAGTATAAAAGGGATAACTCGAAGTCTAAAGAGGAGGTGACTCCATTCATGCATGAATTCTTTATAATAGATAACCCCATCACTACAAGGGTGATATCATTATAAGCGGGTACCGCATTGCTGCAGTATGAAATCTTCATGAGAAGTCACCCCATTCCTGCAGGAGTGATATACAAGAGATGACACAAACTCTGCATAGGAAGTGATCCCATTACTGTAGAAGATTGGTACTTATGAAAGAGTTGACCCTTTTGCTTGCAGTAGTGAAATCATTATAAAAGGTAACCCCATTTAAGCATGGAAGAATTATTTATAATAGGTGACCCCCATTCCTGCAGGGGTAATATAAAAGGGGTGACACAAAATCTGCATAGGAGGTGACCCCATTTATGTAATTTTGCTATCATTAATGCAGGTGACCCAATTTCTATTGAAGATTAAATACTTATGCAAGAGTTAACCCCTTTGCTTGCAGTAATGGTATCATCATAAAAGGTGGCCCCATTTATGCAAGGGTGAATTAATTATGTGCCCCCACTCCTGTAGGGGTGATATCATAAGAGGAGACCCCATTTCTGCAGCCATGAGATTTTTATAAAGAGGTGACTCCCATTCCCGTAGGGATAATATAATTAAAAAGGATGCCTCCATTTAGTAAGGGTAACATATTTTAATTAGTGACCCTATTTTTGCAGAGGTTTAGTCTGATAGGGTGACATTAGTTATCGAGGGTGGAATCTTTATAAAGAATGACCCCATTTATGCAGGAGTTATATGATTATCAGAGTGACCCCATTCCTGCAGGTGATCCTCTTATAAGAAGAAACCCTATTTTGAAGTTGTGTGACCATCATAAGTTAAAATCTCCTTCGTGCAGTACTAACACCTTTGTACAGAACGATTACATAACAGGTAACCTCATTCTTGAATGAGGGTGCATTTAGGAAAAACAAAAGTTATCATTACATTATAAGTTGTTATCCGTGTAGATTGAACCCCTAAAATAAGTGATTAAATTACAGAAGGTGACCCTATTCTTATGAGCTAATTACTGCAGGGGGTGCTTTCTAAGAAATGATCTGCTTGTAGCATGCACCCCATTTCCTGTAGGACTTGCTATTACTGGAGATACTTCCCAACCAGCCAGTTATTTATAAACTCCATTTCCAGCACTGCAATTATCTTATCCTCCTGGGGACAATATTGACATATTTAGTAAGTAATGTTCCCTGTTGGGTTGAGTTTATATTCCTTGGGCAGTGATTGCAGCCTGGAGATCTTATCAGACAATGAGACCCACCAGGCCGCCAGCACTGTACTGTGTCATCTGTGTGCTGCTAGATGTATAGCACCTGCTGCCTCCTGATACATCAGAATGGACATGATGGGAGTTGCAGTTGTTGCTTCCATAGCTTGGTGGTATATAAATGCATTGCAATTGGAGTTTTTACAGCTTACAAATCGCACTAAAGAAGGTGAATGCAAGAATATAGATACATGGGCATACGGGCTTTGGTTCTACTTTTATTAATTGCATATTGTGTCCTCAGGTGAAAGTCTGGTTCCAAAACAGGCGCATGAAATGGAGACATTCAAAAGAGGCTCAAGCACAAAAGGATAAAGAAAAGGAAGACAGTGAAAAGTGTGAAGCCCCCTGTGCAGGAGAAGTGGACATAGACAGGAGTAATAGTCCCTACAGATCTGATGGGGACAGTGACTCCAGTGACTCTGACCTGCTTGATATGATGCCAAGTGACACTGAAAGGACTGAAGGTGGTGGCTCTGAGCCTCAGCAAACCAGTGTAATCAAGTCCTCCTCTACCACTGACCTCTCCACACAGCAGGCTGTCCCCTGTCCAGAGACTCCCCAACCCACAGAGCCCCTCTCTGCATTAATCTAGAGGACTAATAATGGGACATTGAGTGACAGACTGGTCTTATGAATGATGGTCATTCTCTCCTCCGCAGGGGACACACTGTGAAGATGTATGGGATGGATCAACAGTGACCATTACTGGGGGCAGTTAATGGTGGCAGTAACATCAGTTCTGGCTGTGCAACGTCTACACCCATGCAGTTGCTGTGGGCTGAAAAAGACTACTTATGAAATTTTTAATGACCCCCAACTGCTGCATCAAATACCAATGACATCCAATAGGAAGCAGTTTTAAAAACGCAAATTTCCGAATTTACCCAACTGGACAGTTAAAAAAATGGAAAAAAAAAAACTGTATATTTTTAGGATTAGTTTTAGTATTTACAAATTTCATACCCATCCGCAGGGGAACCAAGAGCTAAAATAGTCATCAATTCTCACAGTACACGACAAATTAGTGAATGTACAAGGATTTATCGAATATTTTACCCAGAATGGTTGCGAATTATTTAAAAAAATAAATGAATGAGATAGGAAAGCAAAATTTCATACGAAACACACAGCGAATGAGAAAAAAAAGACTCATTAATTCGGCTAACAGGTTTCTTATATAGTATGGAAATATATTTTCGCATATAGACCATAATGTTTGTTGCATACAGACAATGAAGTCTGAAGTGTAGGGATGGCGATCCTTATTTCAGCCTCCATTGTCTGCCGCATAGGGCTCCGCAAAACAAAATTTGTTCCTAATTGAAACGCTGTAAATTACCAGATTCCCTCAACATGGTACTTATATATTTTAAAGATTAACTAAAGTCTGTAAAATTCTTTAAATGATTTTACAGTTGTGGCACTATTACCTAGCAGTTCCTATTAACATCGAACTTAAAGGACGTGCTGAGACTTGTAGTTCGCCATCCTCTGCGGAATCCAGCAGCACTGGCACTGTGCCGTAGGTGAGACATATTGTGCAGCCAAAGGACCGTCTTCTTCTCTATATGGGTACATTAGGCTGATGCCCCCAGTGTGTTCTTCTGTAGATGCCTCCTATAAAATGTGAAGCCGCCCCCGCCGGTGTAATGTCCACATCATCATCTGCAGCAGCCTGCGCCTTGCACTGAAAATACTGTAAATAAAAGATTTATTATGGTTTTTGAGCAATTCAGTAAATTATTTGTCAAGACAAAACAAAAGAAAGATAAAGAAAAAATAGTACAGGTAAACACAAAACTAATAGTGCCCCCCTTCCTCACACACACAGAGCACACACCTCAGGAGACCGCACCGCTACTGAGACACAATAGACTCCATGGTAGGACAAGAATGGGATAATATCATCAATACTGTATCGTCTTTAAGTTTGCACAGGATAATGCAAATTACTGCTCAGTAGGAATATCATTCTACTAGATAAAAAAGAAAACTGTGTTCTACCTATATGTGTTTATTTATGAGGATACAGTGTTGAATTTGATCGATTTCTTCGATTTCTTGCCTAAAAGGGGTTGTCAGAGTTATGATAGATAGATGATAGATAGATAGATAGATAGATAGATAGATAGATAGATAGATAGATAGATAGGAGATAGATAGATATGAGATAGATAGATAGATAGATAGATAGATAGATAGATAGATAGATAGATAGATAGATAGAAGATGTACTATAACCACCTCTAGGTGATGCACTGTAACCACCTGTAGCAGATGTACGATAACCACATATGGGAGATGTAGTATAATCATGTATAACAGATGCAACCAACTATAGGAGATGCACTATAATCACTAGTAGGAGCTGCGCTATTACCACCAATAGCAAATACACTATAACCATCTATAGGAGATGTCCTATAACCACCTATTGAAAATGTTCTATAACCACCTCTAGGAGATGCACTATTACCATCTATGGGGGATTTACTACAACCGCCTATAGCAGATGTAATATAACCATCTATGTGAAGTGTCCTATAACCATCTTTTGGAAATGTACAATAATCAATCACCAATAAGATATGAACTATAAACACCTATACGTGATGTACATTATAGCCACAAATAGGAGATGTGCAATAATAACCTATAGGATATATACTATAACCACCTATAGCAGATGCACCCTAACCACCTATAAGAGATGCACTATAACCACCTATAGGAGATGTACTATAACCCCGAATATGAGATGCACTATAATCGCCTATACGTGACACACTATAACCACTTATAGGAGATGTACTATAACCAGCTACAGGAGATGTATTCTAACCATTTATAGCAGATGTACTATAATCAACTATAGAAGATGCGCTATTAGCACCTATATGTGATTTACTGTGGGAGATGTACTATAACCACCTATATGTGATGTACTATTACCACCTATAGCAGATGCACTATAATCACCTATAAGAGGTGTACTATAACAACCAATAGGAGATGCACTATAATCACCTATAGAAAATGAACAGTAACCACCTATAGGAGATGCACTATAATCACCTATAGAAGATGTACGGTAACCACCTATAGGAGATGCACTATAATCACCTATAGCAGGTGTACGATAATCACCTATATGATGTCTACTATAACCACCAATAGGAGATGCACTATAATCCCCTACAGGAGATGTACTATAACCGCCTATAGGAGATGTACTTTAACTACCTATATCAGATGAACTATAAACACCTATAGAAACTGTACTATAACCACCAGCCTAGCATGACATCTGGTATTCTGACAGATTACGCTTTCTATAGAAGTAGAAAAAGCTTGAGAATGCTGGGACATTCTGGTACTTGCAGTTCGCCTGGAGGTGAATTCTGGTGAGGCGTGCTGGTAGATGGAGTTCAACAACAGTTGGAGAGCGAGTTACTTATTTATTGGCTAATGATACTAAATACCAATATAATAATAATGATGAGAACACCAGCGCATGATTATTATTTTATTATTCCTAACAACACATTCAGGCTCAATAATACATTCAATGTTATTACTTTCTTTATTAGAAGTGATTTTTGCCACATTTTCGTTGGGTTTCGGTTTAGAATACATTTTAAACATTTTTATTTCTACTTTATTCGTTTTGGTGTATATTATACAGTTAGCGATAGTCACTAAGTAAATATATAAAAATATTAGCTATAATACAATAATAAAACAATCTAAAGCTGAAAACCCCACTTCATGGTTGTAATCGGTATCTATAACTGTAATACTATAACTGGGTTATATAGATCGGCAGGACCGGAGTTACATTATCATTCAGTAATCCCAGGATTGCATTTTCTATACCGACAATTATTTTTTGAAAAATACCCCAAAACATTAAAGTAAAGAATGAATAAATCAATCCCTAGCCTTGAGCCCGCAGTGCAGCAGTGGCCGGGGGTCGTGCTCGGTGCTCAGCCGCCCCCTCCTCCCTGTGTGCGGAGAGCAGAGCAGGGAAATGTCTTTTCAGGCTGTGGACACGGAGCAATAAAGCAGGAGCGACTTTATGAAATGTCTCCTGGCAAATCATAAAACCCAGACTGCAGCTACTGTCACCTCCTCAGCTGAATATTCTCCATTCACTACAGTCATGTCTGCCGGGAGATCTGTCCCTGAGCTACACACACCGTGCACATAATGAACATACAATGCATACACTATATACACAGTGCACATAATGTATATACCGTGCATATAATCTACAGACAGTGCACAAACTATACATACAGTGCATGTATTACAGAATTTACATACAGCGCACATACTATATACACAGTGCACATAATGAACATACAATGCATACACTATATACACAGTGCATATAGTATAGACACAGTGCACATAACGATACACACCGTGCACATAATGTATATACCGTGCATATAATCTACAGACAGTGCACAAACTACACATACAGTGCACATAACCATACACACAGTGCACATAATGTATATACCGTGCATATAATCTACAGACAGTGCACAAACTACACATACAGTGCACATAACCATACACACAGTGCACATAATGTATATACCGTGCATATAATCTACAGACAGTGCACAAACTACACATACAGTGCACATAACCATACACACAGTGCACATAATGTATATACCGTGCATATAATCTACAGACAGTGCACAAACTATACATACAGTGCATGTATTATAGAATTTACATACAGTGTATAGAAATTACATACAGTGCACATACTATATACACAGTGCACATAACCATACACACAGTGCACATAATGTATATACCGTGCATATAATCTACAGACCGTGCACAAACTACACATACAGTGCATGTATTATAGAATTTACATACAGCGCACATACTATATACACAGAGCACATAATCCACATAGTGCATATATTATATACACAGTGCACATAATCTACATACAGTGCATCTATTATATACACAGTACACATAATCCACATACAGTGCATATATTACACAGTGCACACAATCTACATACAGAGCACAAACTACATACAGTGCATATATTACATACACAGTGTCTATAATATACATACAGTGCACATACTACATACAGTATATGGATTACACACACAGTTTATATAATCTACATACAGTGCATATATTATACACAGTGCATATAATGTACATACAATGCACGTATCATAAACACAGTGTACATACTATATGCACACCCTACACATAATGTTCATACAATGCATACATTATATACATATACAGTGCACATAAGGTACATATAGTACACATATCATACACACAGTGTACATACTATATGCACACCCTGCACACAAGGTTCATACAATGCATACATTATATATATATATATATATATATATATATATATATATATATATATATATATATATATATATATATATATATATATATATATATATATATATATATATATATATACATACAGTGCACATATCATGCACACAGTGCAAATACTGTACATGCAGGACATATACTAAGCGAAGAGTACAAATAATGGACATACAGGGCACATACTCTGCACACAGTGCGGCCATAGCTTGTGGTTTCTATAGACCTGCAGCAAATCTAAGAATATGACATTCTATATAGCTTATGTTATTATATGCACAATGTCAAACTTTTCCCAAACCCAACATCCATCCGTCCATGCATCTATCATCTATATCCAGTCTCGGCATACACGGCATATATACTCCATGCTGTGTACTGCTCCCTGCTTCTGTCATTACATATAAGGTGAAGTACTTGGGGCTGCAGTGCACAAGGCATGGTGTAATAGATGTGATTGATGGAGTGTGAGTAGCCCTGTGCCCGGGCTCTTATTCTTATAGATTGGTGTCAGGATATGGAATATTTGTTTTAATACTTAATCTGTAAAATAATACTATTTATTAGCAGGATGACATCAGTCTGGGACTAGCTGGCGCCCTCTGCGCTCATTCCAGTGCACACAGCCGGACTGATACACTGCACCGGGACATCAGATTCTAGCAGGAATCCTCGGGACACAGACTGCATCCAAGTACAGCGACCCCTCTTGCTGGAAGGGCGAGAGGGAGCAGCAGTCCAAGTGCCTGGAGACTATCCTACCTTAATAAGACATCAGCAGGGAATTCTGTGTATGAAACTAGCAAATCTCTCTGACATTATCTATCTATCTATCTATCTATCTATCTATCTATCTATCTATCTATCTATCTATCTATCTATCTCATATCTATCTATCTATCTATCTATCTATCTATCTATCTATCTATCTCCTATCTATCTATCTATCTATCTATCTATCTATCTATCTATCTATCTCATATCTATCTATCTATCTATCTATCTCCTATCTATCTCCTATCTATCTATCTATCTATCTATCTATCTATCTATCTATCTATCTATCTATCTATCTATCTCTTCATCTATCTATCTATCTATCTATCTATCTATCTATCTATCTATCTATCTCCTATCTATATCTATTTATCTATCTATCTCATATCTATATCTATCTATCTATCTATCTATCTATCTATCTATCTATCTATCTATCTATCTATCTATCTATCTATCTATCTCCTATCTATATCTATTTATCTATCTATCTATCTATCTATCTATCTATCTATCTATCTATCTATCTATCTATCTATCTATCTATCTCTCTCCTATCTATCTATCTCATATCTATCTATCTATCTATCTATCTATCTATCTATCTATCTATCTATCTATCTATCTCATATCTATCTATCTATCTCATATCTATCTATCTATCTATCTCTCTCCTATCTATCTATCTATCTCCTATCTATCTATCTATCTCATATCTATCTATCTATCTATCTATCTATCTATCTATCTCTTATCTATCTATCTCATATCTATCTATCTATCTATCTATCTATCTATCTATCTATCTATCTATCTATCTATCTCATATCTATCTATCTAGCTATCTCATATCTATCTATCTATCTATCTATCTATCTCATATCTATCTATCTATCTATCTCCTATCTATCTATCTATCTATCTCCTATCTATCCATCTCATATCTATCTATCTATCTATCTCATATCTATCCATCTATCTATCTAGCTATCTCATATCTATCTCTTCATCTATCTATCTATCTATCTATCTATCTATCTATCTATCTATCTATCTATCTATCTATCTATCACATATGGCATGTTGTTGGTGCATATATGTAATGTGACCCCCTGTATATGTACAGAAAGGATTGGGTAAGGTTTTGGTCATGTGACCCATCAAGTCTGTAAGTGAACTCAGCTGCTGAAATGATCACTCAACATGAAACTGACCACAGAGACATTTAACCTGATCAGGGAGGAGAAGTGAAGAAGACATCACATAAATTGGCTTCAGGCTCTTAAATCAATGTCAGCCCACGTCCCCATGTATGTGGAGTACTGGGGGGGGGGGGGGGGGGGGGGGGGGGGGGATACTTATAAATCACTGATACTTATGGCTACCCTGTGCAGAGAATACCTAGGGAGGGTTGCACAGGAAGCCAATTGCCTGCCTACTAATATGAAGTATAGGGTTAGACTTATCATTTGCGCAGTAGGTCACAGACTTCTCAGCAAATGTAGGCCTAGGCTAAATAGGCAGTCACCTGACCCTGAGATAAGCCATAGAAAGAGGACCTTTCATTGTTCACTTGTTTACACAAGCACAGTGCCATCTCTGTGGATGTGGCTGTGCCTGGTGCTGCAACAACATGACTACAAGCATCACTACATTGGATACCCATTGTTGGGCAATGATTGTGGGCATGATCTGTGCAGGGAGTGGAGGAGGTGAGCTGTGACCTTCATTTGTAGACTTATATGGGAGAGTGTTATTGTCATGCTCTGTGACCTGTGCAGAGCGGGGGTGGAGGTGAGCTGTAAAAATCACCTATAGACTACTATGAAAGAATGTTGTGGGCATGTTCATGTTCTGTGACCTGTGCAGGGAGGAAAGGGTGGAGGTGAGCTGTGACCCTCACTTATAGTTTCCTATGAGAGGGTGTTTTGGACATGCTCTGTGACCTGTGCAGGGAAGGTGAGGAGGTGAGCTGTAACCAACACTTATTGTGAATTGTGGCTCCTGTTTTTTGTATATAAGGGTGTGATTTTCTGATGACACATTTTCTCCAAAGGTGCAAAATAGATTACCCATGACTCTGTACCTCTTATGTGGCACCGGTGCCTTTGAACCTTCTAGGCTTAAAGGGGTTGTCCAGAGTTCATGATTACCTCCTTCCAAGCCCAGTGCCACCCTTGTCTATCGGTTGTGTCTGGTATTGCAGCTCAGCTCCCATTCACATTAATAGAGCTGAGCTGCAATACCACACACAACCCTATGGACAAGGGTGGCACTGTGTTCGGAAGAAAACTGCTATGTTTTTCGAAGTGTTTTCTAACCCTGGACAACCTTTTTAAGTCCCCAAATGTTGTTGGTAACAAGTCTTGAGGAGCCGTAATACTAAGACACAAGCATTAATGTTTTCTGTTGTTTGGCTCCACCCTGTCCTTGTCTTCAATTATGTTTAGTTGTAGGGTCTGAACCAGTTTAGTGTGCAAAAACAGAAGAAACACGTAGGGGGCAAATAGTTTCTTCATAGCACTGTATGCACTATGTGTACAAAAATATTGGGACGCACATAGAAGATGATGAATTTGGATTTTATTCCCATTTTTCAGTCTGGTGCTCGGCCGCCTTTGGCCTCAATGACTGCAGTCCCCTCCGAGGCCGCTTTCCACCAGATTCCCAAAGATGTGTGGAGGGATTTGCCTCCATTTCAGAAGGAAAGCTTCAGATAGTGAGGGGGGTGAGGGGGGGGGGGGGGGGGATGATGCGTATGTTGTTCGCACACAGATACAGCATTCTAGTTTGTCCCAAAGATGCTCAATGGCATTAAGATCCAGACTTTGGACGGCCATTGAAGTTTGCGGACATTCTGCTAATCAAAATGGCATGCTGTATGACATGGTGCTTGGCCATGTTGGTGGAGATACGGAGCTGTACCAGAGTATTACCACAGGGTAGGTGATGCCACATTGCCCAGAATGCCTCTGTACCCATTGGCACTGAGGGTGGGCTTCACTATAACAAATGGCCCTCGTCCTTCCCAGCAGAACCCCGCCCCACCACCCACCATAACAGAACCTCCTCCAAACTTCACTGTTGGGACGATGCAGTCACGTAGAAACTGCTCTCCAGGCAACCGCCACACTCAAGTGACTACATCCGATCGGAAGATGGTGTCCTGTGATTCATCTGTCCACAGCACTTGCTTCCACTCACTGACAGTCCGTCACTCTAAGCCCCATTGCAGGCGCCGCTGTGCATTGACTGCTGTAATGTTGTGTGCTGCCGCTTGTACATGGTAACCCTTCACATGTAGTTCCCTACGGATGGTTCTGGTGCTAATGGATGTTCCAATGGGACCTCCTGAGTGAGGGCAGACGATGTGTGTGATGTCTTCACAGCTCCCACAAGGCTCTGTTGTCCACATTCTGTCAGTTTACAAGGTCTCCCTGAATGTGGCGGCACCGCACACACCGGATGGCTTCCATCTCCCAATAACATGGCCACCAGGGGACTCTGGAAGGTCCAGAAGCTGCAATATCCTGTACTGATTGGTTGGTGACATCCCACCACCAGACCCTGCGGTCAGCTTTACACATGGGGGCATCCCCCTCTACCAGACCCCGTTGTCAGCTCTACACCTGGTAACATCCCCCCACCAGATCCCGTTGTCAGCTCTACACCTGGTGACATCCCGTCTCCAGATCCCATTGTCAGCTCTACACCTGGTGACATCCCGTCTCCAGATCCCGCTGTCAGCTCTTCACCTGGTGACATCCCACCATCAGATCCCGTTGTCAGCTCTACACCTGGTGACATCCCCCCACCAGATCCCGTTCTCAGCTCTACACCTGGTGACATCCCCCCCACTAGACCCCGTTGTCAGCTCTACACCTGGTGACATCCCCCCACCAGATCCTGTTGTCAGCTTCACACATGGTGACATCCCATCTCCAGACCACATTGTCAGCACTACACCCGGTGCTATCCCACCACTAGACCCCGTTGTCAGCTCTACACCTGTTAACATCGCCCCACCAGATCCGGTTGTCCGCTCTACACCTGGTGACATCTCATCTCCAGAGCCCATTGTCAGCTCTACAACTGGTGATATCCCACCATTAGACCCTGTTGTCAGCTCTGCACCTGGTGACATCCCATCTCCAGACCTCATTGTCAGCTCTACACCTGATTATATCCCACCAGCAGACCCCGTTGTCAGCTCTACACCTGGTGACATCCCCCCACCAGACCCCATTGTCAACTCTACACCTAGTGATATTTCCCCACCAGATCCCATTGTCAGCTCTACACCCCGTGACATTCTACTGCCAGACCCCGTTGCCAGCTCTACACCTGGTGACATCCCCCCGCCATATCCCGTTGTCAGCTGTACACCTGGTGACATTCTACCGCCAGACCCCGTTGTCAGCTCTACACCTGGTGACATCCTCTTACCAGACCCCGTTGTCAGCTCTACAGCTGGTGATATCAGCCCACCAGACCCTGCTGTCTGCTCTTCACCTGGTGACATCCCCCCACGAGACCCCGTTGTCAGCTCTACACCTGGTGTCATACCCCCGCCAAACCCCGTTGTCAGCTCTACACCTGGTGGCATCCCATCACCAGACCCGGTTGTCAGCTCTACACCTGGTGACATCCTAGCATCAGACCCCGTTGTCAGCTCTACACCTGGTGACATCCCCCCATCAGACCCTGTTGTCAGCTCTACACCTGGTGACATCAGCCCACCAGACCCTGCTGTCTGCTCTTCACCTGGTGACATCCCCCCACCAGCTCCCGTTGTCAGCTCTACACCTGGTGACATCCCACCATCAGACCCCATTGTCAGCTCTATACCCGGTGATATCCCACCACCAGACCCCGTTGTCAGCTCTACACCTGGTGATATCTCCCCACCAGATTCCGTTGTCAGCTCTACATCCGGTGACATTCTACCGCCAGACCCCGTTGTCAGCTCTACACCCGGTGACATTCTACCACCAGACCCTGTTGTCAGCTCTACACCTGGTGACATCCCCCCACCAGAATCCATTGTCAGCTCCACACCTGGTAACATCCCATCTCCAGACCCCATTATCAGCTCTACACCTGGTGACATCCCCCCATCAGACCCTGTTGTCAGCTCTACACCTGGTGACATCAGCCCACCAGACCCTGCTGTCTGCTCTTCACCTGGTGACATCCCCCCACCAGACCCCATTATCAGCTCTACACCTGGTGACATCCCCCCATCAGACCCTGTTGTCAGCTCTACACCTGGTGACATCAGCCCACCAGACCCTGCTGTCTGCTCTTCACCTGGTGACATCCCCCCACCAGCCCCCGTTGTCAGCTCTACACCTGGTGACATCCCACCATCAGACCCCATTGTCAGCTCTATACCCGGTGATATCCCACCACCAGACCCCGTTGTCAGCTCTACACCTGGTGATATCTCCCCACCAGATTCCGTTGTCAGCTCTACATCCGGTGACATTCTACCGCCAGACCCCGTTGTCAGCTCTACACCCGGTGACATTCTACCACCAGACCCTGTTGTCAGCTCTACACCTGGTGACATCCCATCTCCTGACCGCGTCGTCAGCTCTACACCTGGTGACATCCCCCCACCAGAATCCATTGTCAGCTCCACACCTGGTAACATCCCATCTCCAGACCCCATTGTCAGCTCTACACCTGGTGACATCCTCCTGCCAGACCCCATTGTCAGCTCTACACCTGGTGACATCCCACCGCCAGACCCCGTTGTCAGCTCTACACCTGGTGACATCCCCCCACCAGACCCCATTGTCAGCTGTACACCTGGTGACATCCCACTGCCAGACCCCGTTGTCAGCTCTACACCTGGTGACATCCCCATACCAGACCGCGTTATCAGCTCTACACTTGGGGGCATCCCCCCACCAGACCCCGCTGTCAGTTCTACACCTGGTAGCATCCCCATACCAGACCGCATTATCAGCTCTACGCCTGGGGGCATCCCCCCACCAGACCCTGTTGACAGCTCTACACCTGGTGACATCCCCCCACCAGACCCCATTGTCAGCTGTACACCTGGTGACATCCCACCGCCAGACCCCATTGTCAGCTCTACACCTGGTAACATCCCCATACCAAACCGCGTTATCAGCTCTACACCTGGGGGCATCCCCCCACCAGACCCCATTGTCAGCTCTACACCCGGTGACATTCTACCACCAGAATCCATTGTCAGCTCCACACCTGGTAACATCCCATCTCCAGACCCCATTGTCAGCTCTACACCTGGTGACATCCTCCTGCCAGACCCCATTGTCAGCTCTACACCTGGTGACATCCCACCGCCAGACCCCGTTGTCAGCTCTACACCTGGTGACATCCCCCCACCAGACCCCATTGTCAGCTGTACACCTGGTGACATCCCACTGCCAGACCCCGTTGTCAGCTCTACACCTGGTGACATCCCCATACCAGACCGCGTTATCAGCGCTACACTTGGGGGCATCCCCCCACCAGACCCTGTTGTCAGTTCTACACCTGGTAGCATCCCCATACCAGACCGCATTATCAGCTCTACACCTGGGGGCATCCCCCCACCAGACCCTGTTGTCAGCTCTACACCTGGTGACATCCCCCCACCAGACCCCATTGTCAGCTGTACACCTGGTGACATCCCACCACCAGACCCCATTGTCAGCTCTACACCTGGTAACATCCCCATACCAAACCGCGTTATCAGCTCTACACCTGGGGGCATCCCCCCACCAGACCCCATTGTCAGCTCTACACCCGGTGACATTCTACCACCAGACCCTGTTGTCAGCTCTACACCTGGTGACATCCCATCTCCAGACCGCGTCGTCAGCTCTACACCTGCTGACATCCCTCTGCCAGACCCCATTGTCAGCTCTACACCTGGTGATATCTCCCCACCAGATTCCATTGTCAGCTCTACACCTGATGACTTCCCCCCACCAGAATCCGTTGTCAGCTCCACACCTGGTGACATCCCATCTCCAGACCCCATTGTCAGCTCTACACCTGCTGACATCCCTCTGCCAGACCCCATTGTCAGCTCTACACCTGGTGATATCTCCCCACCAGATTCCATTGTCAGCTCTACACCCGGTGACATTCTACCGCCAGACCCCGTTGTCAGCTCTACACCCGGTGATATCCCACCACCAGACCCCGTTGTCAGCTCTACACCTGGTGATATCTCCCCACCAGATTCCGTTGTCAGATCTACACCCGGTGACATTCTACCGCCAGACCCCGTTGTCAGCTCTACACCTGGTGACATTCTACCACCAGACCCTGTTGTCAGCTCTACACCTGGTGACATCTCCACCACCAGAATCCGTTGTCAGCTCCACACCTGGTGACATCCCATCTCCAGACCCCATTGTCAGCTCTACACCTGGTGACATCCCCCTGCCAGACCACATTATCAGCTCTACACCTGGGGGCATCCCCCCACCAGACCCCGTTGTCAGCTCTACACCTGGTGACATCCCACCATCAGACCCCGTTGTCAGCTCTATACCCGGTGATATCTCCCCACCAGACCCCGTTGTCAGCTCTACACCTGGTGACATCCCACCACCAGACCCCGTTGTCAGCTCTACACCTGGTGATATCTCCCCACCAGATTCCGTTGTCAGATCTACACCCGGTGACATTCTACCGCCAGACCGCGTTGTCAGCTCTACACCCGGTGACATTCTACCACCAGACCCCGTTGTCAGCTCTACACCTGGTGATATCTCCCCACCAGATTCCGTTGTCAGATCTACACCCGGTGACATTCTACCGCCAGACCCCGTTGTCAGCTCTACACCTGGTGACATCCCCCCACCAGAATCCATTGTCAGCTCCACACCTGGTGACATCCCATCTCCAGACCCCATTGTCAGCTCTACACCTGGTGACATCCCCCTGCCAGACCCCATAGTCAGCTCTACACCTGGTGACATCCCACCGCCAGACCCCATTGTCAGCTCTACACCTGGTGACATCCCCCCACCAGACCCCATTGTCAGCTGTACACCTGGTGACATCCCACCGCCAGACCCCGTTGTCAGCTCTACACCTGGTAACATCCCCATACCAGACCGCGTTATCAGCTCTACACCTGGGGGCATCCCCCCACCAGACCCTGTTGTCAGCTGTACACCTGGTGACATTCTACCACCAGACCCTGTTGTCAGCTCTACACCTGGTGACATCCCATCTCCTGACCGCGTCGTCAGCTCTACACCTGGTGACATCCCCCCACCAGAATCCGTTGTCAGCTCCACACCTGGTGACATCCCATCTCCAGACCCCATTGTCAGCTCTAAACCTGGTGACATCCCCTTGCCAGACCCCATTGTTAGCTCTACACCTGGTGACATCCCACCGCCAGACCCCGTTGTCAGCTTTACACCTGGTAACATCCCCCCACCAGACCCCATTGTCAGCTGTACACCTGGTGACATCCCACCGCCAGACCCCGTTGTCAGCTCTACACCTGGTAACATCCCCATACCAGACCACGTTATCAGCTCTACACCTGGGGGCATCCCCCCACCAGACCCTGTTGTCAGCTCTACACCTGGTGACATCCCCCCACCAGACCCCATTGTCAGCTGTACACCTGGTGACATCCCACCGCCAGACCCCATTGTCAGCTCTACACCTGGTAACATCCCCATACCAGACCGCGTTATCAGCTCTACACCTGGTGACATCCCATCACCAGACCCCGTTGTCGGCTCTACACCTGGTGACATCCCCCCACCAGACCCCGTTGTCAGCTCTACACCTGGGGGCATCCCCCCACCAGACCCCGTTGTCAGCTCTACACCTGGTGACATCCCCCCACCAGACCCCGTTGTCAGCTCTACACCTGGTGACATTCCCACCACCAGACCCCATTGTCAGCTCTACACCTGGTGACATTCCCACCACCAGACCCCGTTGTCAGCTCTACACCTGGTGACATTCCCACCACCAGACCCCGTTGTCAGCTCTACACCTGGTGACATTCCCCCACCAGAACCCGTTATCAGCTCTACACCTGGTGACATCCCACCACCAGAACCCGTTATCAGCTCTACACCTGGTGACATCTGATGGTTTCTGCACTGGGGTCTCCTGTGTGATCCTCTCCTTTATACCTAATGCTCACACATCTCCTGACAGCACTGGACTGTTGGGGCGCCAATACGTCTGTCAGCATAGTGTAGTTCTCAATGACTATTGAAACAGAATTCCAGCTTCCATCCGATTATAGACACATGTTCGATAGTAGACATTGAAACAATCAGTCTCTTCAGAACATCTTGTGCTTCCCTGCTGGACTGCTGTTGGCCGATGCAGCCGATTCCCGGATGTTCCTTGTTATTTGCTATCAGAGTCTTCATGTCGTCTCCTTCAGTTGCTTCTTCTTTGGATGTAGAATCAGAATTCCAATTTCCTCTCTATATCTAAAACCAATCAGCCCGATTGACGACCTGCATGGAGTGATTTATACTGAGTGGCCGTGACCTGTAAATATTTGTCTTGTGAGGTTGGTGACTCGCTGCCGGCACATTACACCCAGAGATTTGTGAGGGTGTTTATCTAATACTCTGCTGCAGCCACACAGGAAGACCTAACAGGAGCAGCAGGGAAGGAGCCGCGTCACAGCGCCATCTACAGGCTCTGCTGGTGTGGGGCTCATTCCCACGCAGCGTTCTACTGCCCTGGGAGCCGCTTACTGCTGCGTCGGCAGTGATATTACATGGCAGCATATTGCAGGCACGCTCTCATGCACGGCGTGACTTGTTTCTTTTTAAATCCCCCGCTCTGTCTCACAGCGGCGCTGCGTATGGACAGCATTGCGTATGCTTCCCTTAGAAAACAATAGGGCAGTTTGCGCGTGATACACGGTGAAATAGAGCATGCTGCGATCTTTTTCACGGGTGATTCTACACACAATGTATATATGCTACTTGGAATGGATTAATGAAAATCAATGTACTTCCATTGACTCCGTTCACCGCATATCACACTGGTGTGGATCGCGTGCGCAATACGCGGTAAAATCACGGTCGTGTGAATGAGCTCTTACAGCTGATGGTGGAGACCGCTCTGCCAACCAGGTGTACAAAATTATGTTTTTAGGATGTTCCTTTTTCAAAAACAAAATATCTGCCAAATGGTCTCTTTTAGAGATGAGCGAGCATTGCCCTTAGCGAGTACCTGCCCGCTCGGGAGAAAAGGTTCGGGTGCCGGCGCGGGTGAGTGGTGAGTTGCGGCAGTCAGCAGGGGCGAGAGAGGGAGAGAGAGATCTCCCCTCTGCTCCTCCCCGCTCTCCCCCGCAGCTCCGTGCCCACCGCCGGCACCCGAACCTTTTCTCTCGAGCGGGCAGGTACTCGCTAAGGGCAATGCTCGCTCGAGCAATTGCCCTTAGCGAGTATGCTCGCTCATCACTAGTCTCTTTATTAGAGCCCCCAGCTCTTTATTAGCATCCCCAACCCCTTTTAGAGCCCTGAACCCCTTTATTAGAGCTCCCAGTACTCTCACGATTGGCGCTTCCCTCTATGGAAATTCTCCCTGTGACCCGGAGTGGCACATAAAGTCACGTGAGAAGTTTTCCGTGAATCCCCTTTAATATACCGATCATGGCGTAGTTGAGGAAAAACATCCAGCGAAAGGGAATTGTGTGGACAGAAACAGGTTGTCACAGAAAGGGGTCAGAGGAGGATGTCAGGAATCGTTCTGACCAACAGGCGCTGAACAGTCACCCGAATACAACACTGGATCTCCAACTGAGTCCTAATACACAGACCGCCGGAGCACGGATGGGCTATAAGAGCAGGCCACCAGCTCCAGCCTCATTTGTCTATCAGGGTTTGTCCGCTGGGTCTCATTGTTGGTTTTAAACCATGTTTTTCCTTCTGTTTCCTGCTAGAAGTCATCTCCTCGTAAGAGCGGATGTCGGTGTAAGGAATATCTCCTCAGCCTTGCAAGAAGAAAACAGCAAATATGTTAAGACACCAATTAGCAAAGGCTAAGCCCATTAATGAAGTGGCGGATTTCTTTGGTTACAGCCAGGTGGCACAGATCAGATCTCCTCGACCCCTCGGCAGGAATCCCCATCATATCATTAAGTCCGGGACCTCACAGCAGAGTCTGACATCAATAATACACTTAATGGGTCTCATTAGAGGAGAGGAAGGCTCGGGCTTGGCCAAAACAGCCATTTCCTTACCTCTGTCCGCACTACCATGCTGCAACCTGTTTGGAGAAAGACTCTATTCTTGTTTGTTGACATTCAAGATCTTAGGTCGTATAAATCCGTCATTCGGGCTGAAGATCAGCTGCCCATAAGAAGACTTCCGCGGACAAGTGTGTGAGGATGTGCCTGCCTCACACATGAGGACAATTCCATGCAGGGTTGGATTGTAGGAAGAGCACTTGTCTGCAGAAGCCTTGGGTTTCCACCACCTTTAAGACTTGGAGAATCTCCACCACCTTCTTTTTCTAGCCTGGTTCTTCCAATTGAGAACCAGTTTCTAGTTGAGCCCGTCAGACACTATATGGGTGGGGTATATACTGCTTATTTCCGATTTAGTGCCCTAGGCAGGTTAGACAAATTGCTCCTCCCCCAGAATCAATTAAAAAACACCTTATTCTCTAACGAAAGAGATTTAAACACCTTTTAAAAGAAGCAGATACAGGCAGAGTAAATATTTAATCTTTAAGATTTACTTTTTTTTCTCCATTTGGCCCAGACCATCCTGACAATTTCTACTGAAAACTGCCGGAACATCTTTGGCCCATGGCATATCTATAGCGGGTGCAGAAAAGTGTCACAAAAGATGACACTAATATATAAATGATACACGGTAGCTGGAGGGCAGTGTTGCAGATTTTGCACTAGCCCCTGGATGAGACCCCATAAGGAATATAACTCCAGTTACGTTTCAGAGCCCAGACCAGAACATAAAAAATCACTCATCTCTCCTCAATGCTTCTCACACCTTTTCATGCATGCTGCTGCTTACGCTGCTCTAGATCCTGGGTCCACCTCTGCTGCCAGCACTGCGCCACATACTGACATACACTACATCCTGCACTCAGTGCAGCGCTGCTGCCCTGAATAGAGGAGGACCTGCTGGGAGCGAGGAACAGTGAGCAATACAAACCACAACCACTGCTCCCGGGCTTTTGTAACAACGAGCGCCTCCATCACTGATATTCACTGTACAGAATGGTAAAGGACTGCAAACTATTATTCTTAAGATAGGCCATCAATAGTAGATCAGCAGGTGCCTCGGGTGGCTGCTTGCTGGGCCAATGTGCTTGTGCACTGTCCTGATTTCTACACGAAGCAGACAGCTCCATTCTCACTATAGTGGACAGGACTGGTATTACAGGCAAAGTTCCAATTCACTTCTATGCCTGATAATCGTTCAGATTCTTGTTGGATGGCAGGAATCTGAATGATAATTGTTCAGTGTAAAAGCACCGTTACAATGTGTCTCTCTACTGGGACCCCCATTGATCAGCTGTAATTTGTAGGGAAACTGGCAGTAAGTGTCCATTTTCTGCAGCTCCCCCACAGGAGATGTGAAGTATTACACAGTGTCCATTCATATCAATGGGTTGTGTGTGTAATATAGGACAGCCTGAGTCCTCCAGAATGAGAGATGCTCTTTGTAACCACTCTCCCCTCTGGCCAGTAGAGGACCTCTTCTATTACTTCAGAATTCCCGAATAGGGTGTATGAAAATGAGTTATCTAAACTGGACAGTGCAGCCTTCACTAGAGGAAGCTTATTAAAAGCTGAATTTTTGTTCTTGAGGTCAATATATGTATTCTGAGTACCTTTTTTTGATCACATAAATGTTATTGGGGATTTTTTTCTAATAGTGCACACATGTAAATCTTTAGGCTTATGACAATAAAACCAAACATATTATTAATTTGGACCATAGTAACATAGTATGTGAGGCTGAAAAAAGCACTATGTCCATTTAGTTCAGTTTATTAACCCCCAATGTTGATTCAGAGGAAGGCAAAAAAATCCCAATGAGCTAGAAGTCAACTCTCCTCGGCCCCATTGACATTAATAAATCGCGAAGCAGGCTAGTAATCCCCCAGGAGAGGAGAGAGGGCTGCTACAGGGGATCTCTGATATATCTCACACATATTGGAGAGATAGGGGGCGGGGCTAAGTTTTTTTCTTCCAGGGCTTCCCCGAGAGCAGGAATGAGGGGGCGGTACTTGAGAGGGGTTATCATAGTGATCCTCCTCTAGCCAAGTGAGGGCTAGCCCCATCCCTTCACTTGGCTAGAGAGGGAATACTATGATAACTCCTCTAGCCCTGCCCCTGCTCTCGGGAAAGCCCCCTAGCCCCACCCCCTATCTATTTAAATATGGGGAGATATGTAAGAGATCCCCTGTATCTCTGTCCCCCTCTCTTTCCTCTCTCTGGGGGATTCCTAGCCTGCTTCGCAATCTTCTCCTATAGATTTCAATCGGGCCGGCACTGCTGCCACCAGACGCTTTGACAACAATGGGCGGTATTGCACATTTTTCTTAGTGCTGAGAGCCTTGAGTGAAGACTTCGTTAATGAGAAAGAAAAAACTGAAAATCATTGGTTTCATTATCATGCGTTTTCACTCACTCTCACATTGTAGGAAAGTTCATCACCAGTGGGTAAGAGCCCTAATTGTTGAGTGGGACTTTCCTGTTGTGATGTCAGAGTTGTACTGTGTGCTCTGACCAATCAGATGGCTCCATCTGCTGCTTTTCTCCTCTTTCCCCTGTGCTATTTCGCTTTGAGAAACTGCAGCTGCATCCCCCTCCTCTCCCCCAGCGACGTCTTCTATTTACTGCCTTAAGGCCCATTTACACAAAACGATTGTCGCTCAAAATTCACTCAAACGAACGAAAGTGCACAATAATCGTTACGTCTAAACGCAAACCATCGTTCACTTTTCATTCGCTTTTTGTTTGTGACTCAGTTTCAGCCTGCATAACAATTATTGGCGGCTCGCTCACTTCTCGTTACGTTTTAGCACTGAGCGAAAAGCGAACAATTCTTACCAGTGATCTGCCTGCCTAAACATTCTGCATGACCGCGGATAACTGCGAATGAATTAGCGGTGACGTCTCTCAGTCGTGCGCTCATTCAAATGACAATCTGCTTGTGTATAAGGAGGATTACGGCCATTGTTCTGACTGATCAGTGAGAATCTGACCGATTATTGTACAGTCTGCACGAATGAACGGGAGAGATCAATTCATGTGACATTCAGTTTCTGTAAAGACTGAACGACGGATCGGTCTTCGGACGCTCTGCATATAACCGCACCTGACTATTGCACTGATGAGGGATAGAAACCCCGAAACTGACTCTGAGCTGTCTGTGCAGGGGACTCTGGATTGCATACAAGGTCAGATACTGGTGCAAACGGCAGCCACCTTCCAATAGATGGCGCTGCGGAGGATTATTCCGTCAACCATTCAAATAGTTATTTTTCCCAGTAAGCATTGCATATAAGACTCCCTACACCCTTGTGGTGCTCTCCACAAGCAGTACCATTACCCATAAGGCTCTTCTGCTCCTTGGACGCTGCACTCTCCACAAGCAGCACCATTACCCGTCAGGCTCTTCTCCTCCTCGGACGCTGCACTCTCCACAAGCAGTAACATAACCCATCAGGCTCTTCTGCTCCTCGGACGCTGCACTCTCCACAAGCAGTACCATTACCCATCAGGCTCTTCTGCTCCTCGGACACTGCACTCTCCACAAGAAGTACCATTACCCATCAGGCTCTTCTGCTCCTCGGACGCTGCACTCTCCACAAGAAGTACCATTACCCATCAGGCTCTTCTGCTCCTTGGACACTGCACTCTCCACAAGCAGCACCATTACCCATCAGGCTCTTCTGCTCCTTGGACACTGCACTCTCCATAAGCAGTACCATTACCCATCAGGCTCTTCTGCTCCTCGGATGCTGCACTCTCCACAAGAAGTACCATTACCCATCAGGCTCTTCTGCTCCTCATACGCTGCACTCTCCACAAGAAGTACTATTACCCATCAGGCTCTTCTGCTCCTTGGACACTGCACTCTCCACAAGCAGCACCATTACCCATCAGGCTCTTCTGCTCCTCGGACTCTGCACTCTCCACAAGCAGCACCATTACCCATCAGGCTCTTCTGCTCCTCGGACACTGCACTCTCCACAAGCAGTACCATTACCCATCAGGCTCTTCTGCTCCTCGGACGCTGCACTCTCCACAAGCAGTACCATTACCCATCAGGCTTTTCTGCTCCTCGGATGCTGCACTCTCCACAAGCAGTACCATTACCCATCAGGCTCTTCTGCTCCTCAGACGCTGCACTCTCCACAAGAAGTACCATTACCCATCAGGCTCTTCTGCTCTTCGGACGCTGCACTCTCCACAAGCAGCACCATTACCCATCAGGCTATTCTGCTCCTCGGACACTGCACTCTCCACAAGCAGCACCAATACCCATCAGGCTCTTCTGCTCCTCGGACACTGCACTCTCCACAAGCAGTACCATTACCCATCAGGCTCTTCTGCTCCTCGGACACTGCACTCTCCACAAGCAGCACCATTACCCATCAGATTCTTCTGCTCCTCAGACACTGCACTCTGCACAAGCAGCACCATTACCCATCAGACTCTTCTGCTCCTCGGACGCTGCACTCTCCACAAGCAGCACCATTACCCATCAGGCTCTTCTGCTCCTCGGACACTGCACTCTCCACAAGCAGTACCATTACCCATCAGGCTCTTCTGCTCCTCGGACGCTGCACTCTCCACAAGCAGTACCATTACCCATCAGGCTTTTCTGCTCCTCGGATGCTGCACTCTCCACAAGCAGTACCATTACCCATCAGGCTCTTCTGCTCCTCAGACGCTGCACTCTCCACAAGAAGTACCATTACCCATCAGGCTCTTCTGCTCCTCGGACGCTGCACTCTCCACAAGCAGCACCATTACCCATCAGGCTATTCTGCTCCTCGGACACTGCACTCTCCACAAGCAGCACCAATACCCATCAGGCTCTTCTGCTCCTCGGACACTGCACTCTCCACAAGCAGTACCATTACCCATCAGGCTCTTCTGCTCCTCGGACACTGCACTCTCCACAAGCAGCACCATTACCCATCAGATTCTTCTGCTCCTCAGACACTGCACTCTGCACAAGCAGAACCATTACCCATCAGACTCTTCTGCTCCTCGGACGCTGCACTCTCCACAAGCAGTACCATTACCCATCAGGCTCTTCTGCTCCTCGGACACTGCACTCTCCACAAGTATTACCATTACCCATCAGGCTCTTCTGCTCCTAGGACGCTGCACTCTCCACAAGCAGCAGCATTACCCATCAGGCTCTTCTGCTCCTCGGACGCTGCACTCTCCACAAGCAGTACCATTACCCATCAGGCTTTTCTGCTCCTCGGATACTGCACTCTCCACAAGCAGTACCATTACCCATCAGGCTCTTCTGCTCCTCGGAGGCTGCACTCTCCACAAGCAGTACCATTACCCATCAGGCTCTTCTGCTCCTCGGAGGCTGCACTCTCCACAAGCAGTACCATTACCCATCAGGCTCTTCTGCTCCTTGGACACTGCACTCTCCACAAGCAGCACCATTACCCATCAGGCTCTTCTGCTCCTTGGACGCTGCACTCTCCACAAGCAGCACCAATACCCATCAGGCTTTTCTGCTCCTCGGATGCTGCACTCTCCACAAGCAGTACCATTACCCATCAGGCTCTTCTGCTCCTCGGAGGCTGCACTCTCCACAAGCAGTACCATTACTCATCAGGCTCTTCTGCTCCTCGGACACTGCACTCTCCACAAGCAGTACCATTACCCATCAGGCTTTTCTGCTCCTCGGATGCTGCACTCTCCACAAGCAGCACCATTACCCATCAGGCTCTTCTGCTCCTCGGACACTGCACTCTCCACAAGCAGCACCATTACCCATCAGGCTCTTCTGCTCCTCGGAGGCTGCACTCTCCACAAGCAGTACCATTACCCATCAGGCTCTTCTGCTCCTCGGACGCTGCACTCTCCACAAGCAGTACCATTACCCATCAGGCTCTTCTGCTCCTCGGACACTGCACTCTCCACAAGCAGTACCATTACCCATCAACCTTTTCTGCTCCTCGGACGCTGCACTCTCCACAAGCAGCACCATTACCCATCAGGCTCACTATAAACTAACTTACAAAGTTTCTTGTATTTTCCTCACATGTTCAGCTAAATTATGCAGAAACTGCAGAACAATAAAAACAACCATTGTGATTCAATGGTGTTGCACAATCTAAAGTGAACAAGTTCCCAGGAGGAGGGGTGAATACTTTGAAAGAAAAGGGAACATAATAAAACCTAGCCGATGTCCCAGAAAGACGTTTTGTATCTCTCAGCTCGTCACTGATATACAGCGTAATTAAATCTTTATGACGTGTTTGTTGCCAAGTGTCTGCGCTCTAAAAATCAGCAGAAGACCCTGTAATGGTTGACCCGACCCAGCGGCCTTCAGAACCGGGATATATCCAACCAGGATAAAGGCGGCCAGATGGATTATGGGCAAGAATAAAAGTGACAAATGAACATGACTGCGACTCATCACCTCACTAATGTGGGCTGGATGGGAGGAGTAGTCACGTAGAACGCAGTTACTAATACAACAGAACTCGAGTCACTGACTCACCTCCTCCTAGGAGGCTCAATGATTTACGGGGGAGCGTTCATTGATAGTTGATACAGAATCAGACCTGGCTTCACCGCAGATGGAGCAGAGAAACAGTGGAACTATATACAAAAGTTATCATACCTTGTATGGACAAAAGAGATATTGCTTATATTCACTCAAATTCATAGGGGGCAGTATTATAGTAGTTATATTCTTGTACGTAGGGGGCAGTATTATAGTAGTTATATTCTTGTACATAGGGGGCAGTATTATAGTAGTTATATTCTTGTACATAGGGGGCAGTATTACAGTAGTTATATTCTTGTACATAGGAGGCAGTATTATAGTAGTTATATTCTTGTACATAGGGGGCAGTATTATAGTAGTTATATTCTTGTACATAGTGGCAATATTATAGTAGTTATATTCTTGTACATAAGGGGCAATATTATAGTAGTTATATTCTTGTACATAGAGGGCAGTATTATAGTAGTTATATTCTTGTACATAGGGGCAGTATTATAGTAGTTATATTCTTGTACATAGGGGGCAGTATTATAGCAGTTATATTCTTGTACATAGGGGGCAGTATTATAGTAGTCATATTCTTGTACATAGAGGGCAGTATTATAGTAGTTATATTCTTGTACATAGGGAGCAGTATTATAGTAGTTATATTCTTGTACATAGGAGGCAGTATTATAGTAGTTATATTCTTGTACATAGGGGGCAGTATTATAGTAGTTATATTCTTGTACATAGGGGGCAGTATTATAGTAGTTATATTCTTGTACATAGGGGGCAGTATTATAGTAGTTATATTCTTGTACATAGGGGGCAGTATTATAGTAGTTATATTCTTGTACATAGGGGGCAGTATTATAGTAGTTATATTCTTGTACATAGAGGGCAGTATTATAGTAGTTATATTCTTGTACATAGGGGCAGTATTATAGTAGTTATATTCTTGTACATAGGGGGCAGTATTATAGTAGTTATATTCTTGTACATAGGGGGCAGTATTATAGTAGTTATATTCTTGTACATAGGGGGCAGTATTATAGTAGTTATATTCTTGTACATAGGAGGCAGTATTATAGTAGTTATATTCTTGTACATAGGAGGCAGTATTATAGTAGTTATATTCTTGTACATAGAGAGCAGTATTGTAGTAGTTATATTCTTGTGCATAGAGGGCAGTATTATAGTAGTTATATTCTTGTACATAGGAGGCAGTATTATAGTAGTTATATTCTTCTACATGGGAGGCAGTATTATAGTAGTTATATTCTTCTACATCGGGGCAGTATTATAGTAGTTATATTCTTGTACATAGGAGGCAGTATTGTAGTAGTTATATTCTTCTACATCGGGGCAGTATTATAGTAGTTATATTCTTGTACATAGGGGGCAGTATTATAGTAGTTATATTATTGTACATAGGAGCAGCATTATAGTAGTTATATTATTGTACATAGGGGGAGTATTATAGTAGTTATATTCTTGTACATATGGGGCAGTATTATAGTAGTTATATTCTTGTACATAGGGGGCAGTATTATAGTAGCTATATTCTTGTACATAGGGGGCAGTATTATAGTAGTTATATTCTTGTACATAGAGGGCAGTATTATAGTAGTTATATTCTTGTACATAGTGGTCAGTATTATAGTAGTTATATTCTTGTACATAGGAGGCAGTATTATAGTAGTTATATTCTTCTACATGGGAGGCAGTATTATAGTAGTTATATTCTTCTACATCGGGGCAGTATTATAGTAGTTATATTCTTGTACATAGGAGGCAGTATTGTAGTAGTTATATTCTTCTACATCGGGGCAGTATTATAGTAGTTATATTCTTGTACATAGGGGGCAGTATTATAGTAGTTATATTATTGTACATAGGAGCAGCATTATAGTAGTTATATTATTGTACATAGGGGGCAGTATTATAGTAGTTATATTCTTGTACATATGGGGCAGTATTATAGTAGTTATATTCTTGTACAGAGGAGGCAGCATTATAGTAGTTATATTCTTGTACATAGGGGGCAGTATTATAGTAGTTATATTCTTGCACATAGGGGACAGTATTATCGTAGTTATATTCTTGTACATAGGGGCGTATTATAGTAGTTATATTCTTGTACATAGGGGGCAGTATTATAGTAGTTATATTATTGTACATAGGAGGCAGTATTATAGTAGTTATATTCTTGTACATAGGGGACAGTATTATAGTAGCTATATTCTTGTACATAGGAGGCAGTATTATAGTAGTTATATTCTTGTACATGGGGGACAGTATTATAGTAGCTATATTCTTGTACATAGGAGGCAGTATTATAGTAGTTATATTCTTGTACATGGGGGGCAGTATTATAGTAGTTATATTCCTGTACATAGGGGGCAGTATTATAGTAGTTATATTCCTGTACATAGGGGGCAGTATTATAGTAGTTATATTCTTGTACATAGGAGGCAGTATTATAGTAGTTATATTCTTGTACATAGGAGCAGTATTATAGTAGTTATATTCTTGTACATAGCGGCAATATTATAGTAGTTATATTCTTGTACATAAGGGGCAATATTATAGTAGTTATATTCTTGTACATAGAGGGCAGTATTATAGTAGTTATATTCTTGTACATAGGAGCAGTATTATAGTAGTTATATTCTTGTCCATAGGGGGCAGTATTATAGTAGTTGTATTCTTGTACATAGGAGGCAGTATTATAGTAGTTATATTCTTGTACATAGGGGGCAGTATTATAGTAGTTATATTCCTGTACATAGGGGGCAGTATTATAGTAGTTATATTCTTGTACATAGGAGGCAGTATTATAGTAGTTATATTCTTGTACATAGGGGGCAGTATTATAGTAGTTATATTCTTGTACATAGGGGCAGTATTATAGTAGTTATATTCTTGTACATAGGGGGCAGTATTATAGTAGTTATATTCTTGTACATAGGGGCAGTATTATAGTAGTTATATTCTTGTACATAGGAGCAGTATTATAGTAGTTATATTCTTGTACATAGGGGGCAGTATTATAGTAGTTATATTCTTGTACATAGGGGGCAGTATTATAGTAGTTATATTATTGTACATAGGAGGCAGTATTATAGTAGTTATATTCTTATACATAGGGGGCAGTATTATAGTAGTTATATTCTTGTACATAGAGGGCAGTATTATAGTAGTTATATTCTTGTACATAGGGGGCAGTATTATAGTAGTTGTATTCTTGTACATAGAGGGCAGTATTATAGTAGTTATATTCTTGTACATAGGGGCAGTATTATAGTAGTTATATTCTTGTACATAGGGGGCAGTATTATAGTAGTTATATTCTTGTACATAGGGGGCAGTATTATAGTAGTTATATTCTTGTACATAGGGGGCAGTATTATAGTAGTTATATTCTTGTACATAGGAGGCAGTATTATAGTAGTTATATTCTTGTACATAGGAGGCAGTATTATAGTAGTTATATTCTTGTACATAGAGAGCAGTATTGTAGTAGTTATATTCTTGTGCATAGAGGGCAGTATTATAGTAGTTATATTCTTGTACATAGGAGGCAGTATTATAGTAGTTATATTCTTCTACATGGGAGGCAGTATTATAGTAGTTACATTCTTCTACATCGGGGCAGTATTATAGTAGTTATATTCTTGTACATAGGAGGCAGTATTGTAGTAGTTATATTCTTCTACATCGGGGCAGTATTATAGTAGTTATATTCTTGTACATAGGGGGCAGTATTATAGTAGTTATATTATTGTACATAGGAGCAGCATTATAGTAGTTATATTATTGTACATAGGGGGAGTATTATAGTAGTTATATTCTTGTACATATGGGGCAGTATTATAGTAGTTATATTCTTGTACATAGGGGGCAGTATTATAGTAGCTATATTCTTGTTCATAGGGGGCAGTATTATAGTAGTTATATTCTTGTACATAGAGGGCAGTATTATAGTAGTTATATTCTTGTACATAGTGGTCAGTATTATAGTAGTTATATTCTTGTACATAGGAGGCAGTATTATAGTAGTTATATTCTTCTACATGGGAGGCAGTATTATAGTAGTTATATTCTTCTACATGGGAGGCAGTATTATAGTAGTTATATTCTTGTACATATGGGGCAGTATTATAGTAGTTATATTCTTGTACATAGGGGGCAGTATTATAGTAGCTATATTCTTGTTCATAGGGGGCAGTATTATAGTAGTTATATTCTTGTACATAGAGGGCAGTATTATAGTAGTTATATTCTTGTACATAGTGGTCAGTATTATAGTAGTTATATTATTGTACATAGGAGGCAGTATTATAGTAGTTATATTCTTGTACATAGGGGACAGTATTATAGTAGCTATATTCTTGTACATAGGAGGCAGTATTATAGTAGTTATATTCTTGTACATGGGGGACAGTATTATAGTAGCTATATTCTTGTACATAGGAGGCAGTATTATAGTAGTTATATTCTTGTACATGGGGGGCAGTATTATAGTAGTTATATTCCTGTACATAGGGGGCAGTATTATAGTAGTTATATTCCTGTACATAGGGGGCAGTATTATAGTAGTTATATTCTTGTACATAGGAGGCAGTATTATAGTAGTTATATTCTTGTACATAGGAGCAGTATTATAGTAGTTATATTCTTGTACATAGCGGCAATATTATAGTAGTTATATTCTTGTACATAAGGGGCAATATTATAGTAGTTATATTCTTGTACATAGAGGGCAGTATTATAGTAGTTATATTCTTGTACATAGGAGCAGTATTATAGTAGTTATATTCTTGTCCATAGGGGGCAGTATTATAGTAGTTGTATTCTTGTACATAGGAGGCAGTATTATAGTAGTTATATTCTTGTACATAGGGGGCAGTATTATAGTAGTTATATTCCTGTACATAGGGGGCAGTATTATAGTAGTTATATTCTTGTACATAGGAGGCAGTATTATAGTAGTTATATTCTTGTACATAGGGGGCAGTATTATAGTAGTTATATTCTTGTACATAGGGGCAGTATTATAGTAGTTATATTCTTGTACATAGGGGGCAGTATTATAGTAGTTATATTCTTGTACATAGGGGCAGTATTATAGTAGTTATATTCTTGTACATAGGAGCAGTATTATAGTAGTTATATTCTTGTACATAGGGGGCAGTATTATAGTAGTTATATTCTTGTACATAGGGGGCAGTATTATAGTAGTTATATTATTGTACATAGGAGGCAGTATTATAGTAGTTATATTCTTATACATAGTGGGCAGTATTATAGTACTTATATTTTTGTACATAGGGGACAGATTTATAGTAGTTATATTCTTGTACATAGGGGGCAGAATTATAGTAGTTATATTCTTTATATTCTTGTACATAGGAGGTAGTATTATAGTAGTTATATTCTTGTACATAGGGGGCAGTATTATAGTAGTTATATTCTTGTACATAGGGGCAGTATTATAGTAGTCATATTCTTGTACATAGGAGCAGTATTATAGTAGTTATTTTCTTGTCCATAGGGGGCAGTATTATAGTAGTTATATTCTTGTACATAGGGGGCAGTATTATAGTAGTTATATTCTTGTACATAGGGGGCAGTTTTATAGTAGTTATATTCCTGTACATAGGGGGCAGTATTATAGTAGTTATATTCTTGTACATAGGAGGCAGTATTATAGTAGTTATATTCTTGTACATAGGGGGTAGTATTATAGTAGTTATATTCTTGTACATAGGGGCAGTATTATAGTAGTTATATTCTTGTACATAGGGGGCAGTATTATAGTAGTTATATTCTTGTACATAGGAGCAGTATTACAGTAGTTATATTCTTGTACATAGGGGGCAGTATTATAGTAGTTATATTCTTGTACATAGGGGGCAGTATTATAGTAGTTATATTGTTGTACATAGGAGGCAGTATTATAGTAGTTATATTCTTATACATAGTGGGCAGCATTATAGTACTTATATTCTTGTACATAGGGGACAGTATTATAGTAGTTATATTCTTATACATAGTGGGCAGTATTATAGTACTTATATTCTTGTACATAGGAGCAGTATTATAGTAGTTATATTCTTGTACATAGTAGGCAGTATTATAGTAGTTATATTCTTGTACAGATGGGCAGTATTATAGTAGTTATATTTTGTGCATAGGGGCAGTATTATAGTAGTTATATTTGTTGCGTCCTCCGGACGTGCAACCACAAAAACAAAAACACAAACAAAGTACACAAAAACTAAGGGGAATTCTCTCCCTATCGTCCCCTGACCCGGGAGGGGGCCCTGCCTACTCGGCGGACCGACCGCTCTGACAAGTGCGAGCCCGCACGCATGCCTGGGCCACTGACCAGTCCCTGTCAGGGGGCTCTAGCACAAAAGAAAGGTAAAAACAGAAGACCAAACAAAGCATAAAAGAACTTAGCTAGGAGCTTTAGCCAAGGTGTGTTCCTCTGTCGCTGTCCAAAGGTAACTGAATGATTGACCAGCACAGGAGATCATGCTGGCACTGTTTATGTAGGAGCCAAGCTACTCAGCACCAGGTGTTGACTGACATTACTCCTGCAACTACCACACCCCTCAGCTCCAGGAGAAGCAAGGGCACACCCAAAACCTGGTCTGGCCTGCAAGCAAAGTGCAGGCCTCAGAACGGCTGCAACAGTACCTCCCCTTCTAGAAGGGGCCCCAGGACCCTTAGGACCAGGACGACCAGGGTTTCATCTATGAAAATTTTTTACCAGACGATCTGCATAGACATCCGCTGCAGGAACCCATGACCTCTCTTCTGGGCCATAACCGTGCCAGTGCGCCAGGTACTGCAGGGAATTCCTGACTACACGGGAGTCCAGAATGCGGCTGATTACAAACTGCTCCTCCCTATCCACTAGCACAGGAGCCAGGGGTGGTGAGTCATTCCCAGAATCGATGAATCTTTTGAGCGGAGATTTATGGAACACATTGTTAATTTTCATCGTGCTGGGAATTTCTAACCGGAAGGCCACCGCGTTAATCTTCTCAATTATTTTAAATGGACCAATAAATCGCAAGCCCAGTTTAGCGGATGGTTGTTTGAGTTTTATATTTCTGGTAGACAACCACACCAAGTCTCCAACACAGAATCCCGCCCCCTCAGAGCGGTGACTGTCTGCAACTCGCTTGCTGCACCGAACGGATCGCTGTAAATTTTTCTGGACCTCCGCCCACACGGCCTCCATATCGGAACAAAACTCATTTGCTCCTGGTCCCTCCGAAACCCTCTTAGAAAGGGGGCCAAAACATGGGTGAAATCCGTAGTTACAAAAGAATGGTGAAGTCCCCGTAGCCGCCAGTGGTCTATTGCTTAGAGCAAAACTCGGCTAGTGGTAAGAACTTCGACCAGTCCTCCTGGTTTTCCGAGGCATAACAACGTAAATACTGCTCCAGGTTCTGATTACACCTCTCAGTTTGCCCATTGGTCTCAGGATGGTATGCCGAGGAGAACGAAAGCTGGACACCCAAACGAGAGCAGACTATTCGCCAAAAGCTAGACACAAATTGTACGCCGAGATCGGAGACTGTATTCTCTGGCAAACTATGTAGTCTAACGATGAGGCAAATGAACAAACTCGCCAACGTCTTGGCATTAGGTGAACCGGGGAGTGCCACAAAATGGCACATTTTACTAAACCGCTCCACTACCACCCACACAACAGTGTTGCCATCGGAAGGTAGTAAATCCGTAATGAAGTCCATGGACAAATGCATCCATGGTCTCTTAGGAATAGGCAGCGGCAATAACATACCGGCTGGCCGACTGCAGGATGACTTGGTTCTGGCACACACTTCACATGACGAAACAAAACTGAACATATCCCGTCATAATGACGGCCACCAATAGGTTCTCGAGAGTAATTTACGGGTATTATTAATCCCCGGATGTCCGACCAACACCGAACTGTGAATCTCGGCCAGCACCTGTAACCTTAGATGAACAGGAACAAAAAGCTTCCCAGCCGGAAGCTTTGATGGGGCCAAATTTTGTGCTTTACGGACTTGCTCCTCTAACTCTAATGACACTGCCGACACCACCACCCCTTCAGACAGGATAGGGGCAGGAGGTTCCTCAGAAACTACTGGAAGAAAGCTTCTGGAAAGAGCATCGGCCTTCACATTCTTCCAGCTCGGACGATATGTAACTAAAAAATTGAAACGGGAAAAGAAAAGTGACCAGCGTGCCTGTCTGGAATTAAGTCTCTTGGCAGATTCCAGATATATGAGGTTTTTGTGATCCGTGAAAACTGTTACTTTGTGGCACGCCCCCTCTAAATAGTGACGCCACTCCTCGAATGCCCATTTAATTGCCAGCAATTCCCTGTCCCCAATGTCATAATTTCGCTCCAAAGACGAAAATTTACGGGAGAAGAATGCAAACGGGCGGAGATCTTGCAATGTCTCCGTTCCCTGAGATAGAACTACTCCAACCCTCACCTCTGAAGCATCGACCTCAACAATAAAGGGCCTGGAAGTATCTGGTTGCACCAGAATCGGAGCAGTAGCAAAACACCTCTTCAATCTCTGAAATGACTGCATAGCTTCCGTCGACCATTTAGTAGGAAAGCCCCCCTTCTTAGTCATATCAGTGAGAGGTTTAACAATCACCGAAAAAATTCCTAATGAATCTACGGTAATAGTTGGCGAACCCCAAGAACCTTTGTAAGGCTTTCCCATTTTCTGGTAGGACCCAATCCTGCACAGCTCGGACCTTCTCAGGATCCATCATGAACCCTTCGTGGGTAATTATATGTCCCAAAAATGTGATCTCTTGTACAGCAAACACACACTTTTCTCTTTTGGCGAACAAACAATTCTCATGCAAAGCTTGGAGGACCTGGCGAACATGAGAAACATGGGACTCCAAATCCGGAGAGAAGATCAAAATATCATCCAAGTATACTAGTACAAATCTGCCCACAAATTGAGAGAGAACCTCATTGATCAAGGACTGGAATACCGCAGGGGCATTAGTGAGACCAAAAGGCATCACCAGACTCTCAAAATGCCCCTCTGGGGTATTAAACGCAGTCTTCCACTCGTCCCCCTCCCTAATCCGGATTAAATTTTATGCCACGCGCAAGTCTAGTTTGGAAAACCAGTTGGGGCCATTCAACTGCGAGAACAGATCCGGAATAAGGGGGAGGGGGTGTAGATTGCGTTTCGTGATTTTGTTCAATTCCCTAAAGTCCACACAGGGAAGTAACCCGCCATCTTCTTTACAAAAAAGAAACCCGCTGCTAGTGGGGAATTAGATGGCCGTATAGGATTCCTTCTCAAGCTGTCCTGGATATAATCTTTGAGCGCCAGTCTCTCAGGAGCCGATATGTTGAACATGCGACTCTTGGGGAACTTGCAGTCCGGGAGAAGTTCAATGGCACACTCCCCCTGTCTGTGCGGTGGTAATTTGTCTGCCCCCTCTTGGGAAAACACATCAGAGAAGTCAGCGATAAATTCAGGCAACTCCTCAGCCTGAATGGAGGCTATGTCAACAGAAATGCAACCGGACAGACAACCAGGGCTCCATTTAACAATGTCCCCCTTTTCCCAGTCCACTACTGGGTTGTGTAAGCGCAGCCAGGGCAGCCCCAAGACCACTTGTGTAGGGAGGGATTCCATGACATATAGTGTTATACATTCCGTGTGGAACAGCCCAATCCTTAAATGGACATTAGGTACACAAAAACTCAGATTTCTCTGAGATAGTGGAGCAGCATCAATGGCGGACACAGGGATGGGAACATCCAAAGCACTCATCTCTAAGCCTAAACGTTTGACCGTCTCCTGATGTATTAAATTAATTCTAGCTCCACAATCCAAAAAGACTCGTATGGGACTGTCAACACTGCCACAACGAATTTCAGCGGGAAGTACCAGCCTGGAAGAGGATACCCAAGCAATCTGATGGCCTAGAGGGACCTTCTTCCTAACCTCCAGGCCATCTAGTTTTTTCCACTGAGCATTACTACGTGGGCAAAACTGAGTCATATGACCTGAACGATTACAGATAAAGCATCAGCCATTAAACTGTACTGTCCTTCTCCTCCTAACCCTGCCAGCTAGAGACCCCAGCTGCATGGGCTCTTCCACACCTGTAGGTAGGAGGCCGGGATCCGTAGACAGTTCCTGATGCCTCTCCCTGATCCATCTCCCAACTTTAATAGCCAGAGACATGGCCTCATCTAGACTGCGGGGTACTGGATGTCCTACCAGTACGTCCTTGATCTCATTGGACAGACCACAATGGAACTGGCTCTTTAAAGCAGGGTCATTCCACTGAGTTTCTGCTGCCCAACGTCAAAACTTAGCACAATAATCTTCAACAGTGGAATCTCTCTGTCACAAACGTCTGATATTTCCCTCAGCCACCGCTATCTTATCGGGGTCGTCATAAATAAGACCCAAAGCAGCAAAAAAGCTTTCCACTAAGGTCAGAGCCTCAGACGCCGGGGGTAATGAAAATGCCCATGCCTGTGGCGCCCCCTGCAGTCTGGACATTACAATGCCCACCATCTGGGCGTCGTCCCCCAAAGAGCTAGGACGCAGTCTGAAGTAGAGCTTACAGGCCTCTCGAAAGGATCCGAATTTCTGCCTATCACCAGAAAAACGGTCAGGTAGCTCAATTTTTGGTTCCTTGCTGGGAACCTGCAGCGCAAGTTGTCGCTGTTTAATCTCAGCGACCTCAGCAGCCAGCATGCCGAGCTGGTGCGACAAAAGTTCAAGGGGATTCATGTTAACTGCACAGAATCTCCCTGAGTAGGTAAGGGCTGCTCAATCTGTTGCGTCCTCCGGACGTGCAAGCTCAAAAACATAAACAAAAGGCACAACTGTGCAAAAGGAAACAAAAACTAAGGGGAATTCTCTCCCTATCATCCCCTAACCCTAACCCTACTCGGCGGACCGACCGCTCTGACAAGTGCGAGCCCACACGTGTGCCTGTGCCACTGACCAGTCCCTGTCAGGGGGCCCTAGCACAAAAGAAAGGTAAAAACAGAAGACCAAACAAAGCATAAAAGAACTTAGCTAGGAGCTTCAGCCAAGGTGTGTTCCTCCGTTGCTGTCCAAAGGTAACTGAAGGATTGAACAGCACAGGAGATCATGCTGGCACTGCTTAAGTAGGAGCCAAGCTATTCAGCACCAGGTGCTGACTGACCTTATTCCTGCAACTACCACACCCCTCAGCTCCAGGAGAAGCAAGGGCACACCCAAAACCTGGTCTGGCCTGCAAGCAAAGTGCAGGCCTCAGAACGGCTGCAACAGTTCTGCCAAAATATTTTCCAAACTAGATCTAAGTGGAGCATACAATGTTATATGGATTTGCCCAGGAGATCAGTGGAAGACTGTATTTAGAACTAGATATGGACATTTTGAATACATAGTTATGCCTTTTGGTCTTTGCAATGCTCCTGCCACCTTCCAGCATTTAATTAATTAAATTGCAGCATCCAAGAAGCGGGCCCACAGCCAAGGAGGTGGCGGGGTAGATAAGCATTTCTGTCACGGTGGCTCTACCATTTCCTCCCCTGGGGGTAGCTAGGGACCCATCCAAGTTACTGCTGGGGAAAGTTAATGGCAAAGGGTAACTAGCGGTTACCTTACAGTTCTTTGTTACTCGTGACGCCACTGTTCCTTCCTCTGCGGTGAATCTTGAGACAGAAATAAAGTAGTCCACGCACAGGGATAACTTTCTGAGCCAACCGGGATCGTTCGGTAATGCCCGTTTATTTAAGTCCAACAAAGTTCCAACAAAAACAGTATCAGTCCAGAAAAAGAACACTTTACACTCTCAGAAGGTGGTATGACAGGGAGGACTCTCGGGGTGATCCAGGCAATCCACAGTCCCAGTTATCTGTGTGATCCTGCTCTAGGCCACTCTCTCTCTCTCTTATTCTCTACCAGTCATCTGGGGTTCTTCTCCTATTTTCCAAGCATGGATAGTGGCACTGGCACATCCTGAGTAGCGTAGCCCCGTGCTAAGCTGATGAATATCTTTCAGCTTCTTCCATTCTGGATCACATAGAGCAGACAGTGTCTGTGTGGCTCACTTGCAAGACTTCAAACTGAAGTGCTTCCTCTCCTCTTGCAAGATAGAACTCCTGCCCTACACCTTGCACACACATAAATAAATCATAGTCACGTCACAAACAACAAGATACATCTCTCAGATATAACCCAGACGTTAACCCATTCAGTGCTACAGAGGTGCACTACACATCAAATGCATACAACATAGAAGACACTGACAATACCATTGCACAAGACAAACATTTAACATTATGGAGGGGCCCTGCTAACTCTGGGCCACTACAAAATTGTTCTATCATAATCATACATATATATTTATACATGTGGGGGTGGGATAACAGCGGCTCATTGTTCAGAGTTCACACTTTATGGCATGTACAACCAAAATGGCGAAGGGCAGAATATCCCTGAATATGGCCGTCATATCTTCCATGTGTTAAATCAAATGTAACCACCAAAAACTCTTACACATCGCACTCCTTCCCACCTCACTTTGTTGCAAATAGAGATACTGTGTCTTTTTCTCATCATGTCTCTGGAATGAGGCTTCTCTTCTGCATATAAATGATAAGGATTAATGTCTAATCCTCAGCTGGCTGCTGAAGACATTGTATATATCATATAAACCGCAGTGCCGGCCATTAGAGATACAGGAAGAATGGATGATTCTGCCGTCGGGTCCGGAGCATGATTTCTAGAATAATTCACATCTATTAATATTTTGTATTTCGATCTTTATATTGGCTCACAAAACGCGGGCAAAATTGAAATGGTTAAAGGAAATACGCCATTGTTGGATATTTTGCAAGTGTTGCCTTTATTTTGGTATAGGAAACCATTGGGATAATATCACAATAATGTCATCAATTTTCTACGGCTTCTGTGCAGAGAAAACTAAATGTAGCGCTTGCTGTGTGGGACCTAATTACTATTTGGATTGTGTAGAGGTGTGACTGGGAGAAGTCATTGTGGCGGTCTGGACCCGGATAGAGAAAAGAAGGGAATGCGAGCGACACCAATCAGAGATGGCGCCACTTGTGGCGCCATCAATGGAGCTAATAGCACTGTAATCACTATCATTCTGTAGAGTTGGCATTAGAGATGAGCGAGCACCAAAATGCTCGGGTGCTCGTTACTCGGGACGAAATTTTCGCGATGCTCGAGGGTTCGTTTCGAGTAACGAACCCCATTGAAGTCAATGGGCGACTCAAGCGTTTTTGTATTTCGCCGATGCTCGCTAAGGTTTCCATTTGTGAAAATCGGGGCAATTCAAGAAAGTGATGGGAACGACACAGCAACGGATAGGGCAGGCGAGGGGCTACATGTTGGGGTGCATCTCAAGTTCACAGGTCCCACTATTAAGCCACAATAGCGGCAAGAGTGGCCCCCCCCTCCCAACAACTTTTACTTCTGAAAAGCCCTCATTAGCAATGCATACCTTAGCTAAGCACCACACTACCTCCAACAAAGCACAATCACTGCCTGCATGACACTCCGCTGCCACTTCTCCTGGGTTACATGCTGCCCAACCCCCCCCTCACGACGCAGTGTCCACAGTGCACACCAAATTGTCCCTGCGCAGCCTTCAGCTGCACTCATGCCACACCACCCTCATGTCTATTTATAAGTGCGTCTGCCATGAGGAGGAACCGCAGGCACACACTGCAGAGGGTTGGCATGGCTAGGCAGCGACCCTCTTTAAAAGGGGCCGGGCGATAGCCCACAATGCTGTACAGAAGCAATGAGAAATAGAATCCTGTGCCACCGCCATCAGGAGCTGCACACGTGGGCATAGCAATGGGGAACCTATGTGCCACACACTATTCATTCTGTCAAGGTGTCTGCATGCCCCTGTCAGACCGCGGTTTTTTATAAATAGTCACAGGCAGGTACAACTCCGCAATGGGAATTCCGTGTGCACCCACAGCATGGGTGGCTCCCTGGAACCCACCGGCTGTACATAAATGTATCCCATTGCAGTGCCCATCACAGCTGAGGTAACATCCGATTAAATGCAGGTGGGCTTCGGCCCACACTGCATGCCCCAGTCAGACTGGGGTTCTTTAGAAGTGGACACATGGAGTTACAACTCCGTGTGGACCGACAGCATGGGTGGGTGCCAGGAAGCCACCGGCGGTACATAAATATATCCCATTGCAGTGCCCAGCACAGCTGATGTAACGTCAGCTTTAATACAGGTGGGCAAAAAATTAATTGGATTACACTGTAGGCGAGGGCCCCAAAAAATTGGTGTACCAACAGTACTAATGTACCTGAGAAAAAATGCCCATGACCAACCAAGAGGGCAGGTGAAACCCATTAATCGCTTTGGTTAATGTGGCTTAATTTGTAACTAGGCCTGGAGGCAGCCCAGTTAAAATAAAAATTGGTTCAGGTGAAAGTTTCAACGCTTTAATGAGCATTGAAACGTATAAAAATTGTTTACAAAAATTATATGACTGAGCCTTGTGGGCCTAAGAAAAATTGCCCGTTCGGCGTGATTATGTGAGGTTTCAGGAGGAGGAGGATGAATAGAATACACAGATTGATGAAGCTAAAAGGTCCACGTTTTTGATGGTGGTGATAGAGAACGATGCTTCCATCCGCGGGTGCAGCCTACGTATTGCTTAGGTATCGCTGCTGTCCGCTGGTGGAGAAGAGAAGTCTGGGGAAATCCAGGCTTTGTTCATCTTGATGAGTGTAAGCCTGTCGGCACTGTCGGTTGACAGGCGGGTACGCTTACCCGTGATGATTCCCCCAGCCGCACTAAACACCCTCTCTGACAAGACGCTAGCTGCAGGACAAGCAAGCACCTCCAGGGCATACAGCACTAGTTCAGGCCACGTGTCCAGCTTCGACACCCAGTAGTTGTAGGGGGCAGAGGCGTCACCGAGGACGGTCGTGCGATCGGCTACGTACTCCCTCACCATCCTTTTACAGTGCTCCCGCCAACTCAGCCTTGACTGGGGAGCGGTGACACAGTCTTGCTGGGGAGCCATAAAGCTGGCAAAGGCCTTGGAGAATGTTCCCCTGCCTGCGCTGTACATGCTGCCTGATTTCTGCGCCTCCCCTGCTACCTGGCCCTCGGAACTGCACCTTCTGCCACTAGCGCTGTCAGATGGGAATGTTACCATCAGTTTGTCCGCCAGGGTCCTGTGGTATAGCATCACTCTCGAACCCCTTTCCTCTTCGGGTATGAGAGTGGAAAGGTTCTCCTTTTACCGTGGGTCGAGCAGTGTGTACACCCAGTAATCTGTAGTGGCCAGAATGCGTGTAACGTGAGGGTCTCGAGAAAGGCATCCTAACATGAAGTCAGCCATGTGTGCCAGGGTACCTGTACGCAACACATGGCTGTCCTCACTAGGAAGATCACTTTCAGGATCCTCCTCCTCCTCCTCCTCCTCCGGCCATACACGCTGAAAGGATGACAGGCAAGCAGCATGGGTACCCTCAGCAGTGGGCCAAGCTGTCTCTTCCCCCTCCTCCTCATGCTCCTCCCCCTCCTCCTCAACGCGCTGAGATATAGACATGAGGGTGCTCTGACTATCCACCGACATACTGTCTTCCCCCGCCTCCGTTTCCAAGCGCAAAGCGTCTGCCTTTATGCTTTGCAGGGAACTTCTCAAGAGGCATAGCAGAGGAATGGTGACGCTAATGATTGCAGCATCCCCGCTCACCATCTGAGTAGACTCCTCAAAGTTTCCAAGGACCTGGCAGATGGCTGCCAACCAGGCCCACTCTTCTGTAAAGAATTGAGGAGGCTGACTCCCACTACGCCGCCCATGTTGGAGTTGGTATTCCACTATAGCTCTACGCTGCTCATAGAGCCTAGCCAACATGTGGAGCGTAGAGTTCCACCGTGTGGGCACGTCGCACAGCAGTCGGTGCACTGGCAGATTAAACCGATGTTGCAGGGTCCGCAGGGTGGCAGCGTCCGTCTTGGACTTGCGGAAATGTGCGCTGACCCGGCGCACCTTTCCGAGCAGGTATGACAAGTGTGGGTAGCTTTTCAGAAAGCGCTGAACCACCAAATTAAAGACATGGGCCAGGCATGGCACGTGCGTGAGGCTGCCGAGCTGCAGAGCCGCCACCAGGTTACGGCCGTTGTCACACACGACCATGCCCGGTTGGAGGCTCAGTGGCGAAAGCCAGCGGTCAGTCTGCTCTGTCAGACCCTGCAGCAGTTCGTGGGCCGTGTGCCTCTTCTCTCCTAAGCTGAGTAGTTTCAGCACGGCCTGCTGACGCTTGCCCACCGCTGTGCTGCCACGCAGCGCGACACCGACTGCTGGCGACGTGCTGCTGCTGCTGACACATCTTGATTGCGAGACAGAGGTTGTGTTGGAGGAGGAGGAGGAGGGTGGTTTAGTGGAGGAAGCATACACCGCCGCAGATACCAGCACCGAGCTGGGGCCCGCAATTCTGGGGGTGGGTAGGACGTGAGTGGTCCCAGGCTCTGACTCTGTCCCAGCCTCCACTAAATTCACCCAATGTGCCATCAGGGAGATATAGTGGCCCTGCCCGCCTGTGCTTGTCCACGTGTCCGTTGTTAAGTGGACCTTGGCAGTAACCGCGTTGGTGAGGGCGGCAACAATGTTGCGGGAGACGTGGTCATGCAGGGCTGGGACGGCACATCGGGAAAAGTAGTGGCGACTGGGAACCGAGTAGCGGGGGGCCGCCGCCGCCATCATGCTTTTGAAAGCCTCCGTTTCCACAAGCCTATACGGCAGCATCTCCAGGCTGATCAATTTTGCAATGTGCACGTTTAACGCTTGAGCGTGCGGGTGCGTGGCGGCGTACTTGCGCTTGCGCTCAAACAGTTGCGCTAGCAACGTCTGGACGCTGCGCTGAGAGACATTGCTTGATGGGGCCGAGGACAGCGGAGGTGAGGGTGTGGGTGCAGGCCAGGAGACGGTAGTGCCTGTGTCCTCAGAGGGGGGTTGGATCTCAGTGGCAGGTTGGGGCACAGGGGGAGAGGCAGTGGTGCAAACCGGAGGCGGTGAACGGCCTTCGTCCCACCTTGTGGGGTGCTTGGCCATCATATGCCTGCGCATGCTGGTGGTGTTGGCTCCCCAGCTGATCTTGGCGTGACAAAGGTTGCACACCACTGTTCGTCGGTCGTCAGGCGTCTCTGTGAAAAACTGCCACACCGTAGAGCACCTTGACTTCTGCAGGGTGGCATGGCGCGAGGGGGCGCTTTGGGAAACAGTTGCTGGATTATTCGGTCTGGCCCTGCCTCTACCCCTGGCCACCGCACTGGCTCGGCCTGTGCCCACACCCTGACTTGGGCCTCCGCGTCCTTTCCCGCGTCCACGTCCTCTAGGCCTACCCCTACCCCTCAGCATGCTGTATTACCAGTAGTGCAGAAACAGAACGCTGTAATTAAATGTGCCGCTTATTGGCCTGTGGTTGGAGGCTGACTTCGCTTACAGAACGCACAGCAGAGGCAGGAAAGAATTTTGCGCAAGCCTGCTGTAACACTTAGCTGGCTGCGTATGAATTAGGACAACTACCCCCAGCAGAGACCCAGTACATTGAGGACGGTCACAGGCAGCCCAAATAGATTTTTTTTCCCAAATGTTTTTGGAAAGGCCCACTGCCTATATACACTAAATATGTCTTCTGTCCCTGCCTCACCACTACTGGCCCTGGAGTATGTAAAATAACTGCAGGGCGCAATGCTCTGCACGGCCGATATACAAAAAAACAAAAAGTGCAACACTGCAAAAAGCAGCCTCCACACTACTGCACACGGTTACATGTGGCCCTAAGAAGGACCGTTGGGGTTCTTGAAGCCTAAAATACTCCTAACGCTCTCCCTATAGCAGCTCCGGCACCAGCAGCACTGTCCCTGATCTCTGTCAGAATGCATCTGTGGCGAGCCGCGGGAGGGGCCGATTTATATACTCGGGTGACATCTGATCTCCCCAGCCACTCACTGCAGGGGGGTGGTATAGGGCTTGAACGTCGCAGGGGGAAGTTGGAATGCCTTCCCTGTCTTTCTATTGGCCAGAAAAGCGCCCTAACATCTCAGAGATGAAAGTGAAAGTAACCCGAACATCGCGTGGTACTCGCCTCTAGTAACGAGCATCTCGAACACGCTAATACTCGAACAAGTATCAAGCTCGGACGAGTACGTTCGCTCATCTCTAGTTGGCATCTATCGTTTAGAGACAGAGTAGTACTGTGAAGGAGTCACTAATGGGCACTATTACTGTGAGGGAATACAAAGGGCATTCCTAAGTAGATATTGGTTCACCTATAAAGGTACCAGAAGGTGCAACTCAAGGACTCATATTTCTTGATGATCTTAGATAAATTGCGCAGAAGTCGTAGAGCCCTCCGTGTCGTGTCTGATTGTTGCATTACTCATTGCTTTAGAGAATCCCCCTGGTTTCTTAGTTGCTTTAATCCACCACTTAATTCTGCGTATACCTGAGTGGGTGGTGAAAAGTATTCAAAGTCCTTTCCAAATTCAAGGCTTCATTTAACACGGAACTGATTACTTGATACTCCCTGCAGCCAAGGAAAGTTCAAAGCCGCATACCGCGGGCAACCGATACCAGTTTATTAAAATGCCAGACGGCGCACAGATACTTCAGAGAAGGGCAGCAAATGGGCACAGCAAACAGTGTCTAATATTCTGGGCGCAGTCACCCCCGGACACTTTGTCACTGATCACTGGCTCAGACCGTAAATTAGGGTGTGTAAGTAACAGGGGTGGAATAAGAAGGGCAGAGATTAAGGACAAACAGGATAAGCAAAGAGATCTGGCAGCAGATAGATGTGACATAGATAAAAAGACATATCAACATGAGATAGATAGATGGATAGATAGATAGATAGATAGATAGATAGATAGATAGATAGATAGATAGATAGATAGATAGATAGGAGATAGATAGATAGGAGATAGATAGATAGATAGATAGATAGATAGATAGATAGATAGGAGAGAGATAGATAGGAGATAGATAGATAGATAGATAGGAGATAGATAGATAGGAGATAGATAGATAGATAGATAGATAGATAGATAGATAGATAGATAGATAGAAAGAAAGATAGATGGATAGATAGATAGATAGGAGATAGATAGATAGATAGATAGATAGATAGATAGATAGATAGATAGGAGATAGATATGAGATAGATATGAGATAGATAGCCAGGACTGTAACAAGTGGGCGCTCGAATAACTATGTATAGATATATCAGAGGTCAGTACAGAGATCTCTCCCATCATCTATTATACCCAGGAATGTAACAAAGGGGCGCTCTAAGAACTATGTATAATATATCAGGGGTCAGTAGAGAGATCTCCCCATCATCTATTATACCCCGGAATGTAACAAGGGGGTGCTCTAATAACTATGTATAGATATATCAGGGGCCAGTACAGAGATCTATCCCATCATCCATTATACCCAGGACTGTAACAAGGGGGCACTCTAATAACTATGTATAGATATATCAGGGGTCAGTACAGAGATCTCTCCCATCATCTATTATACCCAGGGCTGTAACAAGGGGGCGCTCTAATAACTATGTATAGATATATCAGGGGTCAGTACAGAGATGTCTCCCATCATCTATTATACCAAGGACTGTAACAAGGGGGCGCTCTAATAACTATGTATAGATATATCAGGGGTCAGTACAGAGATCTCTCCCATCATCTATTATACCCAGGACTGTAACAAGGGGGTGCTCTAATAACTATGTATAGATATATCAGGGGTCAGTAGAGAGATCTCTGCCATCATCTATTATACCCAGGACTGTAACAAGGGGGCGCTCTAATAACTATGTATAGATATATCAGTGGTCAGTACAGAGATCTCTTCCATCATCTATTATACCCAGGACTATAACAAGGGGGCACTCTAATAACTATGTATAGATATATCAGGGGTCAGTACAGAGATCTCTTCCATCATCTATTATACCCAGGACTATAACAAGGGGGCACTCTAATAACTATGTATAGATATATCAGGGGTCAGTACAGAGATCTTTCCCATCATCTATTATACCCAGGACTGTAACAAGGGGGCGCTCTAATAACTATGTATAGATATATCAGGGGTCAGTATAGAGATCCCTCCAATCATCTATTATACCCAGGACTGTATCAAGGGGGCACTCTAATAACTATATATAGATATATCAGGGGTCAGTACAGAGATCTCTACCATCATCTATTATACCCAGGACTGTAACAAGGGGGCACTCTAATAACTATGTAAAATATATCAGAGGTCAGTACAGAGATCTCTCCCATCATCTATTATACCCAGGACTGTAACAAGGGGGCGCTCTAATAACTATGTATAGATATATCAGGGGTCAGTACAGAGATCTCGCCCATCATCTATTATACCCAGGACTGTAACAAGGGGGCGCTCTAATAACTATGTATAATTATCAGGGGTAAGTACAGAGATCTCTCATCATCTATTATACCCAGGACTGTAACAAGGGGGGCGCTCTAATAACTATGTATAATATATCAGGGTCAGTACACAGATCCCTCCAATCATCTATTATACCCAGTACTATAACAAGGGGGCGCTCTAATAACTATGTATAGATATATCAGTGCTCAGTACAGAGATCTCTTCCATCATCTATTATACCCAGGACTATAACAAGGGGGCACTCTAATAACTATGTATAGATATATCAGGGGTCAGTACAGAGATCTTTCCCATCATCTATTATACCCAGGACTGTAACAAGGGGGCGCTCTAATAACTATGTATAGATATATCAGGGGTCACTACAGAGATCTCTACCATCATCTATTATACCCAGGACTGTAACAAGGGGGCACTCTAATAAATATGTATAGATATATCGGGGGTCAGTACAGAGATCTCCTCCATCATCTATTATACCCAGGACTGTAACAAGGGGGCGCTCTAATAACTATGTATAGATATATCAGGGGTCACTACAGAGATCTCTACCATCATCTATTATACCCAGGACTGTAACAAGGGGGCACTCTAATAACTATGTAAAATATATCAGAGGTCAGTACAGAGATCTCTCCCATCATCTATTATACCCAGGACTGTAACAAGGGGGCGCTCTAATAACTATGTATAGATATATCAGTGGTCAGTACAGAGATCTCTCCCATCATCCATTATACCCATGACTGTAACAAGGCATTGCTCTAATAACCATGTATAATTTATCAGGGGTCAGTACAGAGATCTCTCATCATCTATTATACCCAGGACTGTAACAAGGGAGGCGCTCTAATAACTATGTATAATATATCAGGGGTCAGTACACAGATCCCTCCAATCATCTATTATACCCAGTACTATAACAAGGGGGCGCTCTAATAACTATGTATAGATATATCAGGGGTCAGTACAGAGATCTCTCCCATTATCCATTATACCCAGGACTGTAACAAGGGGGAGCTCTAATAGTTATGTATAGATATATCAGGGGTCTGTACAGAGATCTCTCACATCATCTCTTATACCCAGGACTGTAACAAGGGGGCGCTCTAATAACTATGTATAGATATATCAGGGGTCAGTACAGAGATCTCTCCATCATCTATTATACCCAGGACTGTGACAAGGGGGCGCTCTAATAACTATGTATAGATATATCGGGGGTCAGTAGAGAGATCTCTCCAATCATCTATTATACCCAGGACTGTAACAAGGGGGCGCTCTAATAACTATGTATAGATATATCAGGGGTCAGTACAGAGATCCCTCCAATCATCTATTATACCCAGTACTGTACAGTACTGTAACAAGGGGGCACTCTAATAACTATGTATAGATATATCAGGGGTCACTACAGAGATCTCTACCATCATCTATTATACCCAGGACTGTAACAAGGGGGCGCTCTAATAACTATGTAAAATATATCAGAGGTCAGTACACAGATCCCTCCAATCATCTATTATACCCAGTACTATAACAAGGGGGCGCTCTAATAACTATGTATAGATATATCAGGGGTCAGTACAGAGATCTCTCCCATCATCCATTATACCCAGGACTGTAACAAGGGGGCGCTCTAATAACTATGTATAGATATATCAGGGGTCAGTACAGAGATCTATCCCATCATCTATTATACCCAGGACTGTAACAAGGGGGCGCTCTAATAACTATGTATAGATATATCAGGGGTCAGTACAGAGATCTCTCATCATCTATTATACCCAGGACTGTAACAAGGGGGGCGCTCTAATAACTATGTATAATATATCAGGGGTCAGTACACAGATCCCTCCAATCATCTATTATACCCAGTACTATAACAAGGGGGCGCTCTAATAACTATGTATAGATATATCAGGGGTCAGTACAGAGATCTCTCCCATCATCCATTATACCCAGGACTGTAACAAGGGGGCACTCTAATAACTATGTATAGATATATCAGGGGTCAGTACAGAGATCTATCCCATCATCTATTATACCCAGGACTGTAACAAGGGGGCACTCTAATAACTATGTAAAATATATCAGAGGTCAGTACAGAGATCTCTCCCATCATCTATTATACCCAGGACTGTAACAAGGGGGCGCTCTAATAACTATGTATAGATATATCAGGGGTCAGTACAGAGATCTCGCCCATCATCTATTATACCCAGGACTGTAACAAGGGGGCGCTCTAATAACTATGTATAATTATCAGGGGTAAGTACAGAGATCTCTCATCATCTATTATACCCAGGACTGTAACAAGGGGGGCGCTCTAATAACTATGTATAATATATCAGGGTCAGTACACAGATCCCTCCAATCATCTATTATACCCAGTACTATAACAAGGGGGCGCTCTAATAACTATGTATAGATATATCAGTGCTCAGTACAGAGATCTCTTCCATCATCTATTATACCCAGGACTATAACAAGGGGGCACTCTAATAACTATGTATAGATATATCAGGGGTCAGTACAGAGATCTTTCCCATCATCTATTATACCCAGGACTGTAACAAGGGGGCGCTCTAATAACTATGTATAGATATATCAGGGGTCACTACAGAGATCTCTACCATCATCTATTATACCCAGGACTGTAACAAGGGGGCACTCTAATAAATATGTATAGATATATCGGGGGTCAGTACAGAGATCTCCTCCATCATCTATTATACCCAGGACTGTAACAAGGGGGCGCTCTAATAACTATGTATAGATATATCAGGGGTCACTACAGAGATCTCTACCATCATCTATTATACCCAGGACTGTAACAAGGGGGCACTCTAATAACTATGTAAAATATATCAGAGGTCAGTACAGAGATCTCTCCCATCATCTATTATACCCAGGACTGTAACAAGGGGGCGCTCTAATAACTATGTATAGATATATCAGTGGTCAGTACAGAGATCTCTCCCATCATCCATTATACCCATGACTGTAACAAGGCATTGCTCTAATAACCATGTATAATTTATCAGGGGTCAGTACAGAGATCTCTCATCATCTATTATACCCAGGACTGTAACAAGGGAGGCGCTCTAATAACTATGTATAATATATCAGGGGTCAGTACACAGATCCCTCCAATCATCTATTATACCCAGTACTATAACAAGGGGGCGCTCTAATAACTATGTATAGATATATCAGGGGTCAGTACAGAGATCTCTCCCATTATCCATTATACCCAGGACTGTAACAAGGGGGAGCTCTAATAGTTATGTATAGATATATCAGGGGTCTGTACAGAGATCTCTCACATCATCTCTTATACCCAGGACTGTAACAAGGGGGCGCTCTAATAACTATGTATAGATATATCAGGGGTCAGTACAGAGATCTCTCCATCATCTATTATACCCAGGACTGTGACAAGGGGGCGCTCTAATAACTATGTATAGATATATCGGGGGTCAGTAGAGAGATCTCCTCCATCATCTATTATACCCAGGACTGTAACAAGGGGGCGCTCTAATAACTATGTATAGATATATCAGGGGTCACTACAGAGATCTCTACCATCATCTATTATACCCAGGACTGTAACAAGGGGGCGCTCTAATAACTATGTAAAATATATCAGAGGTCAGTACACAGATCCCTCCAATCATCTATTATACCCAGTACTATAACAAGGGGGCGCTCTAATAACTATGTATAGATATATCAGGGGTCAGTACAGAGATCTCTCCCATCATCCATTATACCCAGGACTGTAACAAGGGGGCGCTCTAATAACTATGTATAGATATATCAGGGGTCAGTACAGAGATCTATCCCATCATCTATTATACCCAGGACTGTAACAAGGGGGCGCTCTAATAACTATGTATAGATATATCAGGGGTCAGTACAGAGATCTCTCATCATCTATTATACCCAGGACTGTAACAAGGGGGGCGCTCTAATAACTATGTATAATATATCAGGGGTCAGTACACAGATCCCTCCAATCATCTATTATACCCAGTACTATAACAAGGGGGCGCTCTAATAACTATGTATAGATATATCAGGGGTCAGTACAGAGATCTCTCCCATCATCCATTATACCCAGGACTGTAACAAGGGGGCACTCTAATAACTATGTATAGATATATCAGGGGTCAGTACAGAGATCTATCCCATCATCTATTATACCCAGGACTGTAACAAGGGGGCGCTCTAATAACTATGTATAGATATATCAGGGGTCAGTACAGAGATCTCTCATCATCTATTATACCCAGGACTGTAACAAGGGGGGCGCTCTAATAACTATGTATAATATATCAGGGGTCAGTACACAGATCCCTCCAATCATCTATTATACCCAGTACTATAACAAGGGGGCGCTCTAATAACTATGTATAGATATATCAGGGGTCAGTACAGAGATCTCTCCCATCATCCATTATACGCAGGACTGTAACAAGGGGGCGCTCTAATAACTATGTATAGATATATCAGGGGTCAGTACAGAGATCTATCCCATCATCTATTATACCCAGGACTGTAACAAGGGGGGCGCTCTAATAACTATGTATAATATATCAGGGGTCAGTACACAGATCCCTCCAATCATCTATTATACCCAGTACTATAACAAGGGGGCACTCTAATAACTATGTATAGATATATCGGGGGTCAGTACAGAGATCTCTCCCATCATCCATTATACCCAGGACTGTAACAAGGGGGCGCTCTAATAACTATGTATAGATATATCAGGGGTCAGTACAGAGATCTATCCCATCATCTATTATACCCAGGACTGTAACAAGGGGGCGCTCTAATAACTATGTATAGATATATCAGGGGTCAGTACAGAGATCTCTCATCATCTATTATACCCAGGACTGTAACAAGGGGGGCGCTCTAATAACTATGTATAATATATCAGGGGTCAGTACACAGATCCCTCCAATCATCTATTATACCCAGTACTATAACAAGGGGGCGCTCTAATAACTATGTATAGATATATCAGGGGTCAGTACAGAGATCTCTCACATCATCCCTTATACGCAGGACTGTAACAAGGGGGCGCTCTAATAACTATGTATAGATATATCAGGGGTCAGTACAGAGATCTATCCCATCATCTATTATACCCAGGACTGTAACAAGGGGGCGCTCTAATAACTATGTATAGATATATCAGGGGTCAGTACAGAGATCTCTCATCATCTATTATACCCAGGACTGTAACAAGGGGGGCGCTCTAATAACTATGTATAGATATATCAGGGCTCGGTACAGAGATCTATGCCATCATCTATTATACCCAGGACTGTAACAAGGGGGCGCTCTAACAACTATGTTAAGATATATCAGAGGTCAGTACAGAGATCTCTCCCATCATCCATTATTCCTAGGACTGAAACAAGGGGGCGCTCTAATAACTATGTATAGATATATCAGAGGTCAGTACAGAGATCTCTCCCATCATCTATTATTTCTAGGACTGAAACAAGGGGGCGCTCTAATAACTATGTATAGATATATCAGGGGTCAGTACAGAGATCTCTGCCATCATCTATTATACCCAGGACTGTAACAAGGGGGCACTCTAATAACTATGTATAGATATATCAGGGGTCAGTACAGAGATCTCTCCCACCATCTATTATACCCAGGACTGTAACAAGGGGCCACTCTAATTACTATGTATAGATATATCAGGAGTCAGTACAGAGATCTCTTCCATCATCTATTATACCCAGGACTGTAATAAGGGGGCGCTCTAATAACTATGTATAGATATATCAGGGGTCGGTACAGAGATCTCTGCCATCATGTATTATACCCAGGACAGTAACAAGGGGGCGCTCTAATTACTATGTATACATATATCAGGGGACAATACTGACATATCTCCCATCATCTATTTATACCCCGGACTGTGACTGTAACAAGGGGGCACTCTCTGACTTTAGAGGAAAGAAGGTTTATAACCAACATAGAAAAAGGTTCCTTACTGTAAGAGCAGTGAGACTGTGAAGCTTTCTGCCTGAGGACGTGGTGATAAAAGAGTACAAGAGGGGCCAGCAGTGTAATAATATTACAGTTATGTCACTGATTCCTCAGGAGGGTCGGTGATCCGGGGAATATTCCGATTGCCAGATTGGAGTCAGAAAGGAAGTTTTTTTTCTCTTAAATGAGGAAAATTGGCTTCTACCTCATTGAATTTTTTTAACTTCTTCTGGATCAACAGTGGGGGGTAATAGGCTGAACTGGATGGATGTGTCCTTTTTCAGTCTTACATAGTTACTATGTATCAGTTGAGATCCTCTTACTCCTTCTGCTGAGCCCCACCTGCTGATTTTGTTTTTCTTGAAGAGGTAAGGACAGTGAAAAAGTGTCGGAAAGTTGCAATTTTTTGTGCACAGTTGCCACATATTTACATAGTAAAGAGTATTTTAGTTTGAAATAAAGACATTATGTCCATCCAGTTCAGCCTATTTCAACCCGCTGGTGATCCAGAAGAAGTAAAAAAAAAAAAAAGTTGGTACGAGAAGCCAGTTTTTCCCCTCTGAGGGAAATTTTTGCAACCTTTTTATGGCAGAGTTCTGCTCTGCAGCCCATCCTGGCACCGGACACATTACAATATGCACAACCCTACATCCCCTATGAATCCCCCGTCCACTCCCTGACTGTTGTCACACAATGGTATGTCTCTAATTTACGGCCTGTTTCTCCCAAAGCCCATAGACAGCTTGAAATTTTGGTGCAAAATCAAAAAGGGGCCCCGCGCTTCATCACGACTTTACAGCCTCCCGGTTTCCCGTGTAACCCCCAACCCTGCGGCCCCCGGGCCCCTGCGGAGGCCTTATCTCTATAAATATGCTGCCATTTTTCCATTGACATAATTTTTGACATATTTTGGTCTTTCCATGGAAAGTCGCTCCCCGGCAGCAGCAGAAACCTCTCTTTCTTGTTAGCGGTGATGATTTTAAAAGCACGCAATGATCTAAGCCGTAATACTAATATTATGCATCATCCGGACAGGATAACGACGCCACCTTGTCAAGGCTTACCTCTTAACACAACCCATTTGGCAAATATCACAGTCATAAGCACTTGATAAATGAGGACAAGAACGTCTTCTGGCTTCCCAGACTCCTTCATAAGCATTCCCCATATAATCCTATCTTACAGGAATGCTACATGCAACTCCTTAAAGCGGCGGCGCACCGGGCTGCTCAGAATTTATAGTCTGTGTATATTTCCTGGCTCCAGATAGCGCCAATGTAACGGATGGTTCGAGTTTTATGAATCCAAAAGCAGATCCCTCAATCGGGAGCCCGGCCTTGTATGGTGTCCGTATGAGTCTCCCTAAATCCTCACTCCGGGCCATAAAACTTCCAGCTAAATGTGATGTGTGATACCGGCCGAACATTTATGGAGGGTAGAAATGTTTTTTATTAAACATATCTTTTTACGAGCCGTGCCTTTAAGATGGCAATTAAGACAATATTGACGTTTTACTGAGTAAATCTGTGAAGGTGTTTTCCTATAAATGTACAAATGGTGTAAAGCAGATAAAATACTGGACCCGCTACAACAGGAAAGGCCTTTTATTTTTGTAAACATCCGTAGTGCGGTGCGGGTGCTTTGTAACTCCTTAAAGGGAAAGTATCACCATCACGAAGGTCGGGAAGAATATGGTTTCTCCTTGGGGGGGAGGGCACCTCGAAGGTGTGAGGATACAGGCTGGTCTCACACGATCGGATTTGAGTTGCGGATTTAGCAATTGTATGATCCGCGGTAATACGCAGTTCAATCAAATCCACTGGATCACACAATTCTGCTCACATTAGCGGGTTGGAATTGCGTAATCCGTTCGCGGAAAATAAAGCACAGCATGTTCTATTTAACTGCGGAATCCGCGACCATAGAGCCCATTGAGCTGTATGGTCACGGATATACCGGCGGCCTATATGCCATTTCATTGCGTATAGGCTTGGGGTACCGGCGGCATTACTAAGCTACGCCGCGGCAAAATACAAGCAAAAAAGAAAAAGCCGTACTGCGCATGACTGAATACGTGCGCAAGCGGTCATACACAATATAATTACGTGCCGTACGCAGGGTCACCGTCCGGGCTCACAGCTGGATACTAACCCAGATGTTTGAGCCTGGCCTTGTAAGGCCATCCATGCTTCTCTGGAAGAAGGTGGTGGTGTTGGTTATGGCGCAGTGTGGTGACGGACGGAGGTGGAGGTGGCACATTTAAAAAATAAAGGAACTTTACTTAACAACAGGTTGCACGTCAGTCCATTGGAGGCACTTGTACTTCAAACATTGCCAAAACGTAACCGACACTTCTTGGAGTACACGACCTTCGACACCGGGCAGCAGGAAGTCACCTGCACAGAGAATAATGGTCATAGGCCAATACCGGTTCTACTTCACAAAGCCCAACCCAACTTGCCCCATTCAAACAGGAAGACACAATGGCGTTGACGTCACAGTTTAGATCAGTGTATGTTCTACTATGACTACCTTTTCTCAAACCTTCACCTAACGCCAGCTGGTCTGCTGCGCCATTACACTAGTGATAGCATTTTATGTATAACTGAATGTGATCATTACAATATCAGCAACACATCCTTTGAACAATCATTGTGCCTTATGCCCATAGTCCTTGTTGTCTGTGCATCGGTGTTTTTTGAGGCCAGCCACACTTACGTGCTTTGGCGTGAGGTATACCCTCAACTGCATGCGATGCTCCATATCCAGCCCATCTGGTCAGCTGTCTAACGGTCATCAGGGCCCTTTTGGTCCTCCTCTTTGGCTCCGGTCTTCAGGGCCTTTTCCTGCACTGCTCCCCAGTTTGAGGACAATGCTGCTTGTGCTGGAATCTGTGGCTGCCACCAGATAGCATGCAGGCCTCTGCTGGATCCTCTCTTTGCAGGAATGCTGTGTACACTCCCTGCACACTCACTGGCAAAGATGGCCACCATCAAGTAACCTAGGGGCAGGACTTAGTCCCCACTCCCAGCCCCAGCTCTTTCTAGAGCCTTCTGGTTCATTCTACAAGGAGGAGGTTGAACCCTTCTTACTAGAACATTCAGGGAGTAGGGGCATTGTTCGAGTGCTATACCTTCACATATACGTGTAAACATTCACACGGGCACATAAATATTCGCCTATGTGTTCGCATGGACCCTTCCTACAACGGGACTCCATGAATTCCATTAATCCGGCATCAAGCCAAATTCAGAACATCAGAAACAATTTTACTAGACTTACAAAAAACTTAACTGCAAAAATTGTGATAATTAATGAATTAATGGCTGTCAGTCTGATTCTGGGACATTGGGGGATTCTGGGACATTGGGGGATTCTGGTAACGTGTGAAGTCAGAGAAGTCTATCCTATCTCATCTCTCACTGCATGCACACATGGGCGGTCAACCACGGTGCTAGTAATAGGCATTAGACAGTGGTGGGTGACCCCAAGACGGAGTGCAGATCGTGTAGGCTGCCCCTCTGATTAATGGCCGCCATTCCTGATCCTACATGACTGTTTTATGGCTCTTATGGGCACCAGGATGATGAATAAGTAACAATTAGCTGGTATCATGACGGGTGGTCCGCACTGACGGGAGTCTAAATAACATTTGTTGGGAGGGGTTAAAACTAACAGCTCCGTCAGACTTCAGTTTGGAGCCACATTGATCACATTATGGAACCAATTCCAAAGGCGAAATTAGAGGCTCTTGGGTCCCAAATGTAAAACTTGTAACGGGGCTCCGAACGGTCATGTAATAATACTAGTAGTGGCTGCTTATTATATGGTAGAGGGGCTTCTGAATGTCCTCCGACACAAAGTATAAACATATATTACATGCGGAAGGTAATAATTGTGTGTAGATATGGGATGTGTATATACTGAACACTGAGCGGATCCTTTATTAGACCCCCGGCTCGCTCATAATTGGCGCCCCCTGTATGGTAATTCCCCCCGTGACCCCGGAGTGCAGCATAAAATCACGTGACAAGTTTTCCGTGGATCAGTTTCAGTGTGAATCCACATTAGATGGAAGATCCAGCGATCGGAGCGACTTCCAATGGGGCCGATCATTGGTGCTGGACTAGCCGGGGTCTCATTGCCAACCGCAGGGAGGGGGGGTTCTTGTGTAACGGAGTGGAGAGTATACAGAGAATGGCGCGATCGAGGAAAAAATCCACCGAAAGGGAATTCTGTGGATGGAAACAACTCATCACTGAAAGGGGTCGGAGGAGGATGTCAGGAATCGTTCTGACCAACGATACAACGCTGGAGCTCCAACGAACGCATAACTCGCCATTCCTCTGCGTGGATGATATAACAGCAGACGACCAGTTCCAGCGCCATTGTGTCTAAGGGAAACAGACTGCAGCGGGCAAAAGAGCGCAAAACTTGTATCACTGAGCAGCGGAAAAAAATCAGTTGTGATCTGCTTTAACAAAGTGTACAATCCCTTTAACCTCTTCCGCCCCATGATATATGTGTACATTATGAGTGAAAAAAGGTTCAATGCATAATGATGTACATTTAGAGTGTATGGATGACGGGGGGCTCAGGAGCGGGGCCCATGCCATCTGCACTGGTAGCCGGCTGTGAATGACAGCCAGTGTCCAACTGCAACAGCAGAGATTGGCGAAAACACTGATACCCCCATTAACTCCTTACATGTCATGATCCATGTTGATTGTGACATGTACAGAATTAACAGAGCTGATTGGCCCTTCACCATGGAATTGTGGAGGGCCAATGACTTGCCATAGTTTCAATGTAAATCAACAGTGATAATACACTGTAATACAGAAGTAATGCATTGTCTCATCTGAGCAATCATAAAATTGCAGGTTCAAGTCCCCAACAGGAACATGAAAAATATGAAAAAATGATTTAAAAAATTCACGTAAAAATGATGAATCCCTTTTTTGCCATTTTTTTCTTTAAAAAAAGTCAATAAAAAAGCCATATGTTTGGTATTGCCGCACGTGTAACAACCCGTACAATAAATTAAAACACTTTTCATCCCCCATGGCAACAACTATAACAAAAAGCCAAAAAAATGAGCCAAAATGTTTTTTGTTTTTTTTGTTCATTTTGCCCCTCCAAAAAAACTTAATAAAATTATCAAAAAGTCCTACGCATCCTGAAATAGAACCAATAAGAACTACAGTTCGTTACACAAAAATGCAGCCCTCACAGAGCTCCGTCCATGGAAAATAAAAGCTTATGGAGCTTTGAGTGCAGGGATGCAGAATTTTTTCCAAAAAACATAAAAAATATATAATTTTGGTGTCCTTGTAATCTCACGACCCTCAGAAAAAAGTTCTGTCATATATACCGTATAGTGCAGGCTGTCAAAAGAAAGATGGCAGAATTTGTCTTTTTTCACCCTTCCAAAAATTAATAAAAGTTCTACAATACATTATATTTACCCCCAAATGGTGCCGATAAAACCTACAGCTCGCCGCGCAAAAAACAAGCCCTCCTACGGCCGTGTCGAAAGGAAAACAGTTATGGCTTTTGAAAAGTGGGGATGAAAATGGGGTTAAAGGGGTTGTACAAGTTATCCCCTACTACCCCTGCCAATCGATCTCCATAATGGGACTCCTGTGTCCTGTCCTGTTCCGGCTGTGGGGGTCATTCACCCATCCCCCGCAGTGACGTCAACATGTCATTGGTCCATTTATTTCATTAGGGCTGACTCACATGCCCAAACGGGTGCCGATCAGGTATCTCCTCGGCCCCATTGACAGTGGATGGCATACTTGCCCGACCAGCACTCCATTCGGCTTCCTCCTCACTGTGGGGGGTGCAGTAACCCCACAATGAGGAGGACATGGCACCTGCATTCCCGTGATCAGCGGGTCTCACAGGCCCATGCTGGCCTTTACCAAATCAAATATAATTACTAAGTAACTAAAAATAATTTTGGTTAATTTTGAAAATTTTATTTTCGGGATGAAATGTTTTTGTAATTTGATATTTTTACACTTTTTCATCATTTTATTTTATTATTGACTTATTTCCTTATTTCCAGGCGTTGCTTCAGCCGCACTTTATATGATATATATAACAGACCCTCATCAGGACTTTTTTTTTGTAATTCCCCAAATATTTGTTAATGGGCCGCTGTATCCCGGCGTGAGTCACGTGAGAGGTACCTGGCTGTCAAGGGATTTTAGGCAAACCACATTTGTCTTTCGGGGGCTAAGAGGTTGATAAACAGCGGCCTCGCTCCTCCATCTTTATCTAGATCCACATTGAGTGTTTACAACAGGGTTTTATCTGTGAACTTCTCTGCAGCCCGAAAAGGGTCAACATTCACTCCGAAATGATGTGTTGTTGTGAAGGAAAAAGCTCATTTTATGCTCCCTGACACATTTATGTCAGCAAAATGTAGATCTTTTTTAAAGGGGGCTCCTGGCGCCGCGCCAGGAATAATAAACAGCGCTTGAAGTTTTTTTTTTTCTCCAAGAATAGATAATAGGAACCTTCTAAGTTATTTATGAAATGTAGGAAAAAGCCCGAACAATTTGTGCTAAAATATACAAAGCTGTCCAGAGCGGGCCAGGGGATCGCCGGGGATCGCCGGGGAACGTCGGGGATCGTCGGGGATCATCGGGGCGCAACAAGTTACGGATCCGGATAAAACTAAAAGAAAGACACAAAATAAATGTTTGTGGAATGTAGAAGAGACTGCAGATGTCTGACACAGACTAGAAGCTGCCGGCGGTTCCATGAAATAATACAGCTCTCTGTCTGCTCCCTCCGACTTGGGAAGTTTTGTGGAAATGAAGATAAGTCTTAACCCTTTCCAATCCACTGTCTGACGTCTGAAGACATTCTGATTGAAGGCTGTACAGCTCCGATGTCGGAAGACGTCCAGCAGGGTATTCTTTCTGTAGATTAGTGGCAGCTCTGTTGTCGGGGGCCTCTCCAGCATGTTCCATACCGCAGTACTGACTCTAACCAGCAGATGTCACCATTGTATAATGGCAGAAAGAGATAGCTCCCTAGGAAGCCCTGAATCCAAAATTGGATTGCAAAGGGTTAATAAACTCAGGTACAAATTGAATTAAAAAATGTAATTTTTCAGCTTTTTTCTGTGATTTTATTGTTGGACAGCCGGAACATAATGCTAATTCACACTGGGAAAACGTTGTGCTGTTAACCCTTCGCCGATAACCTACACGGTAAGGGCTTATTCACATCAACATATATCACTCCCCCGCTGATATACGCTGCCCCTCTCTGTAAGGGGAGGAGGCGCGATGGGGCGGGTGCTAGTGTGCTGAGCTCGCACCCCCTCTCCGCCCTCACCACTGTTTGCAATGGGAGGGGTGGAGCTTAGCTTTATCCTTCCCACTGCAAACAGGGGCAGAAGCGGGAGCTCAGTACACTAGCTCCCTCCCCATCCCGCCTCCTCCCCTTACAGAGAGGGCAGCGTATATCGTGAAAACCTGGCCGATATATGTCCATGTGAATAAGCCTTAACTGTAAGAGAGTTAAGATCAGCTTCAAACGAGCATATGCGCAAAAACGCTTGCGGTAGCTTGAATTTTTGCGCTGTGAAGGTTGCATTATAATGCATGTTCTAAGCACATTTTGCACTGCCGGAGATAGTTCACATCGGAGCTGCCCCCCCCCCCCCCCCGCAGTGATTAAAAAGCCCATGCAGGCTAATCAGCAGCGGGCTTAACAATTTCCTGGCGAAATTGCGCAGTTCATTGTACAATTTCATGGTGATCCCAATAGACTCCTATGGTGCCTTAGGTGCGCAAATCCACACCGAAAAAAAGCATGGTCCGTTTTATTTTTCACGCAAGTGAAAACCACGCGAAAAAAAAGAATGATGAGAATGAAGACATTGAAGACAATGGGTTCTATTCTTTGTGCAATGCATGCGCAAAACCATGTGCAAACACGGTGGTCTGAAGCCGCCCTAAAATGTTCTCATTCACAGGGTTGGATGATTCTCTAATGTGTATGGGGGCGCCTCAATTGTGACTGGCCTCAGATACATGAAACCCACAAAAACCCCGGTTTCATAGTAATCAGCTGATGGAGACAATAGGGGTGAGGGTCCTGCTCCAACGAGCTTACATACTACAAGTAATGGGGGGATACAGAAGGTAAAGGGCTGGAGATGTGCACGGTATGGCGGGGTGGAGATGTGCACGGTATGGTGAGGTGGAGATGTGCACGGTATGGCGGGGTGGAGATGTGCACGGTATGGTGAGGTGGAGATGTGCACGGTATGGCGGGGTGGAGATGTGCCCGGTATGGTGAGGTGGAGATGTGCACGGTATGGCGGGGGGGAGATGTGCACGGTATGGCAGGGTGGAGAGTGAGGGATGCTATACACATAGACAATGGTCAGACTTAAGCCGTATGGTGGCTGAATCGGTATGACTGCAGGCAGCGGTTGATGGCAGCTGGCAGGGATTGCAGTCGGTACAGAATGCGGTTTAGGGAATGCAGTATGCCTTCCTGAAGAGATGCGTTTTTAGAGCACGCCTGAAGTTTTGTGTGTCAGGGATAGTTTTGGGTAGCACGTTCCAGAGGACTGGTGCTGCTCTGGAGAAGTCTTGGAGGCGAGAATGAAAGGTTCGAATTAAAGTGGCACTCAGTCTGATTCGCTAGCGGAGCGGAGGGGAGGTCCCGGGCTGGGTGATGGATTGAGATGAGGGAGGCGATGTAGGGCGGTGCGGCGCTATGGAGGGCTTTATGGATGAAGCTAGTGAGTTTGAATTGAATTTGGTATTTAACGGGCAGCCAGCGCAGTGACTGGCACAGGGCAGAGGCATCCGGGTAGCGGCTGGACAGGAAGATGAGCCTGGCTGCCGCATTCAGGATGGATTGGAGGGGGTAGAGTCTGGTGCAGGGGAGGCCGATCAGCAGTGAGTTGTAATAATCGAGCCGAGAGTGGATGCAGGTGACAGGGAGGGTGAGAGATTTGATGTACAGGGTAAAGGAGAGATTGGTGTTGAATATAACCCCTAGACAGTGGGTGTGCTGGGAGTTATGGTGCCACACACTGAGATGGAGATGTCAGGATGAGGGTGGAAACACCAGTAGGTCAGTTTTTGCGAGGTTTAATTTTAGGGCTCACACCCACTTGTGTTTTTTTAGCGCTGCGTTTTTTTTAACGCAATTGGCAATGGGACTTTCTAATGTTAAAAACGCATCGCACCAAAATTGCAGAAGCACCGACTTCCGATGCGTTTTTAACATTAGAAAGTCCCATTGCCAATTGCGTTAAAAAAAGGGCAGCGCTAAAAAAACACAAGTGGGTGTGAGCCCTTATTTGTATAGCGCCAACTTATTCTGTAGCGCTTTATGTGTATATAGAGAAGAGGAGGGGGCTGAGGACCAGGCCCTGGGGGACCCCAACAGCAAGGGGAAGGGTACGAGAGCCTCCATTTCCACCTGTATAATATCTGGTATCAAAGCTAAAAGTGGTACAACAGGGTACTAGAGCCTCCATGCACCCCTGTATCACATCTTGTATCCAAGCTAAAGGCAGTACAACAGGGTACTAGAGCCTCCATGCCCGCCCGTATCACATCTTGTATCCAAGCCAGAGGCTGTACAACAGAGTACTAGAGCCTCCATGCCCACCCGTATCACATCTTGTATCCAAGCCAGAGGCGGTACAACAGCGTACTAGAGTCTCCATGCCCGCCTGTATCACATCTTGTAGCCAAGCTAGAGGCGGTACAACAGAGTACTAGAGCCTCCATGCCCGCCTGTATCACATCTTGTATCCAAGCTAAAGGTGGTACAACAGGGTGCTAGAGCCTCCATGGCCGCCCATTTCTCATCTTGTATCCAAGCTAGAGGTGGCCCAACAGGGTACTAGAGCCTTCATGCCCCACGTATCACATCTTGTATCCAAGCTAGAGGTGGTACAAAAGGGTACTAGAGCCTCCATGCTCCCTGTATCACATCTTGCATCCAAGCTAGAGGTGGTACAACCGGGTACTAGAGCCTCCATGGCCGCCTATTTCTCATCTTGTATCCAAGCTAGAGGCAGTACAACAGGGTACTAGAGCCTCCATGGCCGCCCATTTCTCATCTTGTATCCAAGCTAGAGGTGGCCCAACAGGGTACTAGAGCCTTCATGCCCCCCGTATCACATCTTGTATCCAAGCTAGAGGTGGTACAAAAGGGTACTAGAGCCTCCATGCTCCCTGTATCACATCTTGCATCCAAGCTAGAGGCGGTATAACAGGATACTAGAGCCTCCATGCCCGCCTGTATCACATTTTGTATCCAAGCTAGAGGTGGTACAACAGGGTACTAGAGCCTCCATGCCTGCCTGTATCACATCTTGTATCGAAGCTAGAGGTTGTACAACAGGGTACTAGAGCCTCCATGCCCGCCTGTATCACATTTTGTATCCAAGCTAGAGGCGGTACAACAGGGTACTAGAGCCTCCCTACAAGGGGTCAGTTCTCCACAATAAATGGTCCTTTTGCTCTGATGTTGTAATCACTTCATCTGACAACTTCTAGAGGAGCGATGTTACTGACAATGACTGTATGTATTGTGAGGGATTAGCGTTTAGGATCGGTAGCAACCTGGGCATAAGAAGTCAGAGACAGTGACACTTGCGATAAAGTCTTTAGTCCAGGCTTTGCCTGGGTTTATTTCCAAGCAAACAAAAGCAAAATACAGGCCTTAACATCAGGCAAACATAAAGGAAATCCTGCTCGTCTGAGCACTTACTAAACATGTAGTGTTCCTGTCTACACACTGGTAATCAAAATGGCTCCTGCACACAGCCAGCCAGGACTCTCAGACCTGCAGAGGTCTCAGCTCTCCTGCTGGCCCTGTAGGCCCAGGCTTTATAAGGCCTGGTACCTGCCCCACCTGGTACGTGGGAGTGACCATCCCTCCCTTCACTTTGGTCACTCCAGGAAAAGCCGGCCCGGATTATGCTGCTTGGAGCCACTTACTTACTACAACGTGTTAGTAGCTTAATGCTACTAACACTATACTGCCGGCTTCCTCCACCGAGCCCAGGCTGCTCGGTGGCACGTATCTGCCCAAGCGCTCCCCAAAGCAGCATAGGAGAGCATCCTAGGCGAGATATACCTTCCCTCCAGCACCTTGCCGGTCACCGTCTCACATACCCTCCCCCTCTGTTCGAGCCTGTGGGGTCGGACACCTTTAGCCGCCATGCAATGCGTCCTTGACAAGGCATCGGCATTGCCCTGTAGCTTTCCGGCCCTTGCTCTACCGAGAAACTAAAGTTTTGAAGGGTCAGGAGCCATCTAGTGACTCTGGCATTTCTTTCTTTTGCCTGTGACATCCAGGTTAAGGGGGAGTGGTCTGTGATCAGCCTGAAGTGCCGACCTAGCAGGTAGTATTTTAGGGATTCCAGGGCCCACTTGATGGCTAGGCACTCCCGCTCAACGATACTGTAATTCTTTTCCGGTGGCGTGAGCTTCCTGCTCAGATATATCACGGGATGTTCCTCTCCCTCTACTTCCTGGGACAGAACTGCTCCCAGTCCCACATCGGACGCGTCTGTTTGGACAATAAATTCTCTTTTGAAATTGGGTGTGACTAACACTGGACGTCTACAGAGGGCCCGTTTTAACTCTTGGAACGCCTTTTCTGCGTCAGGGTTCCACTTGACCATGACTGACTTACTGTTCTTGGTCAAGTCTGTTAGGGGCGCTGCTATGCTCGCAAAGTTTTGCACGAACCGCCTATAGTACCCTACAATGCCTAAAAAGGCTCTCACCTGCTTTTTAGTTGTGGGTTGTGGCCAGTTCTGAACGGCTTCAACTTTATTGACCTGGGGTTTTATAATACCCCTACCTATTATATACCCCAGGCATCGTGCTTCTTCGAGGCCTATGGCGCACTTCTTTGGGTTTGCTGTGAGCCCTGCTTTTCTAAGGGAGTTCAGTACTGCCTGTACCTTGGGTAGATGGCTGTCCCAGTCTTCGCTAAAGATGATGATATCATCTAAATATGCTGACGCATATTGCCGATGGGGTTTGAGTATGATATCCATCAATCTTTGGAAGGTTGCTGGGGCTCCATGCAAACCGAAGGGTAGGCAGATGTACTGAAACAACCCTTCTGGTGTGGCAAACGCGGTCTTTTCTTTCGCGCTCTCTGTAAGGGGAACCTGCAAGTAGCCTTTAGTAAGGTCGAGAGTGGAAAAGTACCTGGCATGACCCAGTCTCTCAATTAACTCGTCCACTCTCGGCATTGGGTATGCGTCAAATTTTGACACGTCGTTTAGCTTCCGGAAGTCGTTACAGAAACGCAGAGGGCGATCAGGTTTTGGTATCAGCACGATAGGGCTGGACCATTCGCTTTTCGACTCTTCAATTACTCCGAGGTCTAGCATTTTCTTGACTTCCTCTGAGATGGCTCGTCTGCGGGCTTCTGGAACCCTGTGCGGTTTCAACTGAACCTTTACCCCTGGTTCAGTTATAATGTCGTGTTTTATGACACCAGTACGCCCTGGTATATCCGAGAACACATCTGAATTACGCTGTATAAATTCCCTCGACTCTTGTTGTTGGGATTTGGATAGGGACCCTGATACACACACCTCTGGAACCCCACCATGGGGGGTGCTCACTGCAGTCAGGGCTTCTCTGTCCTTCCATGGCTTAATTAGGTTTACATGGTACAACTGTTCCAGTTTCCGCCTACCTGGCTGGTATACCTTATAATTTACCTCTCCGACTTTCTCAATTATTTCATAGGGCCCTTGCCATTTTGCTAGGAATTTACTTTCTAGGGTGGGCACCAACACTAGTACCCGATCCCCAGGGTTGAAGGTTCTCACCTTGGTGGACCGGTTATATACCCGGCTTTGGGCTTCTTGAGCCTGCTGTAAATGTTCTTTAACAATGGGCATGACCGCCGCAATTCGATCTTGCATGAGGGAGATGTGTTCAATAACACTCCTGTAGGGGGTGGACTCGTGCTCCCAGGTCTCCTTAGCTACATCAAGGAGCCCTCGGGGATGTCTACCATACACTAATTCAAAGGGAGAGAACCCAGTGGAGGATTGTGGGACTTCACGGATTGAGAACATTAAATATGGCAGCAGACAGTCCCAGTCCTTCCCATCCTTATTGACTACCTTTTTTAGCATGCTTTTTAGGGTCTTATTAAATCTCTCAACCAGACCATCCGTCTGTGGGTGGTACACAGATGTCCGTAAGTGCTTAATATTCAGCAGCTTACACAATTCCTTCATGACCTTTGACATAAAGGGGGTTCCTTGGTCCGTCAGGATCTCTTTTGGTATGCCCGTGCGGGAGAACGTGTGAAGTAGTTCCTTTGCAATACCCTTGGATGACGTATTGCGTAAAGGAACGGCTTCGGGGTAACGGGTGGCATAGTCTACAACCACTAATATATGTTGGTGACCCCGGGCGGACTTTACCAAGGGCCCAACTAGGTCCATAGCGATCCGCTCAAACGGCACCTCTATGATGGGCAAGGGCACTAAGGGGCTCCGGTAATGGGGCATAGGAGCTGTTATCTGACACTCCGGGCACGACTCACAGTAACGTTTTACATCACCATGTACCCCCGACCAGAAAAAACGCTGAAGGATGCGTTCCTTAGTCTTTTCGCTCCCGAGATGACCTCCCAGCACATGCTTGTGCGCTAGGTCTAAGACCATCCTGCGATAAGACTGAGGTACCACCAGCTGTTCCACAACCTCCCCACGGACCTTGTCAACCTGATACAACAACTCTTGATTGACTGCCAGGTGTGGAAACACAGTATCAGCCCCCGGGAATTGAGGCTCCCCATTTAGTACTTTAACATTTTCCCTGGCCTTTACTAAGTTGGGGTCTCAGAGCTGCTCAGTTCCGAAATTGGCACGTGAGACCTCTAAGTCCGGCATAGCAACCACTTCGTCCTGTATCTCTGTCTCACCCGCTAGTACTGTTAAGGGAAAGTTATCCCCATCCTCTTGGGTCACCCCTACTGCTGGAACCGTACCTTCAGGGTCAAACGCTTCTGGACACACATCATACACATTTGCATTATCATGAACCTTATTTGCAGACAACCCTCGGTGTCGCCACAAGTCCCAAAATAGGGGAAAGTGTCTCCCGAGGATCACAGTGTGCATTAAGGATTTTACTACGCCCACCTCATGGGTGGCAAGTCCACACGGAGTATCAAGTCGTACAAGGGCAATAGGATACTCCTTGGTGTCCCCATGCACACAAACAACCCCCATGCGACGGCTGGTGAAGGTTGTGGGATCGACCAGGCTGGAGTGCACCAGCGTAACCAAGCTCCCTGAGTCCAGTAGAGCTGTCATCGCAAAGTCATTCACCTTTAGGTGACATAAGGGTCGATCAGTCTCTGACGCAGTCTCTGCAGAACACACTGGCCGTGCGAACATCGACCTCCGCCGGGCAGAGTCACAGTCCATGGGTTCCACGGTAAGTGGACAGTTGGCGGCAATATGCCCGGGCTCATGACAGCGCCAACATCGTATGGAGGCCCGGTCTCCTTGGGGTTCTACCCGGGACCCGAATGTCCATTTGGGGCTCCTCCTCTGCCCCAAACGATCCCCCTCTGAGCCGCCTCCCCTTGGGACACTTTTGACACCCCCTACATACGGAACAGTCTTACCAGGTGCTCCGGCCGACTTGCTGTTCCCGGGGTTGGAACGTCGAGGAGGCACGGCTTGCAGAAAGTCCTCCGAGGCTTTATACCTCTCGACGAGGCTCACGAGTTGGTCCACATCCTGGGGACCCCCTTGTCCCACCCAGTACTAGATTGCGCGGGGCAAAGAGTGTATAAACTTATCCAGAACCACTTTCTGTACGATCTCGGCTGGGGACGACTCCTCCGGTTGCAGCCACTTTCGCACCAGGTGGAACAGGTCGTACATCTGGGAGCGAGCTGGTAGGTCGTCCGTGAAAGTCCAGGCGTGTACGCGTCGGGCCCGCACATGGGTGTCCACGCCCAAGCGTGCCAGGATCTCACCTTTGAGCTTATTATAGTCCTTGGCATCCTGCTCACCGAGGTCAAAATAGGCCTTTTGGGGTTCTCCCGTCAGGAAAGGCGCTACTACCTCAGCCCACTGAGGCGCCGGTAACTTCTCCCTCTCGGCCACTCTCTGAAAGACCGCGAGATAGGCCTCGATGTCATCGGTGGGTGTCATCTTTTGTAAGGCCGCCTGTACCGCGGTACGGGTGGTGGGGAGCGAACCAGCCGATCTCTGCACACTTTGCGCCACCGCCAGGAGTTGCTCTTGCAGCTGTTGGTTAACCCGCTGTTGCTCCTGCAAGGCTAACCGATTGGCTTCCGCCAGGTGAGCGTTAGTCTCGGCCTGAGCTCTCATGGCCTCCTCATGGATCTTTTGCTGGGTCGCTGCCACTTGTTGCTGCTGCACGTTCATTTGTACCAGCTGCTTTATCAGTTCCTCCATCTTGGCTGTATCTGCTGGCTGTGCCGTTGCAGCTTTCACCCAGGACATGGGGGTTACAGCACTCTCCAGTCAATCTCTCTTGGGCGGTTGCCCTTAGCAACGGTTCTCCAGCTGCTGCAGCAAAATGTCCATTAATTGGTGTATGTCTCTTTAAGACCGCTGCTGGCATCCAAACACCATATGTGAGGGATTAGCGTTTAGGATCGGTAGCAACCTGGGCATAAGCAGTCAGAGACAGTGACACTTGCGATAAAGTCTTTAGTCCAGGCTTTGCCTGGGTTTATTTCCAAGCAAACAAAAGCAAAAGACAGGCCTTAACATCAGGCAAACACAAAGTAAATCCTGCTCGTCTGAGCACTTACTAAACATGTAGCGTTCCTGTCTACACACTGGTAATCAAAATGGCTCCTGCACACAGCCAGCCAGGACTCTCAGACCTGCAGAGGTCTCAGCTCTCCCCCTGGCCCTGTAGGCCCAGGCTTTATAAGGCCTGGTACCAGCCCCACCTGGTACGTGGGAGTGACCATCCCACCCTTCACTTTGGTCACTCCAGGAAAAGCCGGCCCGGATTATGCGGCTTGGAGCCACTTACTTACTACAACGTGTTAGTAGCTTAATGCTACTAACACTATACTGCCGGCTTCCTCCACCGAGCCCAGGCTGCTCGGTGGCACGTATCTGCCCAAGCGCTCCCCAAAGCAGCATAGGAGAGCATCCTAGGCGAGATATACCTTCCCTCCAGCACCTTGCCGGTCACCGTCTCACAGTATATATATATACTCCTTCTAGGGGAGGCATTGAGTGTATATTCTGCTCTTGCACTTGTTACTAGGAGGACTGAGAAATGTTACACTGTTAAAATTTTGCAGAGCAGAAATAAATCGGGTGGTTTCACACCTGCTTTGGGGATTCTGCCTTCCTGCTTCTTCTCAGGACAGAATCAAACAGTGCCAGAGGGACCACCTTTACCATAATGGGGTCCACACGCTTTCCGCCCAGCTGCCCGGCTTCTGGACAGAAGAAAAAGCGTTGCATACATGTATTTTCTGCTGGATCCGCGATGGAACCTACGGCCGGATTATCCGGATTTATCAGATTTTCTGGATCTTTGGATTCCGAATTAGAGGAATTTCACTATAAAAGATATCTGAAACAAGTGCATGAGAGGAAGACGAGGAGGCATGCTGAGTGTATGGACGGGGCCGGATGTATCGATCTCACCACCCGCATGTTACTGACTAGTTATGTGTGATTCCAAGGAGGGAAAAATCTACTTCCCGAGCCACAAAAGCCACATAATGTGTGCAGTCACAGCGGCCGGTGGGGAAACCTAAGAAGCTCTTTGCACAATATTTGGCTTCCTGTAAAAAGATTTCACACATTGCAGGTTCAGAATAACAGAAGTTCAGAGGTGGAGAGAGGAATATTACAAAATGTAATAGTGCCTGACATAGAAGGATGGAGGACTAACAGCAAACATCATAACGGGCTACTAGTCGTGGTGCTCTGTGTCACCCAAGACTTAGGGGTTGTGTTTCCTTCATCCTTTGTATGACCCTTGGGCCAATTTCCCATCCACTTAGTTGGTGACAACATAGTTCCCCTGGTGAGTATAGGCCTGCAACATCTCTGCCACTTGGGCTAGCATCAGCACCAGAGCTGCCAAGTCACCTGCATATCCCAGGAGACACCCGGGTCCAGAGCCCCCTCTCCTGGTCACCTGGTTTCCTACACTACCCCGGCCAGCTGTCAAAAGAATAAAAAATATTATTGCCCCTCTCTGACTGGGTGTACCTCCCTAAACGTCTCACTCCCTTACTTACTTACAACAAATACTCGTAATACTTCTTGGTGTAAAACGTGGGGTCGGCCACAGCTTTATTAACAAACTTTTTAAAACATCTTAACTCTTTTAAAACTTTTCAAAATCTGTAAAACCCTTCCCAGGCTAGGATACATCCCAATTTCTTGAATCCGTTAAAACCCCCACAGGCGTTCGTAAGGCCCAATCTCCTTCAAGTTTACTAACCTTCCTCGATCTATAATGCAACTAGCATGGAAAGATCTTCGCCTCTAACCCAGCTGTGACGACTTCCGAACAAAAACTCAACACCTCCATATGTTCGTGTAACCAAAACCTTGCCAGTAACTCTCAAGGCTGGGTGGACAGGTGTCTTCCAAGTCCTTCTTCCATGTGGTGCTCCTTCACTGCTGTCCTTTCTCTTCCTTCTTCTTCCTCTTGTCTAACTCTCCTCCCACTTCCTCTTCTAACTCCACCCATTCCCACTCACTCCCACTTAACCCTTTGTTCCCTGCTCCTCCCTGCAGCTGCATTATGCATTCTGCTGCATGCAATTCACTGTTCCCGGCTGCTCTAGTCACTGTCTCCTCTGGGGAGAGGCTAGAGTGAAGTTAGAGGCAGAGGCAGCCGCCTTTTAGTAGAAGTTATCTCTGGAGGCACGGCATGTAGTATAATTAACGTCTGGAACAAGCAGTGTGGCAAAGTTTACCATGGGGGCACAGCTTGTAGTATTAGTAACTTCTGGGGGCGCTATGTGTAGTAGTTTGGAGCAGGTAGAGATGAATATGAAGGAGTCCAGAAGAGCGTCACCTGAGAATTGCTCAGTGTCACTGTGTAGTTTGTCTTTGATTGCATCACATCAGTTTTGCATTCCAGTTTGATGTACTACATCTCTCAGCATGACCTTACCTTTGTTAATGTCACACTGGAAGCTCTAGTTTTACATGGCAAAATCTATGGCGCATCATGGATTGTCAATAATGCTTTGGTGTGCTAAGCATTAGATTTCCCCCCCTCTCTCTTTAGTTTTCTGCCCCTCTCTCTCGTTTTCTCCCCTCTCTCTCATTTTCTCCCCCTCTTTAGTTTTCTCCCCCTCTCTCTAGTTTTCTCACCCTCTTTAGTTTTCTCCCCCTCTCTCTAGTTTTCTCACCCTCTCTCTCGTTTTCTCTCCCTCTTTCTTTAGTTTTCTTTCCCCCTCTCTTTAGTTTTTCCCCCTTTCCTTAGTTTTCTTTCCCCCTCTCTGTAGTTTCCCCCCCCTTTCTTTAGTTTTCTTTCTCCCCCTCTTTAGTTTCCCCCCCCTCTCTTTAGTTTTCTCCCCCTCTCTCTCTAGTTTTCTCCCCTCTCTCTCATTTTCTCCCCCTCTCTCTCGTTTTCTCTCCCTCTTTCTTTAGTTTTCTCCCCCTCTCTCTTTAGTTTTTCCCCCCCTCTCTCTACTTTTCTCCCCTCTCTCTCGTTTCTTCACCCTCTCTCTCGTTTTCTCTCCCTCTTTCTTTAGTTTTCTTTCCCCCTCTCTGTAGTTTTTCCCCCTTTCTTTAGTTTTCTTTCTCCCCCTCTTTAGTTTTTCCCCCTCTCTTTAGTTTTCTCCCCTCTCTCTCGTTTTCTCACCCTCTCTTTAGTTTTCTCTCCCTCTTTCTTTAGTTTTCTCTCCCTCTCTCTTTAGTTTTCTTTCCCCCTCTCTGTAGTCTTTTCCCCTTTCTTTAGTTTTCTTTCTCCCCCTCTTTAGTTTTTCCCCCTCTCTTTAGTTTTCTCCCCATCTCTCTCTAGTTTTCTCCCCTCTCTCTCTAGTTTTCTCCCCTCTCTCTCGTTTTCTCTCCCTCTCTCTTTAGTTTCCTTTCCCCCTCTCTTTAGTTTTCCCCCCTCTCTTTAGTTTTCTTTCCCCCTCTCTTTCTAGTTTTCTCCCCGCTCTCTCTCTTGCTCTCACATTCCCTTTCTTGCTGTTGGTTTGTCACGCCCTAAAAATGCCACTCCCATCAGCAGGGCACAGTAGGGTCTATAAATGACTCAAGGGGCATATTGGGGCCTATAACTGACTTGGAACGCAGTGGGGCATTATAAATTACTCAGGGGCACAGTGGGGTCTAGAAATAATGAGTGGCACAGTGGGACCTATAAGTGACTCAGGGGGCTAAATGTGGCCTATAAATAACTCAAGGGGCACTGTGATGATGATTTATCCATTCAGTCATTGCCAACTTTTGGTCACCTTGTGGATCAGCATACACCATGCCTCCCTTTTTTGTCCGCTTCCTTTAGATTTCCCACAGTCATGTTCGTGTCAACCTTAATTGTGTCTAGCCAGCGTGTACTTCGGCGTCCTCTTCTTCTGGATCCACCGACTGTGCCGAGCATTAATGTTGTTTCCAGAGAATTGGCTCGCATGACATGACCAAAGTATGAAAGCCGTTGATTGGTGATTCTTTTTTCTAGTGATACTTTTGGTCTGACATGGTCTAGGATCGCCTTATTTTTGACCATCTCTGTCCATGGTATGTGCAGCATACGCCACCAGCACCACCGCTCAAAGGCCTCCATCCTTCTTCTGTCTTCTTCCTTCAGTGTTCAGCTTTCGCATTAATATGTAGTTATTGAGAAAATGATTGCATTGATTATCCGGGTCTTTCTTGTAATGCCGATGTCTTTACTCTTCCATATCTTCACCATTCCTTGTATTACACTATGGCCAAGGCTGATTCTTCGTTTGATTTTAGGCCCTGATTCATCACTGCAGTCAATCTTGGATCCAACGAAAGTAAAATCTTGGACTGATTCAGTTTCTTCGTTGTCGATTGTTCTGTGTGCTTCAACATTTCTCGCGGTTGTCAGCAGCTTTGTTTTCTTAATATTGAGATACAGTCCCATGTGTTCGCTTTCTTCTTGTTTCTTCCACCAATTTTTACCCCAATTGAGGATAATATAAATGACTCAAGTAGGACCTATAAATTACTATGGGTGTCGAGTGGAGTATATAAATTACTAAGAAAGAAGAGCAAGGCCTATAAATTACTAGGAGATCAGAGTGGTGCCTATAAATGACTAAGAGGGCCCACTCTATCACCTAAGAGCCCATGTAAACCTGGAGCTGACCCTGTCTGGCATTCAGTAATAATGGGGATAGGACCAACCAAGTCTGGCCCTATCTCTTCGATGACCCCTTGGTAGTGGTATGGCCAGCGCTGTGCTATGTGCTTGTTTATCGGAGCTCCTATAATTCGCTGAGAACGCACTCTAGAATGCAAATGATCAAGACGACAGACACTGAGTCAGCAAGGGATGTCTGTGTGATTTAAGCTCTGAAGCTGTTAACATAGTGGATGCACGCCTGTGGGGGTTTGGATGGGATAATCATGTAAACTTTAGATTGAATGTTCCCTTACAGGTGCGACAGAACTAAGACACCCCCCTCTGTCTGCGGCATGTTACGTATATAGATATATTGATTTCCTGTTTTTAACACTTTTTTGCAAAGTGTTATGGAAAATGCTGTTTGTATGCCGTGCGGCTTCACTTTCTGTTTCTACTGAGTTTACTTCCCCCATTCTAGGATGGCGGTGGAGAGAGTACGGCCTCTAACGGCCATGCTGATGGAGGAAGGTGGGGCTGCCAGGCTAGGGAGGGGAGCCGCTGCTTAGATATACTGTGTATAGAGCAAAATTGCTTTTATGGCATTGCAACACTCAAAGGGGTAAGGGGTATCCCCATCTGGGGAATCCTACTTCAATGTGCTTGAAATCACAAAGCAACGCCGTCGCCCATAAGAGGTTTATTTCCAGAATGCTCCGTTCTCCGGACATTGCAGCTATTGATTCCTCTGTCCTCTGGTTGTTTACTGCTTGTTGCCATGGAAACGGACTACCAGGTGATGACACTTCCAAATCAGCTGACCAGCAGCTCGGCGCTCGCTAGCGGTTACTGGGTGACATGTGACGGGGCATGATGTATTGGGAGGTGAGAGGGAGCACTACGGCTGCTAAAACCAATGGTACGGATTTTATGTGGAAATGCTACAGAATTTTCCGCTATGGAGGCTCCAAAGCATTTTCACTACATGTGAACAACCTTCAAAAGGCTTCCAGGACTTGAAACAAGTTAAAAGGGCACAAAATTGAATACTCACCTATTTTGGTGGCTCGCCATCCAGTGCTGCAGCCTTGGTGTCCAGCGACAGGCGGTTACGTGCCGCACATTGTGCACATGGCTGCCCAGCCAATTACAGCCACTCACTGCTGAAGCCTGAGGGTGGTAGAGCAGACATGCACAATGAATGGCACGGGACCGACCGCCGCTTCTCCCAGGTTCCATGCAGCGGGCACCAGGGCTACAGTGCCGGACGGAGAGACGCTGGGATTGGTGAGTAATCAATTTAAATCACGGAAAATGGAAATATAAGCAGACAAGTATACTTACTGACATAGTAATACAAGAGGGCAGGTAGAATCACCAACTATCCCCCAACATGCAGACAGCCAGACTGCCATAAGGCGGAGCCACCGCACAGGTGAAGGCACTGATGACCTGCCACTCACACACCTTCCTTATACTGAGGGGGGCTGCTTAGCACTATACTTGCACAAAAATACCCCATACAGGGGTTCAGGTCACATGGTACGTGCAGTGCACCATGCAGGCTTACAGCCTATTAATGACATCATATTATAATCCAACGGGCTGCCTTGCACCCCAAAGGTGAACCCCACTGGCACCCTGGGCTAGCCCAGTGTCCAAAGCCGCATGTTCCTGATGAATATGAGGTATTGTTTAATATTTTTGCCAACATACACAAGCTCACAACCCACGTCAAGGGTCCTCATATACTTGTGAATCCTTACACCAACATCAATCAAAATCACAGAAAAGGGAAATATAAACAGACAAAAAAATCACGGGAAATGGCCACATACTTACTGATCTACTAATACAAGAGGGCAGGTAAAACACCACATGCAGACAGCCAAACCGCTATGTGGAGAGCATTTCACAGGTGCAAGGTACTGATGAACAACCACTCACTTACCTTCCTCATATTGAGGGGAGCGGCTTCTTTGTACTCATATTCTAGCCAACATTGATATATCATATGATGCCTTTCCAATTTGAAAAACCTGAGCTAAATTCAATATGGCAGAGTTCAAAATGACCACCAGGGGCGTAACTATAGGGAATGCAGTTGCTCCCAGGCTCAGGACCCTTAGGGGGCCCATAAAACCTCTCTTCTCAATATAGTAAGCCTAGTAGTATGAATAAAGCATTATAGTTGGGGGCCTAGTTACAGAGTTTGCATTGGGACCCAGAAACTTCTAGTTACGTCTCTGATGGCCACCAAAAATATCTCCTCCACCAAAAAAATGCAGCTTCCCTCCCAATTAATACTTTCACACATTTGAATTCAATTTTCTTATTATTACACCAGTTGAATGGGTGTGTCCAGACTTTTGCCTCCCCCTGTATATTGATCATTTAGGGCCAACTTAACTCTGCCTGCATAACCTAATATCTGTGTATTTATATCTCCCCTCTTCTAACCAGTCCATTGTGTTCTGTCAAAAACTCCACTGTCAATAGTGTGGAGGTGTGAAAATCCTTTCATTGAAGGGAGGAACTACTGATAGTCATGGGGTCCAAAATGCAAAATCTTTAGAAGAAAATAGTCTGTAGTAAAAGCACATGTAAAAGTATAAGAAGCCATGCAAAACCAAAAAACATGGAGGGAGGGAGCCTTTAGGGTCGCCGAGGCTCGGGAACGACTAAACGGCTAACAACAACAAAAGCATATTCCCCAGCAGGGGGCAACAGTGAGCAGAAGAGAAAGCTCTGTTACCTTTAAATAAGGAATGCTTGTGTGATTGGGTTTTGGAATTGGCCTTTAATATGTATGTGCACCTTTGTGCATCTTTTGACATGTAGGGTAGATTGGGTTGTGGTCGGTGTTGTCCACGTGTAGTGTACAGAAGTTAATGGAAGGTTACGGAAGGTTCTGGAGGTTTCTGAATGATCTATGTGTGTCTTGTGCCTATGTATTGTCAGTGTCTTCTATGTGAGTGCATTTGATGTATGCTGCATAGCTGCAGCACTGAATGGGTTACTGTCTGGGTTATGGCTAGAAAATGTATCTTCTTGTATGTCATGTGACCTTGTTTTATATATGTGGTTGCAAGGTGCATGAGAGAGGTCTTTCTGTCAGTCTTCCTCTTGGGGCTATCAAGAGAGGAGCCTGCCCACACACAGACACCTTTAGTCTGTGTGTAGGAGAGATGGAAGAGGCAGAGCGAATGCAACGTGTGTGTCCGGGGCCCAATCTACTCAGGCCTCTATGCTAGAGACTAGTAGAACCCGCAAGTCTGAGAGCTCACCGGGCAGCGCTGAGTGCTTATCCTAACGCGTGACGGTGTACCGGTAGAGAGTTTGAGAGTGAGAGAAGAAGAGTGGCCGGAAACAGAACCCCGCAGATAACTTGCCTGTGGATTCATCTATCCTCCCGTGATTCCTCCCTGTCACACCCCAAGTCCTCCTGCACCCGTGTCCTGATGGGGGATGTAACTTGTGTTGGACTGTTTCCAAGTTATTTAAGTTTATTCCTTAAGTAAACGGCCTTTACCGACCGTTAAAAGACGCCTCTGTGTGTGTGGACTCTTTATGAGACCTGCTGAATTCACTGCAGAGGACAAGGACTGAAGGTAAACCACAGAGAAATGTAATCCCATCAGTATTTGGTGTGACGCCCTTTACCTTCACAACAGCATCAGTTCTTCTTGGTACACTTGCACACAGTTTTTGAAGGCACTCGGCAGGGAAGTAGTTCCTGTATTTTCATGCATAGTTGAGTCACTTGGCCTTGTTTCTATGTGGAAGATATAGCTTTTTGGGTGCAATTCTTTCATGAAGACTCCTTCTGGTCTGATGCAGCGCCCGAGCAAGATGCGCCAAAGAAGGGTGACCACGGGGACTGTAAGATGGATGTCACGGGTGGCTCTGTAATCTCTCCCAACAATAGCGGTAAGGTGCCTGCTCGGTCGCGCACAGTGGCACAAAATAATAGATACAGTCTTTATAAGGAACGGTGGTTTGACACGTGACGCCAGCACTTCACCCAGAACTGTAAGAGTTAATTGGCGGGAAATAACTTGACACGAGTCTTGGTAGCTTTTTGTAGTAAACAGGAAATGCACGGTTTACTGAAGATTTTAGGTAATTAGCAAAGTATAATAAAGGCAGTCTTGAACAGAGCAATTAGTCCTGCAATATACAACACGGTGCAAAACAATTGAATTCTTGAATACTTGAACACTGTCTGTCTATCTCTAGAGGTGACACAGTAACTATTCCACAGGCCTAGTTGACTGTCGGGCTTACTGGAAAGTTGATGGTGCAGTTTAAGATGAATATTTTAGTGGACCTTTAGGCTATCCCTGGCTTTGACTTCACCGGATTGGCTTTTGTGTAATTCACCATTTAAGTGGAATGGGTCCCAGTTTCTCTCCTCCTCACTGCTAACAGACTAGGGTGCTAATGAATCCAAGCTTCCCTGCTGGACAAAACATGTGTTGAAGCTGCTCGCTCTGCGGACCTCCTCCTACATGTCCTCCTCCAACAACTTCCCAAGCAGACTCTCTTCTAACTCCTCCTTCACTTCCTGTCTTCTTTCAGCACTTTCTCTCTTCTCATCCCCCTGAGCATAAAGACTCAGTGTGTAGTGTCCTGCTCTGAACTCCAACCACACTCCTTGACCAATCAGTGGGGGCATGACATATAGCCAATTAGCAGCCAGCTGTTGCCAAGCTTTTTGCTTAGGAAGAAGAGGGAAACAAGGTTTCTCCGATGTAAGGCACCTTCTATGCCTCCTTGAAGCACATAGGCAGGTATGACAAGACAATGAATGTGTGGTTATTCTGGAGGACCCTCTGGGCCACTACATTGACTTCTCCGAACAGTAGATGGGTGTACCTGGGTCTCACTGGCTTCTGCAAGTTCTGAGCTGAAGGCACTTCTGATTTCGAAGGGAAGTAAGTATGATATGTCTTTTATCTGCTGCACTACGTTTCCTTGGCTGACCGCTGAATTTACGGCCCTCAAAGAGCTTGAACAGCACACCTGGTAACCCCAGCCTGCTGGGAAATCTTTCTCTTTGAGAGTACTTGCTGATGCAGTATAACTACCTTGTGCTGGGCTCAGTCCTGCCACGATGTATGACCTGTGACATGAAACTGTCTTCCACAACCTCACCTTTGTAGCAGAGTTTGGCTGTTCCTCACCCAGTTTTAAGCCTCCTACACAGTTTGTTCTGTTTCAGTTAATGACTGATGATTATCACCTGTTTGGTATAATTGGTTAATTATGTACCTGACTATAATCCTGCAAAATCCCTGACTGTGCAGGTGTACCTAGTAGAATGAATGCTATTGTAAAGGTAAAAGATGGTCGCGCCAAATATTGATTAGATTGATTAAAAAGTGCTACAGAATTAGTTGGGGCTATTCAAAAAAACGTTATTATTATTATAGATTTCTCTTTCCTTCATTCACTTTTTATTTTGTTAACAAGTTAACATTTCTGTTTTTTAAAGCCTTCTCACTCTGCAGTATCTGACCAGATCTGCACATTACTATAAATGACACTTTTCTTTAGAAAATGTTGCACACATATTGGTTTAACAACTCAATACAATTATATATTTTGCATTTTTTTTTCTGGATAGACAGAAAAATAATAATGTGATTAAAAGATATTGGTAGATTGTCACTAGAGATGAGCGAGCACGCTCGGTAAGGTCAGTTACTCGAGCGAGCCTCGCTCATCTCGAGTAACTGCCTTCTTCTCTGAGCATGCTCGGGGGGAGGCGGCTGGGGAGAGCGGAGAGGAGAGTGAGAGAGATCTCTCTCGCCCCCCCCATCCCGAGCACGCTCGAAGGAGGAGAAGGCAGTTACTCGAGATGAACGAGGCTCGCTCGAGTAACTGACCTTACCGAGCGTGCTCGCTCATCTCTAATTGTCACCCATCTTCGTGTGTCAGTCTGCCACCTTTCTGGTCTGGAAAAAGTTGAGTGGATTTAGACAGATATTTGTGTATTTCCTACCAAGCAGAACCCATCAATAGTCATGCCTTTTACACCTGTACCAGAGGGGCCTTTGATCCAATTAGTAATTGTTGAGGCGAGCAAGAAAGCCCTGTGTTGTAGTGACAATGAAATTTGCCATTTGCGGGCAATCCCATTGTTTCCCTGCCCCTCCAATACGCATCCTACAGACTTGCTGACCGCAATGTCCCTCCACTGAGATGGCACAAAGAAAAATGAATAATGACTATTATGGTTGATATGAAGGTCCGAGCTCAACAGCAATTATATTTTTGAAACTGTGGGTGTATCAGACGCAGTGCATTCACTCCCATAGCTGTGTGACCCCCCCAGAACCCATAGAATCATCTACCTGTGAAGCAAATCATTTATTGCATATCATATTTGGTATCCACTGGTAGGTACATTCATGATATGAAACATGGCGGCCACAGCTTACCTATTGGAGTGCCTCCCAGGGAAATATGGCGGAAAGCTCTGTGCATATACTTAGCTAGCCTTTCGATGGCGTCACAAAGGAAAGGCGGAGGTGTGACTCAAAGAAGGCTTGAAAACTAAGGTTGAGGGGTGGTCCCTTCCCCAAATTGTCAGACTCAGGAGTTGCATCTAAATGCCGGACGGTCCACCTTCTATTCCCACACCTCTCACCCCAGGACTATTTGAAACCATTTCATAGACTGGTATTTTGTATTATTTTACCCCTTTTCGTTTTCATACTCTTTGTGTATTTGTAGCTCCTCCCCCTTCTGTAAATATTTCCTTTATCATATACTAGCTGATTTACCCGGCTTCGCCCGAGTTAATTTGGTACTGGTGTTTATCTGGTGTTCACACGGAAAAGCTTATGAAGTCGTGGTTACTTTAGAGATACTGAGGAAAAAAAATATGTTCACCATTTTGCATAGTTCTCTGCGTTACCCAGGAAATACCACGGGGAGGCAACCATGCGACGTTTCCTTAATATAAAATGACATCAGGAAGTGAGAGAATTAGATTACGTACGTAAAATTTAGACACTAATTCTTTTGCGCATAGAATTGAATAATGGAGTTGGGACCCATTAGCGTTTCCTCTTTATGACATAATCAATGCTCGTGCCAAGTTTCACGTTTCTATGACACCGGAAAGTGAAAAAATTACATTCCGCACGTAAAATTTGGACGCTAATTCTTTTGCGCATAAAATTGAATAATGGAGTTGGGACCCATTAGCTTTTCCTATTTATGACATAATCAATGCTCGTGCCGAATTTCCTGTTTCTATGACATTGGGAAGTGAAAAAATTACCTTCCGCACGTAAAATTTTGCCGCCAATTCTTTTGCGCTAGAATTAAATAATCGAGTTGGGACCCATTAGCTTTTCCTATGTATGACATAATCAATGCTCGTGCCAAATTTCCCGTTTCTATGACACCGGAAAGTGAAAAAATTACATTCCGTACGTAAAATTTGGACGCTGATTCTTTTGCGCATAGAATTGAATAATGGAGTTGGGACCCATTAGCTTTTCTTATTTATGACATAATCAATGCTCGTGCCAAATTTCCCGTTTCTATGACACCGGAAAGTGAAAAAATTACATTCCGCACGTAAAATTTTGACGCCAATTCTTTTGCGCATAGAATTGAATAATGGAGTTGGGACCCATTAGCTTTTTCTATTTATGACATAAATAATGCTCCTGCCAAATTTCCTGTTTCTATGACACCGGAAAGTGAGAAAATTAGATTCCGCACGTAAAATTTTGCCGCCAATTCTTTTGCGCTAGAATTAAATAATTGAGTTGGGACCCATTAGCTTTTCCTATGTATGACATAATCAATGCTCGTGCCAAATTTCCTGTTTCTATGACACCGGAAAGTGAAAAAATTACATTCCGTACGTAAAATTTGGACGCTGATTCTTTTGCGCATAGAATTGAATAATGGAGTTGGGACCCATTAGCTTTTCCTATTTATGACATAATCAATGCTCGTGCCAAATATTCTGTTTCTATGACACCGGAAAGTGAGAAAATTAGATTCCGTACGTAAAATTTGGACGCTAATTCTTTTGCGCATAGAATTGAATAATGGAGTTGGGACCCATTAGCTTTTCCTATTTATGACATAATCAATGCCCGTGCCAAATTTCCCGTTTCTATGACATTGGGAAGTGAGAGAATTAGATTATGTACGTAAAATTTTGACGCCAATTCTTTTGCGCTAGAATTGAATAATCGAGTTGGGACCCAATTAATTTTCCTATTTTGGAGATAATCTATGCTCGCACCAAAATTCATGTTTCTATGATATCGGGAAGTTGGAGAACTTTTGGCGAGTCAGTCAGTCAGTCAGTGAGTCAGTCAGTCAGTCAGTCAGTGAGTCAGTCAGTGAGTCAGTCAGTGAGTCAGTCAGTCAGTCAGTCAGTGAGTCAGTCAGTCAGTGAGGGCTTTCAGCTTTATATATATAGATTTACATAAGCGCTGCTAACCCTTTGTAGAATAAAGCTTTAGGCCGCTTGCACACGGGAGAATTTGCAATTGGGAATCTGGAGCGGACGTCCGCCTCCGGATTCCGCAGCAAGCACCGCTTTTAGCATGTCATGAAAGAGCCATGTTTCCCGCACACGAGTGGAAATCCATTGCAATTTTATGCTATCGGAGGAAAAATCGCAGCATGCTCTATTTTTAGGCCCATTCCGTGTAGATGGCTTCCATTGAAGTCAATGGAAGCCGTCTGACCTGTAGCCCTTCCGCAGTCATCATTGCAGAAAGGTTGCAAGATCTACGTCATCGTCTAACGATGGTGCGGTAAAATCTGTGCTGCACATGTGTGCCAGTGCGCCGGCTGGACCATGCGCAGTACAGATTTTAGACGATTTCGGACAGCTTTGCATGGTCACTGGCTGGGCGCAGGGTCAGATTCCGCTCCGAGCTCCTGCAGCCGAATCTGACCCGTGCCCGGGCAGCATCCACACGCACATGACATTTTCTTCTTTTTCCTGTTGGATGGTCCGCACCGCGAGCTCTCCAACTTGCGCAGTACAGTTCATTTTTTTTCAAATTCCTGTATTTCCTGCGTTGTCGCTAGGCGATGACGCGGGTACCTGCGACCTTTTCGCAATGTCATTGCAGAAGGGCCGCGGGTCAGACAACTTCCATTGACTTCTGCTCCAGATTCCGCAATGTAAATCCGGCCGTAAACTTTATTAGCCGCCCTTGAACGCTTTAAGTGATCCATAACCTGAAGTGTGTTAACTATGTGGTAGAATTACCAACCGAGGTGGCAGACCTACCTGTCAGAAACGGTCAGTGGCGGCAGTGAAGGGTGTTGGAGTGCGCTAGGCTGTGCAGGGTGCGATCTGAGCTCCATCTTGTCCGAGTGCGGGGGGGGGGGGGGGGGATGGAAATAAATTGAACCTGCGGTATGCTTCTGGGTGCCGTATGTCACAGGTTGGTGACCATCAGACCCGTAAACCCTGTTACTGTGACAAATAATAATAGTAAAATAAAAATCGAAGAAAATACAAAATGTATATAAAATAAGCAACACAATGCTAAAAAGGTAAGAATTGTTTTTCTGAAGCCATATATTCTATATTCTTAGTCATCGCACTCACCAGATGACTACATTGTTCACGGTTGTGCTTGTTCGGTCCCGAGATGCCATGTCAGACACAGTCTCAATCCACTATATTTCAAGCCTAAGCCCCATTAAAATCTGCAATGAATCACTACAGATGTGCAAGTTCTCCTCCCCGGAGACCATTCATTTAGCTTGAATGAAGAATTGCATTCCAGAGCTTAAAGGTACAGTGACCAAACATTGCGACCTGTCTACAACTTTCACTCTCTCCGTGCCAATAGGCCGGCCAGGCTGACCCCTCTCTTCATTCATCATGACATCAGCCATGACACAATGTAATCAGAGATAATTGAGCCCACAAAGACCAATTCATTATGGAATTATGAAGTGATACAAGTGAAAACCTCCATTTCCTCTCTCATGGCTGGTTAATTCGTAGGGAGGGGTTAAAGTAAATGGATTTGCTAATAATATTTACCTACGGAAATGTAATTTCATCTAATTTTCTGGTGGTTCGATGGGCACATGTGGAGGCAAGGCTAAGAAAACAGCTTTGTTTGAGAATTTGTAGAGTGCGAAGAAATGAGATGGGTTATTAAGAAGCACCTAATCCTCAAGAAATCACGTCGCTTGACTTATTAGTCTTGGAGCAGATACATATTACACTTCGCAAGCTGCTCGCCTTCTGAAGGAGAATGAAGAAAATGTTCCACTACTGTTATTAGAGGACGTTTTTGAAAACCGGGTCCATTTCGACTAGTGCAATCATGGTGCTACTTGGTTGGAAGGGGCACTGTTTTTTCTTGTGGTGGACTAATCATGGTTCTTCATTTTCTGAATGTGAATGCAAGATCTCGAGAGCTGCAAGAGTAGGTGGCCTGGAGAGGTTATAAAGGCCCACGTGGAGTAACCACTTCTGTGTTGACACGCGGTTTCTGTGATGTTTGGGCAGAAAGTAGATGTTTCATTCCCGAGGGCCGCCACATGAATTAGAGCCGATTCCGCAGCGGCTTTAAGAAAGCGCTGAAGCTAGACTGTACTATCAAAGCTCAATTCTAGTGCTGCTGAAAGATTTAACAGAGTTAAAGACTTTGCAAGAAAGGGCAGAGTGGGCCCAAGAGGTTCAGCACTGTTGACTTGGAAATCTAGGCACTGGATGAATGCAATACCGGACATCAGTACAAGCTGGGATTTGTTTCTGAATTTTGAGACCAAGTTTGTGAATTAAAATTTGAAAATGAAAATGGGGCCTAGGTCTGCCTTTCTACCAAACCATCTTGCCACCAGGAACCCCCATCCCCAGGACTTATTTCACTGCCATCCTCAGACCATCTACCGGACAAATGTAAGCCCCAGGTTCATGGGTGACCCTGCTGCACAAGACCTCCCACCAGGTCCATTCGAGCACTTGCTAATGTAGCACGTTGGCCAAATATCGTTTTCACCTTTTTTTTAAAGAGTTCTTTTATATGAGACAATGGTTGGATGCTAAAATACCTGCAAGTTGTCCCAACAATAATTACTTCTGGGCTCTCACACAGGAGCGATGATCACTCAGAGAATAAAGACCACCCGCCTTCTTTCAAAGTAAACAGGCTGTCGATTATAGATGAATAACTGCCTGTTGACACGGACTGAGTGGATCACTTGTGAACTGCTGGGATCAGCATGATCAGTGTTGGTGATCACTGAGAGTGCTGTAAAAGTGTTATGGACAGCGAGTGTGAACTCACTGTGTCAACTAACCGGTTTGACTTTGGGATAATCCTAAGGGCGTTATCCTGGTGATTTTCCAGGCAGGCCGCTACCTCCTGGAACAGTCCTGGTGTAGTTGGCAGCTGACCCACAGGAGTCAGAGACACCAGTGCAGAGCCCCGCAAAACAGCCTGAACTGCAATCAGAGTTTCGACCAATGACGGGACAGGCAGAATGCAGACTTAATCCAGGTGAAGTCCAAAAATCAAGGCAGACACAGGAGTCAGAAGCTGAAGACCTTTGCTAGGTGACTGTGAGAAACTCACACCAATACTCAGGCAAGGGGAGGATCCCCAGCTCAGATAAATAGGAGGGAAATACCCTACTACCCTGCAGCTGGGCTGAGAGCACTGGGGAGGATTAACCCCTACAGTGCTAATAGAAAGTCCACAGCTACAAGTCCATTCATACAAAAGGAACAGTGAGACGTCCGCGTCTGCCCAGAACAGCAAGAGGGCGGCAGACAGGGGTAGCCAACCTAACAAAAAGTGCCATTGGAAAGAAGCTTTAGGACACTGAAGTAGTTTTGGGTTGTGAAAATTATTCCCACACCACCAGTATGGAAAACAGATCTGGAAGAGAGATACAAAGCCTGTCACTGGGTGTGCATTTCCCTGGTGAAAGTTGTTATTTACCATTCTCTTGGATTGTTCAAAAAAAAGTCAGCTATGATGTGTCCATCCAGACCAATGCTCCCGTGAGTATTTTTATTGGTTCCCGGAGAAACCTACTTTCTGAAGATAAGCCCCTGCGAGTATTGTAATGCCCTCCCAATGGGCCCATCTGACTAACGTGTCAAATCCTGGTGTAGTTATTGGGATGGGCCCGGGAGAGACAGGACCATCTGGGACGGTCACCGGTAGCATCTATAAGGAGGAAGGTTAGGAATACTTTCGGTTCTGTTCTCATGGTGCTCCCCTAAAAAACAGAGTCCCTAGGCAATTGACCAGTTTGCAATCCCTAAAACCAGCATAACAGTAGTTACATGACTTAAACCTGATCTGCTTGGAGATTAGGAGATCATTACGTCCCTGAATGGATGCTGATCATTATGTTATGACCCTCAGATAATGGACAGTCCTGGATTGTGTCCATAGTTGTTGGATGGGAAGAGAGATTACAAGTAGATTACATTGGGGCATCAATTAGATTTATGGTGACGAGAAAAACAATAATGCCGAGATAAATCATTTATGACTAAGATGTTACTGGAGTGGTCATAATTCAGATGAGGAAGACGACGGACGTTCCGGAGACACACAGACCGCTCAGCGCTCCTCACCAGACCCGACGTACCAAACATTCAGATCAACAGAAGTTATTACGACTCGAGGCTTATCATCAGCCATTTCTTCCTACATTTGTACCTGGACTCGGGCCAGCAGCTCCCATATGAACCTTTTATTATTTCTGATCCACGTCCCTGGCTGCCATTGCTCTGTTGAGTTAATGAGAGTACATGTGGGTTTACATCAGGGGAGCGCGAGTCCAACAGAAATGGTTCATGTCCCAGAGATAACTTCAAGATGAAGACTCTTACTCTTTATTATGGCCATAAAAATAAAATATTGCGGTTGATAAATCCCCTGGTATGCATCTTATATTATACGAGATATCATCCCTATCATAAATAATTGATGGAAATCTCGCCGGATAAGTGAGACAGCAGAAGGGTCGGATTCTAGAGGCTGAGAGAGAAAACATGATGGAGACGATGTTCTAAATACCATAAACTGTATACATTTTATTATAGCAGAGAGTTAACAAACATGAACCTCAAAAAGGTGTTTACACTGCAGCTCCGCCTGCTCTGTAGGGCTGCAGTGCATCCGCACAGGGACTGCGCCAGCTGATTTACATGATAGAAATAATTATAATATAAATGATCTAAAACATAAGAGAAAATAAAGATTTTGAAGTAATTGTCCCATGCACAGAACGGCCCTTTCATTAGACCCCCATCTAGTAGTGTTGGACTCCTTCGGTCTTCAGATCTGTAGCAATTCGTCGTGGTGTAGATCCCACTCGGTGATGAAACGGTTCTGCAGGAATACCGGCCCCTGCGGACAGGAAGCTTCTTGTAGTTACCACAGATTAGATGGCGGTGCTGACATGTTCTGACCGGCTGACAGGAAGGGGTCAGCGATTCATGCTGCTTGCGCCAAATTCTGACCTCCCATCAGAAACAGAAATCTGGCTCCATCTGACCAGGAGATGTTTCTCCGCTGCTCAGTGATACAAAACGCCACCGTTCCCACACCGTTATTCTATGCGACGGAGTAATAAACACTGGACAAGAGTATCGTACCGCGGGTCCTCAGGAACAGTTGGGACCTGGTAAACTTTACTTAGATAAACTTTGCAAACAGGTAATTACAGGTAGATGCACAGCAGCAGTTACAGGCAGAAGCTCAGAGGTTGGGAGGTAAAATTATACAGGAACAATACGGCCCTATAGTCCACATTATATATGTATATGTCACCGGTCCTGGACACAAAATATACTCTGGAGGAGGTAAGAAAGCAACATCCTCTCCACATACTCTCTGGCAAGAAATCATTTAGAAGAAGGCTTTGCCTAGATGCACCCTGCACATTCTCAGTCACGTACCTCTGTGTGGGGATCCTATTGGCGGACGGCCACACAGAAAAAATAATGCCTGTAGTGTACGGGTACCTGTTTTTTTGTGAAGTAGGATGTTAGGGGTTGTGCGCTCTCTCTCTCTCTGGACTGGTCTCACTCCTATATAATCCATTCTCCAAACGCTACGGGTAGCCATTCTTCTTCCTCCATCTTCACCAAGCACTGAAGGTGCTTCCATGCGGCTCTGTGTTAGGCCTTGGTCACACGGGCGTTTTTTCCCGCGATTTGCGGATCGCATGACGGATGCGCATCCGCAAATCGCGTGACCGGGCCGAAAAATCGCCCGAAAAAACTGCTCCTAGCCGCGTTTCAATAAAAATGGGCTGCGGGCGATCTCACGATGAATTTTCGGGAAGGGCTTAAAAATATAAGCCCTTCCCGGAAATTCATCCAGAAATGTGTAAAAACAAAACAAAAAATATATACTCACCTGGTCCCGGCAGACGGAGTTCAGCCGCGGCCGGCGGCAGTTCTCCTGAACTGCTCTGAGTAGTATTCAGCAGCCGGGGATTTAAAATCCCCGCCTGCTGAATGAGCTGCCTCTGATTGGTCACAGCCTCACCAATCAGAGGCAGCTCTCACTTACCCATTCATGAATTCATGAATGGGTGAGTGAGTGCTGCCTCTGATTGGCTCAGCGCAGGGACCAATCAGGGGCAGCTCTCAGCTGAATTCATCGTGCGTTCGCCGGCAGCCCATTGCTTTCAATGGAGCCGGCTGTATTGCCGGCTCCATTGAATTCAATGGGCAAACATCATTCTTCTCTGCCACAGCTGTTACAGCTGTGGCAGAGGAGAATGATTTGTCTACTATATGTTCTCAATGGGGTCGGCGCTGCTGCCGCCGGCCCCATTGGGTGCATATAGAGAAGAGAACAGGAATCGCAGATCGCAGATAGGTGCGATTTGCGATTTCTGTTCTATAATTTATCGGACGAGCGCATAAAAAGCGCTCATGTGTCCGATATCATTGCAAAGCAATGGTTTTACAAAATTGCTGGACGCATGCGCAAATCGCGCGAAAAAGCGCCCGTCTGACTGAGCCCTTAGAGTTAGTCCCTGTAGCAGGTTAGATGTTACTCTGCTCCAAGACAGATAGGAGAAGACCCTTTCCCACTCTCAGGCACTCACTTTTATCACCTCACTTGTACCACATGACACAGTAGAATAGATACATTCAACAGCAGACAGAGCTGACAGGCAATGATTTTATGGGAACTAACCCTTCAGATGCCGCAGCTGTGCAACACACATACAGAAAATAGACATGACAGTTTTGCACAGTGCATCCACATAAGACATACATGTATGACAATTATAGAGGGGACCAGGATGTTATTGTGGGACACTACATATCTATCTCCTATCTATCTATCTATCGATCGATCGATCGATCTATCTATCTATCTATCGATCGATCTATCTATCTATCTATCCATCTCCTATCTATCTTCTATCTATCTCTTTATCTATCTCTCTATCTATCTATCTCCTATCTATCTATTTATCTCTCTATCTATCTCTCTATTTATCTATCTATCTATCTATCTATCTATCTATCTATCTATCTATCTATCTCATATCTATCTATCTATTTATCTCTCTATCTCTATCTCTCTATCTATCTATCTCATATCTATCTATCTATCTCATATCTATCGATCTATCTATCTATCTATCTCTCTCTATCTATCTATCTATCTATCTATCTCATATCTATCTATCTATCTCATATCTATCGATCTATCTATCTATCTATCTATCTCTCTCTATCTATCTATCTCATATCTATCTATTTATCTCATATCCATCTATCTATCTATCTATCTCCTATCTATCTATCTATCTATCTCATATCTATCTATCTCATATCTATCTATCTCCTATCTATCTCATATCTATCTGTCTATCTATCTATCTCTTATCTATCTATCTATCTATCTATCTCATATCTATCTGTCTATCTATCTATCTCTTATCTATCTATCTATCTATCTATCTATTTATTTCATATCTATCTATCTATCTATCTATCTATCTATCTATCTATCTATCTATCTATCTATCTGTCTCTATCTATCTATCTCATATCTATCTATCTATCTATCTCATATCTATCTATTTATTTCATATCTATCTATCTACCTATCTCATATCTATCCATCTCATATCTATCTCTATCTATCTATTTATCTATCTATCTATCTATCTATCTATCTATCTATCTATCTATCTATCTATTTATCTCATATCTATCTATCTATTATCTATTTATCTCATATCTAATATCTATCTCATATCTATCCATCTATCTATCTATCTATCTATCTATCTATCTATCATCTGTCTATTTATCTCATATCTATCTATTTATCTCATATCTATCTATCTCATATCCATGTTTCTATCTATCTCATATCCATGTATCTATCTATCTATCTATCTTTCTCATATCTATCTATCTATCTATCTATCTATCTATCTATCTATCTATCTATCTATCTATCTCATATCTATCGATCTATCTATCTATCTATCTCTCTCTATCTATCTATCTATCTATCTATCTATCTCATATCTATCTATCTATCTCATATCTATCGATCTATCTATCTATCTATCTATCTCTCTCTATCTATCTATCTCATATCTATCTATTTATCTCATATCCATCTATCTATCTATCTATCTCCTATCTATCTATCTATCTCATATCTATCTATCTCATATCTATCTATCTCCTATCTATCTCATATCTGTCTATCTATCTATCTCTTATCTATCTATCTATCTATCTATCTATCTATCTCATATCTATCTGTCTATCTATCTATCTCTTATCTATCTATCTATCTATCTATCTATTTATTTCATATCTATCTATCTATCTATCTATCTATCTATCTATCTATCTATCTATCTATCTGTCTCTATCTATCTATCTCATATCTATCTATCTATCTATCTCATATCTATCTATTTATTTCATATCTATCTATCTACCTATCTCATATCTATCCATCTCATATCTATCTCTATCTATCTATTTATCTATCTATCTATCTATCTATCTATCTATTTATCTCATATCTATCTATCTATTATCTATTTATCTCATATCTAATATCTATCTCATATCTATCCATCTATCTATCTATCTATCTATCTATCTATCTATCTATCATCTGTCTATTTATCTCATATCTATCTATTTATCTCATATCTATCTATCTCATATCCATGTTTCTATCTATCTCATATCCATGTATCTATCTATCTATCTATCTTTCTCATATCTATCTATCTATCTATCTATCTATCTATCTATCTATCTATCTATCTATCTATCTATCTATCCCATATCTATCTAGCTCATATCCATGTATCTATCTATCTATCTATCTATCTATCTTTCTCATATCTATCTATCTATCTATCTATCTATCTATCTATCACATATCTATCTATTTATCTCATATCTATCTATCTTTATATCTCATATCTATCTACCTATCTATCTATTTATCTCATATCTATCTATCTATCTCCTATCTATCTCCCATTTTTCTATCTTTTTATCTATCTCATATCCATCTAATATCTATCTATTTATCTATCTGATATATATATATATATATTTATCTATCTATCTATCTATCTATCTGATATATATATATTTATCTATCTATCTAATATCTATCTATCTATCTATCTATCTATCTATCTCATATCTATCTATCTATCTATCTATCTCATATCTATCTATCTATCTGATATATATATATATTTATCTATCTATCTATCTATCTGATATATATATATATTTATCTATCTATCTAATATCTATCTATCTATCTATCTCATATCTATCTATCTAGCTATCTCATATCTATCTATCTATCTATCTATCTATCTATTTATCTCATATCTATCTATCTATCTAAAGGTTATTATATTCTTGTATGCACAACTCAAGGAACAATTAGAACCATTTGAAGCTAAAACCCCCAAACTTTCACTTGTTCTGTATCTCCAAGGTAGACTGCAAAATCAATCACTTTGCAGCCAGTTGCATCATGTGTCCTGCGCAGCAATAAACTTGTCTTTTGCACTAATCTTTCTCCTTTAACATATGAGGTAAAGGAAATACTTGACTGATGTCCCTTCGGTGCTTCCTGCAAAGTTCCAATATCGCCATTAAAGCGTAATTTATAACATCTGTTAGACAGCGTAGGTGCAACCGTGGAAGCAGATCCCTGCGCCGTGAAGACCGTACTGACAAATAATCCAGGTTATTCCTGCCTCGCGGAATCGTGGAGAGGTCACGTGGAGGGTGGTGGAAGCACCGTACACGGTACGCGGCCACGGCCATAATCACCGCAGCTTAACGCCTCTTTTGACCCATTTGCACAGAGCGAGTCCTTATCATTCCAGACCCTTCCTAGCAGAGGGCCGGGGCGCACTTGTCTTCTACTGTCCTTCAACATATGCTTCTACTTAAGAGCATCATTAATAGCCGTGTTTTAAAACACATGGCAGGGGCTCTTTAATTAGGTCTTCGGCCTAAGCACAAGGTGGAGATATTTTCAGCCTTCCATGGAAAGAGCTCCTAAAGGCCCGCCAGCACTGGAAAACATATTTTTGTATGACGTCCGCTGCAGGCCATAAATTAATAAATGATTTATATCTCAATCAGGAGGGAACCAGAGAGAAAAAATGCAATTAAGGCCTCCTGGCCCGCGCCGGGCTGTGGGAAAATAATTTCTTTGATTGAGTTTCCCTTAAGGAGTCCCAAAAGTTTTTTTTTTACACTGTCATGAACAGCCTGCTCTTTCCTGTCTCCCGGATGGACAGGAGATCTCTCGAGAAATTCGACTTTTCCAGCAACCCCCCCCCCCCCCTCTCTCCAGCATCTTGAATTTCACTCTCCATATGTCTTCTACCTGGTTTTATGGGCTCATTAACTCCCTGGGTGCCAGAGTACTCCTGTCAACATCTACGATTGTCAGAGAGCTCGGAAAAGGAAAATGAGGATGCCATCTTAATCAGCTATTCAGTTTGCATTGGCAAGACGAGGGTTTTTTAATGCAGATGTTGCAATTAGTACTTTGGGAAGTCGGTCCACTTACAAGTAATGAGTTGCTGCTAACGAGGAGCTGCAATTTGTATCTGAACATATAGGGGAATCACTCAAGTAGTAATCTCCCAGCGTAATATAGACTAATAGGCATGGCTGGGCTTATCTACCTGTGACCCATGCAGTTGCACATGGTGGCGGCCACCAGCTTCTAGGGGGGCACCAGCTGGATGTAGGCTGGGGGCGGTCACCCGCTTTTGGTTCGCCTGGCCTGATGATCTTCTTCCTCCATGTGGTAGAGCGTTATCAAGCTATATGAATCATCCTCCCCCTCCTGTATTTATGGTATGATCTTGACTCTGGTGTTGTATTTATGCACTGAGCTTAGTTTTGATATTGTATTTATGCACTAAGGTTGGTTTTAGTGCTGTATTTATGTTAAAAGGAACCAGTCATTAGTTTTTTGTGCTGTCTGATTGAGGCTTTAAAAAAAAAAAAAATAAAATAAAATATATATACATATATATATACCGTGTTTCCTCGAAAATAAGACAGTGTCTTATATTAATTTTTGTTCAAAAAGGTTTAACTTTTTTACATGTACAGCTGCCTGGACGCTATATAAATTGACTTTTTTAATTAACTGTTAGCAGGGCTTAATTTTGGAGTAGGGCCTATATTTGAAGCATCCTCAAAAAGCCTGAAAAATCATTTTATATCCTCAAAAATTCTGGAAAATCAATGCTATGTCTTATTTTCAGGGAAACAGGGTATATATATATATAGACATAGAAAGTAACTTTATAATGGCCATATGGGCATTCCTTCCTTTTTCTTTTTTTTCTTGCTGCCTTGTTTATTGGTTCTGTAATGGTTTTGTGTTCATTTCTTTCAAATTTTTGGTTGAAAATCAATAATATTGTTAAATATACTTTTTAACCTACATTGTATTTTCTTTGGTTATTTTTATAAACACGTCTAAAAACATATTTTATTCTTTTTTTATTTTAAAAAAATGGAAACTAGAAATATAAAAAAATACATGCGGTACATAAAAATATCCGTCCGTTCCTCATTTCCATATTATCAAATGAGTTATATTCACTTATTAACATTTTTATATGATTTGAACAATACAGTCTGAGACAACGGTAACCGGAAATATATAAAATACCTGTACAAAAAAAGATACAAAAACATAATAATCCATCTTTCTATCTGTTCCTCCTTTCCCTAATATTTTGTTCGTTTTACACTCATTTATTAACATTTTTCTAGGATTTGAACAATACGGTCTGTGCGGATGCTAAATGGAAATATAAAAATACATCAACAAAAATGATAAAATCCAGTAAATCTAAAAATGCCTAAATCTGGCGCTGCCTTTCTGTAATTCCTTTTTTTCTCTACATTAAATACGTATGGTATATATGGTTGAATGTGTTACTGTATCCTCTTTTTGGGATGTCGGTTCTAAGCCCCTCTCTCTTCCCTCTCTTCACCCATTCTGTCACCTTCATTGCACTCCGTTTAATAAAGAATATTTGGAAAGATTTTCCTCATTCAGAAATGATTTTAAGACCCTTAAACCTGTCAGACATTTTGAAAGGTCCTGAAAATCAAGTTTACAGCTCTTAAATCTTGTCACTGAGTCAGGGGGATGCTATGTAGAAGCGAACGTGTCTGTGACATTAGAAAGCCTATAGAAGGAGTCCGGAGGCCTTGGGAGTATTACTCCTCCCTGCACACAGGTGTATGTTAATGGTCTGTAGAGTTAATGAAAATCGAACAATGAATGGAAAGAATTCAAAAAGACACGCATCCCTTTAAGTGAACAAGAGCCCCAGGTGTCCCAGTGCAAACACGTCCAAATGAGCAGACGAAAAACCCTCGCAGCGGACAGAGTACATTCGGTTTTATTGCCTGGATCCTCGGAACAATCCTCCCTCTGTTTTTTTCCCTTTTTGTAATTTTTTAAATACATTTTTCTTTAAATAAATACATTTTCAAGCGTTCCAAGCTCCAGGGAAATGATTTCCACCTCGAGACGCCGCAGTGCTTCTCTTCTTTGTAGGAAAGATATTCCGTTTCTCTAAGCAAAGCAACAACTGTTTGAGTGTATAGTAAATAAAGGACCGCGGTGCGATCCGAGTGTCTTATTTTCATGCTAACATTCCAGGCCTTCGACAAGTAACTTTAAAAGAAGAGTTAAAAATGGACACTCATGCATAAAAAAAAGCACTAAACTGAAACGATACATCAGTTAAGTCCTGGAAAGTCCCTCGGGTGGGGTCACTGAGGAGGCACTATTACTGAGTGCAGGTAAAGAAGGGTACTATGACTTAGCAGAGCCACAGAGAGAGCACTATTAAATAATAGGACTACTGAGGAGCCACTATTACTATGGGAGTTGTACTGAGAGATTGATAGATTCATTGGAGATAGTAGCAGGATGGGGAGAATTTGTAAAGATGAGCGGTTCTGGAAGAAGTCTTCATGGTGATCTGGGCCCTATTGAAAAGAAAAACATGAATGTTCAACTTCCATCAGAGGAGACGTCACTGTGATCACTGGAGGTAAGTGCAGTTTAATCACTATCACGGCGCAGAGCTGGTCATCTGACTATTATACAGTGCCTGCATTACATAGAAGTACACTAGAGCTGAGCCGCTTTATGTAAGATGCCGAGTTATAAAAGTTGGCTTATAGAATATACTGTATATATTGTTTTTGTTTAGGGGAAGGGGCAGCAGAGATATGTGGGCCTAATTCTAAATGTTGCTATGCGGTCTCATTATTAAGGGTAACATGCTTGTTGAACCATGTAAGACGGCACACGCTCTCTGTTCCTCCATGTCTGTCTGGATTTTTTACCCAACGCTGGACTTACTCCGTTTTCCTGTACAGTAAGTGGTTCTCCGACTCCTGACAGCATCATGTGCTTCCCTTCCTCAGTAAATGAGTGATTAGTTGCAAAGCCATCAGCAACCAGGAGCTTTCATCTTATGAGCGCAGTACGTGTAGCATAATACACAACACCATTAGTGGTAAGCAAAGCACTTGTCACTCATACGCGCCTATCAAAAGCAGTCTACATACTGACCGCCTCTCCTTATTGCATGTCACCAACATCTTGAATTCCGCCATCTTAGACCCAACTTCAGTTTTTCAAATGGCAAACATGAAATTGGTGGAAACATTATGTTTACGTGAAGCCCACCATTGTTTTTTCTGGTGAGATTCTCCACCAGTTTGGTGTGTCATACACCTACCTCCCCAAGTTGAATCCAAAATGGCAACATTCAAGATGGCTACCATGTTGACGACATGGCCAGAAAAGTTTCCTCCTTTCCTTACAGCTTGAGTCTAAAATTGGATCACCATCCACTAAAGTGTTTCCTTACTTATCAGATGCTGTAGGTTGGGGGGACTGCCAAATGTGGGTGCTGCTTGTCAACAAATACAGTGATGGGAGCCATAATTGGGATGTGACATTGCCAATGAATATGCAATAAGTGTGATAGTGCTGTTAAACTACATAGCTAAAAGTATGTGCCCCCATCTCATTAGCGCAAAGCATGAAGCATAAAATGGCATCTGTTTTAGGTTGCAACCAAGATTGGAATCATCACCAGGCAAACCTGAGCAGATTTTAGGACCTGCGGTAAACATGCTCAACACTTTTAAAGCCGAGGTTTAAGTAGACAGGAACATGGCGTGACCTGGTAGCTAAAGCCTGCCATACTCATAAGATATTGGTCACCTGATATACGAGGTAACTGATCTGGGCTATTTTGCTTGACCGTCACTTGAAAAAGTAATGCAAATTATCATTCATGATGGATGATGGTCGACCACAAGTATATGCCATGATCTGCCTGACTCAGCTGATCGTCCCATTTTATGGAAGCCTGTAAAGTAAAGTAATAAGGCCCACTCACCTGCCCCCACTCCCGTTGTTATGGTGCACTTTTTTCAGTGCACATCCTATGTTGAGTCGCGAGGGATATTGTCTCTCCTTGAGGAGAGCACCTAGAAGGTCCATGCTGCTTTGGATGATATGCAAATACTATCTTGGTCATGTTACCACTGCAGCCAATCACTGGCTCTGTGGAAGTCTTGGGGAAGCAGAGTCAGGTGAGTTTGCCTTCTGATCCCAAGGCTCCTTCCTTATTTCAAAACAGTGTCCAAGTTTTGTCTGGCATTTTGCGGGTGGGATAGTTCGTAGGAACAATCCCATGCATGATTGATCAGTTACAGTGCGGTTGATCAAAGTTTATTTTGCAAAAACACATTTACCCTTTGTCAAAAAAAATCCCGCCCCTAGAGGAAGTTGTCATTTTGCTGCAAAACCCGGCACACAGTTCCATCTCAGGCAGATCTGTAGATGATGAGAGTTGTGGTGATTAGATGAACGGTCTTGTCACCGGAGGCCCTAAAAGTGGTTCACCCCTTGGCCTATAAGAGGCTCTCGGAGGCTCCTTGTGTGTAGTGACCTCTTCTTCCACTAGATGCCTATACGACGCAGAGAAGAGATTTCACCCCATTACCAGAGTCTGAGAGGGGCGCATTATTGGGATGTGAGAAGGTGGATGGTTGTATCGATGAATTTTCCCCCAACAGGCCCTTCTGACCAGACTGTTAGGAAGTGTTGGGACCAGTAGATGTGTGAGGGCACACAAGGTGACCGGGCTCAGGATGCCCCCTACAGACCACCAGTACAGAGGAGCGTCTGACCAGACTGTTAGGAAGTGTTGGGACCAGTAGATGTGTGAGGGCACACAAGGTGACCGGGCTCAGGATGCCCCCTACAGGCCACCAGTACAGAGGAGCGTCTGACCAGACTGTTAGGAAGTGTTGTGACCAGTAGATGTGTGAGGACACACAAGGTGACCGGGCTCAGGACGCCCCCTACAGGCCACCAGTACAGAGGAGTCTCTGATTGTCTGACAAGCACCAGCAGCTTCAACCGTTTCATTGTCCCTCATCCAGAGACAGGTGGCGCCATTGCTACAAAATAGTAGCTTGGTAGCTAAATGACCTGGTAATTAGTAAGGAAGATAGGTTAGTCACAGGTAACCAGTGAGGAGGTTAAGTAAGTACTTAGCAGGAGTCGCAGTTGTATTTCTGCCCGAGTTGGCACAAAAGTCCAGTACTATAAATGACATGTGATACTCTGGGGGGACCTGGTACAGATGTTGGTTGCCTCTGAGGACGGGTTGTCCTCTTGTTTCTGAATGGATGATGTGATGCCCAAAATATGAGGTGAGGACAACTACGACAACTTCGTGTAAACGGCCATGGTGCAGGTGTTCGTATACTTTTAACCATGTTGTAGAAAAGCACTTGCCATGGATAAGAGGAAATTCGGGGTCATGAGCTGCAGTAGCCGGTAATGGAGAAGACTGTGACCCGCTCGGGCTGCCTGGTGTTTTTGTTGCATTGGTTGATTTATGCAGTTTCCTACTGTGCAGACACTTCAATCCCGCTGTAACGTAAGCCGGGCCTGAAGCCCCCCGGCCCCCATCACGTCTCACAGATACTTGTAAGTTCACCATGATGACAGATATCTTCGGTTTGTCCTCGTTTAACAAGTGGAACAGAAATAAGGAGCAGGAGGGCCGGCTGGGCAGATGTTTGCAGCCATGTGGAAATGTTTGACATCTTTATGTCACATGGAGACAAATTTTTTTATTGTTTCCATTAAAGAGTCATTTCCGCTTGAATGTTAATTACAGAAAAGGTAATCAAACACTTCATAGAACTCAAGAGAACAATCGGGGGGGGGGGGGGGAACAAGTTCAAAAAAGTTCTCTAAAATTTACATTCTATATTTTTTGCCAAATTTATTTTCTCTCTCTCTGTATATATATATATATATTCTAAATCAGTTTTAGGGCTTCTTCAGGCGATCGTGATTTCGTCCTGTTTTGCAGCCCAAACGGGCATAACGAAACCATTAATTTCAATGGTTTTGTTTTTACTATCGGGATTCTCACATGTTAATACTATGAACTTCTCTATTACAGATGAGTGAGCATACTCGCTAAGGGCAATTACTCAATCGAGCATTGCCCTTAGCGAGTACCTGCCCGCTCGGGAGCAAAGATTCGGGGACCGGCGAGGGTGGGGAGCGGCGGGGGAGAGCAGGGAGGAACGGAGGGGAGGTCTCTCTCTCCCTCCCTCCCCCCGCTCCCCCCTGCTCACTGGCGCAACTCACCTCTCACCCGCGCTGGCAGCCGAACCCGAGCGGGGAGATACTCGCTAAGGGCAATGCTCGAGCGAGTAATTGTCCTTAGCGAGTATGCTCGCTCACCTCTATTCTCTATCTTTCTCACATTTAGTTTTTCTACGTCCAAGAAAGGTAGGGCAGAACCTATCTTCTCACTCCCCTCTCTTCCAAAAAAAAAATTTACACGCAATAGTACAGAGTTTGAAATGTAAAAATGTTTTTTTTACCTGCTTCATGTGCCACTATGCCCCGTGGCATCGAGCGTATAAGAGCATGCACCCGTCTGTTTAAGTTCTTAATTTAATAATGACGATGGATATTCTTATTTATTAGGTATATTCATGTGTTATTAGTAATACAGTACAGACGTATGGCATATATGAATGCATCATAATACAATCACTATAATAAACTGGACAATCACTGCATTAGGAGCAGCGGGCGCATGATATCTTGTGATCATTAAATGGGTACCACGTGATGGCTCCATCTGCAGCAGAAGGCAGTATTTGGCAGTCATGGCTTTGCCCGCTGGCATATTGTTGGTGCCAGTATTTCTGAAACAGTTGCACTATCAGTATCAGGAGTCTTCCAAGATAGGTTGAACCATGGACATACAGCCTACAGAAGATCACACAGCAGGCCACATGTGGTTGATCTTATATCCGGTATGTCAGCAATAACATGCTACAGTAGACCAATTGACCCAGCAGTACAACACTGGGGAAGTTAGACGAATTTCCACAATGACCACGTGACCTACCTTGCGTTAACTTGAGTTCAATAGCCGAAGATCAACAAGGATGCTCTTGATGACCTTGCAGAATTGTCCACAACACCTAGCGTGGGCCCAGGAGAGATGTGAATGGACCTTGGACACGTCATACAAGGTCATTTGGAGTGATAAGTCTTGCTCCCTGCTGAACCATACGGATGGCTGAGTGCACATTTGGTATAAACAGCATTAAACCCTATCCCATGGGTGTATTATTGGGGTTCAACAGGCCAGTGGTGGTGGTGTGTTGGTCCGGGGAGCATTTTCCTGGCATGGCCGAGGACCACTAGGTATAGCTAGGCATGGCCTAGGATCATACCACAATCCTTGAATGGTGAAAGCTATAGGAAGGGACCTGTTAGCTGACCATCTGCAGCCATGTCATCGGGAAGTCTTCTTCAACCATTATGCCATCTTCTAACAGGACAACGCTCAGTGTCATCAACCTCAAATCACTAGAGTGGTTGGAGGAACACAACAGTGAATTCTCCACACTGTCTTAGTCATCAAGCTTACCAGACTGTATTCCTATTGCGCATGTTTGGGATATGCTGGAAAAGGCTGTGAAATCTGCTCCCAAATATCTGCAAAATGGGGTGCCTCATCAAGACATACTGCCTTGGGCAGGGTATCTATACACAGGGCTGGGGTAACAAACAGAATCTTTGCCTTGGGTGAAGAGTAGCCTAATTATGACTCCGCATTGATGTCTTAATTTCATTCTGCCCCATGATATACTGTATTACTACGCCATGGGAACCAAGCAGTTCCTGCAATTTGACCTAATAGTACATCATGGTGATGGTGCAGGCATAGGAGTTGTAACTGACATTCAGGACCCTGCTGCAACGTCTGGGATTGGTGGTAACTCCGACTTTAGTCCTCAACCCCTTAGATGCTGCAGTCAATAAAAGTGGTTAACAGGGGGGGAAGCCCCCTTTATCACATCATTGGCATGGAAGACCAATGTGTTGATGTAGCAGCTAGAGGCCTAACATAGCTGTTAGTGTTAAAAAAGTGAGATAATATACTGCAATATTGAAGTATTGCAGTGTATTATTTGAGCAAATAGAATTGTATGTTCAAGTTCGCTACAGGAATGTGAAAAATAAATAAAAATGGTCAAAAAATATTTAAGTAAAAAAAATTACAAAGGGTCATCGGGTCCGACCCCCTGCTCAGTGCAGGCTCCACTAAATCATCCCAGACAGATGTCTGCCCAGCCTCTGTTTGAGCACTTCCATTGAACACAATTAAAAGGGTTGTCCCGCGGCAGAAATGTAAATTTTTTCTCTTCCCAGCCCCCCTTCTAAAGCAAATATACTACACTACCCGTGGAAAGCGTTTTTAAAGAGCGCTTCTACTCACCATTAGCTCGTTTTGTGAACTTATAAAAATTCTTCTTTCAAGATGGCCACCGGTCCTTTCCCAAGTTGCACCGCTGTTTTCTCCCATGGTGCACTGTGGGTCTTCTTCCATGGTGCACCGTGGATGTTCTTCTCCAGTCTTGTGTTCCACTGCCGATTACAGCCACCTCATTGGCTGATCGGCACCACGTGACGGAGGCGGAGCTACGATGATGTGGAGAAGAGGGAGGAGCCAAGACGCCGCTCGTGAGCCCGGACACAGCCAGCAGAGGATTCTTATCTGCGCAAGCACCGACTGTTGCGGCGACCAGAGAAGAAGGCTTCAGTCATCGCCATGGAGATGGGGACACCAGCGCCGGAGGGGGTAAGTGTATAACTTCTGTATGGCCAATATTTAATGCACGATGTATATTACAAAGTGCATTAATATGACCATACAGAAGTGTATAACCCCACTTGCTTTCACGGGACAACCCCTTTAAGGCCGCCTGCACACGGGCGGAAATCCCGCGGCGGTATTTCCCGCGGGATTTCCTCCACTGAAAGTCTGCATAGGAGTGCATTACAATACGCACTCATATGCAGACGGCCGCGCCATGTCCTATTTTTGTGCGGGGCTCGCACTCACCCGGCCGCCGGCTCCGGTCTGCGCATGCGCCGGCTGCGCGGCAGCCGGCACATGAAAGAGCCGGGGCCGCCAGGCGCGGGTGAGTACGCGCTCGTCCCTGCAGGCTCTCGGGTCGGGTCCCGCGGCGAGAATTCTCGCTGCCGGATCCGACCCGCTCGTCTGCAGGCGGCCTAAGGGCTCCGACACACTTGTGTTTTTCTTGCGCATTTTTTTCACGCGATATCGCTGCGTTTTTTTCTCGTGATTGTCAATGGGATTTTCTAATGTTAAAAACGCATCGCACAAAGTTTGCAAACCACCAACTCGCGATGCGTTTTTAACATTAGAAAGTCCCATTGACAATCGCGAGAAAAAAACGCAGCGATATCGCATAAAAAAAAGGGCAAGAAAAGTGCAAGTGTGCCGGAGCCCGTAGGGCGGTTGCATGAAAGTTTTAATCTGAGATCAACAAGATTTGATCTAAGATCAAGTAGAAAAACGTTGCCCCAACATGATGTTGGTTCAATTTGATCCCCCAATTTTGGCTGACCCAACTAGATGAATTTATTTTATCAGCTGAAATCTGACATGTCGGACTCGGCTGACAGCCTGATGGGCTTTTCTTGGGTGGTGAAATTATACCCACATTTGCTGCTGGTAGCGGCCATGTTTTAATATCACTATGAATGTCAGGAAAATCACTATAAATGCTGGGAAGATCACGTGATCACAGGCACCGATCACTTGAAGTTGGATTGGTTAATCTTAGATAAAAAAATATTGGTGCAACACGTTTTCCTTAAACCAAATTCAGCAGTTGATTGCAGCTGAACTAAATCTGGATCAACAGCATGGCTGGTGCAACCCTCCCTAAGGGACCTTTAACATGAGATGGAATTACACAACCAAATCTGCAGCTGCGGAATTCCACACCAAAATCTACAGGTTTAGGCCTCGGTCAGACAACTGAGCTACTTTTTGGGTGCCTATGGGCGCAAAAAATTTTGCTGCATGGATGTTTAAATGTCCGTGACTGAAGCTCTGTGCTGTGGCAGAGGACTGCGATGCTAGCCCATTGCTTTCAATAGGGCTGTCGCTACTGCCGCCGCATTGAAAGCAATGGGAGCAGATTGCTATCCCCTGCCACGGCTGTGACAGCTGCAGCAGGGGATTCCTTGGATGTGAAACCCCTGGATGTGACACTTTGTTGTCAATGGGGTGGGCGGCAGCTGCTGACGCCCCATTGAAAGCAATGGAATGAAGGTAAGCCCTGCAGCATTGATTTTCGGAGGGAAATGAAATATAAGCCCTACCCTAAAATCATCTGCAGCATCCCGTAGGTTGACCCCGGACACAGGGCATACATTGAGGAGCTGGGAGGGTGAGATGATTGCTTGTCACAGCGGCACCTACCAGGCACCCTCCTGGAGGGACGCACGAAGCCAAGGCCAGAGAAGCACTGGGCCTCTTCCAGACATCCCTAGGAGAAGGATGCCCAGCAAGCTTACAGACAGGGATAAGGGTTGTCACGGGTGACGCCACCATTCTGTTACCCACTGGAATGACCCTAGGCGGTAAATAAGGGAAACCGCAGCCAGAAGTAACGTACCTCAGGTCCCTGGGAACGGTCAGGGCCTGGCAAAACTTTACTAAAACAAATTCTGTATATGAAGCACAACTTATACAAGATTTGACAGTGCAGGTAAAGAAACTGTTACGATCGTGTGGGCAAACTAAGCACGGGGCCCACACGATTGTGACCAAAGAGGACTGGGTACGCACGCACAAGTAGCACACAGGTTTCAAGCAACTGACCCTGTGCTACCGGAAGGTTGACCTGGCCCTACCTGAGCGGGGATATTGCCCCAATAAGGGCAGCCCAGCGGTCTTTGGATCTGGGCCCTAGATGATCCTAGGAGCCACACACCAGAACAGGATGCATTCACGTGCCACATGACAGGGACTGAACAACAGGACACATAGAGCCAGAATACACAGCATACAGCAGCCAAAATGCAAACACTAGTAACAGATGATAAGCTGAATATAAAGACCAGGTATTAGTTGACATTTTGTACAAAACATGAAAGCTAGCAGGCCACTTTACGGCTCCTGGTTATACTGCTAGTCCCTACACTAACCAGGAGTCCAGCAGAACCGGACAGAGTTCACACAGAATGCTGCAACAGGACAGGTCACAGATAGCATGGCATACAGCAAGCAAATGCAAAACTGACAGAATATAAATGAACAAAGGGACATGGACAAGCAAGACACAGATCACACAACAAACTTCAACAGACAAGGATTCATGACTGCTCACCCTGAACACCAGACAGAGACTGACCAGGAGCTGGGTTTATATGTGAGCACAGACCCAGGAGATTGGCTAGCAGAAAGTACCACACCCAGCCAGCTCAATCAATTAACCCTGTGAGGGCTGTGCTGCTAGGAAGCTTAGAACTATAGATCCCAGCAACACAGGTAACAGAAACAGACTTGAGAGTACCTCCACACGGTGATCCCAGACTTCAGGACGGTCGGGTATGTAAATCAGTTGGTGTACCTCTACGCGGTGATCCCCTAGTTCAGGACGGCCGCATAGGAAGAATAATCAGAGAGTACCTCTGCACCAGGCCTGGCCATATGCATCTTCAATTGCTCACACTTTCTCTTCAATTGCTCACTTTTTCTTCATCCGTAGTGCATACGCACGCATAGAACCTCTCTTCCTCCTCCATTCTTCACCACACAGGAGTTGATGGTACCCCCATGTGGCTGGAACTCCAGGAACTCAGAAGCAATGGAATCACAAAACACTCACATTTATAAGCTCACTCATACCACATCACTGACAAATTAATACAGTGCATGCATCACCCATCCTTTTGCAAACACTTAACCCATAACACGCTGCAGCTGTGTAACACACATAACATGAGACTAGACAATTTGCATAGTGCGTCTACAAAAGACATGACATTTATGGAGGGGGCCAGGATCTGATTGGTCACATTGCACAGCCAATCAGAGGTAGCACTTTCTGGAGGCGGGGATTTTTCAATACCCGGCCAGCGGAATACAGATAAAGGCTGACGGGGATGGGGAGAAGAGCCGGACAGCGCTTCTAGGTGAGTTAATTTTTATATTTTTATTTTTTTCTACAGCTAGGGATGATTTTTGGGGTAGGGCTTATATTTCAGCAAAAATCAGCGCTGCAGGGGTTGTCTTCATCCCATTGCTTTCAATAGGGTGACAGCAGCGATGGCCCCATTGAAAGCAATGCGATGGCATCGCAGCCTGCTGCCACAGCTGTGACACAACTGCTGTCACAGTTTTCAGCAATGAGGGGATTCCCCGCGGGGATTAACGGAGCCCTCCCGGAGTCCCCTTATCCCCTGTCACCTCTGTAAAATCCGCACACAGACCTTACAGGCACGCATGTCCTATCTTTTGCAGGTATGAGTATTTTGTGCCTCTAAAAAACAGACATGTGAACACTTCATAGGGAACCAATGGTTCTAATAGATAAAAAAAACCCGCTCGTCTGACCGAGGCCTTAAATGCGGATATTGATGCAGAATTGCAGAAAGGTTTTTAAGCCATTTTCAATTCCACATCAAAACCTGCAGGGAGCTTGCGGACTTTGGTGCGGACTTTACTACGGCTTGCAGTGCGTCATGCGGTCTATTCCGGCCCATGGGAAAGGTCCCTAAGAGGATCAAACTGTAGCTCGCAACTAAAATGGATGTTAATAAAGACTACAGCTCGTTATGCTACAAACAAGCCTTTTTCGATGAAAAAACTTAAAAGTTATGGCTTTAGAAAAGTGGGGAAAAAACAGAATTAGAGAAGAGTTAAGAGCATTTTCCTCAAAATAAGGGCTCAGTCAGACGGGCGTTTTTAGCCGCGATTTGCGCATGCGTCCGGCGATTTTTTAAAACCATTGCTTTGCAATGGTATCGGACACATGAGCGCTTTTTATGCGCTCGTCCGATAAATTATAGAACAAAAAATCGCAGATCGCACCTATGTGCGATCTGCGATTTCTGTTCTCTTCTCTATATGCGCTCAATGGGGCCGGCGGCAGCAGCGCCGACCCCATTGAGAACATATAGAAGACAAATCATTCTTCTCTGCCACAGCTGTAACAGCTGTGGCAGAGAAGAACGATGTTTGCCCGTTGAATTCAATGGAGCCGGCAATACAGCCGCTCCATTGAAAGCAATGGGCTGCCGGCGTGTGCAGGGTGAATTGTCGGGAAGGGGTTAAATATATAAACCCTTCCCTGCAATTCATCCTAAAATGTGTTAAAATAAAAAAAAATTGTATACTCACCTTTCCGCTGCAGCCGGAGTCCAGCCGCGGCCGCTGTCAGTTCTCCTGAACTGCTTCTCGGCACTATTCAGCCGGCGGGGCTTTAAAATCCCCGCCTGCTGAATGATCTGCCTCTGATTGGTCACAGCCTGACCAATCAGAGGCCGGTTTCACTCACACACCCATTCATGAATTCATGAATGGGTGAGTGACTGCTGCCTCTCAGCGCTGAGCCAATCAGGGGCAGGTCTGACTCACATCCATTCATGAATGGGTGTGAGTGAGGCATGCCTCTGATTGGCTCAGCGCTGAGCCAATCAGGGGGCAGGTCTGACTCACACCCCCTTCACACCCACTGCAGGACGGACGCTCGGAGCTCCGGCTGCCGGCAGGTGAGTATACAATTTATTTTTTATTTTTACACATTTTAGGATGAATTGCAGGGAAGGGCTTATATATTTAAGCCCTTACCGACAATTCATCCCGGGCTCGCCCGCAGCGCATTGCTTTCAATGGAGACGGCTCTATTACCGTCTCCATTGAATGCAATGCGCTGGACAGCTCCGGCCCGTTTCTAATGAAACGTGGCTAGGAGCAGATTTTCGGGCGATTTGCGGGCGACTTGCGCGCACCGGTCACGCGATTTGCGGATGCGCATCCGTCATGCGATCCGCAAATCGCGCGAAAAAACGCCCGTCTGACTAAGGCCTAAAAAGCAATTTTCAATTAATCTAAAATGTAATTTTTTTTAGCCACTTGACAGCAGCAGGTGATTCAATTATATTTTTGGATTTTCAGGCCTGCTTTCAAGTGCTTTGCAATTTTTTGTTTCCAACCCCACATCTCCTGACCCATAACAGGCTGTGCGGCTGACGGCTGGAATTTTTATCTACATTTCTGGTATTCCAAAGGTTTTTCTGTGCGCTGATCCTACAGGTCTGTTTAGGGTCACTCCCTATATATCTGTAATCCCATGTTTATACGCACACATGCGGTTGTGTATTCAGCCGCGTCCTAAGATCTGGATGTAATGAGTTCATCTGCTAAACCTTATGGGGGAAAAATGAAAAAAAAAATTGAGAGTGGGAGCAGATGTCGGTGGACGCCAGGAGAAAATACAATTATAAAATTACAGTCAGTGCTGAACGTTTTGGAGGCTCATGTAACGAGTGCCACAAATTTACCTGTGAAATGTTTTCTATTCTATTGATTTTATCATGAGCAAAACAATTGCTGCTGCCCTTTCCCCATTACCCAGTATGCAAATGAGAGATGGCATAACACCTATGTACTGCCCTTTATTGCAAAGTTGTCATGGTAGTATATAGTTTATTAAAGGCGTTGTACCAAAATTGAAAGTTCTCCCCTATCCACAGGATATCCACAGGATAGTCGGTAACTTGCATATCGGTGCATGTGTAGTGACCTGAAGTGCGGCACTACAGTAAAAGTACTTAGCTGCAAGTCAAGAGCAACTGCCCGAACCACAAGCTTACTTAGCAAAGGGTAGTGATGCTGGATTTCATTTAATAAGAAGATGTGGCCAGAATAGGGAACTAAATAGTTAATTTAGCTTAGTCATTCTTACTTTACTACAATTGTTGAAGGACCTGTAAAGAACTTTCTGTATGCATCAAGGACCTTCCACTGCCATTAGTCCACCTGACCAGGAGAAGAGAGGAGCCCTTGGATTAGTCGAGGGGTGGAGCTAGCCGGAGCCGAGCTAAAACAATTCCCTAAGTGGAGGAGACTGGGGATTTTCCCTTCTCTCCTGATCTGTGTCGCAGCACAGAAAAAATAAAGTGCTGAGAGGTGATAAAAAGTGAGTTAGGGCAAGACAGAGAGCTTGAAGGAGGAGGGAAGGAAGACTGCAGTAATCTTGTTGACTTGTTCCTATGTCCTGTCGCTGTAGGAGCTACTGGACCTTCCGGCAGCCCCCTGTTGACCTGATTGTTTATCCACTACTCTGAGGGAAGCCTGCAGTCATCTTCAAAACCTGAAACACTTTCAAACCATGCCTTTCCTTCATGCTTTCATAGAACAGCCAGAGAAGCCCCAATACCATAAGCCGCAGACAGCAGAAAACCTCCATAGGACCAGCTGAGTGAGTAATGGAGAACTTGGCTCATGTTTCAGGTTGGCAACTGCTGTTAGGTTAATAAAGTGTTTTCAGTCTTAGTCTCTATATAGCCTTCCCATAACTCAGGTTCTAAGCCCCCAGGGCTTATCTATCCGTTGATCCAAGTTAAACTGTGTTTATGTAAATTCTACTGTTAGAAAACTCTTTCAGACTGCCACGTTAAATAGTAAATGGTGTACCTGCAGTTTACTCAAACACATTTGAGAGTCTTATGTCTCTAGAAAGTTCCTTTAAACCAGGCACTGGCGTCACAACTTTCTAACTTAACCACCCTGCCAGATCTTGTTGTATATCTTCTCCTGTACAAAAGATTGTATAGAGCAAACTGCACTCATCGCTACGTGACACAGCTTCTTAGCCATCCCTCAGAAACCGCTCAGAGTGCAGGCCTCTTCTCGCTTGTCACAGGTTGCATGTGTTTCACCATTGAGACCCCCGCTGTTCTCAAGAACAGCGGTCCCATGTCCCCATCCTCCTCACCGTGGGTTTACTGCACCATCCGCTGTGAGACTCAATGGAGAGCTAGTTGTGCAAGCACACTAGCACTCCATTCACTTGAAATGGGACTGTGGGGAACAGCACATTCTCTTATATTTTGGTCGGCCATTTTGAATGGAGCACTGACCGTACATGATAAACCAGCAATCCATTCACAGTGATGTCACTGTGGGTGGAGAAACAAACTCCACTGTGACAGTTCGAACAGAAGTCCCGTTCTGAATATAAACAAGGATCTCAGTGGTGAGACCCCCACCGATCAGCAAGTTATCCCCTATCCTGTGGATAGGGGAACACCTGTAATTGTGGTGCAGCCCCTTTAGGAGATAGAAGGGACAGCAGTTGCAGCCAATCACAAATATTCTTTACTCTGCAGACAGATACCAGACAAATTGTTAATACGACATATGAAATTAAGTATGTGTGTAATAAGTATGTTATATTCTTGTACATGGGGGCAGTATTATAGTAGTTATATTCTTGTACATAGGAGCAGTATTATAGTAGTTATATTCTTGTACATAGGGGGCAGTATTATAGTAGTTATATTCTTGTACATAGGAGCAGTATTATAGTAGTTATATTCTTGTAAATAGGGGGCAGTATTATAGTACTTATATTCTTGTACATAGGGGGCAGTATTATAGTACTTATATTCTTGTACATAGGGGGGCAGTATTATAGTAGTTATATTCTTGTACATAGGGGCAGTATTATAGTAGTTATATTCTTCTACATAGGAGCAGTATTATAGTAGTTATATCGTTATACATAGGGGCACTATTATAGTAGTTATATTCTTCTACATAAGAGGCAGTATTATAGTAGTTATATTCTTGTACATAGGGGCAGTATTATAGTAGTTATATTCTTGTACATAGGGGGCAGTATTATAGTAGTTATATTCTTGTATATAGGGGGCAGTATTATGGTAGTTATATTCTTGTACATAGGGAGCAGTATTATAGTAGTTATATTCTTGTACATAGGGGCAGTATTATAGTAGTTATATTCTTGTACATAGGGGGCAGTATTATAGTAGTTATATTCTTCTACATAGGAGGCAGTATTATAGTAGTTATATTCTTGTACATAGGGGGCAGTATTATAGTAGTTTTATTCTTGTACATAGGAGCAGTATTATAGTAGTTATATTCTTGTACATAGGGGGCAGTATTATAGTAGTTATATTCTTGTACATAGGGGGCAGTATTATAGTAGTTATATTCTTGTACATAGGGGGCAGTATTATAGTAGTTATATTCTTGTATATAGGGGGCAGTATTATGGTAGTTATATTCTTGTACATAGGGAGCAGTATTATAGTAGTTATATTCTTGTACATAGGGGCAGTATTATAGTAGTTATATTCTTGTACATAGGGGGCAGTATTATAGTAGTTATATTCTTCTACATAGGAGGCAGTATTATAGTAGTTATATTCTTGTACATAGGGGGCAGTATTATAGTAGTTTTATTCTTGTACATAGGAGCAGTATTATAGTAGTTATATTCTTGTACATAGGGGGCAGTATTATAGTAGTTATATTCTTGTACATAGGGGGCAGTATTATAGTAGTTATATTCTTCTACATAAGAGGCAGTATTATAGTAGTTATATTCTTGTACATAGGGGCAGTATTATAGTAGTTATATTCTTGTACATAGGGGGCAGTATTATAGTAGTTATATTCTTGTACATAGGGGGCAGTATTATAGTAGTTATATTCTTGTATATAGGGGGCAGTATTATGGTAGTTATATTCTTGTACATAGGGAGCAGTATTATAGTAGTTATATTCTTGTACATAGGGGCAGTATTATAGTAGTTATATTCTTGTACATAGGGGGCAGTATTATAGTAGTTATATTCTTCTACATAGGAGGCAGTATTATAGTAGTTATATTCTTGTACATAGGGGGCAGTATTATAGTAGTTTTATTCTTGTACATAGGAGCAGTATTATAGTAGTTATATTCTTGTACATAGGGGGCAGTATTATAGTAGTTATATTCTTGTACATAGGGGGCAGTATTATAGTAGTTATATTCTTGTACATAGGGGGCAGTATTATAGTAGTTATATTCTTGTACATAGGGGGCAGTATTATAGTAGTTATATTCTTGTACATAGGGGGCAGTATTATAGTAGTTATAATCTTGTACATAGGGGCAGTATTATAGTAGTTATATTCGTGTACATAGGAGGCAGTATTATAGTAGTTATATTCTTGTACATAGGGGCAGTATTATAGTAGTTATATTCTTGTACATAGGGGGCAGTATTATAGTAGTTATATTCTTGTACATAGGAGGCAGTATTATAGTAGTTATATTCTTGTATATAGGGGGCAGTATTATAGTCGTTATATTCTTGTTCATAGGGGGCAGTATTATAGTAGTTATATTCTTGTACAGGGGGGGCAGTATTATAGTAGTTATATTGTTGTGCATAGGAGCAGTATTATAGTAGTTATATTCTTGTACATGGAGGGGCAGAATTATGATAGTTTTATTCTTGTACATAGGGGGCAGTATTATAGTAGTTATATTCTTGTACATAGGAGCAGTATTATAGCAGTTATATTCTTGTACATAGGGGGCAGTATTATAGTAGTTATATTCTTGTACATAGGGGGCAGTATTATAGTAGTTATATTCTTGTACATAGGGGGCAGTATTATAGTAGTTATATTCTTGTACATAAGAGGCAGTATTATAGTAGTTATATTCTTGTACATAGGGAGCAGTATTATAGTAGTTATATTCTTGTACATAGGAGCAGTATTACAGTAGTTATATTCTTGTACATAGGGGGCACTCTTATAGTAGTTATATTCTTGTACATAAGAGGCAGTATTATAGTAGTTATATTCTTGTACATAGGGGGCAGTATTATAGTAGTTTTATTCTTGTACATAAGAGTCAGTATTATAGTAGTTATATTCTTGTACATAGGGGGCAGTATTATAGTAGTTTTATTCTTGTACATAGGAGCAGTATTATAGTAGTTATATTCTTGTACATAGGAGGCAGTATTATAGTAGTTATATTCTTGTACATAGGAGGCAGTGTTGTAGAAGTTATATTCTTGTACATAGAGGGCAGTATTATTGTAGTTACATTATTGTACATGGGAGCAGTATTATAGTAGTTATATTCTTCTACATACAAGCAGTATTATAGTAGTTATATTCTTGTGCATAGGAGCAGAATTATAGTAGTTATATTCTTGTACATAGGGGAGCAATATTATAGTAGTTATATTCTTGTACATAGAGGGTCAGTATTATAGTAGTTATAGTCTTGTAGAAAAGAGGCAGTATTATAGTAGTTAAATACTTTTGTACATAGGAGCAGCATTATAGTAGTTATATTCTTGTAAATAGCAGGCAGTATTATAGTAGTTGTATTCTTGTACATACGCGGTACCATTGTAGTAGCTATATATTTTTGTACATACAGGGGCAGTATTATAGTAGTTATATCCTTGTAAATAGGGGGCAGTATTGTAGTAGTTATATTTTTGTACATAGGAGCAGTATTATAGTAGTTATATTCTTTTACATAGAGGTGCAGTATTACAGTAGTTATATTCTTGTACATAGGAGCAGTATTATAGTCGTTATATTCTTGTACATAGGGGGCAGTATTATAGTAGTTATATTCTTGTACAGGGGGGGCAGTATTATAGTAGTTATATTCTTGTACATAGGAGGCAGTATTATAGTAGTTATATTCTTGTACATAGGAGGCAGTGTTGTAGAAGTTATATTCTTGTACATAGAGGGCAGTATTATTGTAGTTACATTATTGTACATGGGAGCAGTATTATAGTAGTTATATTCTTCTACATACAAGCAGTATTATAGTAGTTATATTCTTGTGCACAGGAGCAGAATTATAGTAGTTATATTCTTGTACATAGGGGAGCAATATTATAGTAGTTATATTCTTGTACATAGAGGGTCAGTATTATAGTAGTTATAGTCTTGTAGAAAAGAGGCAGTATTATAGTAGTTAAATACTTTTGTACATAGGAGCAGCATTATAGTAGTTATATTCTTGTAAATAGCAGGCAGTATTATAGTAGTTGTATTCTTGTACATACGCGGTACCATTGTAGTAGCTATATATTTTTGTACATACAGGGGCAGTATTATAGTAGTTATATCCTTGTAAATAGGGGGCAGTATTGTAGTAGTTATATTTTTGTACATAGGAGCAGTATTATAGTAGTTATATTCTTTTACATAGAGGTGCAGTATTACAGTAGTTATATTCTTGTACATAGGAGCAGTATTATAGTCGTTATATTCTTGTACATAGGGGGCAGTATTATAGTAGTTATATTCTTGTACAGGGGGGGCAGTATTATAGTAGTTATATTGTTGTGCATAGGAGCAGTATTATAGTAGTTATATTCTTGTACATGGAGGGGCAGAATTATGATAGTTTTATTCTTGTACATAGGGGGCAGTATTATAGTAGTTATATTCTTGTACATAGGAGCAGTATTATAGCAGTTATATTCTTGTACATAGGGGGCAGTATTATAGTAGTTATATTCTTGTACATAGGGGGCAGTATTATAGTAGTTATATTCTTGTACATAGGTTGCAGTATTATAGTAGTTATATTCTTGTACATAGGGGCAGTATTATAGTAGTTATATTCGTGTACATAGGAGGCAGTATTATAGTAGTTATATTCTTGTACATAGGGGCAGTATTATAGTAGTTAAATTCTTGTACATAGGGGGCAGTATTATAGTAGTTATATTCTTGTACAGAGGAGGCAGTATTATAGTAGTTATATTCTTGTACATAGGGGGCAGTATTATAGTCGTTATATTCTTGTACATAGGGGGCAGTATTATAGTAGTTATATTCTTGTACAGGGGGGGCAGTATTATAGTAGTTATATTGTTGTGCATAGGAGCAGTATTATAGCAGGTATATTCTTGTACATGGAGGGGCAGAATTATGATAGTTTTATTCCTGTACATAGGGGGCAGTATTATAGTAGTTATATTCTTGTACATAGGAGCAGTATTATAGCAGTTATATTCTTGTAGATAGGGGGCAGTATTATAGTAGTTATATTCTTGTACATAGGGGGCAGTATTATAGTAGTTATATTCTTGTACATAGGGGGCACTATTATAGTAGTTATATTCTTGTACATAAGAGGCAGTATTATAGTAGTTATATTCTTGTACATAGGGGGCAGTATTATAGTAGTTTTATTCTTGTACATAAGAGGTAGTATTATAGTAGTTATATTCTTGTACATAGGGGGCAGTATTATAGTAGTTTTATTCTTGTACATAGGAGCAATATTATAGTAGTTATATTCTTGTACATAGGAGGCAGTATTATAGTAGTTATATTCTTGTACATAGGAGGCAGTGTTGTAGAAGTTATATTCTTGTACATAGAGGGCAGTATTATTGTAGTTACATTATTGTACATGGGAGCAGTATTATAGTAGTTATATTCTTCTACATACAAGCAGTATTATAGTAGTTATATTCTTGTACATAGGGGGCAGTATTATAGTAGTTATATTCTTGTGCATAGGAGCAGTATTATAGTAGTTATATTCTTGTACATAGAGGAGCAATATTATAGTAGTTATATTCTTGCACATAGGGAGCAATATTATAGTAGTTATATTCTTGTACATAGAGGGTCAGTATTATAGTAGTTATAGTCTTGTAGAAAAGAGGCAGTATTATAGTAGTTAAATATTTTTGTACATAGGAGCAGCATTATAGTAGTTATATTCTTGTAAATAGCAGGCAGTATTATAGTAGTTGTATTCTTGTACATAGGTGGTACCATTGTAGTAGCTATATATTTTTGTACATAGGGGGCAGTATTATAGTAGTTATATCCTTGTAAATAGGGGGCAGTATTGTAGTAGTTATATTTTTGTACATAGGAGCAGTATTATAGTAGTTATATTCTTTTACATAGAGGTGCAGTATTACAGTAGTTATATTCTTGTACATAGGGGCAGTATTATAGTAGTTATATTCTTGGGTATAGGGGGTAGTAATATAGTAGTTATATTCTTGTAAATAGGGGGCAGTAATATAGTAATTACATCCTTGTACATACGGTGGAGTATTGTAGTTATATTCTTGTACACAGGAGCAGTATTATAATAGTTATATTCTTGTACATAGGAGACAGTATTATAGTAGTTATAATCTGGTACATAGGTGGCAGTATTATAGTAGTTATATTCTTGTACATTGGAGCAGTATTATAGTGGTTATATTCTTGTACATAGGGGGCAGTATTATAGTAGTTATATTCTTGTACATAGGGGCAGTATTATAGAAGTCATATTCTTGTATATAGGGGGCAGTATTATAGTAGTTATATTCTTGTACATAGGAGGCAGTATTATAGTAGTTATATTCTTGTACATAGGGGGCAGTATTATAGTAGTTATATTCTTGTACATATGGGGCAGTATTATAGTAGTAATATTCTTGTACAAAGGGGGCAGTATTGTAGTAATTATATTTTTGTAAATAGGGGACAGTATTATAGTAGTTATATTCTTGTACATAGGGGCAGTATTATAGTAGTTATATTCTTGTATATAGGGGGCAGTATTATAGTAGTTACTTTCTTGTACATGGGAGCAGTATTATAGTAGATATATTCTTGTACATAGGGGGCAGTATTATAGTAGTTATATTTTTGTGCATAGTAGCAGTATTATAGTAGGTATATTCTTGTACATAGAGGGGCAGTATTATAGTAATTATATTTTTGTAAATAGGGGACAGTATTTTAGTAATTATACTCTTGTACATAGGAGACGGTATTAAAGTAGTTGTATTCTTGTACATAGGCGGTACTATTATAGTAGCTATTTTTTTTTGTACATACGGGGGCAGTATTATAGTAGTTATATTCTTGTACATAGGGGCAGTATTATAGTAGTCATATTGTTGTATATAGGGGGCAGTATTATAGTAGTTATATACTTGTACATATGGGGCAGTATTAGGGCTCATGTCCACGGGCAATATAAGAATTAAAATCCGCAGCGGATTTTAACTCTTCTCCTGCCCACGGATCCGCACCCCATAGGGATGCATTGACCACCCGTGGGGTAGATAAATACCCGCGGATGGTCAATAAAAAGGATTTTAAAAAAAATGGAGCATGAAAAAATCTGGACCATACTCCATTTTCATGCGGGTCTCCCGCAGGGACGGCTCCCGCGGGCTTCTATTGAAGCCTATGGAAGCCGTCCGGATCCGCGGGAGACAAAAATCGGGATTTACTCACATGCTCCGTTTCTTCTCTTCGCGCGGCGCCATCTTCTCTCCGTTGCGGCCGGATCTTTTTTCTTCGGGACGGCGCATGCGCGGGGCACGTCACCGACGTCATCATGCGCATCCGCCGAGCCGAAGAAAGAAGATCCGGCCGCGACGCACAGAAGATGACGCCACAGCGAAGAGAAGAAACGGAGCGGATGGGAGGTGGGTTTAATCTTATTTATTCTTATTTTCAGCGCTCATGTCCGCGGGGCAGGAGGGACCCGCTGCAGATTCTCCATGAAGAATCTGCAGCGGATCTGATTTTCCCCGTGGACATGAGGCCTTATAGTAGTAATATTCTTGTACATAGGAGGCAGTATTATAGTAGTTATATTCTTGTAAATAGGAGGCAGTATTATAGTAGTTGTATTCTTGTGCATAGGCGGTACCATTGTAGTAGCTATATATTTTTGTACATACAGGGGCAGTATTATAGTAGTTATATTCTTTTACATAGAGGTGCAGTATTACAGTAGTTATATTCTTGTACATAGGAGGCAGTATTATAGAATTTAAATTCTTGTACATAGGGGGCAGTATTATAGTAGTTATATTCTTGTACATAGGGGCAGTATTATAGTAGTTATATTCTTGGGGGGGTAGTAATGTAGTAGTTATATTCTTGTAAATAGGGGGCAGTAATATAGTAATTACATCCTTGTACATACGGTAGAGTATTGTAGTTATATTCATGTACACAGGAGCAGTATTATAATAGTTATATTCTTGTACATAGGAGGGCAGTATTATAGTAGTTATATTCTTGTACATTGGAGCCGTATTATAGTAGTTATATTCTTGTACATTGGAGCCGTATTATAGTGGTTATATTCTTGTACATAGGAGACGGTATTAAAGTAGTTGTATTCTTGTACCTAGGCGGTACTATTATAGTAGCTATATATTTTTGTACATATGGGGGCAGTAATATTGTAGTAATATTCTTGTACATAGGATGCAGTATTATAGTAGTTATATTCTTGTAAATAGGAGGCAGTATTATAGTAGTTATATTCTTGTACATAGGGGCAGTATTATAGTAGTTATATTCTTGTACATAGGGGGCAGTATTATTCTAGTTATATTCATGTACATAGGGGGCAGTATTATAGTAGCTATATTCTTGTACATAGGAGGCAGTATTATAGTAGTTATATTCTTGTACATAGGGGGCAGTAATATAGTAGTTATATTCTTGTACATAGGGGGCAGTGTTATAGTAGTTATATTCTTGTACATAGGAGCAGTATTATAGTATTTATATTCTTGTATATAGGGGGCATTATTATAGTAGTTATATTCTTATACATAGGGGGCAGTATTATAGTAGTTATATTCTTGTACATAGGGTGTAGTATTATAGTAGTTATATTCTTGTACATAGGAGGCAGTATTATTGTAGTAATATTCTTCTACATAGGGTACAGTATTATAGTAGTTATATTCTTGTACATAGGGTGTAGTAGTGCAGTACACAGAATGGCCTGTAGAGGGCCAGAGACAGGACTTCTTTTGCGAAGGTTAACCCAGGGGTGGAGCAGGAACGAGATAAAAAGCCAGTTCCTACCAAGGAGAGACAGAGTGAGAACCAGCGCAGCAAAGTGAGGTGCTGCAGGCTGGTGGCCTGGAAAGGCAAGAGGTTGACAGGGTGACGCCCCTAACCTCAAGCACCCAGATGGGGTGCTTATATGGACTTTTATTTATGAAGATGGCTGCTGGACCCTGGCAGCCTGTGTGACCGGCTGGAAGAGAGAAACCCTGCTGTGCGCTGCACCTGCTAAGTGCGACCGGGTCAGGCCAGGACGGCCTGATAGCGGGATTTTGGGACTAATATTTGTGTACCTGAAGCAAAGGTTGAACGTTTATGTTGCTGTTTTGCCTGAAGCAAAGTTTGGAATTTATGTTGCGGTTATAAAATAAACGCAGGTCACCTGTTTTGGACTACATTCGCTGATTCCGACTCTGAATGTCGCGAAACCCGCACGCTACCGAGCTATCTATCCCACAAGGGGCAGTATTATAGTAGTTATATTCTGGTTTATAGGGGCAGTATTATAGTAGTTTTATTCTTGTACATAGGGGGCAGTATTATAGTAGTTATATTCTTGTACATAGGAGGCAGTATTATTGTACTTATGTTCTTGTACATAGGGGCAGTATTATAGTAGTTATATTCTTGTACATAGGGGGCAGTATTATAGTAGTTATATTCTTGTACATAGGAGGCAGTATTATAGTAGTTATATTCTTGTACATAGGGGGCAGTATTATAGTAGTTATATTCTTGTACATAGGAGGCAGTATTATAGTAGTTATATTCTTGTACATAGGGGGCAGTATTATAGTAGCTATATTCTTGTACATAGCGGGGCAATATTTTAGTAGCTATATTCTTGTACATAGCGGGGCAGTATTATAGTAGTGATATTCTTGCACATAGGAGGCAGTATTATAGTAGTTATATTCTTGCACATAGGGGGCAGTATTATAGTAGTTATATTCTTGTACATAGGGGCAGTATTATAGTAGTTATATTCTTATACATAGGGGGCAGTATTATAGTAGTTATATTCTTGTACATAGGAGGGAGTATTATAGTAGTTATATTCTTGTACATAGGGGGCAGTATTATAGTAGTTATATTCTTGGACATAGGAGGCACTATTATAGTAGTTATATTCTTGTACGTAGAGGGCAGTATTATAGTAGTTATATTCTTGTGCATATGAGCAGTATTATAGTAATTATATTCTTGCACTTAGAGGGCAGTATTATAGTAGTTATATTCTTGTACATAGGGGGCAGTATTATAGTAGTTATATTCTTGTACATAGGGGCAGTGTTATAGTAGTTATATTCTTGTACATAGGGGCAGTATTATAGTAGTTATATTCTTGTACATAGGAGGGAGTATTATAGTAGTTATATTCTTGTACATAGGGGGCAGTATTATAGTAGTTATATTCTTGGACATAGGAGGCACTATTATAGTAGTTATATTCTTGTACGTAGAGGGCAGTATTATAGTAGTTATATTTTTGTGCATATGAGCAGTATTATAGTAATTATATTCTTGCACTTAGAGGGCAGTATTATAGTAGTTATATTTTTGTTCATAGAGTACAGTATTATAGAAGTTATATTTTTGTACATAGGAGCAGTATTATAGTAGTTATATTCTTGTACATAGGAGGGTGTATTATAGTAGTTATATTCTTGTACATAGGAGGCAGTATTATAGTAGTTATATTCTTGTACATAGGGGGCAGTATTATAGTAGTTATATTCTTGTACATAGGAGGCAGTATTATAGTAGTTATATTCTTGTACATAGGGGACAGTATTATAGTAGTTATATTCTTGTACATAGAGTACAGTATTATAGAAGTTATATTTTTGTACATAGGAGCAGTATTATAGTAGTTATATTCTTGTATATAGGAGGCAGTATTATAGTAGTTATATTCTTGTACATAGGAGCAGTAGTTTAGTAGTTATATTCTTGCACATAGGAGGGTGTATTATAGTAGTTATATTCTTGTACATAGGAGGCAGTATTATAGTAGTTATATTCTTGTACATAGGGCACAGTATTATAGTAGCTATATTCTTGTACATTGGGGCAGAATTATAGTAGTTATATTCTTGTACATATGGGGCAGTATTATAGTAGCTATATTCTCGTTCATAGGAGGCAGTATTATAGTAGTTATATTCTTGTAAATAGGAGGCAGTATTATAGTAGTTGTATTCTTGTACATAGGCGGTACCATTGTAGTAGCTATATATTTTTGTACATACAGGGGCAGTATTATAGTACTTATATCCTTGTAAATAGGGGGCAGTATTGTAGTAGTTATATTTTTGTACATAGGAGCAGCATTATAGTAGTTATATTCTTGTACATAGCGAGCAGTATTATTCTAGTTATATTCATGTACATAGGGGCAGTATTATAGTAGTTATATTCTTGTACATAGGGGGCAGTAATATAGTAGTTATATTCTTGTACATAGGAGGCAGTATTATAGTAGTTATATTCTTGTACATAGGGGGCAGTAATATAGTAGTTATATTCTTGTACATAGGAGGCAGTATTATAGTAGTTATATTCTTGTACATAGGGGGCAGTAATATAGTAGTTATATTCCTGTACATAGGGGGCAGTGTTATAGTAGTTATATTCTTGTACATAGGGGGCAGTAATATAGTAGTTATATTCCTGTACATAGGGGGCAGTGTTATAGTAGTTATATTCTTGTACATAGGAGCAGTATTATAGCAGTTATATTCTTGTATATAGGTGGCATTATTATAGTAGTTATATTCTTATACATAGGAGGCAGTATTATTGTAGTAATATTCTTCTACATAGGGTACAGTATTATAGTAGTTATATTCTTGTACATAGGGTGTAGTAGTGCAGTACACAGAATGGCCTGTAGATGGCCAGAGACAGGACTTCTTTTGCGAAGGTTAACCCAGGGGTGGAGCAGGAACGAGATAAAAAGCCAGTTCCTACCAAGGAGAGACAGAGTGAGAACCAGCGCAGCAAAGTGAGGTGCTGCAGGCTGGTGGCCTGGAAAGGCAAGAGGTTGACAGGGTGACGCCCCTAACCTCAAGCACCCAGATGGGGTGCTTATATGGACTTTTATTTATGAAGATGGCTGCTGGACCCTGGCAGCCTGTGTGACCGGCTGGAAGAGAGAAACCCTGCTGTGCGCTGCACCTGCTAAGTGCGACCGGGTCAGGCCAGGACGGCCTGATAGCGGGATTTTGGGACTAATATTTGTGTACCTGAAGCCAAGGTTGGACGTTTATGTTGCTGTTTTGCCTGAAGCGAAGTTTGGAATTTATGTTGCGGTTATAAAATAAACGCAGGTCACCTGTTTTGTACTACATTCGCTGATTCCGACTCTGAATGTCGCGAAACCCGCACGCTACCGAGCTATCTATCCCACAAGGGGCAGTATTATAGTAGTTATATTCTGGTTTATAGGGGCAGTATTATAGTAGTTATATTCTGGTTTATAGGGGCAGTATTATAGTAGTTATATTCTTGTACATAGAGGGCAGTATTATAGTAGTTATATTCTTGTACATAGGGGGCAGTATTATAGTAGTTATATTCTTGTACATAGGAGGCAGCATTATAGTAGTTATATTCTTGTACATAGGGGGCAGTATTATAGTAGTTATATTCTTGTACATAGGAGGCAGTATTATAGTAGTTTTATTCTTGTACATAGGGTCAGTATTATAGTAGTTATATTCTTGTACATAGCGGGGAAGTATTATAGTAGCTATATTCTTGTACATAGCGGGGCAGTATTATATTAGTTATATTGTTGTACATGGAAGGCTGTCTTATAGTGGTTATATTCTTGTACATATAGGGCAGTATTATAGTAGTTATATTCTTGTACATAGGGGGCAGTATTATAGTAGTTATATTCTTGTACATAGGAGGCAGTATTATAGTAGTTTTATTCTTGTACATAGGGGCAGTATTATAGTAGTTATATTCTTGTACATAGCGGGGCAGTATTATAGTAGTTATATTGTTGTACATGGAAGGCTGTCTTATAGTGGTTATATTCTTGTACATATAGGGCAGTATTATAGTAGTTATATTCTTGTACATAGGGGGCAGTATTATAGTAGTTATATTCTTGCACATAGTGGGCAGTATTATAGTAGTGATATTTTTGCACATAGGAGGCAGTATTATAGTAGTTATATTCTTGCACATAGGGGGCAGTATTATAGTAGTTATATTCTTGTACATAGGGGCAGTATTATAGTAGTTATATTCTTGTACATAGGGGGCAGTATTATAGTAGTTATATTCTTGTACATAGGAGGGAGTATTATAGTAGTTATATTCTTGTACATAGGGGGCAGTAATATAGTAGTTATATTCTTGGACATAGGAGGCACTATTATAGTAGTTATATTCTTGTACGTAGAGGGCAGTATTATAGTAGTTATATTTTTGTGCATATGAGCAGTATTATAGTAATTATATTCTTGGTCTTAGAGGGCAGTATTATAGTAGTTATATTCTTGTACATAGAGTACAGAATTATAGAAGTTATATTCTTGCACGTAGGAGGGTGTATTATAGTAGTTGTATTCTTGTACATAGGAGGCAGTATTATAGTAGTTATATTCTTGTACATAGGGGGCAGTATTATAGTAGTTATATTCTTGTACATAGGAGGCAGTATTATAGTAGTTATACTCTTGTACATATGAGCAGTATTATAGTAGTTATATTCTTGTACATAGGGGGCAGTATTATAGTAGTTATATTCTTGTACATAGGGGCAGTATTATAGTAGTTATATTCTTGTACATAGGGGGCAGTATTATAGTAGTTATATTCTTTTACATAGGGGACAGTATTATAGTAGTTATATTCTTGTACATAGGGGACAGTATTATAGTAGTTATATTCTTGTACATAGGGGGCAGTATTATAGTAGTTATATTCTTGTACATAGGGGACAGTATTATAGAAGTATATTTTTGTACATAGGAGCAGTATTATAGTAGTTATATTCTTGTACATAGGGGACAGTATTATAGAAGTTATATTTTTGTACATAGGAGCAGTATTATAGTAGTTATATTCTTGTACATAGGGGGCAGTATTATTATAGTAGTTATATTCTTGTACATAGGGGCAGTATTATAGTAGTTATATTCTTGTACATAGGGGGCAGTATTATAGTAGTTATATTCTTTTACATAGGGGACAGTATTATAGTAGTTATATTCTTGTACATAGGGGGCAGTATTATAGTAGTTATATTCTTGTACATAGGGGACAGTATTATAGAAGTTATATTTTTGTACATAGGAGCAGTATTATAGTAGTTATATTCTTGTACATAGGGCGCAGTATTATAGTAGTTATATTCTTGCACATAGGAGGGTGTATTATAGTAGTTATATTCCTGTACATAGGAGGCAGTATTATAGTAGTTATATTCTTGTACATAGGGCGCAGTATTATAGTAGTTATATTCTTGTACATTGGGGCAGAATTATAGTAGTTATATTCTTGTACATAGGGCGCAGTATTATAGTAGTTATATTCTTGTACATATGGGGCAGTATTATAGTAGCTATATTCTCGTTCATAGGAGGCAGTATTATAGTAGTTATATTCTTGTACATAGGGGGCATTAATATAGTAGTTATATTCCTGTACACAGGTGGGGCAGTGTTATAGTCATTATATTCTAGTACATAGGGGGCAGTATTATAGTAGTTATATTCTTTTACATAGGAGGCAGTATTATATTAGTTATATTCTTGTTGATAGGGGCAGTATTATAGTTGTTATATTCTTGTACATAGGAGACAGTATTATAGTAGTTATATTCTTGTAAATAGAAAGCAGTATTATAGTAGTTATATTCTTGTACATAGGGAGCAGTATTATAGTAGTTATATTCTTGTACGTAGCGGGGCAGTATTATAGTAGTTATATACTTGTACATAGGGCACAGTATTATAGTAGTTATATTCTTGTACATATAAGGCTGTAGTATAGTAGTTATATTCTTGTACATAGGAGCAGTATAATAGTAGTTATATTCTTGTACTTAGAGGGCAATATTATAGTAGTTATATTCTTGTACATAGGGGCAGTATTATAGCAGATATATTTTTTGTACATAGGGTACAGTTTTATAGTAGTTATATTCTTGTACATAGGAGCAGTATTATAGTAGTTATATTCTTCTACACAGGAGGCAGTATTATAGTAGTTTTATTCTTGTACATATGAGGCAGTATTATAGTACTTATATTCATGTACATAGGAGGCAGTATTATAGTAGTTATATTCTTGCACATAGGGGGCAGTATTATAGTAGTTATATTCTTGCACATAGGGGGCAGTATTATAGTAGCTATATTCTTGTACATAGGGGGCAGTATTATAGTAGTTATATTCTTGTACATAGGGGGCAGTATTATAGTAGTTATATTCTTGTACATAGAAGGCAGTATTATAGTAGTTATATTCTTGTACATAGGGGACAGTATTATGGTAGTTATTTTCTTGTACACAGTGGGCAGAGTTATAGTACTTATAGTCTTGCACAGAGAGCGACAGTATTTTAGTAGATTTTTCATAATCACCCAGTTTTTCTAGCATTCCCAAAATCGTGTTTCCTTATTTAACATTGAACATTTAAAATTGTAAATTTTAAAACAAAAGTTGGTAAATTTGACCTTCAGGAATTTATAAGCAGCTGAATGCAATTTCTGAGAATTTGACAGGCGAGAATGACTTTAACATTTATATTTACTGGTGATTTTTGAAAATTTGCTTACACTGGTGATAACAGCTCTACTCATAACCCCTCAATTATCCTCTCCATCATGTATCACTCTCTCAATGAGATACTGGCGGCTGAGTGCTGCGTATGACATTGAGGTTTTATATACGGGGAGATTTCATAGACACCTCGTCACGGTTTGTAAAATAATAAAATTATGGACAGTAAAATCCGCGCTCTTCCTCTGCTCCTTTTCCGTTGGTGTTCAGATCCTATTTTATGGTTTTTCGTTCTCTGCTGGAAAATGAACTAAAATATGCAATAAACCATTTTTTGCTAGAAATGATAGATGATATGTAATGACGTGCGTACGACAATGAAGCTCAATATTTTCCAGTTGGTTATTTTTTTTTATTGAGGACTGTCAGTTATTCTTCATAAGTTTCGGGGAATCTCCACTTTTTAGTATCCAGTTGTTTTCAGGTCCTTCATTTGGTGCTAATTAACAAAATAATTTATCTTTATATTGGTCCTTTTACTGGAGGACGGTCTCTAGAGAATTTGAAGCTCTGTATCAGAATAAGATTTGTATCATGCTAATTAGCACAGATTTTTTAAAATTCACATATAAGTGAGATGTCATGGTGAGCGTTAGGTACGTGTGACCCGTGCGGTCACACAGGGTGCTGGCCACCAGCTTGTACCAGCTCCAGGCCGATGTACTCTGGAGGAGATCAACTCCTTAGTTCCACTCAGCCAGATGATCTTCCTCCTCTATGCGGCAGCATCTTGTTGAGCTACATAAATTCTCTCCCTCCTGGCTCTTTCTCCGATGTTCTGCTGTCCGCCCATCAGCACCCTCCGGCAGCATGATCCCTTTGTTCTGCTAATGTATTTATGTTATGAACTTAGTTTTGGTGCTGTAGTTATGTACTGAGCTTGGTTCTGCTGCTGTATTTGTATTATGAGCTTGGTTTTGGTGCTGTGTTTGTTTATGTTACTGGGAAGGTCCACTTAACCACGGACACGTGGACAAGTACTGGCAGGCAGGGCCACTATATCTCCCTGACGGCACATTGGGTGAATTTGGTGGAGGCTGGGACCGAGTCAGAGCCTGGGACCGCACACGTCCTACCCACACTCAGAATAGCCGGTCCTTCCTCGGTTAGGGTATCTGCAGCGGTCTATGCCACCTCCTCTAAACCTCCCCCTCTTCCTACACAACCTCTACTGCTCAATTAAGAAATGTGAGCAGCACGTCGCCAGCAGTTGGTGTGGCACGGCGTGGCAGCACAGCGGTGGGCAACCGTTAGCAGGCCGTGCTGAAACTACTCAGCCTAGGTGACAAGAGGCACATGGCCCCCGAGCTGTTGCAGGGTCTGACAGAGCAGACCGACCTCTGGCTTTCGCCGCTGAGCCTCCAACCGGGCATGGTCGTGTGGGACAACGGCCGTAACCTGGTGGCGGCTCTGCAGCTCGGCAGCCTCACGCACGTGCCATGCCTGGCCCACGTCTTCAATCTGGTGGTTCAGCGGTTTCTGAAAAACTACCCGCACTTATCTGACCTGCTCGGCAAGGTGCACCGCGTCTGCGCACATTTCCACAAGTCCACCACGGACGCTGCCACTCTGAGGACCCTGCAACATCAGTTTAATCTGCCAGAGCACTGACTGCTGTGCGACGTGCCCACATGGTGGAACTCTATGCTCCACATGTTGGCCAGGCTCTATGAGCAGCGTAGAGCAATAGTGGAATGCCAACTCCAACATGGGCGGCGGAGTGGTAGTCAGCCTCCCCAATTCTTTACCGAGGAGTGGCCTGGATGGCAGACATCTGCCAGGTCCTTGGAAACTTTGAGGCATCTACCCAGATGGTGACCGGCGACGCTGCAATCATTAACGTTACCATCCCGCTGCTATGCCTGCTGAGAAGTTCGCTGCAAGGCATAAAGGCTGACGCTTTGCGGTTGGAACAGGAGACGGGGGATGCAGTATGTCGCTTGATAGCCAGACCACCCTCATGTCTATATCTCAGCGCGTTTTGTAGGAGAAGGAGGAGGGGGGAGGAGCAGGGGGAAGAGACAGCTGGGCACACTGCAGAGGGTACTCATGCTGCTTGCCTCTCATCTGTTCAGTGTGTATGGGCTGGGGAGGAGGAGGAGGAGGATCCTGAAAGTCATCTTGCTAGCGAGGACAGCCATGTCTTGCATACTGGCACCCTGGCACACATGGCTGACTTCATGTTAGGCTGCCTTTCTCGTGACCCTTGCGTTAGACGCATTCTAGCCAACACAGATTACTGGGTGTACACCCTTCTCGACCCACGTTACAAGGAGAACCTTTCCACTCTCATTCCAGAAGAGGAAAGGGGTACGAGAGTGATGCAGTACCACAGGGCCCTGGTGGACAAAGTGATGCTAAACTTCCCATCTGACAGCGCTAGCGGCAGAAGGCGCAGTTCCGAAGGCCAAGTAGCAGGGGAGGCGTGGAGATCAGGCAGCATGTTCAGCGCAGGCAGGGGAACACTCTCCAAGGCCTTTGCCAGCTTTATGGCTCCCCAGCAAGACTGTGTCACCACTCCCCAGTCAAGGCTGAGTCAGAGGGAGCACTGTAAAAAGATGGTGAGGGAGTACGTAGCCGATTGTACCACCGTCCACCGTGATGCCTCTGCTTCATACAACTATTGGGTGTCAAAGCTGGACACGTGGCACGAACTTGCGCTGTATGCCCTGGAGGTGCTGGCTTGCCCTGCGGCTAGCGTCATGTCAGAGAGGTTGTTTAGTGCAGCTGGGGGGATCATCACGGATAAGCGTACCCATCTGTCAACTGCCAGAGCCAACAGGCTTACACTCATCAAGATGAACAAAGGCTGGATTTCCCCAGACTTCTCTTCTCCACCAGTGGAAAGCAGCAGATCTTAAAGATTCTTTTTGCTGCAACAGAAGAAATATGCATCCTTTATCACCCCAAAAAAGGGGAGAAGTAGCTTCGTCCATCCCTCTCGGATATTACTCCTCCTCCTCCTAAAACAGCATGTCATCACGCTGAACTACCAATTTTTCTGCGGGCCAAAAGGCTCAGTTAAAACCTTTTTTTTTTAGAGGGCTGCCTCCTGGCTCTGCTAGAAATTAAGCAACAATGAGCTGTATCTTTACAAAAATTTTTTATGGTTTCAAGTACCCTCGGGGTAAAGCAATTTTTCAGGGGTACACTTGTACTCCTGGCACACCAATTTTTCAGGCCCCCGCCTGTACTGCTAGCAAACTAATTTTTCTGGGTTTCGCCTATACTGTTGGTAAACAAATATTTTCAGGTATTCGCCTACACTGTTGGTACAGAAATGTTTTAGGGGTCTGCCTATACTATTGCTACAGAAAGGTTTGAGGGGTTCGCCTATACTCTTGCTACAGAAATGTTACAGGGGTCTGCCTACACTCTTGCTACAGAAATGTTTCAGGGGTTCGCCTACACTCTTGCTACAGAAATGTTTCAGGGGTCCGCCTATACACTTGCTACAGAAAGGTTTGAGGGGTTCGCCTATACTCTTGCTAAAGAAAAGTTTGAGGTATTCGCCTACACTCTTACTACAGAAATGTTTGAGGGATTCGCCTAATCTCTTACTACAGAAATGTTTCAGGGGTTCGCCTATACACTTGCTACAGAAAGGTTTGAGGGGTTCGCCTATATTCTTGCTAAAGAAAAGTTTGAGGGATTCGCCTACACTCTTACTACAGAAATGTTTGAGCGATTCGCCTACACTCTTACTACAGAAATGTTTGAGGGATTCGCCTAAACTCTTACTACAGAAATGTTTCAGGGGTCCGCCTATACACTTGCTACAGAAATGTTTGAGAGATTCGCCTATACACTTGCTACTGAAAGGTTTGAGGGGTCTGCCTATACACTTGCTACTGAAAGGTTTGAGGGGTCCACCTATACTATTGCTACAGAAATGTTACAGGGGTCCGCCTATACACTTGCTACTGAAAGGTTTGAGGGGTTCGTCTATACTATTGCTACAGAAATGTTACAGGGGTTCCCCTATACTCTTGCTACAGAAATGTTTCGTGGGGCCGCCTATACTGTGGGTGCACAAAGGCTTTCCCATTGCATTGTTCAGCTATCTGACACATACATAGTATGAATTGGGCAGAAGTGTGGGCCGAGGCCGAGGTCCTGGGCGGGATGAAACTCTGCCATGTTTGGGCACTCTCTTTTTTCCTCCTGTTTAATACTGTCCTTGGGTTTCATGGGCTCGCCTATGCTGTGGATGCACAAAGGTTTCCCAGCGCGGTGTCCGGCTGTCTGACACTGTATGACTTGGGTAGGGTGCAGACGGCTTTCCTATTGTGTTGTTCAGCTATCTGACACATACACAGAATGAAGTGTGTGGGGACACATGGATTTCTCATAGCTATGTAACTCACGGCACCTTGGGTCACACAAGGTGGTGATTGACCTTGGTTGCAGCTAGTCTGGTGCTTATCTAAGATGTGCCAGCACGTGTGCCTTGCTGCTTATGGTCTGTCCCAAGTAAATTGTTAGAGAATGACCACCAGGCTCTTGCCCCCAATTTGGCTTAATAGTGCAACCAGGGAGCCTCAGATGCACCTGCCGTTCCCTATCCGTTTCTGTGGTGTTTCCATGACTTTCTGATGTTTTCAGGTGTGTCACACAACCTCCCCCATGCGGAGCATCAGTCAGCTTGAAAAATGCTCAAGTCCCCCATTGACTTCAATGGGGTTCGTTACTCGAAACAAGCTCTCGAGCATTACGAAAAGTTCGACTCGAGTAACAAGCACCTGAGCATTTTGGTACTCGCTCATCTCTAGATATAAGATAGATATATAGATATTAGATAGGTAGATAGATAGATATGAGATAGATAGATATGAGATAGCTAGATAGATACCAGATACCTAGATAGATAGATATGATATAGATAAATAGATAGATATCATGTTTCCCAGAAAATAAGACCTATCCCAAAAATAAGCCCTACTCTGATTTTTGGCTATTTTCATGAAGACTTAAAATATAAACCCTACCCTGAAAATAAGCCCTAGCTGCATTACATTAAAAAAATGATTACATCACCTATCAGGCGCAGTCTGGTTCCTTCCCGCTGGTCTGCAAAGTTCTGTACCTCTGGCGAGGTACAGATAGCTTGATAGCAAGACGTCATTCATAAATTTTGCCTCCCAAAAGCGATGGTTCTGATTGGCCAGCAAGCACTGTTCTCAGCCAATCACAGCCGTCGCAGTGCTTCAGTGAGCGCTGCATTGATTGTCTGATAGCACTGCTCGCTGGCCAATCAAAGCCCTCACTTCCTAGAGGTGGGGTTTATGAACACCACAACTAAGAAGTGATGTTCTGTCGGCTGACAAGGAGTGCAGGAAACTCGGCAGAGCTATGGAACTTCGCAGACCAGCGGGAGGGACCCGGACCATGAAAATAAGACCCTGTGCCTCTTTTGGGGCAAAAATTAATATAAGACATGGTCTTAATTTTGGGGAAACACGGTAGATAGATAGATAAAAACATAAAAAATTTTGAATTTTTAAGCTGAAACACAATAGTCTGATTTTAACCATAGGGCTTTTCTTCAGAGAACACATCAAGGATGGCTGTTCCACAGCACAGAAAGCAAATTATGGTTCGAAATTGGATCCAAACTATTCCTACAGGTGTCTCAACTGCAGTGTCCAAACGGGGCGTGCCAAAGAGGGGGAGACCACGGCGAAGAAAGATGATTGTCACAGCTGGCTCTGCAATCTCTCCTGGCAATGGCAGCAAGGTGCCTGGCTCAGTCGCTGCACAGTGGTAAAAGGGTTTTGTAATGTATAGTTTTTAACGGTGGTTTGTCACGTGATGCCAGTACTTCATTCAGGACTCCAATAGCTAATGGCGAAATAACTGACACAAGTCCTGGTAGCTTTGATTTAGTAAACTGGAAGTGCACAGTTTTACTTCACCTTGTTTTGTAATGCAAGAATAACAATAATGGCAGTCTCCCAGTAATTAGCAGAGATATTACTTTGAAGCAAAATAAATGTTGATACACAGTTGAATTCAATATGGCACAATTTAACCTTCAATGCTCTCTATTTGAATCTAGAGATTACTCAGTAGAATTCCCACAGTCCTAGTTATCTGTTGGGCATACTGGAAGATTAGAATGCAGTTAAAGAATTAGAAATTAAGATGGGCTTTTTTTTACTTTCCCTGGCTTTGACTTCACCGGGTTTTGTGTAACTTACTGTTTTAGTGGAAAGGGTCCCAAACCTTCTCCTCCACACTGCTGTTGATCAGGAAGCTGGTGAATCCCGATTTCCTCACTCAAGAACATGATATCTTTGCTTTCACTGCAGAACTCCTTCTGCATGTCCTCCTCTGACTCCCCTACAGTTCTCCTCCAAATCCCTTCTCCTCCTGTCTAACCGCCGCACTTTCTCTACTTATCCCCCTAACATCCTGTCTGAACCTGATATTTTCCTGCTGTGGACTATCACTCCATCCCCCTCTACCAATCAGTGATAGCATGACAAGCAGCCAATAAGCAGCCAGCTGTTCCTAAGCAGTTAGCTTTAGCTTTGAGAAGAAAGGGGAAAACAGAGTTTCTCCAAAGTACAGCACCTTCTATGTCTCTTAGGAGCCCATAGCTAGGTGTGACAGGACAAATGATTGTGGCTATTCTGGAGGACCCTCTGGGCCACTACACAACTTTAGTAGATTACTCTTAAATAGAGATGAGCGAGCATACTCGTCCGAGCTTGATACTCGTTCGAGTATTAGGGTGTTCGAGATGCTCATTACTCGTAACGAGTACCACGTGATGTTCGAGTTACTTTCACTTTCTTCCCTGAGAAATTTGCGCGCTTTTCTGGCCAATAGAAAGACAGGGAAGGCATTACAACTTCCCCCTGCAACGTTCAAGCCCTATACCACCCCCCTGCAGTGAGTGGCTGGCGAGATTAGGTGTCACCCGAGTATTGAAATCTGCCCCTCCCGCGGCTCTCCACAGATGCGTTCTGACATTAGTTCAGGGAAAGTGCTATCGTGTTGGAGCTGCTATAGGGAGAGTGTTAGGAGTATTTTAGGTTTCAAGAACCCCAACGGTCCTTCTTAAGGCCATAAATCTTCTCTATATGCGCTCAATGGGGCCGGCGGCAGCAGCGCCGACCACATTGAGAACATATAGAAGACAAATCCTTCTTCTCTGCCACAGCTGTAACAGCTGTGGCAGAGAAGAACGATGTTTGCCCATTGAATTCAATGGAGCCAGCAATACAGCAGGTTTCACTGAAAGCAATGGGCTGCCGGCGATTGCAGGATGAATTGTCGGGAAGGGGTTAAATATATAACCCCTTCCCTGCAATTCATCCAGAAATGTGTAAAAATAAAAATATATACCGGCGTATAAGGCGACGGGGCGTAAAAGACGACCCCCCAACTGTCACCTTATACGCCGGCAATACAGTGGAGCAAAGAATAAAAATCATTACTTACTTCTTCTGACGTTCTGCGGCGCTCCTGCAGGCTGTCACTCCCTCCTGGTGTTCTGCGGTGTTCCTGCAGGCTGTTGCTCCCTCCTGGTTCCCGGCAGAGCATTGCTTTCTCTACGAAGGGCTTTAAATCCCCGCCTCCAGAAACACACGTGCCTTCAGCCAATCACAGCCAATGACAATGATGTCATTGAATGGCTGTGATTGGCTGTGTTTCTGGAGGCGGGGATTTCAAGCCCTGCGTCCAGAAAGCAATACTCTGCCGTGGACCAGGAGGGAGCAACAGCCTGCAGGAGCGCCGCAGAACGTCAGAAGAAGTAAGTAATGATTTTTATTCTTTGCTCCACTGTATTGCCGGCGTATAAGGTGACAGTTGGGGGGTCGTCTTATACGCCCCGTCGCCTTATACGCCGGTATATATTTTTATTGTAACACATTTCTGGATGAATTGCAGGGAAGGGGTTATATATTTAACCCCTTCCCGACAATTCATCCTGCGATCGCCGGCAGCCCATTGCTTTCAGTGGAACCTGCTGTATTGCTGGCTCCATTGAATTCAATGGGCAAACATCGTTCTTCTCTGCCACAGCTGTTACAGCTATGGCAGAGGAGAACGATCTTTATGCTGACAGTGCGGGGGGGGGGGGGGCACTGTTGCCGCTATTGTGGCTTAATAGTGGGACCTGAGAACTTGAGATGCAGCCCACCATGTAGCCCCTCGCCTGCCCTATCCGTTTCTGTGTCGTTCCCATCACTTTGTAGAATTGCCCAGATTTTCACAAACGAAAACCTTAGCGAGCATCGGCGATACACAAAAATGCTCGGGTCGCCCATTGACTTCAATGGGGTTCGTTACTCGAAACGAACCCTCGAGCATTGCGAAAATTTCGTCCCGAGTAACGAGCACCCGAGCATTTTGGTGCTCGCTCATCTCTACTCTTAAACCCTCTGATTCTATATAACCAGTGTTGGAACAGATGGCATTACAATACCTTCTAGGGACCTATTTGGACAGTTTTTCTCTTCAGGAAACAGTACATTGCTGTCTTAATGGCAAGAAAAAGTCAATTATCCAAAGAAGACAGACAAACAATTAAAACCCTTAGAAGTCTAGGTCTGTTCTGCGAGAAACTGCCAAGAAAGCCAAGGTGGCGGTCAGTACAGTTTCCTATACCATCAAAAGGCACTCAGAAACTGGAGGAAACTGACAGGAAAAGGTCTGACAGACCAAAGGCCACTACAAAATCAGATTACGAGTTTTTCAGAGTCAACACTTTCTCAAAATCTTCAAGCACAGCTTAATGCAGCAAAAACTAAACACATTTCCCTTCCAGCTGTGAAGAGAAGACTTCTATCTGCAGGTCTGACAGGTAGAGGATCAGTAGGAAAGCCGTTAAGACTGCAAAATACAAAAACAGGCCGTCCTGGGTCAAGCAGCACCTCCAATGGACTACTGAAGAGTGGAAGAAGGTCTTATAGACTGATGAATCAAAATGTGAATTTGGAACATCGCACAGGGTCTTCTACACCGTTGAGTAGGTGAAAGGATGGTCCCTGAGTGTGTGACACCAGAGATCAAACATGAAGAAGGATGTGTGATGAACTGGGGCTCTTTTACTGGATCCAGAGTTGGCATACTGGTGACTGGCATACTGGACAGGAAGGGCTACCACAGCAGTTTGATACGCCATGCAACATCCTCTGGTGTGCGCCTAGTTAGTCAGGGGTTCATGTTACAACAAGATATTGACCAAAACATACTTCTAGGTTATGCCAGACCTACTGTAGACATGCAAAGAGTGAAGTTGTGGATGGAGTATACCTCCCTCCCAGGCTTTTAGTCTGGACAGGGTGGCGCTCCAGTCCACAGCTTTACCCTAGTTCTCTGAAAGCGCAGCTGTAGGCCCTGACTTCATTACTGGAACATAAATGACTGCAGCTCCAGGAAGTCAGGGCCTGACAGCCTGAGGAGGAAACCTCTGTACACTGCGTATGGTGACTGCTTTTATGCTTGTGTGGCCTGGAGCACCCTGCGTGGTGTTTATGCTACGGTGAAGGACACTGTTTGTTGCTTGCTGTGCTGAAAAAATAAAAGTTTGCTGTGATTTCATCGTTTGGTTTGGAGTCCAGTGTGTTGCTGCCGCCCCTCCCCTGGAGGACTGTTACACTAGAAGAAGACAAGAAGTCAGCGGTCTGCAAAGAATGTAATGGCCGGCACAGTCTCCAGACTTAAACGCCATTAATCTTGTTTAGGATGAATCGGACAGAAAGTTGAAAGCAAAGCAACCTACAAGTGCAGCACATTTGTGGGAACTTCTGCAACAATGTTGGAAAGAAATTTCTGAACAATATCTGAAGGTAATTGTAGAAAGAACGCCTCGATGGTATTAGGCTTTTATATCAGCTAGAGGGGGCGACTGTGAGGAGCCAGAAATCTAGATGGAATTTGGTGAAAATAAGTTAAACCATTATTTTTGTTCCTCTTAACTTATTTGTTCGTTCTCTGTTTCCTTTCAAAGTACATTTGAGACATTAAACTGTAAATATCAATAAAAACTGGAAAAATTGAGGTGTTCTAAAACTCTTGACTTATAATATATAAATATGAAAGTGCACAGATATTTGGAGCACACAACAGATGTTAGGCTGACATGGAGGATAAGGTCTTACGATGTCCGTCGCGGGATACGCCCGTGGATTTACGCCGCAGGAGTACCGCGGTGGTAAACAAAACACACCCGCTTGTGATCGCGGAAAACATGTGTTTTTCTACGGTCTCCATTCATACTATATGAATGGAGAACTCCCGCGGTGTAAATCTGCGGAAAATAGAACATGCCACAATTTATTCCCGCTGTGGAAATCCACGGTAAAATTCTGCGTGTTGGCATTGGCTGGCAAAAAAGCTATTAGGTTCAATAGAACCTAAAAGCTGCAGAATTCTGGCTTGGGAACCGCGGTAGAAATACGTTCATGGGCATTTGGCCTAAAGCAGACTTAAATAGTTCTGGAACTCTCTATATATTATGAGGCCGAACTTGCAAAATCTTTTAAGAGACTCTCTATGGGCTCGTTCAGATGAGCGCTGTTTTTGTGCTGTTAGCAGCGAGAAAAGATCGCTGCTATAGTGCTGAAAAGATTGCACGATATTGGTGCGTTGAATCATGGAGGGAGCAGTATTTGCCGGTTCAAAATGGAAGCTGCGCTGATCTCAGAGGCCAAAGGCTGAATCAGAAATGCGGAAGGATTCCAGTACAAAGTCAGGAGTTGAGCCTATCAGCAGGCACTGCAATCTGAGATACCACAAGTGTAGTACCCCAGAGTTGGGTACCCCAGCATGTTCTGTTCCGACTATATCCTTACAATCAGGTCTTGAGGTGATGTTTAATAAGTGTATAAAGTTATGATGTTATTGCTCATGTTTCTCCACTGTAATGTATGTTCTGGCAATATTCTCCAGCCCCTGGTGTGTATGGGTCTCCTAGCAGCAGTCAGTAGAGTGTTTAGCTAGGTTTAGCAAGAATAGAGGGACTGGGATTGGAAGTTTAGATCCCCATCACAAATTTAGCTAGCTTGATAGTATAAAAGGTAGACAGTGGGTGGAGTTAAAGTAGTCTAAGATAAGACCAGGAAGGAACCAGGAGAACATCTTTGCTCAAAAGCCAGTGCGGTGGGAAGCTAGGACATCTAAAGTGTGAGTATTCAAAGCAATGTCATCTGGAGTGTTAGCAGAGAAGAGAAAGATAGACAGAGAAAAGAAAACTTCAGGGAGAAGAGACAGAAGTGAGAGTCAGTGTACAGACGCAAACCAGCAACAAGTTAACCCTTGCCAGTCCGAACCAGCTAACTAAGTCTATAGTGTATGGTGCTCGTGGAGTTTGTGTTCAAATAATGCCTGTCATGATCTACTTCAATCTAACGCAAATACAAACAGTTTACCTGCAACCAGGAAAATAACTCTCAATAAAGTGTTCCATTGTTTTCACCATTCAAGTCTACTTCCTGGAGTAACTTCCCACCATCTACACATCTGCACTGAGGTACCACACTATACACTCCAGAAGCCAGGACCTCCATCCCCATTTTTGTGTAGTTCTCCAAATATTTATGTTTTATTATTTTGCTTGGAATGGGTCTCTCCCCATACATGAGCTGGCATCACGACAAACTAACATCTTACCCTGCCGAACTCCATGGGCAGCCCACAGTGAACAATGCTAAGATATTTGCAACTGCAGTAGTTTTAGTCCCAAACCCACTCTACCACCTTTCCAGGAGGAGCAGCAGAGCCACCATGACTACCACCTTTATTTACCCTCACTGCTTACACGTCTCCTAGGTCTGGGGCGCTGTACCAGTCCCCTATAAGGCAGCTAGTGTTGCTCAGCTAGAGGTGTGTTTCCCTGAGGAGAGCTGCTGAGATGCCCACTGTGCATTTACTCGTGTCACTACACGCAGAACCCCCATGATGCACTCACTTCCTGTGGCCCCTGAAGAACCGCTCTGCCCCCTTAAAGTGTACTGAACAATTGCTGCATACGGCACACAGTGTAAAAGTACCAAACAGGGTATTAAACAAGAGGGTAAGGAAGATGTACATAGCGTTACCCCCAGCTGAGTACATAAATTCAGCACCATAATCTAGATAACAGAAATATGGTACCCGAACCAAGCTCAGTACATACAAATAGCACCACAATCAAGCTTATAACTTAAATACAGCATAAGAACAGAGCTCAGTACATAAATACAACCCATGAACCAAGCTCATAACATAAATATAGTAACAGAACTAAGCCATTGAGTTGCGGCACCTCAGAACATTAGAGAGGAGGCTACAGAGCCAAGAGGAGGTTGATTCATGTATCCCCACAAGACACTGTTGCATAGAGGAAAAGATCTTCTGGCCAGGCGGACATAAGCGGAGCGATCGCCCTCTGCCCATATCCATATGGTGCCCGGTGTCCTACAAGGGTCGCACATAGCTAAGGCTAGCCATTCTGGGTGTTGAGCTGATTGTGTCAAGCTCCGCATTCTCACAAGTGTTGTGAATCTTCTTACAACCCCCTTAATACCGTACATGCATACTAGCAAAAAACTTTGTTGAAAAAGCAAAAAAAAAATTTAAAAAGGCCTAAAATGCATAAATCCGTAATGGTCTTATTTACCCGAATGTTGATATGTGTTAATGGCTGCAGCTGCTTTGGAAAATGTTGGAGCTGTCGGCCGTATATTCAGACGGCATCATGTTAGTATATAGTCCCCAAACAATTCTCAAACTCTGCCTGAAGAGAAGCTGATCTCCGGAGCTGCTTAATAGATCTGTGTCTGTCCGTCCGTAATTCTACTTCACTGAATGAAAAGAAATATGTTTTCTGAAACAAATCCTGGATGGAGAGGAAGCAGAAAGATTTATCCCCGGCCTCGTTTACGAGAACTTCTGGCAAATGGACTCTGTGGACTTTCCATAAATCACCGTATTGCACAACATCTCTCGTCATCTGAGGTTTTAGGAGAGCCATTTCCCCCTGAAACCCGTATTAGGATTATTAAATCATAGGTAAAAGCCGGTTTTGTTAGTAAGTCGCAAACGTTCATCTGACCAACCGGGCGGGAATATACAGAAAACACAAATATTTCTGCCAACACGCCACTAGACCTGCCAACAGGACCTTCTCCCAAAATATGATCCATGAGAAGTGGTGATGGGTGGCGCCGAATGCCAAATAAACCCATAATATGTGATGATATAAAGGCTACTGGACGTCAGCGGTGAAAGTAACTTGCGCAATTCCCTATAAAAGAGACCTATGCTTAAGTGTACGGAGATGGGGGACATCTGAGGGCACTGTGTGAAGACGAAACATAAGGGTTTTCCAGGACTGAACTACTGATGACCTATCCAGAGGACAGATCAGCAATAGTTGATTGGCGGGGATGCACTGCCCCGAGACCTCCGTCAATTAGCCAATCACCGGGCCATACGGAGTCAATGTATTGCCAGAAACATATAGCGCCGTAAGCACTGCAGTGGCCCAGGATGATATTACAGGCACAAGAACAGCTGATCGACGGAGATTCTGAGCATTCGACTCACATTGATAACTACTGATGAACTATCCTAAGGGTTCAGCTTTATAAAAACCCTCTTAACCACCTCAGGACCAGAAGTTTATCACTTATTTTATTTTCGTCCCCGAGCCATAACCATGTGAGGGATTGTTTTCTGGAGGACGAGTTGTATTTTTAACAGTACTATTTAATGTACTACCGTGTTTTCCCAAAAATAAGACCCTGTCTTGTATTAATTTTTGCCCCAAAAGAGGCACTAGGTCTTATTTTCAGGGAATGTCTTATTTTACTTACCTAGCAGGCTCAATCTAGGTCCCTCATGCTGCTCTCCAGAGCCCCGACACGGTTCCCGCAGTCCTCGGCTGGCCACACAGGGTCTCTTCCTGGTTACGCATCCTTGAAGCGATGGCTGGGATTGGTTATTCGAGCACTGCATTGATTGGTTCCTCGAGCACTGCTCAGCCAATCGCAGCCATCGCTTCGTCGTGGCGGAATTAATGAATCTTGTGTGGGCGGCCGAGGACTGTGGGAACCGCGTCGGGGCTCGGGAGAGCAGCGTGAAGGACCTGGACCGGGCCTGCTAGTTAATGTATTCAATTTTTTAAAAGGTAATCTAGTTGGGGCTTATTTTCAGGATAGGGCTTATATTTTAAGCCTACCTGAAAATCCTGAAAAATCTGGCTAGGGCTTATTTTGGGGGAATATAATGTACAGAAAAACTTAAACAATTTGTAAGTGGAGAAAAATTTAAAAAAAAATAATTTGTGCCATTTTTGGTAGGTTTCATTTTACAGCGTTTACAGTGCAGTAAAAAGGACATGTGAACTTTGTTCTATGGGTCAGCACATTTACAGTGATGTCCGATTTATATAGTTTTTTAAAATGTTTTTAAAATTTTTGAAAACTAAATTATATCTCTGGACGCCTTTCTTGAGCGATACAATATTGCATATTCTAGTCACTGATTACGCCTTCTTCTGGATCAACTTTGGGGGTAACCGGCTGAATTGATTGGACATATCAGTTTTTTCAGCCTATCATACTATGTTACTATGATTTTTGATGTTGCCTCGGGCAGAGCTTGGTAGGCATCTATGCGTGGCAGACCTGTGAGTCTTCAGTAGGTTCCAGGCTGCCAAGCTAGCACATCGGCACGCCTCGATCTCACTGCAGGGGTTGCCGATGGGGTAAGGGAAGGGGTTCCCCCCAACTCATTGCCTGCTTAGACTCATGGTCAGCTTTCACCCGGCACCCAAACAACTGCTGCGATCGGTGATAACTCTGATCACGGCATTTGCTGGCAGCTATCAGATACCATTGATCAAGGGTTTTCCAGGTCAATATAGTGATGGTCTGTCTGTAGATCAGCGGGAGCCCAACTCTCAGTTGATTAAAGATGCCGTGGAACCCCAGTGGGAGTCATGTCTCTTTCATTGTTTCGGTACAGCTGTGCCATACTTTTCAAAGTGGTCATGCCTGGTATTGCAGCTGTGCCAGATAAACAATGAAGGGGCTGCCATACTTACTAGAGCATTGTGGCCCCTTCATCAAGTTATTGGTGGTGGTTCCAAGACTCATATCCAATCTGATATTAACAGTCTATCCTAAGGCCATCAATATTGTAGTCCTAGAAAACCATTTTAAGTTAATGACTAGTCTTTGCCAACTTTTGAACCCGCCACTTTAAAGGATCTTTCCATTCAAAAAATAATATATTATTTAAATCAGATAATTATTATCAATATATATTTTTTTAATTTTTGCCAGGATCAGCGGACTTAATCCATGGTGCTACACACTAGTTTGGCTTAGGGCCAAACCCAGAGGCAACATCTCAGGAACCCTGGTCCTTACCCTTTAACCCCACCAGTCGGCATGTCGGCTTTGCTGAGGGGTCCCCAGGCCGTTACTCTGGAAGTCGTCCCAGTAATGTGGCAGCTGATACCCCTATACACCTAGATGCACTACTTGGGAGCACGAAGAGCAGCGCAGTCAGACAATCTGGGTCGGGCAGGCAGAACTGGTTCAGCATGATACAACTGGCAGGAGGTCAGGATAGGCAGCAGACAGAAGCGAAGCCAGTATAACAATCCAAGGTCAGGAGAGTAGACAGGACCAGGATACCACAAACTCAGATACCCTCCATAGGGATAGAACCAGGGATACCATATTATTGGCAGCTAAGATTTAGTAGTGTGCACTTGCCCTTTAAGAGGTGACAGAAAAAGAGCATGCAGACACTAGAGTAGGGTGTCTGCTGGGAGCAGGAGCAGGACGCATGCTGCAACTGCCAGGGGAGGTAAGCTGGAGGCTCCAGATGCGTACTGTAACATTTTTTCATTTTAAGATACCGTACAGACTGGGAAAGATGAGCAGAGTCACCTCATTAGAGGGTTTCATGGAATAGTTCAGCCTAAAACAGTTTTTCTTTACCTATTCATTAATAATGCAGTTTCTATAGAGAGAAGAGGCCTGCATAGGTTCTCACCACCCAGTGGCAAAGAACATACACTATGTTGATAAAAGTATTAGGGCCCCCACCAATCCTGTGCAAAGGGGATATGCAAATAGATGTGTGAGCATTAGGTATAATGGAGAGGATCACACAGGAGATCGCAGGTCAGAAGCCATCAGATGCCCCCAGATGTAGAGCCAACAGACTTCCAACAGGGTCAGATGCTATGGGATGTCACCTGAGCAGCCAATCAGTACAGGACATTGCAGCACTTTTGGACCTTCCAAAGGCAACTGTTGGTGATATTGTAAACTGACAGGACGTGGACAACGAAGCCTTCTAAGAGCTGTGAAGGCATCACACACATCATCTAGCCTCACTCAAGAGGTCTCACAGGCCATTTAAATGCCCATTAGCCCCAAACCTATCCATAGGGAAATGCATGTAGAGGGTTACCGTGGAGAGCGGTTTCTACGTGACTGTGTCATCCCAACTGTGAAGTTCGGAGGAGGTTCTATTATGGTGGGGGGTTTCTGCTGGGAAGCACTAGGGCCATTGGTTATAGTGAGGTTCACCCTCACCGTCATTGGGTACAAAGACATTTCAGACAATGTGGCATCATCTACTCTGTGGTACAGATCTGTCTCTACCAACATGACAGAGCATCATGACATACAGCACACAGTGTTGAGGCTTGGTCTGAGGAGCAGAACGTCTGCAAACATCATTGACCAGCCCAAAGTTCGGATCTCAATCCCATTGAGCATTTTTGGGACGAACTAGAACGCCATAATCAAGCACGCCCAACACACCCATCATCTGCTGCATCACCATCTGAAGCTCTCCTCGAGGAATGCAGGCATATCTATGGGAATTTGGGAACTTAGTATCTGACCAACCAGGACTGCGCCAGGCCTTACTTATTGAGTGTGCCTTCATTTACTTCTGTGGGTCAGTCTACAGGTGACTCAGGGTCGGAGAGTCGTTCATATTGCGTAGCTGTCCAGTTATAGAATAAATGGTTTGACATGGCAATTACCGGTAGAAGAATGACAACATTAAATAAACAGTCATGAATATTTTCTAAACTTCCATCCATTGAGGGAATTCCAGCCTAAAACTTCATTCTGAAGCCAAAGAATGTCCAGCGATAGATAAAGGGGCAACCAAGCCAAATAAAATACAGTATGGAGCTCTATTGCTGCTCGCTCTTACATTTCATTTCCCACCGTATTGTAAACACAAGTCTTGGATTTTGCTTTGTTTTATTTCACAATTTCTCAAAAATCTGCACATTCCATTGTAACACCTTTGCCAAACAAATAAACGGTGAACTGAGGGAGCGACCACAACAGCCGTAAACTATCCTCCTATCACGCGGCGGTAACAAAGGCTGTTTATGGATTTGAGGGATATTTCTTCTATGGTGGATGATAATTCCGAATATCACTTTGTGGTTTGCCGGGGGATTTCAGATGTTTTATTTTGTGTCAGTAATCCACTCTCACAAAAAGTTCAGGGAGGACAATGTGAAACCGGAGACTAAAACCCACAGGATTAGAGACCAAAACTAATACAAAAACTCAGGTTCTCGCAGCGACGTTTTTGGCTGTTTTTGTTGGTTTTTATGTCATAGGAGAAAAATGTAATAGAAAGGCACGAAGGAACATAAAATTCAGAATGTAATACAAGCACTACTAAGGGCTCCTGCACATGGTGGTTTTATGGTTCAGGGCTGTATGGAAACCCAGTAAAGCACCAGTAGAAGTCTACAGGCCTGTAATTTTAGGGGTGGTGTAATGATAGCGCGGCAATGGACACGCAGAGATGAGACCGTGTGTGGCAATGGCACTCACATATGGGTCTTCCTTCTGGTTGGCTGCCTTCTGTGGCACATGTGGCTTTCCATCCCACAGGCATGTACTGTTCTGGACTGGGACAGCTATTTCAGAACTTTAGGATAAGTCATCAGTAGTTGATCAACGAAGGGCCGCTGCTCAGGATCCCTGCCGATCAGCTGATTGTTCGGCCCAATGTCAGTGCAGAGGACTGGACATCATCACGGGTGGTTGGGGCAGAAGTGTGGGAGATGGCTTCACTGACATTGAAATTAAAGAGAGCACTGCCTCCTATTACTCTTCTGGCTCCTCATTGTGGTCAGAACTGGATGTCCGACCCTGACTGCAATGAGGAGCCAGAAGTGTAATCGAAGCACAGCGATCCCTTGGATTTCAATGGGACTGAAGCTGACTCATACACTTCTGGCTCTAACCACTTATGATGACATCTGACCCGCTACACTGACAGTGGAATGAATGATCAGCTGATAGACGGTGATCCCTGTCAATCAATTGCTGATGATCCTCGGGGGAGGTCATCAGTAGTTAATGTCCTGGAATAACTTTCAGCTTTGAGCAGTCAGAGAACGGGCTTGAAGGACCTTTGGCTTCAACCTCTCACATGACTCTACAGCATTGGCCATCAAAGCTAAGGAGGAAAGAGAGTAGGGGAAAGGATATAAAAAGCAGAGTAAACTCAACCGTTTTTAGAGAGACCGATGCAGGAGATAAAGGGAAGAGCAGAGAGGTCTATGCTGCTGGCCAACCAGTCAGCCTACTGAAGAGGTGGAGGCCGCTACCACCACGGGCCGTGGCACAAACCACATAGCAGCCACAATCTGTCCCACAAGTGGAAAAATGCAGCTGAGAGTGGTCCGGGCAGATGGGAATGTGTCATACTCCCGTGGGCTGTTGCCATAATGTTAAAGGACCAGGGGTCAGGTGATTGGACACTCAGAGACTCCTGATGACTGTGGACTAAAGATGAATCCTTGATCGACGATGACGATGCACCATGAGAAAGGAAAGGGAGTTTTCCTTCATGGGACTCGGTCCTGGAAGTAGAAGACAACACCACATCCTGGGATAAAGGGCATTTGAGACCGGTCTCTAACTTTAAGTCAGTGTGTACACCATAGCGACTTTTGGACAATGATGGGCGCATATGACTGGGATAGTACCTCCCCGAAAGGGATTGTGATGTGATATTTAGTAGTTGACGCTAACGATGTAATGGAGTATGACAATTCACTTGGTAATAGTACCGTTCTGTGTCGTTGAAGTGTACATGAGCATAGGAGATATACCCTGCACCTACAGTGTGTTGACCCCACGATATCGGTAAAATGCCGCGGGACTCTGAGTGATGGAAATGGCTATATGTTTATTAGAATTGTAAAAGCACAGCAAGGCACTCAGTGTATGAGGGAAGTAAAGACTGATATTGAGAAGCATTGCAAATTTTGAGTTATTTGTGACTCAGTGATAAAGTGTGACAGCAATGTACCAGACAAGGCTTCCACACATTTACTGAAGGTGTTCCAATATTTGGTTCTGAGAAGTGTGGGCAAGGTCGTGAGAAGCGCAAATTGGAGTGAAGGCTTCCATGCATACATTGTGTGCTGCAATGTAGTCAGTCCTAATACATGGTATGTATGTTGAGTGTGTGTAGCTAATCAGCTTTCACACAGAAGCAGAAGGAGACTGGATGTGGAATCCCAGCAGCTGCCAGTCAGAGTACCTGAAGCTGTAGTTAGAGCCAACCTAGAAGCTCTAGTACCCTGTTAGGCTGCTTCTAGCTTGGATACAAGATGTGATACAGGCAGGCATGGAGGCTATAGTACTCTGTTGGGCCGCCTCTAGCTTGGATACAAGATGTGATACAGGCCGGCATGGAGGCTCTAATACACTGTTGTACCGCCTCTAGCTTGGATACAAGATGTGATACGGGTGGGCATGGAGGCTCTAATACACTGTTGTACCGCCTCTAGCTTGGATATAAGATGTGATACGGGCAGACATGGAGGCTCTAGTACCTTGTTGTACCACCTCTAGCTTGGATATAAGATGGGATTTGGGTGGGCATTGAGGCTATAGTATTCTGTTGTGCCGCCTCTAGCTTGGATACAAGATGTGATACGGGCAGGCATGGAGGCATACAGGTTCCGTATGGTATCCTGAAGCATATAGCATCTAGATCATGCAAACTCATAGGATGTGGAAGTTAGTGTCGCAGACATGTTCTATTGGTGGTAAACGGGGGAACGGGTGGCCACGGAAGTGTGACAATGTTGTGGAGATATTACTGTGACCCCCTTGTGTGTGCGGCCGAGCATTATCTTGCTTCCTCTTGGAAGCGGCCATGAGAGGAACACATGTGGCTGCAGGATGTCCTGAACATATCGCTGAGCGGTCATTGTCCCTCATACCACTACTAGGGGGGACCAGCTGTCATATGCGATGGCCCCTTAGACCATCACACCAGTAGGGAGCAATGTGCCGCTTCACAGCAAAGGCAGGATTGTAGGTGGTGGCCGGTGCCTTGTGCGATTGCACGGGTCTCATGTGGCTAAGACTGGCCATGCTTGCAAGATAAAACTGCTGTATAGTATAAGTCAATGTGTCCCTTTTAAGACCATACAGTTCCATGACAGAAGAACATTGGTGATCATGCAATCTTTCATGTGATTACTGTGAGTAATGCATCCTCCTAATATATATATATAATGTAGGTTCTCCAGATAGAGGAAACAGCAAGACGAAACGTCATCTGCCTTCTATCTGGATAACCAAGCATGTTGTCCTATGGTCTAGCTCTAGCTGTGGTCCCAGTGCAGCAGAGCCCCACATACCATGTGCCATTTGTATCTCTTGTGGCATCTTATGTAGTGGAGGAGCCTTTGGATCCTCTCAGTAACAGGGCCGAGTAGTGACTGTTACCCCTGCAGCTTCCATAGTTACACCACTAGGCGATCCCTGTCATGGAGGTAGAAGATGGATTTCTTACTTTCTTGATTTTATGAATGGTTTTGCTTTACAATGTCCCATGATATTGTCAAGATCAACGGGCTTTGGGCGAAATCCAGAGGTTACACCCGAGGTACCCCAGTATTCACCTTTAAATCCAACAGTCAGGATGTGGGCTTCACTGTGGGGTCCGCAGGCTGCTATTCTGGAAGTGTTCCTATAAATGTGGCAGCTGAGACCACTATAGACCAAGGTGCAGTACCTGAGGGTGTGAACATAGAGGGGGTCAACACATCTGGGGCAGGCATCATAACTTCAGGATGAGGAACAAGCTGCAGGTCAAGACAGAGAACAGGTTGAGCATGGTACAGTGGGCCACAGGTCGGGGCAGACAGCAGACAAAATGAGGTCAATATAATAAGTCGAGGTCAGGAACCGGACAATCAGAACACAAGAGATAGAACCTTAAGCTGGATGAAAAGACCACAAACTCAGGCACCATCTTTAGAGGAAAGGTGTCTGGTATAGCTAGGGGTTTCTCACAAGTGGCAAAGGATGCTTAGCTAAGGCATTTTAAGACCGTGGGCATGTCGTCCGGGTTGCCAACAGGGAGAGGGCGGTCGCTTGAGATTGTCATCTGCCGGACTGAAAAGAAGAGCGCTCGCCGCGGTTGCCAAAGTTGACCAGAATGACAGCTGCAGATTGTAACAGGTATCTTCTCTTTGGGTCTTCATGATGCTCAATGTAATGGTCAAGACTTTCGGTTGAACATTATGTCTTCCAGTGTAATTTTATGCCATAAACGGTTAACATGGTAATAAAAAAAGTCATTACTTACCAGGATGTTCCAAGAGAATCATCTTTGTCTTGACCTTTTCACTGTTCCCACAAGTTGCTCATCAAGCCACAGAACTAGACTGTAAAGCTGATGATGACCAGTTTCATGGAAACCCTATATAACCCAACGTGGGCCTAGGACACCAGATGTAGAGAAACCAAATTCTGCTCAGTCTGTTTGTAAATGTCGGCTTATTTTATGAGGGCTCATCTATATTAATAGGAATCATATGAGAAGTGAGATTCAGTTTGGATTGAAACTTAAATGGGGGAAGTGTAAAATGGGGAAAGGAAGGGGGGGGGGGGGGGTCAATCAAAACCAGCTCTGAATGTTTAACGTGTTATTAGGCTAAATACTTAAAATCTAGTTAGAATTGGATATCTGGGTGGTGCGTCATCCTATGCCAATTACAGTACAAGTAGCTATATAACTGCTGTATGGTTAAAATAATGTAATAGTCGGTCATAAAATGTAGGATGTTGGAATGTGTTCTGAAGACGTCGAATGTGGGTGGCCAGAAGCCTTCACAAGGAAAAGTGTTGTGCAGGAATGGTAGTATGTGGCTGAGTAATTGAAGATGCTTCTTTAGATGCTGAAACTTTAGGTAATTGGATTTGGTTCCTTAAAATTTATTGAAGTGCTAAATCTGTCTGGTGTTTGTCATTGCAGCCCAGACCACCATGTAGCCTGGTGAGGACTATCGGTAATTACAGCAATCTATTATTGACACTTATCAAATACAAGTCTCCTTATCAGCTCCAGGTTTACGGGGTTAAACCCCCATCAAACATTTACAAGTGTAAATAAACAACTGGGACTTTATGGCCAGCAAGCTTGTTACTCAATGTCAGTAGGGAGGAGGGACAGCCAGGCATCATTCCACAGTTTATATGAGATGGCTGGGACTTTAATTCTTGTTTCGCTGTGGGCCTATACACAAGCAGAGATCACAGAGTATTTTTGGTTGTTGGGTTATTTAAACAAATAAAGTTGACTGAAGAGCGCTAACGGGGCTTAATTAAGAACATGGACATTGATGGGCAGGGGGTGGGGGAAATTAGATTCATCTTGTTAATGAGTTCCATGTCACTTTCAGTAATAAGTAGATGTTTTCTAAGGCTTGGGTTGTTGTGATACCATTGACTCAGTTCTTCGCTTTGTTTTGGTTATAATGGTTGTTGTTTTTCCATAAAGGATCATTTAATGGGTTTTTGTGATTTTGCATTGATGGTTTATTAGTAAGATAAGGCCTCATTGGGGTGGGTGGTAGATGGGGGAATGTGTTAAACTGACCATCCAGTTAAGAGATTGATCAGCTACTATGTAGCCCATTCTGTAGGAATGATCCCACCACCTACAATAAGGATTCTGGGCTGTGGTGTAAAATAAAGAACCAAGTCTGTACGCCCCAAACTGTCCCTCCGTCCAGCACAGGAGTCCCTGTCGCCACCGCTCTGAACCAAGAGGAAGCTGGTAGTGGTCACGATGAGCAGCACAGCTTCTTCTGTGCTCGGGGCTCCTGTGCTGGATAGAGGGGACACTTAAGGGAAGTGACTATAGACTATTTTTTTTAATTTCAATGGCTTACAGAAAATGGCACGATCGGTCCGATTTGGCTGATCATGCCATATACTTGCGATTTTGGCTGCTTCCATTGAAAATTTTCCAATGTGACAGCAGATTTTTGGCAGAAGCCAGGAGTGACTCCTCAAACTCTGCCTCCATCCACACCAAGCTGTGCCACCAGGGGCGTAACTATAGGGGATGCAGGGGATGCGGTTGCACCCGGGCCCACAAAACTTAGTAAAGCATTATAGTTGGGGCCCTGTTACAGATTTTGCATCGGGGCCCAGAAGCTTCAAGTTACACCTCTTTGCGCCACATACTAGCACTTCCTGCTCGGAGTCTGGTAGCCCTGCGCCCGCAGTAGACTCACACAAAACAGCAAACAACCATAGTCTATACCAATCTTACAATTCACTGAGAAACATATACCCTATGACAACACTTAGCTGTCAGAACGCAAGGACGGGAAGAATTGTTAGGGGGGAGGGGACACACAGGAGCCCTGTGATTTTTCGAGAAACATACCGTAACGTTTGCCTTTCTTCTGTGTAAATGGGCCCTGACCACAATGAGTCAATCAACATCCAACATTGTTGTGCAATTTTTGCTTTCTGTAGTAATTGAAATAGTCACATGACTAGTGCAAGGATTTTATTAACTTCCAAAAAGTTGCTTAAAACTGATCTTTAACTCTTTTTAGGATTGGATTAAAGGTGGTCATACAGGTTAGATGACTGTCAGCTGAACCAACTGATTTGGGGGGGGGGGGGGTGGCTGACCAACCTGATGTGTATACTCATATCTCAACTCTCTTCAGCTTTCTTCTAGGGGCACTTTGACTTACACGGGATATAGTTTTTCATGGCGGGGCTTGCCATAGGGTAGCTGTAGTGGCCCAAAGTACATATATCTGGCCCCTCAATAATTGTCTATAACTTCTGTAAATGTCATGTCCTTAGTGTGGATGCTCTGCGCAAATTGTCTTGTCACTAGTTTTGTGTATTGCACAGCTGCAGCATGTAAGAGGTTAATGTCTGTGAATGGCTGGGATATGTCTGGAAAATGTAACAATTGGTGTTGTCACGTGATCATGCAAGATATATGTGAGTGCAAGGTGCAAGTGGAGAGAGTTCCATTCTAGTCAGTCAGAGAGTGAGTGCCAGCCACACGGGGGTACCTTCAACCCTCATGTGGTGAAGAATGGAAGCAGAGGAGCGGTACCCTGGAGGTTCATGCCCAGGACCCCTACATCCTGTGTTTCCTCCTTGACCTCCGTCCTTGTCTTTCCTGTATTGGTGTGTGAAATTTCCCACAGAAAATTGTGAGCCTGTATCAAGCTATCTATATTCAAGTAAAGTCTCAGTTGTTGACTGTTCCCAGCAACTGAGTTTACCAAGTTAACCATGTGTAGACTTTCTTATTTCCCGTCGGATATTCCTCAGAGTAAGGAACGGTGGCGTCACCTGTGACAGAAGTCTTCAAGTCCACTACACCATTTATTCAGGTAACGCGTCCCTTAGGGAAGGAGTTGGTAGTGCCAATCCTAAACAGCTACCATGCCATCTCCTCAGTGGTGTGCCTTGTGCCTTGGTCGCTGCATAGGGATTGTCAAGGGTATTATGCTATTAGGCAGCATTTGTTGGCCTGGATAATTCCTTCATTCCAGACTGCAAATTCTGACCCTGAAATATGATGGAGAGCCCTGCAGGGGACGATGTTCCACCAATTGTCTGTGGGCACGGTGCCTGATGCTTGGCAGTGGAATTGGTGATGCTGGTCTTGGGAGAGAGAAAGAAGGCCCAGACCTGACCTCTGGGGCCTGCCCGCAACTGCAGCCACGACCGCGAGAAGGCGGTGGGCATGGAACACGCTTGGCCCGTGCACTTAGGTCCTGCAGCACATAGTCAGAAACATCATTGGGAGGCACAAGTTCCATGCTAATAACGGTTATTCTGGGGCAGGATGTATAAACTAACAATACACAGTAGTAAACCGAGGGACCTCCACATTGGTTTGTCCGGGGTATTTTGAGTATTTGAGTATTCGAAGTTGCGGATGCCTCTGCCTTACAACTATTATTCCTAATTCTACTAATTGTGAGCATGGATATTTATACTATATCTATAGACTACAGTCGTTGTCCTGGGACAAGAACTCTGCCCTTAAAGGGGTTGTCTCGAGGCAACAGTGATTTTTTTTTTTGCCCAGTCCCCCTTCTTAAGCAGACATTACTATGCAGCAGTGTAAACGGCTTTTAAAGCCGGTTTCTACTCACAGTTCTGGTGTTTCATCAACTTATAAAACGGTTCCCAAAGATGGCCGCCTTTTCCCAAGGTGCACCGCGGTTTTCTCCCAAGGTGCACCGCGCTTGCTGTAGCCCGACGTGCGCGCTCCAGAGACGCTACCAGCTGTGTCTCCCTGACAACCAGACGCCCCACAGCCGCCGACCGGACCCACCGCGGCCCCCGACCGGACCCCACAGCCACCGACCGGGCCTCGGGATTGAACGCGGCCGACCACGGCACACGCTCTTGGGTCACAGTCACCCACCCCCAGGCAGCAGGTAACCGGCGCTAGGCCCCGGCTCCCCCGCGCTAGGCCCCGGCTCCCCCGCGCTAGGCCCCTGGCCCCAGCGGCAGTCCCCTGACAACAGATGAAGGCCCCGGGGGCCCAGCGGTAGGCCCCGGGGCCACAGCGGTAGGCTCCGGGGCCCAGCGGTAGGCTCCGGGGCCCAGCGGTAGGCCCCGGGGCCACAGCGGTAGGCTCCGGGGGCCCAGCGGTAGGCTCCGGGGCCACAGCGGTAGGCCCCGGGGCCCAGAGGTAGGCTCTGGGGCCACAGCGGTAGGCTCCAGGACCACAGCGGTACAGTCCCCCCTGCGCACACATCACCCCGACCCCTCACTTACATGGGCGGCTGGGCGGCTTCACGGCAGGGCTGCTGGGCTGCTCAAGTTTCTGCACCCCTCTCTAAGAGAGGATGGTAGCAGAATGGCCGCTCCAGCGCGCTCCCGAGAAGTTACAGCTCGTCTGCGCATGCGCAGAAGAGCTGTAGCGGCGAGCACGCTGAAGCGGCTCGTGCTCAGAGCAGAAGACCGCACAGCGCAAGCGCATCTAAAAAAGCAAGAAGTCAGGGAAATTAGACGGAGCCATGGAGATGGGGACGCCAGCAACGGAGCAGGTAAGTGAATAACTTCTGTATGGCTCATATTTAATGCACCCCACTTGATTTCGCGAGACAACCCCTTTAAGTGGATGCATCTTCTATTACAGTCACCGGGACGGGCTACCTACTAGTTAAAACATATGTGGGGCAGATATGCAGGGGAGAGATGATAAGCAACAAATGACCCCCCTTACAACCCCAATATTCAGATCCCAGATCAGGTCTCAAAATACAGACCCCCCCCCTCCCAAAAAATACCCCAGACCAGACCCCATTATCCAGACCACAGATCAGTGCTCACCACTCACCACTACTCGTTCCTAGTCGCCCCTTAGCATCTCCGCTTGCCCTTCAGCCACCAAACAGAAAGCCCTGACCCATCGGCCACCACCTTGTGTTTAAGGGAAACCAGAGCCCAAGAAGAGCCGGAGCTGCTGAAGAAGATCCTAGAAGAGGGAAGAGTGAAGTTGGCTATTAAATATTCATTCTACAGATAACACAGCGACAAATGAGTCCAGCGCTGGTGTGAATATAACCTTACCATTCAGGAATCTGGGAAAGCTGAGTAATAGCCATAAGAGACGCTACAAGCAAGTGTCACTATTTGAAAATCTGAATAACTCAGTAGATGAGGACAACGAAGGATCGGAATTTCCTAGAATCTTGCTAAGGGGGATCAGTTTATTATGACTTTTGAGGAAAGAAATAAAGAAAAAAGGTTAAAGTGCCGCAGAATTGGAGGAAACGGCCACAATCTGTTCCTTCAAATCAAAATAAGACAATCTGCAGGGAGGAAACGCCAAGCATTTAAACAAATATCACCGTCTGAGGGATTTTCTCCAAAAGTTGTCCGGAGGGAGTTTAGAGAGGACAACAGAGACTTATTTTCTTCCTGGCAGGAAATAAACATCCTTCCTCCCAAGATGGAGCTCGTCCCGTCACTCCGCACCGTGCAGACATTTCTTACCTGCATCTTAAGTGTCAAATGGGTTAAGTGCTGCTCTCAGGAGAAAACACCAGATGAGACGTTTATCACTGGGCCGCACGACTCCTAATGGAGGATGGGATGGATTGTGCGGTCAATGATCCTGGTCACTCAGGACACCTGCCGAAACAAGATGAAATGTTCACAGAATGCTGGAAGACGCTGGAGGAGATTTATCACCAGTGGTGTAAGACGCCTGGACTTATAAGTGGGTGATAATTGGCAAATAGTATTGTTAAAATGCTGGTTGACAGAAGTATTGGGATTCACATAGGAGGTGATGAAATTGGATTTTATTCCCATTTTTCCATCCAGTGATGGCCACCTTCGGCCTCAACGACTGCAATAACCCTCCGCGGCCGCTTTCCACCAATTTCCCATAGATGTATGAAGGGATTTGCTTCCACTCTTTGAGGAGAGCTTCAGATAGTGTTGCATGCCGTATGACATGGTGCTCGTTCATGTTGGTGGAGACACGGAGCTATACCAGAGAATTACCACAGGGGAGGTGATGCCACATTGCCCAGAATGTCTCTGCACCCATTGCTGTTGAAGGTGGACTTCCCTATAACCACTGGTCCTAGTCCTTCCCAGCAGAAACCCCCCACCATAACAGAACCTCCTCCAAACTTAACTGTTGGGACGATGCAGTCATGTAGATGGGAAGATGGTGGACTGTGATTCAGCTGTCCACAACACTTGCTTCCACTCACAGCCCGATGCTCCAAGCCCAATCGCAGGCACCACTGTGCATTCAGTGCGGTAATGTTGTCAGCTCTACACCAGGTGACATCCCACCACCAGACCCCGTTGTCAGCTCTACACCTAGTGACATCCCACCACCAGACCCCGTTGTCAGCTCTACACCTGGTGACATCCCACCATCAGAACCCATTGTCAGCTTTACACCTGGTGACATACCACCACCAGACCCCTTGTCAGCTCTACACCTGATGACATCCCACCACCAGCTCCCATTGTCGGCTCTACACCTGGTGACATCCCACCACCAGGCCCCATTGTCAGCTCTACACCTGGTGATATCCCACCACCAGACCCCGTTGTCAGTTCTACACCTGGTGACATCTCCCCACCAGACTCCGTTGTCGGCTCTACACCTGGTGATAACCCACCACCAGACCCCGTTGTCAGCTCTACACCTGGTGACATCCCACCACCATACCAAATGGATTCTCATAGTGATTCTTCTCTGGCCAAGAGAGGGGGCGGGGCTAGTGGGATCCGCAATGAGAATCCCTTTCGCCCCGCCCTTATATAGCCCCCGCCCCCCAGAAAGCCCTTCAGCCCCGCCCCCTATCTTTTCAAATATGGGGAGATATGTATGAGATTCCCTGTAGCTCCGCCTCCCTCTCTCACCTTGCTATGGGGGATTCCAAGGCTGTTTCGCGATCTTCTCTCATGGATTTTCATGGGGTCCTGGCCCCATTAAAAATAGTGGGCGATATTGTGTTTTTTTTTTGTTGCAGCGAAGTTTGAGAAAACACATCGCAAATGAGAATGAAACCATTGAAAATCATTGGTTTCATAATCATGCGTTTTCACTCACTCTTATATCGTGAGTATGTAAGAGCCCTAACTAAGGGACCTTTTGCACAAAGCAATTTGCTCATGTAGATGAGTGCTATGACATTCCCATTCATTTTAACGAGCCTTCAATACCACACCTGACCACTGTAGTAAGAATGGAGCTGTCTGCTTCCTGCAGAAAACAGCTCAGTGCATGAGCTTCCTGGAACCAGCAAACAGCTGATCAGCAGGGGTCCTGGGCAACCCAACCTTCCGATCTACTATTGATGACCTATCCTGAGACTAGGCCATCAATATTTTACAACTGGACAACCATTGTAATGTGTGAAAACTTGCTGACAGTTTCCCCGTTAAGAAACGAAGCAGCGCAGAATACCTGACCCTAAAAGAACAGGTTCCGTTATCTCTGGTTATGGCGGTTTTAATGAACAGTCGCCTCTTTTGTAAAGTGACGGTTGCGTTCTGCGTTCTTGTGACCGCTGCAGCATGTGGCGCAGGCAATGAGACGTTTAATTTGAAGGAAATACATGGCAAATTAATATCAGGTTTTTTTCCCTTGAAAACATAACTATTTGGTCTTCGGGGAGTGATTAATAGCAGAACGGCAAAAATAGCAGCATCTGTTTGCCATATTTATGTCCCATCCATCCCTTACATCCTTCTTCTATATTTTCCTTCGCTGCCTCGTCCTTCTGGTAAGCGGGCCCCGGGGAGATCTACATTTTTATTACATTTTTCACTAATTTCAGAAGAGGAAGCCGAGGTCCTGCGGGTGTCGTGCTCGGATGCTTTTCCATATGTATGTGTCTATATATGTATAGAATGTATGTATCTGCCTCCTGCATACATATAGAAGGGCGACATATTCCTTCATCCGCACGCTCTGAAGTCACCGCTGCTCTTACCAGGATCTGCCGAGTGTAATTAAAGAGGAATTTCCCCCTAAGCGTCTTGATACATTCAGTAGATGTGATCGCCGTGACGGCCAGGAGGCCATCCCCCAGGTCGGTGTTCGCATCTTGTAGATGACCTTCTCCGTGTTCACGAAACTCTTGCTTATAGGAAAACTCATACTGCTAATGGAAAGAATTTGATATAGTGCAATTCCATACCCAGCGGGCGGGGCATCAGGGGGTGCCAGCGGCAGCCTTGGCACTTAGGTACAGAGCTGGCGCAGAATCCCTGCCCAGAATGGATAAATCCCATGATGGACACAAATGGACCCCATCGACTTTATAAAGATCCGTCCGGATTCCGGTATGCCCTCTGGCTAGTTTATACTTGACCTTAATGTAAATCAGCGACGGAGGCTCCAAACACAGATGTGAATGAGCCCTTAGATGGAAATATGTTCTACTAGTAATTGCTATGTGTCTAATGCCTGTAGCCTTCCTACTGTGGTGCCCCCATGACAACACTCACTGCCCTAGGCTGAGAGGGATTTTGGGGGCACATTTATCATAGTATCATAGTATGTTAGGCTGAAAAATGCCCCCTGCCCATCCAATTCAGACTGTTACCACCCAATGTTGATCCAGAGGAAGACAAAACCCCTCAATGAGGTAGAAGCCAATTTTCCTCATTTAAGGTAAAACAATTCCTTCCTGACTCCAACCTGGCAATCAGAATGATCCCCGGATCACCGACCCTTCTGAAGCCATCAGTGATTATAATATATAATATTATTACCCTACAGGCCCCTCTTCAACTCTTTCATTGTGATCGCCATCAGCACGTCCTCGGGCAGAGAGTTCCACAGTCTCACTACTTTTACAGTAAAGAACCCCCTCTTATGACAGTGTAGAACCCTTATTTCCTCTAGATGTAGAGAGCGCCCCCTTGTTACAGTCCTGGGTATAATAGATGATGTCTATGTGCAGAACCTTACATTTATCAGTGTTAAACCTTATTTCCCAGTTTTCTGCCCAAACCCTCAATTATCCAAATTCCCTTGCTACCGCATTCTATCCTCCCTTGTGTTAATTACTTTACTTATTGTCATTTGCAAATATCCCTATTCCTTCTACCAGGTCATTAATAAATATACTAAAAATAGTAGGTCCCAATATTGGACCCTGTGGTACTTCACTAGTAACCCCTCCCATACTGCCCCCTGTGGTACCCCACTAGTAACGGTGCCCCCTTTAATACTGCCCCTTGTGGTACCCCACTAGTAACGGTGCCCCCTCCAATACTGCCCCCTGTGGTACCCCACTAGTAACGGTGACCCCTCCAATGCTGCCCCCTGTGGTACCCCACTAGTAACGGTGACCCCTCCAATACTGCCCCCTGTGGTACCCCACTAGTAACGGTGCCCCCTCCAGTACTGCCCCCTGTGGTACCCCACTAGTAACGGTGACCCCTCCAATGCTGCCCCCTGTGGTACCCCACTAGTAACGGTGACCCCTCCAATGCTGCCCCCTGTGGTACCCCACTAGTAACGGTGACCCCTCCAATACTGCCCCCTGTGGTACCCCACTAGTAACGGTGACCCCCTCCAGTACTGCCCCCTGTGGTACCCCACTAGTAACGGTGAGCCCTCCAATGCTGCCCCCTGTGGTACCCCACTAGTAATGGTGACCCAATCAGAGTATGTACCATTTATAACCCCCCTCTGCTTCCTATCACTGACCAGTTACCCCCTTACACACATTCTCCCCAGACCAAGCATTCTCTTTCTACAGACCAACCCTTTATGCGCCACAGTATCAAACACTTTGGAAGAGTCCAGATACACAAGATCCAGTGACTCTCCCCGGTCCGGTCTAGAACTTACCCCCTCGTAGAAGCTGATCAGGCTGTTCTAACAGCAGCGATCTCTCATAAACCCGCTGATACGCAGTTATACAGCTATTGTCCATGAGGTCCTCCAGGACGGCTTCTCTTAGAAACCCTTCACACATTTTACCCACAATGGAGGTCAGACTCAGCTGCACCCGCTTCAGTTTATTTATGCAGCGTTTCCATCACTTTTCTGCTTAGCTGTGCGCTTAGTTGATTCACCCGTCGAATGTTGCATGGGGAAAGAAATGGACGCACTATTTGCATCGGCATTGAGAAACTATCCTCTAATATGTGGATCCAGTTAGAGAGATTTGGATCCATACATGGTCCTTATGAGCCAGGTCTTTGAAAGACTCACATGGGCACTGTTGGATTGGGGAAGGGTCTATGGATGGGGTTTCTTAAAGGGGTTGTCCCGCGCCGAAACGGGTTTTTTTTTTTTTTAAACCCCCCCCCCCCCGTTCGGCGCGAGACAACCCCGATGCAGGGGTTAAAAAAACAACCCCCACAGCGCTTACCTGAATCCCGGCGGTCCGGCGTCTTCATACTCACCTGCTGAAGATGGCCGCCGGGATCCTCTCTCTCTGTGGACCGCAGGGCTTCTGTGCGGTCCATTGCCGATTCCAGCCTCCTGATTGGCTGGAATCGGCACGTGACGGGGCGGAGCTACACGGAGCTACACGGAGCCCCATAGAGAAGAGGAGAAGACCCGGACTGCGCAAGCGCGGCTAATTTGGCCATCGGAGGGCGAAAATTAGTCGGCACCATGGAGACGAGGACGCCAGCAACGGAGCAGGTAAGTATAAAACTTTTTATAACTTCTGTATGGCTCATAATTAATGCACAATGTACATTACAAAGTGCATTATTATGGCCATGCAGAAGTGTATAGACCCACTTGCTGCCTCGGGACAACCCCTTTAAGCTTATCTGAGGTTTTTTACTCTTGCTTAATTAGGTTCTGTGTCATACTACATCATTTTCTTGACTTCTACGCCGAATTAAACATGGCGGCTAAGTGGTTGTTTCTGTTGTCTTTCAGTACTAGGGTCCTGAGTTTGAATCCTCATCAGTATGGGACCTGCTTCCTCCCCATGTTTGGTGGGTTTCATTAGGGTTCTCCTGTGAGGGATTCCCCCCAAGGGGTTAATGCTGTCTCTCAAAGAGCTGAATGTGTGGCAATGTGTAGGGTGTACTGGACTTCCCAATGCAGCACCCAGATGGCCGCTCTAAACTGAACTGAGCATGCTCTCTGGGAACTTTCTGGTGCCTGGAGCCCGGGATATGTAAAGGACAATTTTTGCTGTGTCGCAGGGAAGAGCAGCAGAAGGAGGTGCAACAGTCTACAGGGGAGCCGGGGCTGGAGAAAGACTGTTGAGGGTAGTCGGAGCCATGACCCCTGGAAGTGAGAGGGGCTATTGTATTGTGCGGGCCAAAGAGAGCGCTGACCTTATTACTGAAAGGGAGAAAGTAGCCATGCTAGAGCCACAACCTGCTGTAGACATGGGGACTGTGCTCAGGAGCAACGGGAACGATGCGGGGAAGTGGCACTCCTGAGCTTAGGCAGCCTGGTTCACTGGAAGAGGTGCCTCCCACACAACGCAACTGTAAGTGGGGCAGGCCTCCAAAAATTAGGTGTGCGCACCAATAGGAACTAAGTAGTCAGTCAGCAAGCCTACTGCAACCAGTAACAGGGAGCCGTAGTGAGCGATTGGGTGCTTGTTATTCAAATGGCTGTTACAAATTCTAATGGAGTATTCGTGAGTGGACTGGTGGGGTAAGATTAAACAGAGCTGAACCTAAAACCTCAGAGACGTTGAAATTAGTGTTTTCCTAAGTTATATTCCAAAATTACCAAACTGCAAAAAATCAGAGTGTTATTCCCTTAAATACAAACTGTGTATTATGTGACATCGGTTGTCCTTTTGTCTTGCAGGTTTGTTCCTAGAACTGTATTGTTAAAATAGTTGTGCCTGTATTCCGTCATATTGTGAGTACAACTGGTCCTACAATGTAGTTAGCTGTAGCGATAGGTGATTCTGCAGTAAATGTTACCTGGTTGCCTGTAATTATAACATTGCACATTTTCATTTCTTTGTTCTTAAACAAATATTGTATCATTTTGTAACTCCTTCTGTTGCATCGTAACTTCAGCTTCCATTGCCATACCACCATCCATGACACTCCTGCACAAAACCATAATAATACATTAACTGGCTTTCCCGGTGTCTATGTTCCAGAGGAGCATTATGTAACCTAAAAGTCTCCGTATGCCTACTGATGCCTACACGGGCCTGACACTAGTGATGGGCATTCTTTTTGGTGAGCTGGATTAGTTCACTCAGTTCACTAAAAAGACCCTCCTGCCCGCCTGTCCACCATTATGTCCTCCTATCATCTCTACAGTCAGATTAGAGCAGAAAAATGAACGAGAGCAGAACAATCTGAGCAACTGACTAATCAAGGCCGATATTGAGAGATTAAAGGCTGATTAAAACACAATGATTTTCGCTTAAAAATCACTCCAAGTCATCTTTTGAGCCATAATCGTTGAGTGTAACTGAGCTGACATCCTGCAGTTTTCGTTATGCCGCCGCTGATTGCTGATCTTTCAGCATGCTGAAAGATCAGCGATCAGTTATCAGGGATTCACAGTGGGATACAGCTGATACTATTGTTTCGGCTATATCCCGCTCCCTAAATACAGGTGGGGCATGAAAAACAGAGCTGTGTTCTCCATACCCCACTTGGAGCGCTCGGCTGTATAACAGCCGGGCGCTCCGAGCAGAGAACAGCTGGATGCAGAAGAGAAGCAGGGACACCCCACTTGTCATCTGTATTCTCCGTTTAGAGTGCCCCGCTGTATAACAGCTGGGCGCTCTAAGTCAACCCACTTGTCTTCTGCATCCTGCGCTCGGAGCGCCTAGCTGTATAACAGCCGGACGCTCTGAGCAAAGAACAGCTGGATGCAGAAGACAAGCAGGGACACCCCACTTGTCTTCTGCATCCTCCGCTCGGAGTGCAAGGTGATCGCTCAACATTTGAGGAATCACCTTGCGCTGTAAAAAGAACACAACGATTATCACTCAAAAACCGCTCAAAATAATTTTTTGAGCGATAATCGTTGTGTCTAAAGAGGCCTTAAAAGAGTGGCTTCAGGCTCACTCACAGAATACAGCTCATAGAGCCGGTATATTCGTGAATGACCCATCACTTTCTCTTACACACCCAATGGTTTACATTTGGCTTAGTCATGTTTCAAGGTCTATTAAGGTCTAGTGACTTGTAGGGAAGCTACTTTCCAATAGGTGGCACTGCAGAGGCATTATACCACCTTCTGCTTGCATACCAAAGTTCCCAGAGGAGCATTGCATGGCCTATAAGTCTTCTCCTGCCTACTTGGCACTCTCCACAAAAAGAAATGGAACCCCACCCTATCTGAGATATGAAGGTTACATGGTAAACACTACTGAAAACAGGGACGTATGTGAGTGATGATTCAGCGCTGCGGAATATATATGCAAAGAAGCTAAAAAATAAACATAAAATATTATAAAAGGATACATTTTGCGCAAAGATTGAAAGTACAGTTTGGCCACCTTGTAGTTTGCAGCAGTAGTGCGCCAAGTCTTGTATGACTCAGGAACCTTGCACCTGACAAGACTAGAATATTCCTGACCAGGTCATCAAACCAATCGTCCTCATTTGTGGATGAAAAATGATGACCATCGCCTAAAATGTATCAAGAAGGCAAACCATCTACGTGCAGGACAGAATAAATAGAATATCTGTGGATGTGAGGCGAATGCCCAGAACAGCACGTCCCAGCCAGCTGTGGTCTACAGCTTCCTCCATAAATGCCCAAATCTGTGCACGGCTTCTGGAAAATCTGCTAAGGAGGCTTACCTAAAATATTTATCATCTATGCTACATTTGACTTAAAAAGATGCAAATTCAGCAGCTGAAATTATTACTTGACTAATAAATGGACAAGAATGTTCATATAAATCCTGGCGGAATGGTAAATTACCACCGCTAACCCTGATTGTCTCTGGGAGAACCGCTGAAGAGTGGATTTCAGCAGCAATTCATTAGAAATTGCTTTTCTAATCTCATCAGAGGTTTTTACGAGGGACACAAAAAAAGGTTATTTCTAAGGAACCAATTTGCAGAAGTTCAGGGGAAATTATATCCAACGTCTACATATGAGTTTGGAAAGTGCCAGAGCCTAGGTTCCATGAGTTCACCAGAGGAGAAGGTTCTGAGGTTCATCCTCTATCCACCTTCCAGTTTTTGTCCTGGAGCAGAAAGGGTGAGGGGTATATTACCTGCCATCCATTCCAGGTTCTTCTTTTGGCCATCCAAGATAGCCAGTGCAATCTTCAGATTACCTAATCAACATAGTGCATTGATAATGTTATACTACTATTGCACAATAGCTGTTCTCTGATTTGCCAGTGCTGCCCCCATGATCAGCAGCGGTCAATCAGAAAGGAGTGCACAGTATGTATAAGCTACAAAGAAAATTGTGGCAAGCCATCTTGAACGGCCAAAAACCAAGACAGAATTCAAGACACAGTGGAGAAAAACAAGTGCAAGTAATATACCCCTCCAATCCCAGGACAGAATCCTGTCGTGAAAGCTGAGGGTCATTCTAATTCCATTGTAATCTTTGTTTTATCATTGTACACATGGGACATTTCATCAATAAAGTCTAATAGCTTACCTGTGATCATCCCATAAGGAAGAGTAAGTGGTCAGGAATTTAGTGGTAAGTTATTGCTCCAAAGTTACCTCCATATGGTCTTGGGCTGTAGTTTTGGGATCCATTGTTGGGTCAGAGCCTTTGCCCACTGGAGCGTCCTCTAGTAATATGGTGTGCCAGCCAATCACTGAGCCTCACTATAATTGGTGTAATTAGAGTGAAATAGGTCCCAAGGCAAACTTTAGACTCGTTCCCCTCTGCCCAGCTTGTTGTTTGGATGAATGGGTCCCAGCGGCATTGCCAGGGTCTACATGTATATCTTAACCTGTAATTACCTTTAGTAATTATAGTACTTATATAATTAACAGTGCCTCTTTTAGGCTCCACAACAGTGATAGTATCCCCCCCCCCATACAGTGCCCCCTCATTGCCTCCTACAGTAATAGGGCCTCTATTGTGGCTTATGCAGTAAAAGTGTCCTCACTGTTCCCTCACACAATTATAGTGCCCCCATATAGTAATTGTTCCCTGAGGATGTGAACGCAGTATCTAATTTGTCATTCAAAAACTGTGGGATCAAAATGGGCAGTACACCCCTAGATAAATTTGTTGAGGGGTCTAGTTTTCAAAATGGGGTCATTTGTGGGGGTTCTATATGGTTTTGGCCACTCAAGAACTCTACAAGTGGGCAATGGGGCCTAAAAGGACTTCAAGCAAAATTTCTGTTCTGAAAGACACCGACTACTCCTTTCATTTTGGGCCCCGTTGTGCACTTAGACATAAGATTAGGGCCACAATGGGTATATTTCTGAACACGGGAGAAATAGGGGTATCCATTTTGAGGTGTAAATCCTCATTTACATGTAAACTATAGGAAAAAAATATGTCTTTAAAATGACAGATTTGCAAAAATATGAAATGTTACTTTTTCTCCTCTAAATTGAATTAATTCCTGAAAAAGACTGTGCAGTCAAAATACTCATGACCCCCTCAGTGAGTACATTAAGGGGAGTAGTTTTTAAAATAGGGTCATTTGTGGGGGTATCTATCATTCTGACACCTGTGAGCCTTTCCAATCTTGGCTTGGTGCAGGAAAACAAAATGTTCCTCAAAATGCTGAAAAGTAATGTTAAATTTGTACGTCCTCTAAATGGTTAAAAAAACACGAAAGTTTTTCAAATGTGCATCCAGAATAAAGTAAACTGATGGAAATATATACCTTAGCAAAAAAATTTTACCGTATGTTTGCACATATTTGCGTAATTACAGTTGAGAATGTGAAAAAAATGAAAAATTTTTCAAAATTTTCCCAATATTAGCACTTTTAATAAATATTCATAAATACTATTAGTCAATTTTTTCCACCTATATGAAGTACAGCATGTGGCGAAAAAAACATGTTAGAATTACTTGGATATGTAAAGCCTTTACGGAGTTATGCTATGTAAAATGACACATTTCAGATTTTCAAAATTTGGCTCCGTCACTAAGGGGTTAAAGCACTACTGGCGCCCCTGAAAGCTAAAGGGATTCCGTACAGATGGGGGTATCCCTTTTCTCTGACAGCTAAGAAAGATGGGAAGTCGTCTGTTTTTCGTGGCCTGGGTGATCTCCCCAATTTCCTGGGAACTTTCCAATTACCGATGGTAGCACTGCCAGAGTGGCCGTCGGTCCCATCGGTCCTGGCTCCTACATCACAGGAACAATGGCAGACCATGCAATCAAAACCATGTCGCGAAAAACGGTCCCATACAGGGAAGGACACTTGAATTTATAAAGGTTGTGACCAGAGGAGAGCTGTTTTACCTCCGGTTCGGGAGCCCCTGCTGCAGTTCAGTTCCATAAAGCAGGCTGGGGGCCTTTGGGCTTGCTTTCTCGGCATTAGCCAGTCCCGACTCAAGTGGAGGCAACAGACTTGCTCTCTCTATGGCTTTGCCTACCCCCGTGACTGAGGGAGGGGACACGGGATAGCCGGCGAGAGGGTTTGGGAGTCGTTGGCGGGCTGAGCTTTGCCCCCTGGGGGACAGCCCATGAGACCCGATTCTGGAAGCATTGGATGTCGCTTTGGGTGGCTGATCACTCCCTCTCCCTCGCAGGTGGTTTTGCCCCATGTCTTGTCTATTCTTGAATTGTATTTAGTTGTGTTTCGCCGAGAGTTATGATATAATGTTCTGGTGCCTCTAGAGGTTTCTACCAAGGCCCTTTAAAGGACCTATAGTATATTTTACACACTTTTATCCTGGGAGGGGATGCGGGAGACAAGAATTCTCCTTAGCCGGTACCTCCACGTTCCTCATCCAGGGTGACCAATCGCATTTGCCAGCAGTCGACCCAATAGACGAATGAAGCCGTCTGGCGCTGCAAAAGGCTTCACCTGATAGGCCTTTCTCTTCTCTCACTTTCTCATCTTTTGTGCTATGTTTTCCCTTTCTCTCCCTTTACCTCTTCCTCGTCCCACCTTTCCCTCGTCCTTACTCCTTTGACCTCCAGTCAAGTCGCTTCTCAACACAATTAGATGGCTGACCTTACTTTTGGTACCCTCAATGCAAGGGGGCTAAATGGAGCAGCCAAGAGAGGGCAGATCTTCGACCACTTCCACCGTAAGAAAATAATGATAGTTTTTCTACAGGAAACCCATTTTCAGGAAACTAAGGTGCCTAAGTGTGGTCATCGCCATTACACCACCTGGCACCAAAGCACACACCTGACGAAAAAAGCAGGAGGTACCTCTATTACAATACACAAACGCCTGCCACATAAGCTCTTGTCCCCAGAAGTGGATAAGAATGGGAGATACCTGTTTTTGAAAATTCAAGTCAGTAGCGAAGTGTTGATATTAGCTAACATCTATTTCCCAAATCAGGGCCAGAAAAACTTCGGGATCCAGGTATTGTGGGCACTGGAGGTATTCGTAAGTGGATCCACCATCATCCTTGGCGGAGACTTTAACCTCAGCATGGACCCGGCTTGTGACTCCTCGGGGGGTAAGTCAGGGGTTTGCCCCTCAGCAACACGCAGACTCAGATCAGAACTAGCTAACCTCCGACTAGCGGACCTATGGAGGACTCTCCATCCTAGAGAACGAGACTTTAGTTTTTACTCAGCAGCCCACAACAGCTATCACAGGATGGATTATTTATTTATTTGACATAGATTGTTAGACAGGCAACCCACATCCTCTATAGGCCCAATTATTTGGTCGGACCATGCTCCGGTTTGGGGTTCACTATCAGTAGGTGGAGGGGACAAAACTAGCTTCGAGTGGCGTCTGAACGATAACCTTCTAGACTATGTGATATGCCAACAAGAAATTCAACAAACAATACACTCCTTTATTTCCACACATTCTGCAGACCCGACCGCGGCGCCCATGAAATGGGGAGCTCTCAAATGTGTGCTGCGGGGGATATTTATATCACATGGGACCCGGCTTAAAAAACTGATATCTGCTATGTTAGTGGAGTTGTTAGCGCATCTCGACAAACTGGAAATATCTAACAGAAATTCACCCACAGCAGACATTGCAGCAGAGATTTCGGCCCCCGAATTAATATCCTCCGCCTACTAGACCAGGCCTCTCTTTGCCGACGAGACAAGGCGAAGGGAAGGTTTTATGAAACGGGATAAATGCAGCAAGAGCATAGCTAGGGCCATAAACCCCAGGCCCCCACAGACCTATGTATTCGCGGTCGACAAACCAGGAGAGGGGACAGTTCACGACAACACGAAAATTCTTGAGAGCTTCCAAAACTATTATCAGAAACTTTATAATCTGAATGAGGGGCAGAACACTCTCTCTGGGGACCTTGAAAGGGAGAGGGACGCATACATAGTTACCCATGCTCCTGCGCATATAATAAGTGGCGAGGCACGGGCCCTTGAGGCAGACGTCACTCTACAGGAGCTAGGAGAGGCAATCAAATCACTGAAGGTTGGTAAAAGCCCGGGCCCAGATGGGTTTACACCGCGTTTCTACAAAACGTTTGCGGATTGCCTGGCCCCTCTGATGTTGGAGGTGGTCAACGTGGTCTCTGGAGGGTCTCCCTTCCCGGCACAGGCACTGCAGGCGGTCATTACGGACATTCCCAAACCTGGCAAGGACCCAGCCAACAGTGGGAGCTACTGACCGATATCATTCCTAAATATAGACACAAAGTTATTCTCCAAAATGTTGTCGGGCCGCCTGCAACCCCATATCCCAAATTGGATTTTTGGGGACCAGGTGGGCTTCATCCTAGCCGCTTGTCAGGTGATTTCCAGAAAATGGAAATCAACAGCACCACCCACCAGATTAATGTGGATAAAAGCACTTGACAAGATTAGATACATGGAGGAACTTTGCGCCAGAGACGAGTTGAGACATAACGGGTACTTGTCAACATGGACTGCCTGGGTGTCTCTCAGGGATACACCAGAAGTGTCAACATGGGTCTTAAATGGTCACATCCCAAACTAACGCTATCCTACTGTAGATAACACTCTTGACTAACGGGTCGTATTACCCCTCCCTCCCCGAGCTTTCCTTCCCCCATATCTTCCCTCTTCTCTAATCTGTCATCCCTCTTTCTTTTCCTTAACTTTTCTACTTTATTCTCCTTTCCTTAACTATTAGGAGATAAGTAGGTTACACCGGCAGTAATTGTTCCTGACACTTTGATTTACACTACACCGCTTTACTTTGTAAACCGTGTAATGTGCAAGAACGAGATACACTTGAGTGGAACATAGTTTATTGTTTACAACACCAAAATGTCATAAGGTTGTAATTTGATAACGTCTTGTCTTATTGTAACATCTGTACCAATATAATTGAACAAATAAAATACATTTTGAACCATAAACCGTGGTCCTTCTGTAGTGGCCCAGAGTTAACGGGGCCCATCCATAAGTATGAAAGTGTTTGTCTTGTGCATTTGTATTGTCAGTGTCTTCTGTGTTGTATGAATTTGATGTGTATTGCACCTCTGCAGCACTGAATGGGTTAATGTCTGGGTTATGTCTGGAAAATGTATGTTGTTATGTGTCACGTGATCGTGTCTCATATATGTGTTTTTAAGGTGAGTGGAAGTTAGTTACTTTTCCTGCAGGAGTCCAGGCTAGTCTATGTTTGAGTTTACATCTGAGCCTAAATCCAGGACAGTCTTGCAAGTCAGTGTTGAGTCTAACAGCAGTCTAGAGGAGGCAAGGAACCTTTATTGAGTAGGAGAGACTGTGCCTCGTCTTGTGAGGAGCCCCAGGATGGAAGAGGCTAATCGATGGTTGGATGTGCGCCCTGAGCCGAATTCACCCAGGCCTCCTTGCTATTAATATGGAGGACCATGATAGAGTGAGAGGAACTGCCATGCAGCCCTGAGTGCCTTTTCCCAAATGTGAATGTTGACCGGTAGAGAGCTGGAAAGAGAAGGAGAGTGGCCGGAAACACAACCCCCCAGATAACTAGGACTGTGGATTCATCTGTTATCCTGTGAATCCTCCCTGTCACTCCACTATTGTGCATGCACCAGTGTCCTGCTGGAATTGTACAAAGTTTTGGACTGTAACAAGTTTGTTTAAGTAAACAAGATCATAATGTTCCCGGCTTTGCTCATAACGTTATCCCTGTGTGTAGACTACTTTATTACCAATTTCTGGAACAGTGACAAAAGGTCTTAAGGTAAACCACGTATTGGGTTACCCTATGAAACTCCCCCAGCAGTAACTTGGTCGGGTCCCGTGCTACTTCCAGGGAAAGAGATGGTAGAGCCCCATGACAAGGCCTCAATCTACCCCTCTATCTCCTCGGTTGTGGGCCCGCTCCTCAGATGCTGCACTTCTGCTACATTCATCACGCACTGAACAATTATAGGCCATGGTTCTTTTTGTATTTGATCATTAAAGTATAATCATAGTCCATGGTTCTTCACCTATGACCATTATGGCACAATCATAGTCAGTAGTGCATCTGTCAAAGATCATCTAGGCCCAATTATGGTCCAATCCGATATACACGTCCACCTATGTTAATTGAAATCCCTTCACATTGAGATGCTGCTATCTATTCCTAGTTTGGAGGTACTGTATATAGCAGTACCACCACTGGTTATATATTAATGGGCCATGGTTGACGCTCACTACACATACAGCCCCTCTATTTATAAATCCTTTTCACATTTCGCTCCATGGCCACAATGTACTTCATTCTTGATTGAAGTCATGTGCTAATAGTAATAATAATAATGAGAGGTGCTGTAACAGATATCAAGAGGCCTAAACTGTAGACTAAAATATCCCATACTTTGGGTTTCGGCCAAACCAAAAATTAGTTGTATTAGCGTGACTCATGCAGCAGAAGTCAAAGGGGTGAATGAAACTCAAAACTTTCACAAGAAGAAGACCTTTAAAAAAACCAAAAAGAGTCCACTTGTAAAAAGGTTTAGAACATTACTTGACACCCCCATGTCTGACTCCTCATTGTCCGTACTCCAAGAAAAACATTCAAAAATCCTTGAACAAGATGCTTAAGTGGTATCTGACCTTCATCTTTGGACAGCTGCCCTCAAATCAATTTAACAGCTCCTGCGCGCAGACGGAAAGCAACTCAGGATGGATTCCTGCCACTCGCAATCCCACCAGAATGTTATCTACAGTAGCAAATGAAAAATGGCTTATTTTAATCTCTACACTTCACCATATGTGGAGCCAGAAAACCCATCGTTTGGTCATGACCCCGGTGTTTTATTGAGTAGTTCGCTGCTTTTGTTTCAATAAAGTTTATTTAAAGGAACACACCGTGTTCTCAAACGAATTTCTACGTCTTTTGCAACAATTTGGTCTTTAATTACAGAAATTGGAGAATGAAGACTTCTATCCAGAACCAGAGCCGTCAGTGCCAGTCATGGGAGGAGCAACATCTTCAAGCTCTGCTCATGGGCATATCAGCCATAGCTTGGCACGCGAGGCTTTTGACCAGTGTGGACTTGGGTTGGACAACACTCTGTGGGGGATTTTTTTGAGACCTCCCTGTCATAACAAAATAAGCTATATATATATTACACCAATAAGCAGTCTGTCTGTATTCAGCTTGTGTAGAAAGCATCTGCCTGGTGCCCCCCATAAGCTGGTGGCCGACACCCGGTGTGACAGCATGGATCGCATATAACTAAGGCAGGCCGTGCTTGTGACCACCAGAAATCCTAATATTAACCTCATGGAGACCACAATATCTTTGTCCCTAAACAGGACCTGTCATGTCCTCCTGTCAATCACGTCTGATGTCATCCATTGACAGTGAATGGCGGGGACCCTTAGATAGGGGAGTCCAACACAGGTTCGCACTACCTAGTAGTAAAGGGAATGGGACCAACCAGGGCTGAGCCCCCCTATCTAGGAGCCCCATAGCAGTCGTATGCTATGTCTTTATGGTACGTCCACCGATGGTACCAGAAACAAGCGCCCACTCTTGTATGCTATATTGAAAATTGCTTCAAAGTTTGGGGCACACCAAGTGATTGACTTCCAAAAATATTTTTTATTGTTTTATTTTTACCAAAACAAGTCGTTTTTTGCTACTGTTTATCCCCCTTCTCGCTCCTCGCTTGGTCTCTGCTCCCGTAGCAGCTCAGCCGTCTTCCAAGCCAATATTTTATGAGATAAGTCACTGAAAACAAGCGGCATCGCTGGTTCCTCGGCACATCTGTTCCTCATTCCTGGGAGCAGAGCAGAGGAGGGTGAGGCGGTATTGGGTACTGCGGTCACCTAATAACCATCAGATTCGCCTATAAACCAAATTTAACATATCCTGCTCTTATTGCCAAGGTGGCACTGAGGGAATTCAACTATGAATCACTGGATTGGGTTTCACAATATCTGGTACACGCATTGGTATTCTGCGTAGGTACGGGACTCAACATCCGTCCGGTGGCCATTGTGTACGAGAAAATACAGTAAATAATTTGTTCTGGTCTTATTGTGGGATCTATACATCGGTGCCGACCGCAGCGCGGCGCAAAGACGGCAAAGAAGCTGATATGTTTCAGTGACTCAAAGGGCGTGTGGACTTCTGCAATGTTTTTGTTTCATTGCTGTGATACATCTACATTGAGAAAGGAAGAAACTTTGCCCATAGCCTTGACGAAAAGCGCCTTACCGTTTAGCGTGTACAGCTCCTGTGCAGACATGTATGTGTACCCTGTATGGCCTGATCCGGCAGTCAAAGGGGCAAATTTACTTCGACTGGTGTTTTATACACTGGTCTAGGTAAAGACTATGCTAGCAGGATGTGCCCCAGAATCCAGAGCTGCACCCGTGGTGGTCCTGGTGTTTGTGGTGACAAATGAAGTCACAGGAAATCAAGTGACCAATGAGAGGCTGCAGCATCACCGATCATTCTCCTAGCATCGTCACTCATATTCTGAGTGCTATGATGCCAGAAGTTTGGAAACGTGACACTGCAGCCTCTTATTGGCTGCAGCAGTCACCTGATTTCCTGCGACATCATCTGTCACAACAAACACCGATACCGCGGCAGGCAAGATGTAGTTAGAAAACAGGTGGAGGTCAGGATGCATATTTAGGATTTCAGCCGCAGTTCAGCAGCTCTGCTGATTTGAGCCACCTGATTGGCTCTTCGGCACCACGTGACTACACAGCGTGCACGCGGATTGCCTTCAGCAGCCATGCACTACACACTACACTTAAGCAGCATGGGGTTAGGGTTAGGGTTAGGTTTAGGGTTAGGGTTACCTAAACCCTAACCCTAAACCTAACCCTAAACCTAACCCTAAACCATAACCCTAAACCCTAACCCTAACCCTAAACATAACCCTAACCCTAAACCCTAACCCTAAACCTAACCCTAAACCTAACCCTAAACCCTAACCCTTAACCCTAACCCCGTGCTGCTTAAGTGTAGTGTGTAGCGCACGGCTGCTGAAGGCAATCCGCTTGCACGCTGTGTAGTCACGTGGTGCCGAAGAGCCAATCAGGTGGCTCAAATCAGCAGCGCTGCTGAACTGCGGCTGAAATCCTAAATATGCAGTCAGGACAGGTAGAGTTTGGGAAAGCTGGGTATGCAAATAAAGGTCAAAACTGAGTAGCAAGCAGAACTTAAGAACACCTTTACTTAGAACACTAGGAACCTTCTAATGGGAGGGGGGTGCCTTAAGTAACCCAGGAAGTGTCTACATAGGCTGGGGACAGAAAAGCTGGGTGTGCATGCTGACCCTTTAAGAGGCGGGTAGGGATTATAGAGTTTTGAGTGAAGTTAAATGTAGCAATTTTTTCATCCATTTCTTTTCCTAAATCCCCTCTTCGGTTTTCTCCAAGTCCGTTTTCAGACTCTATTAAAGTGACTTAAATTAAGAATACTTGAAGTGGATCGAAGCTTTCAGACCTTCTTTTCCTCAGATCTTACTCTATATTTACAGCCAATTTTGGTCAAATTTTACTCAACCAGTTTTCCGCTGCCTATGGCAAAAAGTAAGTATTAAAAGCTATGGAACACGCTGCTGGAATTCCACAAACAGCGGAAAATGGTTCTGGATCCGGTACAAAACTGACAACTTTCTTATAGAGTAGAGTGAATGAAAATTAAGGTTTAACATTAAAAAAGTTTGGCGAGACAGAGGCGAGTCTAATGTGCCCACACAAGACACCCGTAACGAGCGCCCATTCACAATAACCTGTCAATCTTCACAGCTCTGCGGTTGCAACAAAAATGTTTGGATCCTTCTTAACTTTTTTTTTCTTCTTAATTTGTTGCCTTTTGCAGTTTTATAGACACAACGGAAACCCGTCAGAGAAGCACGTGCGCCCTCCAGGCTAAACACAGCAGAGCAGCGCCATTTGTGCCTTGTGGCTGACAGTATTCGAAGTGAAGGGGATGGACAAGATATATATATATATTTTTTTAACTTTTTATTTCTGCTTTAAATGTTGCAAAAATCAATCTGCTGATGTTAGAACTAATTTATGGAATTAAAAACTGCATTTTTCTCCCCGTCTCAAAAAAAGAAAAACTTTCCCACGGGAGATTTAAAGGCAATGTTTAATCAAAAATGTCCTTCTGTATAAATTGAGCTTTATGTATTTTTCTGAATTTTTGGTTGTTTTTAAAATTTGTGATGTCACAATGCATATTGTAACAAATCAAACTCTGCAATTCTAACACCGACCAATAAGTCTAATCATAACCTGATATGCCAAAAACAAAAAAGGAAAAAAAAGTTTCCCGGCGCTCGTTTAAACAGGATCCATTGTTCATACAAGGTGATGTCACAGCTCACCTCCTCCCCCTCCATGCACAGGTCACCAAACATGCCCACAACAATCTCCCATGCAAGTCTATGAGTGATAATAACAGATCTCCCCCTCCCTACATAGGTCCCAGAGCATACTAACAACACTCTCCCGTAGAAGTCTATAGGTGGTGGTCACAGTTCACCTCCCCTGCCTGCACAGGTCATGCCCTCCATCACTCTCCCATAGAAGTCAATGGGTCCTGTCCTGTCTATTGTGTTTGTGGCCCATGAGGCTGCTGTAAAGCACATCTCTAAATGCTTTTAACTACAGCTCAGGCAAGATGGCCGCCCCCCATAGTCAGATGCAAACAATACAAAAAGAAAAATCCTCAATCCGAAAACAAAAATTGATTACAGAAACGGAAATTGTTTCACTTTGTGGTTTTGATTAGGAAAAATAAAGGTCACACATTTTTAAGTTCTTTTTTTTACTTTGAGGGGGAAAATACTTATGATGAAAAAATTCTTGTTCTCTTCCATATAGGGGCCGCGCTTTCTAAACTAGATATATTTAAATACTCCATCCGCAGCGCCAAAATTAACCCGTCTTTTTTACTGCATGAAAGGCTGTTTATGCTATTTATTGCCTTTTCTGTGCTTTCAGGGGATCATATCACTGGAAGTCACTAGGCTGATCACAGGATGACCATCTGCCTGCACCACTAACAGAACATGGCAGCAGGTACTCAAATCCCCTACAGCACCTCCACAGGGTAAATGAGGCATTACACAGCGTTCATTGAAATCAAGGTGCTGTTGATGTGAAGCACAGGTTCTTCAGACACTCAGACAATCCTTGTAGGGAAGACCTTCCAGGAACTGAGAATTCCACCAATAAGGGATGGCATTACTAAACCAGACATTGCTAGAGGATGCTACTCATCCTCCACTGTCCCCAAATCTGATGACCATATGACTGCCATAGGAAGCACTCAATTGCTTCCCATCCAAGTCAAAACACTACCTCGCAGTACTATGCACCACCACTAGAGGAGCTCACTGCACAAAGAGTTTTTCATCTCACATTGAGTTCAATAGTAGCTGTCAGCTCCCCCTAGTGGTCATTACAATCTAGCTAGAATTTTATCAGTAACCTCAGTCAATCAGAATTCATGAATGGGTGTGAGTGAGAGCTGCCTCTGATTGGCTCAGCGCAGGGTTAACCAAGGGGTGGAGCAGGAACCAGATAAAAGCCGGTTCCTGCCAAAGACAAGAGGGAGAGAGACAGCTCAGTGGACCTGGGAGGGCTGCTAGCCCAGGGTCTGGTGCAGACCCAGAAGGCCAGAGGTTGACAGGGTGACGCCCCTAACGTCAACACCTGAGAGAGGACCAGCGCAGTACAGGAAGGTGTTGCAGGCTGGTGGCCTGAAAAGGCAAGAGTCCAACAGGGGACGCCCCTGGACTCCCACCCAAGTTGGGGTGCTTATGGACATGATGTGATGTGATATGCTGTGCTGTGGAATAAATGCTGGCAGGAGCCAGACAAAGAGATACGCTAGTCCTGAGCCGTGTTTACCCGTGTGGGGCGCCATTTCTGGTATGAGAGGTCAGCGATCGCGAGGCAAGTGTACCCCCCTTGCTACATTAGGAACACTTTCTCCTGTCTTGTTGATCAAGGTCTAAAGGGGTTGATAAGATAAGAAAAGAAGAAAAGGGTTGGCTTTCATTTCCATAAACAGTGCCCCCCTTCTGCATGGGCTGTGTGTGGTATTCCAGCTTACCCCTTTTTGAGTCTAAACTGCTATACTAGACATGTGGAAGAGTTCCTGGAAATAAGAGCAAACCCCGAAGCTTGCTGACTCTCTTTTGTGTGGTCTGTTTTTTGTTCATTCCATCCCCGTTCTCCATACTGGCTCTCCTTAGATTCAGCTCCTAGCGTTATGAAAGAGTCAAATGGACGGTCCCCACCATTCACTATCCATCAAGTCTGAAGTAATCTATTGACAGCGAGTGGTGGGGACCGCCCATTTGACTCATTCACAGCACCAAATTTAAGGAGCGCTTTTATAGGGGAACGAGGATGATTATGAACAAAAGAAAGACATTTTTGGAGTCAACCGCTATGCATATGGCCTCCCTAATATGAAGATATAAGTGAACCTCTTTAAAGTGGTTGTTTCATTATGACAGTCCTATTACTGTATCTTATTAGAGTAGTGTGCCAGAGTGGGAGGTTTGCAACATGGTGGCACTACAGTGGGTACACTACACCTGGGTACATTACAGTGAAATTTTGGGGCATTGGTGTTATAAGCTGGTTCCTGCTCCCTCATGTGATGAAGCTGCAACACCCCAGAGGGCTGACCCTAGGCACTTGACTAGCATGAAGAGCTGGGAGGGATAAGTGCTGGCTTGTCACGGGGGCACTTACCAGGCTCTGGTCCCAGAGGGATGACATGTAGCCAAGGCCAAAGCAAGATCGCAGTTCCCCCTTCGACACCCTTATGATAGGGAACGCCAATAAACAGGATGAGAGGGGTAGTAGTTATCACTCGTGATGCCACTGTTCCCACACACCAGTATGCTACACGGCGAAAAAAGGAACACAGAGACTTGTGTATAGTACCTCGGGTCCCCAGGAACGGTTGAGGCCTGGTATAACGTTACTTCAAGAATGAACTTTGATAAACAGGTAATCAATACAGGTACAAGCTAGAGCTCAGAGGTCAGGGAGGATACACAGGATGAACAGTCCTACAGTCCATGTTATCTATATGGCACCGCTCCTGGACTGGGAGCACTCCAGAGGAGGAAGGGGGTAGGGGTTGCTCCACAGACACTCCGGCAGACAATTAATTAAAGTAAAAGATAACACCTCACACTGCTGGCGCATGGGTGTGACTCAGTGGTGTACCTCTATGCAGTGATCCTGACTCTGGACGGCCGCACAGGAAAAGCCTGTAGTGTGAATTTGTACCTGAACAATGAGTTCCTCTATATGGAATTATTAGAAATTGCTCTCTCTCTCTGTGGGACTCACTCAATTCACATCCAGTCTCCACTCGCTATGGGATATCTCTCCTCTTCCTCCATCTTCACCTACATGGAAGCTGAAGGTGCTTCCATGTGGCTCTGTGTTAGCACTCTCTCCGAACTCCTAAAGATGGATCCTTTTCCCGCTCTTATACACTCTTATTTATACCCTCACTCATACCACATGACATGACAGACAGATTCATCTACAGGCAGGCAATGATTTTATTAAAGTTAACCTCTCAGGCACCGCAGCTGTGCCACACACACACTGGATATGACAGGACAAGCTTTGCACAGTGCATCTACATAGGACAAACATGTATGACATATAGGGAGGGGACCAGGATGGTGTTTTGGGCCGCTACAAAGCGGTGCAGTGCAAAGCCAACCCCCCCCCCCCCCCGACCCAAGAGCAGAGAGTCCAAGTAGTCAGGCCAAGTAGGCAAAAAACAATTCACTTTTTTTTTTATTGCACATCCAAATGGTAATGGGTGATATGTAATACAGTCCACTTTCATAATATCCAGATTTAGAGGTGGTAACTGGAAGTACTGCTGCCTAGAATCCCGTAATGCTTGAGACAAGTCTTACAACCTGAACTTTGACCCATTTATCCTCTTATCCTTTAAAATAGCTGATGATTCTGTCCCCTATACAAGCTATATGCCTACTAGTTACTACACCTAGCCTGCTTTCCTGATCTTTCTGGAACTTTGCAACCACTTTTAGAACTTTGTGTCCTCCCAGCAGCACAGAGCTGATTGGTTGAGAGTGAGTAAGAGAACTGATGAATCACTGGGGCTACTCTACCCCCTTTTAGACTGATCTCTATGATCTTCAAACCACCAGCCTCAAATAGATGCATCCGTACAATTTCATGCATGCCTATATGGCTCTATTGCAACTATAGGTGATACATTGTTGTCCTATAATGATAGTAAGACACGCAGAGGTCCGGTATTGGCAGTAACTTTGGAGGATACTTAACCCATTGACATGCCCTTTATTGTCTTTAGTGTATCAGTTGTATGCAGTCAGCTCCCTCTAGTGGTGACTGCTGGTAGCAACAATTTTATCATTTAATACTTGCTATACAAGGCATTTGGAACTATCGGAAAAGCAGAATTCTGGCCGCTATAAGCATATAGCGAATATTTTTCCCCCCGAGTATTTAGATTAGAAAATAAATGGCATTCAAGGCTGGACATTCACATTTTAGATGTAGTTTTTGGGTTAATCCAATTCACATAGTAGCATGGTGTGAGTGCTACCAAGCTGCTTTTGTTTTCTGTTGGCAACACGGTGACAATCTAGATCTGACTAGTTTAGTTATAGGAGATAAGCTGGGGGGAGATCTCCTACCTCTTTATATGGGGTTGTCTGCTTGTTCATAGCAACCAGGCTTTCTTGGAGTATTCATGTCTTCAGGTCAAAACTAAATTTGCATGATGGCAAAGACTTAATGAAATATTGACCAACTATTTGGCGCCTTTGGAGGATGGATTCCTGCTTTACTCTGCTGTTGTGGTGACACTTGTGTGTTAGATGCTTTTTGGATTTTTTTACAAAAACTTTTGCCTCACTCAGTTTTACTCTTTCAGTGCTCTATGGAAATCCCCTAAGGGCATTGGGAGGATATAAATTGAACAGACACCATTTGCTATCTCCTCGGATATACATGGTTGTGTTGTACAGCACTGCTACATTTTGACACAAAGAGTAGAGCCCCCCATTGTTTATGGTTGGGATAGGAAGCGCGTAAATTTATATCACCATTAAAAGTACGAGGAGAGCGATCCTTCAGTCGTGGTACAGACTTATCTGTCTGCCAGACGCACCACTGTTATGCTCTGTTACATTTCATTCCCAGTTTGTTCTGGGCTCTGTACATCTTAATCCTTCGATACTTTTGTTTGTTTCTCTTGGATATAGAAGGGCATTAAGGATCACCCATCTGGAATTTTATGATTCCAAAAACAGAGGTGGGCTTGGAGTCATCTGTGAAACAGAGACGATAAAAAAAATCTGAAATTTTAACTATTACCCCCTCGACCCCCCCCCCCCCTCCTTCACAATTAAATGTTGGGATAGGCTGTCATCTACGGAAGTCAAAAATATTATTATTAAATTATTTGGAAATAGACACCGCACAATAGTCTGTCAAGAACCCCATCTGCGAGATATTAAATTGTCAACGGTTAAATACCAGCCTCGGTAAGTTGATTATAAAAGCTACTTTTTTGGTCTGCATGAAGCGAGTTCTCGGCCAAGAATATCATGTCACCATTTAGTGGGAACCAATACGTTTCAGCGGTCGGTCGTGAAGCTATTAGAGATGGGTTTTTATTTTATTTCAATATTCGGCTCAGTGAATTAATCTCGAATTTAGAAATGGGATGTCGGATTTCGTTTATTTTTCCTCCTATCTTTCTCTAAATCAAAGAGGTTTTCTTTTTAAACTTTTTGAAACTTTTTCTTCATCTATCCAGACTAAACATGGCAGAATAGGAACACCGTTCAAAGACTATTCATTTTTCTAACTAGAACAGTAAAGTGCTGATAGTTCTTTATATGGATAGGGAATCAATAAAATTAACCCCTTAGTGGCTGCAATATGCATTTTGGCTGACTTTATTAACCCTTTCCAATCCAATTTGTATCCTGGTTTTCCTAGGGGGGCTTACTCTTTTTCTGCCATCATACAACGGCGCTATCTGCTGGCTAAGGCCTGCATGAGGTGACACGTTGGATAGGCTCCAACAGCAGAGAGGCTGGCAATATGCAGTAAGAGAACCCCGACGGACGTCTTCCAACATCAGAGTTGTACAGCCTTAAAACATAATGTCTTTAGACGTCGGACAGTGGATTGGAGAGGGTCAATGGGCTTTAAACCGGCACATACATCTTTTTAAGGTGATGGCTTGGTTGATTACTGACAGCCTGGCTCCTGCTCTAACAGCCATGAGCAAAGAAACCTCAGATACTGGCAGATTAACACCTTGCATGCCACAATCAGTAGCTACTGCAGCATGGAGGCAGATGACAAAGGAAGGAGCTATTTCTGACTCCAATTCGCACCCCCATAGTGCAAATGCAAGGTACCAAATGTTCATGTATTTAGAGTGGTAAGCCACAGCCAGAGTTGGCATCAGTTTATCCTTCAAGGAACAAAAGGATCAGGAATTAAAATTCAATATCCCAGATCCTTCCTTTCCCTTACATGATCTGTTGGGGGAAAGCTGAGCCGCCAGTATACATGTTAAAGAATTGCCCCAAACCACCGTTATCGCACATTTGGTAAACTATGTCTAATGTGTATAAGGGCCTATAGCGGCTCTTCAACTAAGCCTCAACCACCCTAAAACACATGGAGAAGGCCTTTAGATAAAGGATCTATTACTTCATCTATTTGTACGTAAAGAAAAACAAGACTCCACTTTGAAACTAAAGACATGGTTGCCTGTAGACCAAGTCTCATCCAATGCTCCTTATAAAATAGGTGAAAGTTGGGCTTATTAATGGGTCTAGTAGTATCAGATAATGTTAACTGTTGTATGTCCTTTCAACAAACTCCCAGCAGATGTGATGGGCAAATAAACAGTGGCGAAGAAGTTAAGCAAACGCCAGATACCAAGAATAGACCCTCTACTACATGATCTGTTTGGTCTCCAATGTCCATCAACACTATGTGCACCACTCAATTATCAGCAAACAGTAGACCTCCGATAATCCTGTGGCAAGACCAATACAGTCTTTGGTACATTGACTTTTCATAGTGTCCAGTAAAAATCCCATAAAATCTGCCTGCTGAGCTAGTAAGTCCACAGTCCTAAATAAATATAAGCAAACTTTTCAAAAGTTTGGTTTGGTCGGTTTGCTGAATTTTGGAAAAAAGTTTGCTTCGAATTAGAGACGAATCGGTGATGGTGGTAGATCCTCTTCGCTTCTGGCTCAGTGGTTAGCACTATTGCCTTGCAGCACTGGGGACCTAGGTTTAAATCTGACCAAGGGCAATAGTGTTAAACGCTGTGCAACAGGAGCAAAGGAACTGGTTTACCGCGAACCGAACATTTAGCAAAGTTCAACCCTAAACAACATTCTACTGGTTCAGTTTACTCAACACCGGTCCTAAAGTTGGCCAGCCACCGGGATATAGCTGTAAGCTATGTATCCTTACTTTTACATAAAAAGTTGAGTTTGCATGGTTAGTTCCATAGACAGGATGGAAAGCCTGTGCCACACACTTGGCTCAGTAACTTATCTCCTAAGGGAAAATCCCCCCAGTCTGGTGTTGGTTTGCTCTAAAATCTTTATATTGTTCGACTGGTCCGTGTGCGCAGACCCTGCATTCCTGTTGCCGCTGACTATCTTGTTTCCCCTTTTGTTCTCTGTTATATTGGACCGTCAGGTGACACAGCTAATAAGGTTGAACAAATCCATCAACTTGCCCTTATTATTTCCATTATGTTTATCCAGAAGAAACGAATACAAAACAAAGTCCCAATTTAATCTTGTGTAGGGTGAGCAAAATACTAAACCTCCGTCTGCCTCAACTTTCAAAGAGTTTATTTTCAAAAATTCGTATGAACTCCATGAGAACAAATATTTTGGCCTGTTCATTCAGAAGCCGTGGATTGGAGGTGTTCCCCCCTAGAAGAATGCTGTGCCATACGGATAAGCACTATGGCAGCATACAAAGTGCCTACGGCCAAGAATTTAACTTTGTTGTTCTGCAAAGGCCCAGGGTTGGCAATACACAATAGAAACATGTTAGCAGATCAGCTAATGTATATGGGGGCCTCCTAAATCTACCCCAATGGCAGGTGTTGGGGGAGAAAGAATTGTGCAGTTGGAGTTCTGTGAGGACAAGTTGCTACCAACCTGGGGTCAAATCCCACCGAGCTCAACATCTCATGTTTGCATGAATTTCCTTAAAGGAGATGTCTCGAGGAAGCAGTTAATTTTTTTTTTTGCCCAGTCCCCCCCATTAAACATACATTACAAAGCCCCCCTGTAAATGACATTTCTAGCTGGTTCGTACTTACCGTTCCAGCGTTTCAGCAACTTATAAAAGTTTCCTCAAGATGGCCGCCGGCTCTTTCCCCGTCGCTCGCTGCAGCCCGACGTGCGCGCTGCCGAGACGCCGCCAGCTGTGTCTCCATGGCAACCGGACGCATCGCAGCCGCCGACCAGACGCCCCGCAGCCGCCGACCAGACAGCAGGTAACCGGCGCTAGCCCCCGGCTCCCCAGCGCTAGACCCTCAGCCCAGGTGAAGGCCCCGGAGCCCAGCGCTAGGTTCCGGAGCCCAGCGCTAGTTCCCCCGGCCTAGCGGCAGCCCCCCCCCGGCCTAGCGACAGCCCCCCCGGCGCAGCCCGGCGCAGCGGCAGCCCCCCCCGGCCTAGCGACAGCCCCCCCATCACAGCGGCAGCCCCCCCCGGCCTAGCGACAGCCCCCCCGGCGCAGCCCGGCGCAGCGACAGCCCCCCCCCGGCGCAGCGACAGCCCCCCCCGGCGCAGCGACAGCCCCCCCGGCGCAGCGACAGCCCCCCCGGCGCAGCCCGGCGCAGCGGCAGCCCCCCGACCCATCACTTACCTGGGAGGCTTCTCGGGGCTGCTGGGCTGGGCTGGGCTTCTCCGCTGGGCAGCTCCAGTTTCTGCACCTTCCTCTAACAGAGGATGGTGCAGAATGGCCGCTTCAGCGCGCTCCCGAGCAGTGACAGCTCGTCTGCGCATGCGCAGAAGAGCTGTAGCGGGGAGCACACTGAAGCGGCTCGTGCTGAATGGAGAAGACCGGACTGCGCAAGCGCGTCTAAAAAAGCAAGCTGCCAGCGAATTTAGACGGAACCATGGAGACGAGGACGCCAGCAACGGAGCAGGTAAGTGGAATAACTTCTGTATGGCTCATATTTAATGCACAATGTATATTACAAAGTGCATTAATATGGCCATACGGAAGTGTATACCCCCACTTGGTTTCGCGAGACCACCCCTTTAACGTGCTCTGGTTTCTTCCCATACTCCAAAAACATACAGATCGGTGAATATAGAGCCCCAAAAGAGGAAGAATCCAAGTAAAGTGCTGCGTAAATGGCATATGCTATGTAAGTAAAGGTGATTGATTGCGCCAAGCATGCCTATGTATGGGGGTGTTGGGCGTCAATGAATGACATGCAGTCAGCTATCTAAAGTGCATGGCAATGTGAAGTCCTTGGATCAATCACCCATATCAGAGAGATTGTTGTGTCCGTGAGACCCCTTCAGTATGAGGATGATTGGGGGGTGCTAGGTGTCCAGCAATCTGAAATTGATGGGCTATGCCAAGGATAGGCCTTCAGTATTGGCAAACCCCTTTAAAATCACATTTATGTCTCTAGAGAAATTGTAAAAGAGATTGCTTAAATGTCGAAACCTGCGAATTAGTGAAAATGTAAGACATACAAAAACCCGCCCATAAAATTACCAAAAAGATATTACATTTCAAACTAACCTGAAAATGTACAAATAACCAAAAATCTAACATTATAACATTCTATCACTTGTGAACACCAAGGAAAAAATGATATTTCCTAATTATTCAAAGCTATTAGACCCTTATTCAAAAATCTTCATCCCGTCTGCCGTCATTTGTACAATATTATCTCATGAGAATATTAGAACTCTACGAGCAAAAACTTATAAAACACCTCGGCGGAAAAATGGGAAATATTTTATTGGAAATTCTTTGGAACCGAATGTAGGGGACTTTATTATAAACTGATTAAAGGGGTTTATTGGGTATATTACAGTCCAAGGGAACTATTAACAAAGTGTGAACTCCAGGAGCATATAAATCTAAGGACTTAACATCGGAGAGTTTTACTATATATGTAATGAGGGAGAAGAAATGGACTCTTCAGTAATTCGGGATAAATTGTATCGGTAAAGCACATTTCAATATTTTGTCTTCTTTTTTTTTCATTTTCATGCAGTTTTTTTGCAGTTTTTTCTCTAATTTTTAAAATTGTAATTTAGTTAAATTTTTAATAATGTCAAAACAAAATCCCCTTAGTGGTTGAAGGTGACATTTAATGTTGTGGGACTCTAATTTGGTCAACCTCTGTGGTCTTCTTGCTTGACAGGTCCTACATGTTAAGTAAGCAACAGCCAAGGGCCTCTTCTTCAATGAGTTGGTGGCAGCTAATCAAGTGGTTAATGATTGGACAAGGAGATAATGTAATGATGATGCCTACACCGGGTTTATTTCATCTTGGGGAGGGGGTGTTTTCTAATTCCTTTGTGAAGCCACAAAGCTACAGCCTATCTGCTTTGTGTTAGAGCCTCAGATAAGGGTGCAGCATTTGACAGATCCTTCTGCTAACTATCTCCACTCTATATTAACACTATAGACCCTCTTTATCTTGTCATGTAGAGTCTTAATGAGTTCCTTATCTTGTTGTCTTTGATTACACCTGGGTTACATAAAAAGAAATCTAGCAACCCAGCTGTAATCTAGGCCTCCTGCACATGGGGGTGTTTACATTGCGGAGTCCGTGGCGGGCGTCCGCCTCCAGACACCGCAGCAAATACAGTCCATAGTATTCAATGGCAAAAAGCCATTTCATCTCCAAAAGTGGAAACCGATTGCGTTTTTTCGCTCGCGGAGAATAAATCACAGCATGCTGTGATTTTGTGCGGGTTACATACAACCGGCTTCTATTGAAGTCAATGGAAGCCATCCATCCTGCGGCACTTCTGCAGTGAGCACTGTGGAAGTATCACAGGATATGTGTCACCCCCCAGCGCCGGCGGCTACATCGCATGTGTGATGGGGTGCCGGCTGGGACACATCCACAGCGTGTGCAGGAGCCACTGGACAGGTAAGCTGGGGTCACCGGACGGGCAATGGGTTGAACTCCGCTGCGGGAATCCCACATGCAGGGTCCGACCCACCTGTGTGCAGGAGGACTTACAGTGAGGAGGTATTAGTGTATCTTGACGCCACCAGGAAGTCCTGGTGGAGTCAAGATTGACAGGGTGGTGACGCCCCCTGTACCTGATTGGCTGCACAGTGTCGTGGCTTGCAGGTCCTGGGAGCCCACAAACCAGACATGGGGGAAAAAAGGGGGTTACAATAAGAAGCATAGATCACCCTGGAGGCTCTTTGGCAGCGCATGCACAGAAGGTCGCCCCTCTTTCTCAGCGATGTCACTGTCACATATTGGCTGCCAGCATGGAGGCAACAGCGGTGGCTGCCTGTGCCATTGTGTCCCCTTCCCCCCTGGGCCGCTACAGTTACAGCCTGTGCCTGGGACAGAGGGCTGATCCGGCGCTCGGGCGGGTCAAATCCGCTGCGACAGCCGGTGGTGTGGGCTCACCAGGCAAGCGCAACGCTGCAGAAAGCCTGTGTCCGGGAGTGTGGCCTGATCCGGTGCTCTGCTGTCAGAAGCACTGCAACACACAGCGGTGACAGTCCTGCTGCTGCCACTGGGAAGAGAAGGGCAGCGCCGATGAACAGGAGTGCACAAGGGGACACAAGCGACACGGACCTCGGTGATCAGCGGCGTTCGACTGCAGCATCAGCGACGAAGGTGAGAGAAGAGTGACGGTGGGGAACAGAAAACTGCAGCGCAGGGAGCCTGGGAGAGTTAGACAAGCAGCGGGGAGGACAGGAGCAGAAAGACGGGGACATTAACCCCTTCCAATCCACTGTCTGACGTCTAAAGACATTATGATTTAAGGCTATACAGCTCTGATGTTGGAAGATATCCATCAGGGTTCTCTTACTGTACATTGCCAGCCTCTCTGCTGTCGGAGCCTATCTAACGTATCAACTCATGCAGTACTGGCTGTAGCCAGCAGATAGCGTCGTTGTATAATGGCAGAAAAAGAGTAAGCCCGCTAGGAAAACCAGGATACAAATTGGATTGGAAGGGGTTAATACTTAGTGCAGCAGTGGGGAGGACAGCATCAGGCGCCTGGGTATATTCATACTGAGCTTCCAGGACCTGTTGTGCAGCTATCTCGCCAGCCAATCAGGGTCAGGGGGCGTCACTAGCCTATCACTACTCTCTGCAGCTCCACTAGATGGTGGCGTCAAGATACACTAATAACCAGTGAGGAATGCTCAGAGTTTTCCTACAAGGACAATATGGTTTACTAACTAATCTTTTTTAATCAAATTTTTATATTTTTATTGAAGAATGTGGACACAGAAAGGATGTATCTAAGCCAACATTTAGCACCTTTGTCACAATCAGCAGAAGTCCTGTGGCATTATTATCTCCTATTTTTTAAGTTGTCGTTGGGGTAGTTGCTATGATCAATTGGAGGCCTCATTACAGAGCGGAGTGTCTGATTGGTTAGCCTTTCAATAAATACTATTGGTTTCTGCAGTACAGTGTGGTTGATAGCTGTGACAGCATATGTTCTATCCAGTATTTCTTGTTCTAGTTCTAAATGTCTAGTTCCCCAGTTCTAGTCCAGTCTTCTCTAGTCTGTACAGTCAGTGTGTTTTCCTTTTTGGTGTTCTAGTCCAGTCTTGTCTGGTCCCTGCAGTGAGTGTGCCTTGCTTCTTGGCTTCTAGCACAGTCTTGTCTAGTCTGTCCAGTCAGTTTGTCTTGCTTCTTGATTTCTAGTTCAGTCTTTTTTGATAGTTTGTGGCTTGTCTAATCTTTCCTTGTTTGTTTGTTTCTGTGTGCCTTGTGTCATTCTAGCAATTGCTTATATAGCCTCTTGCCTGGACACCAGCGCCCTCTTGTTTTCCGGGGAAGTGTTTTAGACAGGGTCATCCATACAGACAGAGGGGCTTTCTGTTGAGAGATGTACGGAGAGCCAGTGTTAGTGATAGCATTTATCTGGTTGTTAGTTCAGTTCTAAATATCTGTTCCAATCTCCACTATCAGTTTCTTTATATCTATCATTCTCATCTTCATCATCCAGTTACCTCATCCTCATTAAGGGGTTGCGCCTTAGAGTCTTAACTAGGAATGGAAACAGAATGAGAGGAATGTTGGAGTGGAGGTTGCAGCAAAAGAACCATCTGTGGTCAGACTCTCACTAACGGACCTCCAGTTTGAAAAGCAGAGAACAACTTAGAATATTTCTGATTAGTGAGATGACAATAATGCACAAAATATGTCCTACTGCTAATAATTGTCTGAAGACTGAACACGTCTGTAAATTAAGATGATTCCAAGTTATTAATATGAAAAATATCATCAAACATACAAAACATGAATCCTTCTTGTAGCTTAGAGTGAAATCTTAGAATACATTGCAGCTGCAGAAAAAGTGACTCAGTGCTTCACATGTGGTTAATGAGGAGAAATGAATGTGCAAAATTAATTAAATGAGACAGTATGAAAGTGAGAACTAACTCTCTGGAAGACGAGAGGGGACTGTTTTAGGAAGCCAGGCTACTTTTACAATAAGAATATTACCCTGAAGGACACAAATATAACTACTATAATGCCTTCTATGTCAAGAAAATAAAAACTATAAAACAGCCATCTTTGAACAAAAATATAAAGAATATAACACTGACACTTAACGTACAGGAATAAAACTGCTATAATACTGCTCCTAAGTACAAGAATATAACTACTATAATACTGCTCCTATGTACAAGAATATAACTACTATAATACTGCTCCTAAGTACAAGAATATAACTACTATAATACTGCCCCCTAAGTACAAGAATATAACTACTATAATACTGCCCCCTATGTACAAGAATATAACTACTATAATACTGCCCCCTATGTACAAGAATATAACTACTATAATACTGCCTCCTATGTACAAGAATATAACTACTATAATACTGCCCCCTATGTACAAGAATATAACTACTATAATACTACTCCTATGTACAAGAAAATAACTACTATAATACTGCCTCCTATGTACAAGAAAATAACTACTATAATACTGCCCCTTTGTACAAGAATATAACTACTATAATACTGCCCCCATGTACAAGAATATAACTACTATAATACTGCCCCCTATGTACAGGAATATAACTACTATAATACGGCCCCTATGTACAAGAATATAACTACTATAATACTGCCTCCTATGTACAAGAATATAACTACTATAATACTGCTCCCTATGTACAAGAATATAACTACTATAATACTGCCCCCTATGTACAAGAATATAACAACTATAATACTGCTCCTATGTACAAGAATATAACTACTATAATACTGCCCCCTATGTACAAGAATATAACTACTATAATACTGCCCCCCTATGTACAAGAATATAACTACTATAATACTGACTCCTATTTAAAAGAATAAAACTACTATAATCCTGCTCCCTATGTACAAGAATATAACTACTATAATACTGCCTTCTATGTACAAGAATAAAACTACTATAATACTGCCTCCTATGTGCAAGAATATAACTACTATAATACTATCTCCTATGTACAGGAATATAACTACTATAATACTGCCCCCCTATGTACAAGAATATAACTACTATAATACTGCTCCTATGTACAAGAATATAACTACTATAATACAGCCCCCTATGTACAAGAATATAACTACTATAATACTGCCCCCTGTGTACAATAATATAACTACTATAATACTGCCCCCTATGTACAAGAATATAACTACTATAATACAGCCTCCTATGTACAAGAATATAACTAGTATAGTACTGCCCCCTATGTACAAGAATATAACTACTATAATACTGCCTCCTATGTACAAGAAGATAACTACTATAATACTGTCCCCTATGTACAAGCATATAACTACTATAATACTGCTCCCTATGTACAAGAATATAACTACTATAATACTGCCCCCTGTGTACAAGAATATAACTACTATAATACTGCCACCTATGTACAAGAATATAACTACTATAATACTGCTCCCCTATGTACAAGAATATAACTACTATTATACTGCCCCCTATGTACAAGGATATAACTACTATAATACTGCTCCTATGTACAAGAATATAACTATTATAACACTGCCCTTTGTACAAGAATATAACTACTATAATACTACCCCCTATGTACAAGAATATAACTACTATAATACTGCCACCTATGTACAAGAATATAACTACTATAATACTGCCCCCTATGTACAAGAATATAACTACTATAATACTGACCTATGTACAAGAATATAACTACTATAATACTGCCCCCTGTGTACAAGAATATAACTACTATAATACTGCCCCTATGTACAAGAATATAACTACTATAATACTGTCTCCTATGTACAAGAATATAACTACTATAATACTGTCTCCTATGTACAAGAATATAACTGCTATAATACTTCCCCCTATGTACAAGAATATAACTACTATAATACTGCTCCTATGTACAAGAATATAACTACTATAATACTGCCCCCTATGTACAAGAATATAACTACTATAATACTGCCCCCCCTATGTACAAGAATATAACTACTATAATACTGACTCCTATTTAAAAGAATAAAACTACTATAATCCTGCTCCCTATGTACAAGAATATAACTACTATAATACTGCCTTCTATGTACAAGAATAAAACTACTATAATACTGCCTCCTATGTGCAAGAATATAACTACTATAATACTATCTCCTACGTACAGGAATATAACTACTATAATACTGCTCCCTATGTACAAGAATATAACTACTATAATACAGCCTCCTATGTACAAGAATATAACTACTATAGTACTGCCCCCTATGTACAAGAATATAACTACTATAATACTGCCTCCTATGTACAAGAAGATAACTACTATAATACTGTCCCCTATGTACAAGCATATAACTACTATAATACTGCTCCCTATGTACAAGAATATAACTACTATAATACTGCCCCCTGTGTACAAGAATATAACTACTATAATACTGCCACCTATGTACAAGAATATAACTACTATAATACTGCTCCCCTATGTACAAGAATATAACTACTATTATACTGCCCCCTATGTACAAGGATATAACTACTATAATACTGCTCCTATGTACAAGAATATAACTATTATAACACTGCCCTTTGTACAAGAATATAACTACTATAATACTACCCCCTATGTACAAGAATATAACTACTATAATACTGCCACCTATGTACAAGAATATAACTACTATAATACTGCCCCCTATGTACAAGAATATAACTACTATAATACTGCCCCCTGTGTACAAGAATATAACTACTATAATACTGCCCCTATGTACAAGAATATAACTACTATAATACTGTCTCCTATGTACAAGAATATAACTACTATAATACTGTCTCCTATGTACAAGAATATAACTGCTATAATACTTCCCCCTATGTACAAGAATATAACTGCTATAATACTTCCCCCTATGTACAAGAATATAACTACTATAATACTGCTCCTATGTACAAGAATATAACTACTATAATACTGCCCCCTATGTACAAGAATATAACTACTATAATACTGCCCCCCCTATGTACAAGAATATAACTACTATAATACTGACTCCTATTTAAAAGAATAAAACTACTATAATCCTGCTCCCTATGTACAAGAATATAACTACTATAATACTGCCTTCTATGTACAAGAATAAAACTACTATAATACTGCCTCCTATGTGCAAGAATATAACTACTATAATACTATCTCCTACGTACAGGAATATAACTACTATAATACTGCTCCCTATGTACAAGAATATAACTACTATAATACAGCCTCCTATGTACAAGAATATAACTACTATAGTACTGCCCCCTATGTACAAGAATATAACTACTATAATACTGCCTCCTATGTACAAGAAGATAACTACTATAATACTGTCCCCTATGTACAAGCATATAACTACTATAATACTGCTCCCTATGTACAAGAATATAACTACTATAATACTGCCCCCTGTGTACAAGAATATAACTACTATAATACTGCCACCTATGTACAAGAATATAACTACTATAATACTGCTCCCCTATGTACAAGAATATAACTACTATTATACTGCCCCCTATGTACAAGGATATAACTACTATAATACTGCTCCTATGTACAAGAATATAACTATTATAACACTGCCCTTTGTACAAGAATATAACTACTATAATACTACCCCCTATGTACAAGAATATAACTACTATAATACTGCCACCTATGTACAAGAATATAACTACTATAATACTGCCCCCTATGTACAAGAATATAACTACTATAATACTGACCTATGTACAAGAATATAACTACTATAATACTGCCCCCTGTGTACAAGAATATAACTACTATAATACTGCCCCTATGTACAAGAATATAACTACTATAATACTGTCTCCTATGTACAAGAATATAACTGCTATAATACTTCCCCCTATGTACAAGAATATAACTACTATAATACTGCTCCTATGTACAAGAATATAACTACTATAATACTGCCCCCTATGTACAAGAATATAACTACTATAATACTGCCCCCCCTATGTACAAGAATATAACTACTATAATACTGACTCCTATTTAAAAGAATAAAACTACTATAATCCTGCTCCCTATGTACAAGAATATAACTACTATAATACTGCCTTCTATGTACAAGAATAAAACTACTATAATACTGCCTCCTATGTGCAAGAATATAACTACTATAATACTATCTCCTACGTACAGGAATATAACTACTATAATACTGCCCCCCTATGTACAAGAATATAACTACTATAATACTGCTCCTATGTACAAGAATATAACTACTATAATACAGCCCCCTATGTACAAGAATATAACTACTATAATACTGCCCCCTGTGTACAAGAATATAACTACTATAATACTACCCCCTATGTACAAGAATATAACTACTATAATACAGCCTCCTATGTACAAGAATATAACTACTATAGTACTGCCCCCTATGTACAAGAATATAACTACTATAATACTGCCTCCTATGTACAAGAAGATAACTACTATAATACTGTCCCCTATGTACAAGCATATAACTACTATAATACTGCTCCCTATGTACAAGAATATAACTACTATAATACTGCCCCCTGTGTACAAGAATATAACTACTATAATACTGCCACCTATGTACAAGAATATAACTACTATAATACTGCTCCCTATGTACAAGAATATAACTACTATTATACTGCCTCCTATGTACAAGAAGATAACTACTATAATACTGTCCCCTATGTACAAGCATATAACTACTATAATACTGCCTCCTATGTACAAGAATATAACTACTATAATACTGCCCTCTATGTACAAGAATATAACTACTATAATACTGCTCCTATGTACAAGAATATAACTATTATAACACTGCCCTTTGTACAAGAATATAACTACTATAATACTACCCCCTATGTACAAGAATACAACTACTATAATACTGCCCCTATGTACAAGAATATAACTACTATAATACTGCCTCCTATGTACAAGAATATAACTGCTATAATACTTCCCCCTATGTACAAGAATATAACTACTATAATACTGCCCCTATGTACAAGTATATATTTACTATAATACTGCTCCTATGTACAAGAATATAACTGCTATAATACTTCCCCCTATGTACAAGAATATAACTACTATAATACTGCCCCTATGTACAAGAATATAGCTACTATAATACTGCCCCTATGTACAAGAATATAACTGCTATAATGCTTCCCCCTATGTAGAAGAATATAACTACTATAATACTGCCCCCTATGTACAAGAATATAACTACTATAATACTGCCCCTATGTACAAGAATATAAATACTATAATACTGCCCCCTATGTACAAGAATATAACTACTATAATACTGCCCCCTATGTACAAGAATATAACTACTATAATATTGCTCTTATGTACAAGAATATAACTACTATAATACTGCCCCCTATGTACAAGAATATAACTACTATAATACTGCCCCCTATATGCAATAATATACCTACTATAATACTACCCCCTATGTACAAGAATATAACTACTATATTACTGCCCCCTATGTACAAGAATATAACTACTATATTACTGCCCCCTATGTACAAGAATATAACTACTGTAATACTGCCCCCTGTGTACAAGAATATAACTACTATAATACTGCTTCCATGTACAAGAATATAACTAATATAATACTGCTCCAATGTACACAATATAACTACTATATTACTGCCCCCATGTACAAGAATATAACTACTATAATACTGCCCCCTATGTACAAGAATATAACTACTATAATACTGCTCCTATGTACAAGAATATAACTACTATAATACTGCTCCTATGTACAAGAATATAATTACTATAATACTGCCCCCTATGTACAAGAATATAACTACTATAATACTGCCCCCTATGTACAAGAATATAACTACTATAATACTGCCCTCTATGTACAATAATATAACTACTATAATACTGCCCCCTATGTGCAAGATTATAACTACTATAATACTGCCCCCTATGTACAAGAATATAACTACTATAATACTGCCCTCTATGTACAATAATATAACTACTATAATACTGCCCCCTATGTGCAAGATTATAACTACTATAATACTGCCCCCTATGTACAAGAATATAACTACTATAACGCTGATATCTCTGAGTATTTCCTCATTGGTCGGGTGTTGCTCTTTGCACAGACATGCTGTATACAGGGATGCTCACTCTCTTACGTTATCTGACAAGGGGAGCAGAAATAAAGCAGTCTGCCATCCGTCTGGAGAAGAACACCTCTTGCGGGGTCAATGAGGAAAGCACTGGACATTTTCCTGATTCTCTGTGACATGGAGGAATGAGATGATGCTCTCCAGTCCAGGGGAGACCGTATACTGGACATTACACATCCTGCCAGATACACACTCTATACGGCTGGAGGAATCATGTCTACTTATCAGCGTTGGAAATTATTATGATTATTAAGAATAATGATTCTTAACGATTACGACAATTATTGCAGATCTGGATGGTTGCGCTAATTAAGTTGGACTCTGTTATCTCCTCGGTATGTCCTGTGTAATGTAAAGTGCAGTTGGAATGAGGATTAGACTAACATAGTGCGAGTGTAGTGGAAGGAAATGCCCCTCTGCTCGCCTTTTATGGGCTTATACTGTATAGGATAATCAGTACTGTGGAGGCGCCACGTGGCGGTACACTGCTTAACCTCTGTATAAACTCCTAATATTCTATTGAGCTTATCTCCTGTATGAGTACTGGATATTGGGTGGCAAACACATTATGTGGACAGAAGTATTGGGACGCACATAGAAGGTGATGAAGCTGAATTTTATTCCCATTTCTCAGTCCAGTGTTGGGCCGTCTTTGGCCTCATTGACTGCAGTCCCCCTCCGCGGCTGCTTTATCACAAATTCCCATAGATGTGTGGAGGGATTTGCCTCCTTTCCTCGAGGAGCTTCAGATACTGATGCAGGGTTTGATGGACATGTTGACGGTGCTTGCATCTAGTTCGTCCATTTACGAGGTCTCCCTGAATGTGGCAGCATTGCACACACCGGATGGTCTCCACTCCCCAATAACATGGCCAACAGTGGACTCTGGAAGATCCAGGAACTGCGATGTCTGTACTGATTGGTTGGTGACATCCCCTCCACCAGACTCCATTGTCAGCTCTATACCTGGTGACATCCCCTCACCAGACCCCGTTGTCAACTGTACTATTGGTGACATCCCCCACCAGACCCTCTTGTCAGCTCTACACCTGGTGACATCCCCCAACCAGACCCCATAGTCAGCTCTACACGTGGTGACATCCCACCACCAGACTCTGTTGTCAGCTGTACTATTGGTGACATCGCCCATCAGACCCTGCTGTCAACTCTAAACCTGGTGACATCCCCCCACTAGACCCCGTTATCAGCTCTACACCTGATGACATCCCCCCACCAGACCCCATTGACAGTTCTACACCTGGTGACATCCCACCACCAGACCCCATTGTCAGCTCTACACCTGGTGACATCCCACCACCAGACACCATAATCAGCTCTACACCGGGTGATATCCCATCACCAGACCCCATTGTCAGCTCTACACCTGGTGACATCCCACCACCAGACCCCGTTGTCAGCTCTACACCTGGTGACATCCTACCACCAGACCCCATTGTCACCTCTACACCTGGTGACATCCCATCAGCAAACCCCATTGTCAGCTCCACAACTGGTGATATGTCTCCACCAGACCCCATTGTCAGCTCTACACCTGATGACATCCCTCCATCAGACCCTGTTGTCAGCTCTACACCTGGTGACATCCCACTACCAGACCCCATTGTCAGCTCTACACCTCCTGATATCCCCCCACCAGATCCCGTTTTTAGCTCTACACCTGGTGACAACCCCCCACCAGACCCCGCTGTCAGCTCTACACCTGGTGACATCCCACCACCAGAGCCCGTTGTCGGCTCTACACCTGTTGACATCCCATCACCAGACCTTGTTGTCAGCTCTACACCTGGTGACATCCGCCTTTCCAGACCCCGTTGTCGGCTCTACACCTGGTGACATCCCATTATCAGACCTTGTTGTCCGCTCTACACCTGGTGACATCCCACCACCAGACCACATTGTCGGCTCTACACCTGGTGACATCCCACCACCAGTCCCCATTGTCAGCTCTACACCTGGTGACAACCCACTACTAGACCCTGTTGTCAGCTCTACACCTGGTGAAAACCCACTACTAGACGTCGTTGTCGGCTCTACACCTGCTGACATCCACCCACCAGACCCCGTTATCAGCTCTACACCTGGTGACATCCCACCACCAGACCCCGGTGTCAGCTCTACACCTGGTGACATCCCACCACCAGACCCCGTTGTCAGCTCTACACCTGGTGACATCCTACCACCAGACCCCGTTGTCAGCTCTACACCTGGTGAAATCCCCCCCACCAGACCCCGTTATCAGCTCTACACTTGGTGACATCCCCCCACCAGACCCCGTTGTCAGCTCTACACCTGGTGACATCCTACCACTAGACCCTGTTGTCAGCTCTACACCTGGTGACATCCCACCACCAGACCCCGTTGTCAGCTCTACACCTGGTGACATCCCACCACCAGACCCCGTTGTCAGCCCTACACCTGGTGACATCCCACCACCAGACCCCGTTGTCAGCTCTACACCTGGTGACAACCCACCACCAGACCCCCGTTGTCAGCTCTACACCTGGTGACATCTGATGGTTTCTGTACTGGGATCTGCTGTGTGATCCTCTCCTTTATACCTAATGCTCACACATCAGATTTGCAGATCCCCTTTGCCTGATAGCACAAAATTGGTGGGGGGGAGGCAATACTTTTGTAAACATAGTGTATATGACCCACTTCAGTATATGCTGCCATGGATATAGGTTTATGGGTCCAATCACCAGCCTGTGACATATGGCACCCAGGGCCGACTGCAGGGTCAACTTCTTTCCATCTTCCCTTCTTCTTTTACAAAAAAGTCATAAAATTATAAGTGGTAGGTACCGTGTGACACCGTGTCCACAACAGACGCAGACACTCGGCTTTCCTGATCACAGCTAACAAACTGACTTGCCGCTTCCCCTTAAAATTAATTATGCTTAATAGTGACACCCAAAACCTAATAAAAAAAAAATTACAAAAAAATTTATTTTTTTTCTTCTTCCGTTCTTTAATAAATAAACAGCAAATCATTTTTGTAACTTATACCCAGCAGTAAGCGAGTTCCCAGCTTCAATACCCAGCATGCCTCTCTGCAGGCACAAATTATCTCCAATCTCCTCCTCTTTCAGGTTTTTTACGGCTTCAATACCGCAGAATCTGAATGACTCCGAAGAGCCGCAGGATTTTCCAAAAATCGTCTTGCAGCTCCTGAGGCTTTTCCATTTTTTTTCTCTATGTCATTAATATGTTATGATACGTGTTTTAAAGCCTCTGTTTCCACCAGCCGCCATGCAATGTGCGCACTTTGGGGTTATTAATCGCTTAATGCGTTCAAGGATGACTAATGAAGTTTACGGCCGCTCGCACACATACCGCTTTTTACTGCAATTAGCGCGGCCTCCTGAGCGCTGTGCTAACCGCGGTACAACGCCGCCCTTGATTTCAGTGCGACCCCACAGACATGCGCTTGAACGCAACGTTTCAAATGTCATAAATCTCAAGCGCTGCCTGTTCTAGTTTTGCACGTTTTAGCGCTTTTTAAGGCACCTCATCACCCATCAAAATGAGCGGCTGTGTTAAAGAGCGCGGTCAAACGGCGAGACATGCCTTCAAAAACACTGCGATTGTGAATGGCGTTTTCTGCACGCATGTGTGAGGGCGGCCTAAAGCTTTGTTCTAGGAAGGGTTTGCAGGGCTTAGATAAAAATATACAAAGGGGAATATTTACAGAAGGGGGAGGAGCTACAAATACACACAAAAGGAATAAAATAATAGAAAATACCAGTCTATGAAGTCATTGCAAACAGTCCTGGGGCGAGGAGCACTTGGCACAGGGGGCAGGCCACACGTGGATGCCACTCTTGAGTCTAAAAATTTGGGAAGTTTTGAAGCCTCTGTTGAGTCACACCTCTTCCAACTTCCTGTTGACATCATCAATGAGCATATGCAGATCTTTTGGATGGAAACCCCATAGGAGACCTATGGCCACCATATTTCATATCATGAATGTACCTACTCATGGATGCCCAACATGGTATGTGACAGATTAGCTTTGCAGATAACCTATTCTGCGGATCCCGGGGTCACACTGCAGTGGGGGGAGGGGATGCATCGGGTCTATGGTTCACGCACGGTTCTAAAAACCCAAAGCAAATTTTTTCAACCACATAAAGAATGGCGCGTGGTGATCCATTCTGTACTGCAGGTGGAACTGGACGTCACATCCCGAGCCTCGGGCGTGGAGCAGGGTCTACACAAACCATCAGAAGGAGCTTGCATGACCTTGGGCTATGAGCCGGAAGGCCAGCGATGGGTGATCCATTGATCTCACACCACCGCTCTTACAGGCTATCATAGTGCAAAGCAGGACGGCAATGGCGGCTGGAACCAAGGTCTATCCTCTTCAGCGATGAGTTGTGCTTCTGTCTCAGACACCATGATAGCTAGTAGTTGGTATGGAGACCATGTTGTCAACGCTACGAAGAGGCATTCATGAGGCAACGTCATCCAGGCCTCCTCCCGCGATTATGGTGTGGGGATGACATAACGTACAGTAACCGGACCCCTCTAGTCTTCACTCCAGGTACTAACAGCTCAGCGTTATGATGATTAAGTCGTAGAACCAGCTGTAGGGCCATTTCTCCAAAATGTCCAAGAGCCGTTTTTCAACACGACAACATCAAGCTGCATGTTGCCCGTCCAACTCTGAACTGCCTGGTTGTCTAAATGCGCTTCCATGGCCTGCAACATCTTTGGACCAGTCTCCCATCTGGGATGTCACTGGTTGGCAATAGCAAAGGTATCGCCAGTAGCGCATCCTGATGATTTGTGTGCCCAAATGCATTCAGCATATGAGAAGATTCCTCAGAAAACCATTAATAACCCCACCGAGATCACGCCAGGGCCGGTAAGTGCGTGAATTCCTGCGCGTCGCGCTCATACTCCATACTGAATAAATCGAGATGTTTTGAATACTTTGATTCCATTTTTCATAATTTGCATACCATTAACATGTCTATCCATCCTGCGATTTCCATAATTCCCCAACTTTTCCTTTTGGGTGTTGCTATTTCAATGTTGAGGAATGTATTTCCCTTGAATGGAGGATAATGCGAATGCGGGCAGGCTACTATAAGGACCTTGGACTATTCTACTGAAGACCATAGGGGCTCCTGAGGTCAGACCCTTACTGATCGGAATGTTCTGGTATTTCCTAATGATGCTCCATAGATGGGAAATCTCTTGTTATGGGGTTAAATCATTGTTTGATGCAGTGACTCAGGTGGCCACCAGGTGTCCCTTGTGCTGAAGACACGACCCTCACTGTACATATAATCGAAGAAAGCTGTGCTCATCCCAACCCTGTACATTAAGGGGTCTTTCCCACAGGATGGAATTAGCCATATTCACAGCTGTGGAATTCCACACCAAAATCAGCAGGTCATACTGTGGATTTTGATGCCGAATCAGGTTTTAAGCCATTTTCAATTCTGCATTTCTGCGTATTTTAGTGCGGAGTTCACAGCGGTGCATCATGCAGCCTATTCCATCCCGTGTGAAAGGAGGTTAGGAGATCTTATCACATCCCGGACTACAACATGTTATGGGAAAGTTACGAGAACGCTCGGCGCTGAGGCTAATAACTTTCTGAAAAGTAGAAGTAACTTTCCCAATGCAGAAGGAATTTTGATGATGGAGACCACATGGCAGGGAGATTTTTATGCACATGTCATAATATAAAGTGTAGAGTGCAAGTCAAATATGCGCGCTGGAACGAGAGCAAAACAAATGTTTGTAAATACTTGGAAGGGCTACAAAGTCCTAACATGCAATCCCTCATGTGTGAAGACGAAGCGCAGATAATGGAGTAAATGACTGAGTAAAGAGGGTTTTATCATCTCTGCAGATGAACTCTTTAGATTAAAGCTTACGGAAAAGTGAATGCTGTGATATGTAAAGTGCATTTCTCATAAATTGCACTGCACGGCGTGTAGGTGGGCTGTCCTATGGATGTTCCCGCATGTAGCACGCTCCTGTAGAGACGTGCGTGCTACAATCCCGCTTACTGTGGGGATGGCTGCAGGCCTAGTCCTTTTCATGGTGTTGTAACATGAGGGGAGAAACTATTATAGGGATGTGTATCACGTCGTGACGCCAGCGTTCCCACACCATTGTTCTGTACGGCAGAGCAATAAACACAGAGGCTTGTGTATCGTACCTCGGGTCCTCAGGAACGGTTGAGACCCGGTAAAACTTTACTTGAATTAACTTTGCAAAACAGGTGATTACAGGTTCAATTAACGTGCATAAAATTACAGAAGCTCAGAGTTTGGGAGGAAAACACAGAAACAATACAGCCCTATAGTCCACGTAATCTATAGGTCACGTCACCGGTCCTGGAAGTTGGGTATACTCCAAAGGTAGGGGTCACTCCACATACACTCTGGCAGACAATTATTGAAGAAGGGCTTAGCCTAGATGCACCTCACACATTCTCTGTGTGGGGGTCACAATTACGTACCTCTGTGTGGTGATCCCAATGCCAGATGGCCACACAGGAAAAATAATGCCTGTAGTGTGCACGGGTACCTGGTACGGGCGGTTACTCTATACAGAATTATTTGGGGGTTGCTTTCACTCTGGGGGATTTAGTGACTCACTCGTTCTGTCATGTGTTTCACATGCGGTAGGGATGTCTCTCCTTCTCCTTCATATTAGACACCAGGAAACCAGAGGTGTCTCTCTACGCCCCTGCGGTTTCTCCAGCTGATCAGGGAAGAGGGAAGATCCCCAGCTCCCCCATAGGGAGTCTCTCCTTCTTCTCCATTTTCGATACAGGGAAGCTGAAGGTGCTTCCCTGCATCACTGTGGGTCGTCCAACAGCATCGGCAGATGGAAGATCATCAACAACACCTCCCGCTCTCAGACACTCACTTTTATCACCTCACTTGTAACACATGACACACAAATTAAATTCTGCAAAAGATGCCGTTTAACTTAAAGGGGTTGTCCTGCAGATTAAAGGGGTTGTCTCGCGAAATCAAGTGGGGTTTTACACTTCTGTATGGCCATATTAATGCACTTTGTAATATACATCGTGCATTAAATATGAGCCATACAGAAGTTATTCACTTACCTGCTCCGTTGCTAGCGTCCCCGTCGCCATGGTTCCGTCTAATTTCGGTGTCTTCTTGCTTTTTTAGACACGCTTGCGCAGATGGGTCTTCTCCCTTCGGCTTGGCTCGGCAGCATCGGCGTTTTGGCTCCGCCCCCTTGTACGCGTCATCGCGTAGCTCCGCCCCGTCACGTGCCGATTCCAGGCAATCAGGAGGCTGGAACCGGCACACGTCATGGGGCGGAGCTACGCGATGACGCGTACAAGGGGCGGAGCCAAAACGCCGATGCTGCCGAGCCAAGCCGAAGGGAGAAGACCCATCTGTGCAAGCGCGTCTAAAAAAGCAAGAAGACACCGAAATTAGACGGAACCATGGCGACGGGAACGCTAGCAACGGAGCAGGTAAGTGAATAACTTCTGTATGGCCAATATTTAATGCACGATGTATATTACAAAGTGCATTAATATGGCCATACAGAAGTGTATAACCCCACTTGCTGCCGCGAGACAACCCCTTTAAGTTATTTTTTTTTTTGCAGATGCCACCTGCAAATCAAAGCGATTAAAAGACACACTAAACCCCCATTTCAATAGCACTTTCCGCTTACCTGAACAAGCTTTTTCTCTTCTTAGTAAAAATTCTGTTCAAAGATGGCGCCGCGGGTCTTCTCCCATGGTGCACCGCGGGACTTCTCCCATGGTGCACCACAGTATATGCTCCGACGTGCGCGCTCCCGATGACGTCGGTCACATGATCTAGTGACTGATGTCATCATGGTAGGCGGCAACAGTTCCGAAGCTGTCAGCTCCGGCGATATCCTCCCTTATCACAGTGTCCTTGCCTCTTCTACCAGCAGCAGCGGCAGGCAGACACTCACTCTGCTCTGGTATATGAAACCAGGAAGTGAGTGTACTGCGCATGCGCCGACCGGCGGCGTGCGCCCCCTGCAATGATTCCAGAAAGAGCGCGGTCCCGGCGGAAGAATGAACTACTGCGCATGCGCAGAGGGGAAGAGGCTCGTTCCCGCGCCGACGAGAGCTGCTGCCGGCCCGACAAGAAAACCAGAAGATTTCTTGTCGTAACCAGGAGCGACGGAGGAGCAACACAGGGGGAGGGGGGGGGGGGCAGCCCTAAAGGTAAGTCAATAACTTCTGTTTGCATCATTTTCCATGCACAATGTATATTACAAAGTGCATGGAAATGGGCAAACAGAAGTAATGACATGCAGTGTTTCTGGCCGCACAACCCCTTTAAGGCTGACACTGTAATTGTTAGTGTGGGGAGATGTACGGCTGACCAACGAGCATTTCAATACTTACATAAACAAAGTGATCAGCTGATTACCCTTCCTTATTCGTCAGCTGGGAATCAAGCATTTGGGCGTGATTGTTGGGTCATGTAAAACGGCCCCTGGCATGCAGAAGAGTGACAAGCTTCTCTGCAGCTTGATGATTGGGCAGGAATGCTTGTTCAGCTGGTGTGCACACCAACAAGCAAGCGCTATGCCTATGGATAGGTGATAACAGTCAATCGGGGTACAGTCCCTTTAATTAGTTAGTGCCAAGAGCACAACCCCTGTTCATATGTCCCGCACATGAAAATTGTAGGGTGCGGTCTCCTGCTCAGGACCCTCCTCTATGACCCAGCATGGAGAGACGCTCAGTAAGAGCGGTTCTTGTTCCAGTGGACCTTCTGCTGTCCCGATGTTACAGGATGGCCGTTCATGGTATTACAGGCTGGCTGCAGCTGGAGAATTATGTAGCCGGCTGTAGTTTCAACTGGCAAAACCAGTTGACTCCCAAGTACCAAGAGTGATCAGCTGTTTGCCCCAGGCCTTAGATTTTGGTGGCGACGATCGTTGTTGGTTTCCATGGCACGGTGGGCTTTTTCATGATCGCCACGTTTTATGACTTTAGAATTTTGGGATTTTCTCATCTTCTCCATGGAAGTACTACAATTCTAGAATCCATTCTGATGTCCCTTCATCACCACCATTTTTAGCCGCCCCTATAATCCAGAGCTGACGATCATGTCTCCATTTATGTTCCTCCACAGCTGCAGTGTAGGATTACCAGCGGCCTCCCATTTGGTAGCCGAGCGGTTGATATTCTGTCCGCAACCAGAGCAGAATGTTTTCAGTAGACATCTGTGTAGCGGCAGGACGGAACGTGGTATGACTGCCAATTAGACAGAAATTAGAGACCTTATCAGCCGGGCTCCTCTGCACTAATCCGACATCAGTGAGCGCGGCCGCGGCGGGCACTTAAAGGGGTTGTCTCGCGAAAGCAAGTGGGGGTATACACTTCTGTATGGCCATATTAATGCACTTTGTAATATACATCGTGCATTAAATATGAGCCATACAGAAGTTATTCACTTACCTGCTCCGTTGCTAGCGTCCCCGTCGCCATGGTTCCGTCTAATTTCGGTGTCTTCTTGCCTTTTTAGACGCGCTTGCGCAGATCCGTCTTCTCCCTTCTTCTCCCTTCGGCTCCGCTCGTCAGCATCGGCATTTTGGCTCCGCCCCCTTGTACGCATCATCGCGTAGCTCCGCCCCATGACGTGTGCCGGTTCCAGCCTCCTGATTGGCTGGAATCGGCACATGACGGGGGCGGAGCTACGCGATGACGCGAAAAGGGGGCGGAGCCAAAACGCCGATGCTTCCAAGACCAGCCGAAGGGAGAAGATGCATCTGCGCAAGCGCGTCTAAAAAAGCAAGAAGACACCGAAGTTAGACGGAACCATGGCAACGGGGACGCTAGCAACGGAGCAGGTAAGTGAATAACTTCTGTATGGCTCATATTTAATGCACGATGTATATTACAAAGTGCATTAATATGGCCATACAGAAGTGTATAGACCCACTTGCTTTCGCGAGACCACCCCTTTAACAAGAACAGTTTTCTCCTGTTTATATAACCTTTTTAGTAGGAACGTTTGTAAGATGTTTACAGTGAGGTCCGGAGATCTGAGCAGCCAGTAGCTCAGCCTTCAAAATATTTCACATGTTTTCCTAAAGTCTCGGCAATTACTCCTAAAAGGGAAAAAAAAAAGTTGAGTTCAGTCAAAACTTGGACACTCTGCGAGGCTTTGATCTCCACGACGTTTGTGTTTTAATGTCATCATCATACGGAACTGCCTTCACCATGATAACATTATCTGCTAACCCCAAGTTCATCCAACCGATAGGAGGCAGTAATAATGAGCGGGGCGTCCCCGCGGCAGGAAGTGTCCAATCTACAACCCGGGTCGAGTCCGACATCAAGAAGAAGATGGAAAAAATCCCCAAATGAGTTACTTATTGTTTATGTTATTACAGATCTATTTGTTACACTCTTTAATGCTTTTATTCTCTGTTTTCAGACTTTTCTCATTTTTTCGTTTTAGTTTTTTTATTCGCTGCTTTCAAAAAAATCATACTTTTTTATTTTTTCCATATAAATAGACATATTAGGGCATTTTTTGTGGGAAAAGTTATATTTTCCAATGGTAACATTTAATGCACCGTATAAAAGGTTAAAAAAACAACACAATTTTTGCCACTTTTTGGGGTATTGTTTTTATGGCGTTCACCGTTTGGTTATAGTGACACGTTGACTCCGTTCTGGGGGTCAGTATCTTAACCCCTTAGTGATGTGGCCTATTTTGGTCCCAAGGACGTAGCATTTTTTGGGGGGGATTTTCATCCCAAAACCAATAATTTTTACGTTTTTTCTCGACATGAGGGCTTGTTCTTAGCGCGGGCAGTGAGAGAAAACACATCAATTCTACCATTTTTTTTTTTTTTTGCAGCGTTAGGCCCGGCTTACACGAGAGTGACGGTACAGCGTGTTTTGTGCGCGGGTCATGCATGCTTAAATTCGCTGTACCAATTCGCCATAGGTGCCATGTTGCCGAGCACACAGCTTGCGCCAAATACGTGTGCGAGAAAAATCGCAGCATGTCCAATGTTGGAGCGTATTAAGCAAACATGCATGCCTCGATAGTACATCGCTTTCTGATTACGTGCCGTGTTCGTATATCTCGCACTTTGCGAGATCCGCTCGTGTGAGCCCGCCCTTTATCATGCAGCATAAATGACATGGTACATTTTTCTGCGTCTTTGTACGATAACAATGATACCAAAATGATTAAAAAACATTTTTTTGGTGTGTCGACGTTTGCACAATGAAAACCCTTTTACGGAAATTCGTATTCAGAGTCCCATAACTTGTTATTATTGCATGGGCGGAGCTCTGTAATGGCTTGTTGTTTGAGTGAGCTGTACATATGGCTTTTTGGATTACTGTTAGGGCTCATTCACATGGGAATCAAAACGGCGCAGAAGATAGCCGCGCAAAAAAAATTGCGGCAAAATTATGCGAAAATTTTTGTGAATGGATGGCTTTCCTACGTTAAAGTCCTGGGCTGTATCAGTGTTGAAACAACGTTGATGAGCGACAGAAAGAATGCGCCACTGTTCGGGACGAGAGAGAGAGATCGCAGCAGCAGTTCAGAAGTCCCACTGAACGGCACGTTTACACTTTTTAAATGTCCCGGCAGGGATGAAGGCGGGATGAGGGGACCCCCAGAGCTTTCCTTCATCTTTCTCTCTTTAGTAAAGGGACGCCCCACCACAGTGATAAATGGGGTTCCCCCAGTGCTTCCCTTCATCGCTGGGGATTCCCTTCATCTCAGAGGGTATGGAGGGATTCCCCTACAGGGGAGAAGAAGGGATATAAATAGTAAAGGCCTAAACTTGTGATCATTTGATCAATATTTGAAGGGTACTCCGGTTTGTCTTACACCCCTAGTCATGCTGCAAGGCCTGTGAAAAGGTTGATATTGACTGATAGGGAAGCTACCTTCCAATAGATGGCGCTGTGGTGGTATTATTCCATTTCTCATTTGCTTAGCTTTTCCCAAGAAGCAATGCATGGCCTATAACACTCCCTACACCCTTGTAGTGGTCTCCACATGAAGAAAGACTACCCTCCGCCCTAGTCTCTCATTGGTGGCTTCCAGCCAACCAAAATCTACTATGCACTAATGAGGGGCAAGAACCCCCAAACAGCTGTCTGTACAGAGGTACTCTGGTTTGCATTACACCCCTTGGCATAGTGCAAAGCATATTAAAAGGCTGGACAGTGACTGGTAGTATAGCTACCTGCCAATAGATGGCGTTGTGGAGGATTATTCTATCACTCATTTGCATAGTTTATTTCCCAGGGAGCTTTGCATGGTCTATAAGTCTCCCTAGATCCATGTGGTGCTCTCTGCAAGCAGAATATTTACCCCTTTTCCTGCATTCCCCATGTTATGAAATTCCAAATTATTTGTTCAGAAACCAGTGCCAGACTATCAGGATAATAGATGCCGGATTAAAGGAATTTTACAAAAAAAAATAAAAACAATATATATATATTTTTGCTGTAATGTTGCACTGGAGCAGCTGACTCTAAAGTTGGGGTAGGTCCCTGAGTCATCTTCTAGTTGGGAGTCGTATTACCAAAATCACTCATTCTGTGGGCAATGAAATGAGGACGAAAATTGTTTAACCAACCACAGAAGTATGTGTGAATGGAGCGGGGTGAGTGTCTGCAGCCGGCCGCCGCACAGGGCCGCTCAGCAATTACCTTCCAGCTATAAAAAAGGTAAAAACCTTGAAAGCAGCTTTTGTTACACCCAGAACTGCAGGCCGTCAGCTGAATGCAAGCAGAGAAGGCGCTGACTCCTAAACCATGCGGCGCGGCTACCGTGAGGTCACAGAAGGACTTTACAGGGTGGTCACGTGCGCCGGGCACATGTGGGCATTACAGGGGGGCAATATGTAGAGGAGTATATATATATGTAGGGGAGCATCTAGTCCTGTATATACAGTATATATCAGGTGGAGACACAGGTGGCCGGGAGTAATAAGTCGGCGCTCCCATAGAGGAGAGCACGGCCGCAACGGGAAAAAAAAAGAATGGACATGCTGCGAACAGCAAATCCGTACCGCAGCGCCGGCTTCTGCCAGCTTTGCCGCGACGGATTCGCTGTTCCGTGTGGATGAGATTTCTGAGAAATCTCGTCCACATGGCTGGCCAATCCCGGGATTAGCGGCCACAGGCGGATTTGCCGCGGTGAAATTCCGGACGGAATTTCCGCGGCAAATCCGCCCTGTGTGAACCCAGCCTTAAAGGGTTAAAGTTTTTCAGTACATTGTATGATACATTGGAAAAAAAACAAGAACTCGTAGAGACATGTTTATGGAAAAATAAAAAAGTTATGGTTCTTGGAATGCCGAGGTGAAAAAACATAAAAAAAAATATGAAAAATCTCTTGAAGGGATTAGATCCTGGAGCATCACGAAAAAGATCAATAGTAAATTCAGCTCTGCTGCGCCGCTCCAGGACTCTGTGCAGACTCTGTGAATCATGGCCCTGTTGAATGGGTTATGGAGTCCCACGTATATACAGTATAAATCTGCGGTGATTCCCTCCAGCCTCCTGCTTTCTATGAACAATACATCAGTCGTCATGTTTGTTCGCCGCGGTCCACGGGGGCCGCTCGCAGTGTTGTTGGCACGTCCGTGCGTTGTCATTAACATATTATATCCCGAGGAGGTCTGCTTTGTTTTGTGCTTGAAGTCATTAGTGACAGCGATGTTCTTCAGATGTGAAGAGAATTGACTTTTATTACCCGTTCCCCGTATCTTCTGCCTAATCTCCAAGCTGTCCGCAATCTCCCCTCCTCTGTTTATTAATACGCCAGTGAAGGAAAGCAGCCGCCTCCTGCGCAATAAATAAGACGGCTTGTAAGAAAACATAAGGCCTATCAATTAGGGTGGATGAAACCTGCATGTCCAAACATCTTTACATTCAAGCTCGCAGACACCAGGCTGGAAAAAGGAGAAGAGTTTTAGTTGTCGTTCTTCTCCTTCACGTTCTGACTGTAGACTCATGTACACCCGAGTCTTTGGCTTCTGTAGCTGCTTTCAGCTTCAGGCGTCTCTATAAAATGTCTCTATAAAGGCTTCTGAGGTCTTGTAAAAGTTGTATGCATTGAGGTGCGGCTCACACTGCTCAGTGAGAAGAACAAATATGTCAATAACCAGGCTCTGTGTGTCTTTCTTTAAGGGGCAAAGCGCCTGTGAAACCTGCACTGTCAAACACCTCCTTAACCTCGCAGAGACACAGCCTATTCTGAGCCTAAGGACGCAATGATTTTTGAGGGATTTTCCAATCAGAGGCAGCACGCAGCTATTGAATGACAGCTCAGAGCTGCCTCTGATTGGTCACAGTGCTCAGCCAATCAGAGGCAGCCCTTTCAGTAGGCGGGGATTTTAAATCCCCACCTGCTGAAAGCACTTCATAGCAGTTTAGGAGAAGACCCGCCTGGATGCGCCTGAGTCCAGGCAACTGCAGAGAGTTAAGTATATCTATATTTTTTTACATATTTTAGAGATGATTTTCAGGGAAGGGCTTATATTTAAAGCCCTTCCCCAAAAATCATTGCAGGGCTTGCTGGCAGCCCATTGCTTTCAATTGCTTTCAATGCTTTCAACATTGCGCTCCTCTGCTACAGCTGTGATGCTGTCATAGTGTTCATTGACAAGGGGACTGCCTGCAGAGATGAGGAAATCCTCTGTCACAGCTGTAGCAGAGGAGCGCGATGTTCTCTGTATGTCAATGGGGCCGCCACTGCTGCCGCCGGCCCCATTGACAACAAGATGAAGCCCCTGGATGTGACAGCATCCAGGTGTTTCACATCCAAGGAATCCCCTGCTATTGCCGTCACAGCCGCAGCAGGGGATAGCGGGCAGCACACTTTATGTGTGCAAAAACGCTGCCAAGTGTGTTTTTTTCAGCGTGATGCTGCTTCGGTCACGCACTTTTTTTTAGGTATGCGTTTTTGCGTACAAACTGTCTGTAGTTAAGAATTGCATTCTTTTTGTCTATAATTGTCAATTAGATTGAATGGCTCCTATTTTACAGCCCATGACCCTTTATTAGACCCCCGGCTCGTTCACGATTGGCGCTTCCCTGTATGGTAATTCCCCCCATGACCCCGGAGCATAAAATCACGTGACTAGTTTTCTGTGGATCAGTTTCAGTGCGAATCCACATTAGATGGGAAAATCCAGCGATCAGATGGAGCCGGATGTCTGTTGCTGATGGGAGGTCAGAATTTGGCGCAAGCAGCATGAATCGCTGACCCCTTCCTGTCAGCTGGTCAGACCATGACAGCACCGCCATCTAATCTGCAGGGACTACAAGAAGCTTCCTGTCCGCAGGGGCCGATATTCCTGCAGAACAATTTCATCACTGAGTGGGATCTACAGCATTATGAATTGCTGCGGCTCTGAAGGCCAAAGTAGTCCAACGCCACTAGCTGGGAGTAATAAAGGGGCCGTCAGTGTAAATAACGCACCACATTTTATTAGCAATTAATGTTGAAATCCAAGTAATTCCTATTTTTTCTTGCTGAAGTATACCAAACATACCTAAAAACACGCCTTATATACTACAAATTTGGTGCTCAAGTAACCCATAGGAACGCCCCTTTGTACTAAAAAACCGTTTAGTACTTACCCGAATCCCCGCGCTGCGGCGACTTTTTCCTTACCTTAGCAAGATGGCCGCCGGGATCTTCACCCACGATGCACCGCGGGTCTTCTCCCATGGTGCACCGTGGGCTCTGTGCGGTCCATTGCCGATTCCAGCCTTCTGATTGGCTGGAATCGGCACACATGACGGGGCGGAGCTACGAGGACCAGCTCTCCGGCACGAGCGGCCCCATTCACCAGGGAGAAGACCGGACTGCGCTAGCGCGTCTAATCGGGTGATTAGACGCTGAAATTAGACGGCACCATGGAGACGAGGACGCTAGCAACGGAACAGGTAAGTGAATAACTTCTGTATGGCTCATAATTAATGCACGATGTACATTACAAAGTGCATTAATATGGCCATACAGAAGTGTATACCCCCACTTGCTGCCGCAGGACAACCCCTTTAACTTACTTTTCATATACCTCATAATTTATATATAAAAGCCTTCAGTTTTACATTCCTGCGTAATCACAGAGCTGTAGCAGAGGGAGTTTGAGGCTGAGTCAGGCACTAGGACGCAGAAGCAACTATGACCACTGTACTACCTATACCTACACCCAGGAATGCCCCTATCATGAGGCAACCTGAGCCTGTAGGACCTCTGATGGGGGCACTCTGTAGAACTTCTGAAGGGTGGCAGTCTGTAGGACCTCCGAGGGACGGCAGTCTGTAGGACCTCCGAGGGACGTCAGTCTGTAGGACATCCAAAGGGTGGCAGTCTGTAGGACCTCCGAGGGGTGGCAGTCTGTAGGACCTCCGAGGGGCGGCAGTCTATAGGACCTCCAAGGGGTGACATCCTGTAGGACCTCCAAGGGGTGGCGGGTTACAATATTAATGGCCAGTAAAAGATAATTGCCAGCTAGGAGCCAGCAGGCATTTCATTCATCTAGTTGGCAGCTTCCCTCAGGCTGCCACTGCTGATTCTGTGACCCCTGACCTTTTTCACCCCCCTCGTCATCTGCATATATTCCTCAGTGCAGACACTGAGAACAGAGGTCAGAGGTTTCAGACTCAGCTGCAGCCATGGCAGGAGGAGAGCAGCAGACTGGGTGAGTGAAATGCCTGTTGGGTTGCTGCCCGGCAGAAGTCCAGGAACACGGCTACTACTGAAGCCACTATGGTAGTCGTAATTTCTATGGAAGCAGCTATGGTGGTCACTATTACTACTGGGGCCACTACTAAGGGCAGTATTACTACAGAGACCACTTAAAGGTGCACTATTACTACTGGGGCCACTACTAGGGACAGTATTACTACTGGGACCACGAATGGGGGCACTATTACTACTAGAGCCACTAACTGGGTCACTATTACTACTAGGGCATTATGGGGGTTACTGTTATTACTAAGGCCACTAACAAGGACAATATTACTACTGGGGCCACTAACAGAGATCACCATTACTACTGGGGCCACTGTAGGGGACATTATTACTAGTGTGTCAGCTATTAAGGACACTATAACTAATGGAGCCAATATGGGGGTCACTATTAATACTGGGACCACTAACGGCGTCACTATTAATACTGGCCTCACTAATCTGTGTACTATTACTACTGGGTCCACTATGGGGCACACTTTTACTATTGGGGCTCTATGGGGGTTAGAATTAATACTGGGGCCACTGATAGGGACATTATTACTACTGGGACCATTAACAGGTTCACTATTTCCACTGGGACCACTAATGGGATCACTATTACTACTGTGGCCACTAACAGGTTCACTATTACTACTGGGGCCACTAATGGGGGCACTATTACTACTGGGACTACTTACTGGGATCACTATTCCTTCTGGAGCCACTAATGGGAGCACTATTACTCTTGGGGCTACTATAGTGGTCATCATTACTATTTCGACAGATATGGGGTACACTATAATCACTAGGGTCACTAGGAGGTTGTCATTCTTACTGCTGGAGCTGCTATCAGGGGTCACTATTACTAGTGGGCCCACTATTACTACTGGGGCCACTAACTGGGATTACTATTACTACTGGAGCCACTAACAGGAGAACTATTACTACTGGGCAGCTATGGGGTACACTATTATCACTGGGGCCACACGGGGGGGGGGGGGGTTGCTTTTACTACTGGGGCCACTAATGGGGGCAATGTTACTACTGGGGCCACTAACTGGGCACTATTACTATTGAGGCATCTATGAGGGATATTATTACTCCAGGGACCACTAACAGGGTCACTATCACTACTGGGGCCACTAAAGGGGGTGCTATTACTACTGTGGCCACTAATGGGTTACTATTACTACTGGAGCCACTAATGGCATCACCTTTGCTTCTAGGACCACTATGATAAACACCATTACTACTGAGGCAACTATTTATGGACACTATTAGTAGTGGGGCCTCTACTAGGGACACTATTACTACTGGGACCACTAATGGGGGCCATATTACTACTGGGGCCACTAATGGGGACACTATTAGTACTGGGACAATTATGGGGAACACTATTACTACTGGGGCCACTATAGGGGTCATTATTACTACTGCTGCAGCTATGGGGTACACTATAACCGCTGGGGTCACTAGGGGATCACATTTACTACTAGGGCCACAAATGGGGATGCTATTACTACTGGTGCCACTATGGGTGTCACTATTACTACTGGGGCTACTATGCAGGTCACTATTACTACTGGGACCACTAATGGGGGCACTATTACTACTGGGGCCACTATGTGGGTTACTCCTAATACTGGGGCCACTATAGGGTCACTATAACTACTGGGGCCACTATGGGGGAAACATAACAGGGGTGTTATTAGTACTAGGGCCACTATAGGAGTCACTATTACTACTGGAGACACTATTGGGGTCACTATTACTACTGGGATCATTAAGGGGGTCACTATGGCTATTGGGTCCACTACGAGGGACACTTACTATTCAGGTCACTACTGGGTGACACTGTTACTTCAGACAAATCTCAAGGGTTCAAATATGTGTTGGGTATTTTCTGGTCAGGTTTGGTAGCTCTAACATATCCCAAGCTTCAGGCAGGCCCCGCACAGTTAACCATCAGCCTCTAGCTGATGTTTTTCCAAATACATTTTTGCAGTAAGTACCCAAGGGGTGAGCCGGTTCTCAGGGAAAATATACTGTTTCATATTAATTTCCTCGGCCACCACCACTTCCTCGAAAGCCAAAACCCACTGTAGAAAACACGACCCCATAGCACTAGTTGAGTCCTGACCGCAGCACTATTAGATCCGGGAATATTATGTAACATTCGTTACTTTTTAATTCCTAAAGTATTTCATTAAGTGAATTAATCACATTTTTGAAGTTGCTTAAACCAGTGGAAAATATGTCATAAATAATCTACATGTGTGACGTGTTTCTGGTTTCCTCACAAAGAAATAAAAAATCTGCTATATTGCATTTCCACATTGCTGCGGCTCCACCGACCTGTCAGATACTCAGAAACTGCGTGGAACTTCTATAAGATGAAAGGGAGGCGACTGATAGAGAAATGTTCATAGATAATTAGTCACCAAGAGGTGATGGCATGCAGCCTCTCCGCCAGAGTGACATGGGAGCTACATACAGAGCCCAAAAGGAGTGTATACTAAGTGCTGGCTTTAGGTTAGATGGCACCCTGTGCCGAAATTTTTGATGTCCGCCGTCAAAATAAAAAAAGAATATGTCTAGCAGTGATGGGCAGTCTGCTTGTATTCTGTGCAAAAGGTAGAATATAGGAGCATACCCACATCAAAACAGTTCAGTGAATAAATACTGTTCCAGAACCAAACTCATAACATAAATAAAACACTGAAACCAAGCTCATAACATAAATGCAGCACCAGAACCAAGCTGATAACATAAATACAGCCCCAGAACCAAGCTCATAACATAAATACAGCACCAGAACCAAGCTGATAACATAAATACAGCACCAGAACCAAGCTCATAACATAAATACAGCACCAGAACCAAGCTCATAACATAAATACAGCACCAGAACCAAGCTCATAACATAAATACAGCACCAGAACCAAGCTCATAACATAAATACAGCACCAGAACCAAGCTCATAGCATAAATACAGTACCAGAACCAAGCTCATAACATAAATACAGCACCAGAACCAAGCTCATAACATAAATACAGTACCAGAACCAAGCTCATAACATAAATACAGCACCAGAACCAAGCTCATAACATAAATACAGTACCAGAACCAAGCTCATAACATAAATACAGTACCAGAACCAAGCTGATAACATAAATACAGCACCAGAACCAAGCTGATAACATAAATACAGTACCAGAACCAAGCTGATAACATGAATACAGCACCAGAACCAAGCTCATAACAGAAATACAGTACCAGAACCAAGCTGATAACATAAATCCAGCACCAGAACAAAGCTCATAATATAAATACAGCACCAGAACCAAGCTTTTTTCTCGCAGCACGCACCTTAGATGCGGTCATTGTAGTCACGCCGGTCCTATCCTTTGCAGGTGTGTGTTTTTTGCACATCTAAAAATGGTTCATGTGAGCGCTTCGATAGGAAACCATTGGTTCTAATAGATGCAATCTTTTTGAGCGGCTATTTGTGCGAGAGAAAAAAACGCTCGCCTGACTGAGGCCTTATAACTAGAGATGAGCGAACGCGTTCGTCCGAGCTTGATATTCGTGCGAATATTAGGGTGTTCGGGATGTTCGTTATTCGTAACGAACACCATGCGGTGTTCTGGTTACTTTCACTTACTTCCCTGAGACGTTTGCGCGCTTTTCTGGCCAATTGAAAGACAGGGAAGGCATTACAACTTCCCCCTGTGACGTTCAAGCCCTATACCACCCCCCTGCTGTGAGTGGCTGGGGAGATCAGATGTCACCCGAACATAAAAGTCGGCCCCTCCCGCGGCTCGCCTCAGATGCCTGGTGAGTTAGATGAGGGACAGTGCTGTTTGTACCGGAGCTGCTGTAGGGAAAGAATTGGTAGTTAGTGTAGGCTTCAAGACCCCCCAAAGGTCCTTATTAGGGCCACTGATAGCTGTGTGTTGGCTGCTGTTAGCAGTGGCAAATTTTTATTTTCTCAAAATCGGCAGTGCAGAGCATTGCACCCGGCATTAGGGACAGAAGTGTTGCATAGGCAGGGAGAGTGTTAGGAGTGAGTGTAGCCTTCAAGAACCTCAACGGTCCTTTCTAGGGCCATATTTAACCGTGTGCAGTACTGTCCAGGCTGCTGTTAGCTGTGCTGCATTTTTTTTTGCTTCTCAAAATCGCCTCTGCAGAGCATTGCACCCTCCATTGATACTGCAGGGAAAGAATTGTATAGGCAGGGCCACAACACAGTTGTTATTCATTGAATATACGCAGTGCTGCCTTTTGGTGCCAAAAAACGGAAAATAATTAAATTTGTCCTGCCTCTGTCCGTCCTAACGCCGGTGGACACGTGTGAGCTGCGTCTGCAACCTGTAAAAATCAGACGCACCCAGCTACGCTTTACTGCTGGCTTCGCCATTTGCTTTCCTTAATTGGGAAAAAAATTCCTGCTCTGCCAGAGTTATAATAACTCTGCTACCCTCACGTTCTGTGACACATAAGCAGGGACACAGCACAGTTATTAAACTTAGATTATTCATTCACTAGAGGCAGTGGGGCCTTTCGTTTTCCAAAAAGGGCAAAAATTATATTTGGCCTGCAGTCTTGCGCCAATTTATTTCCTGCCTGTGAAATCAAATCACTGGTAATACAGCATGCTGAGGGGTAGGGGTAGGCCTAGAGGACGTGGACGCGGCCGAGGACGCGGAGGGCCAAGTCAGGGTGTGGGCACAGGCCGAGCTCCTGATCCCGGTGTGTCGCAGCCGACTGCTGCGCGATTAGGAGAGAGGCACGTTTCTGGCGTCCCCACATTCATCGCCCAATTAATGGGTCCACGCGGGAGACGGTTATTAGAAAATGAGCAGTGTGAGCAGGTCCTGTCCTGGATGGCAGAAAGTGCTTCGAGCAACCTATCGTCAACACGCAGTTCTGCGCCGTCCACTGCTGCAAATCCGAATCCTCTGTCTGCTGCTCCTCCTTCCTCCCAGCCTCCTCACTCCACTACAATGACACCTGCTCAGGAGCGGGAACACTCCCAGGAACTGTTCTCGGGCCCCTGCTCAGATTGGGCAGCAGCGGTTCCTCTCCCACCAGAGGAGTTTATAGTTACTGATGCCCAACCATTCGAAAGTTCCCGGGGTCCGGGGGATGAGGCTGGGGACTTCCGCCAACTGTCTCAACAACTTTCTGTGGGTGAGGAGGACGATGACGATCAGACACAGTTGTCTTGCAGTGAGGTAGTAGTAAGGGCAGTAAGTCCGAGGGAGCAGCGCACAGAGGATTCGGAGGAAGAGCAGCAGGACGATGAGGTGACTGACCCCACCTGGTGTGCAACGCTTACTCAGGACGACAGGTCTTCAGAGGGGGAGTCAAGGGCATCAGCAGGGCAGGTTGCAAGAGGCAGTGCGGTGGCCAGGGCCAGGGGTAGAGGCAGGGCCAGACCGAATAATCCACCAAGTGTTTCCCAAAGCGCCCCCTCGCGCCATGCCACCCTGCAGAGGCCGAGGTGCTCTAAGGTCTGGCAGTTTTTCACAGAGACGCCTGACGACCGACGAACAGTGGTGTGCAACCTTTGTTGCGCAAAGCTCAGCCGGGGAGCCAACACCAACAGCCTCACCACCACCACCATGCGCAGACATATGATGGCCAAGCACCCCACAAGGTGGGACGAAGGCCGTTCAGCGCCTCCGGTTTGCACCCCTGCCTCTCCCCCTGTGCCCCAACCTGCCACTGAGATGCAACCCCCCTCTCAGGACACAGGCACTACCGCCTCATGGCCTGCACCCACACCCTCATCTCCGCTGTCCTCGGCCCCATCCAGCAGTGTAGTTCAGCGCACCGTCCAGCCGTCGCTTGCGCAAGTGTTCGAGCGCAAGCGCAAGTACGCCGCCACGCACCCGCACGCTCAAACGTTAACCGTCCGCATCGCAAAATTCATCAGCCTTGAGATGCTGCCGTATAGGGTTGTGGAAACGGAGTCCTTCAAAAGTATCATGGAGGCGGCGGCCCCGCGCTACTCAGTTCCCAGTCGCCACTACTTTTCCCGATGTGCCGTCCCAGCCCTGCACGACCACGTCTCCCGCAACATTGTACGCGCCCTCACCAACGCGGTTACTGCCACGGTCCACTTAACTACGGACACGTGGACAAGCACAGGCGGGCAGGGCCACTACATCTCCCTGACGGCACATTGGGTGAATTTAGTGGAGGCTGGGACAGAGTCAGAGCCTGGGACCGCTCACGTCCTACCCACCCCCAGAATTGCGGGCCCCAGCTCGGTGCTGGTATCTGCGGAGGTGTATGCTTCCTCCACTAAAGCACCCTCCTCCTCCTCCTCTGTCTCGCAATCAAGATGTGTTAGCAGCAGCATGTCGCCAGCAGTCGGTGTCGCGCGGTGTGGCAGCACAGCGGTGGGCAAGCGTCAGCAGGCCGTGCTGAAACTACTCAGCTTAGGCGATAAGAGGCACACGGCCCACGAACTGCTGCAGGGTCTGACACAGCAGACCGACCGCTGGCTTGCGCCGCTGAGCCTCCAACCGGGCATGGTCGTGTGTGACAACGGCCGTAACCTGGTGGCGGCTCTGCAGCTCGGCAGCCTCACGCACGTGCCATGCCTGGCCCACGTCTTTAATTTGGTGGTTCAGCGCTTTCTGAAAAGCTACCCACGCTTGTCAGACCTGCTCGTAAAGGCGCGCCGGCTGTGCGCACATTTCCGCAAGTCCCACACGGACGCTGCCACCCTGCGCACCCTGCAACATCACTTTAAGCTGCCAGTGCACCGACTGCTGTGCGACGTGCCCACACGGTGGAACTCTACGCTCCACATGTTGGCCAGGCTCTATGAACAGCGTAGAGCTATAGTCGAATACCAACTCCAACATGGGCGGCGCAGTGGGAGTCAGCCTCCTCAATTCCTTTCAGAAGAGTGGGCCTGGTTGGCAGACATCTGCCATGTCCTTGGTAATTTTGAGGAGTCTACCCAGGTGGTGAGCGGCGATGCTACAATCATTAGCGTCACCATTCCTCTGCTATGCATCTTGAGAAATTCCCTGCAAACCATAAAGGCAGCTGCTTTGCGCTCGGAAACGGGCGCGGGGGAAGACAGTATGCCGCTGGATAGTCAGGGCACCCTCCTGTCTATTTCTCAGCGCGTACAGGAGGAGGAGGAGGAGCATGAGGAGGATGAGGAGGAGGGGGAAGAGACAGCTTGGGCCGCTGCTGACGGTACACCGGCTGATTGCCTGTCATCCTTTCAGCGTGTATGGCCTGAGGAGGAGGAGGAGGAGGAGGAGGATCCTGAAAGTGATCTTCCTAATGAGGACAGCCATGTGTTGCGTATAGGTACCCTGGCACACATGGCTGACTTCATGTTAGGATGCTTTTCTCGTGACCCTCGCGTTGCACGCATTCTGGCCTTGACGGATTACTGGGTGTACACACTGCTCGATCCACGGTATAAGGAGAACCTGCCCACTCTGATTCCCGAAGAGGAAAGGGGTTCGAGAGTGTTGCTATACCACAGGACCCTTGCGGACAAGCTGATGGTAAAATTCCCAGCCGACAGCGCTAGTGGCAGAAGGCGCAGTACCGAGGGCAAGGTAGCAGGGGATGTGCGTAGATCGAGCAGCATGTACATCCCAGGCAGTGCAACAGTCTTTAAGGGCCTGGCCAGCTTTATGGCTCCCCACCAAGACTGTGTCACCGCTCCCCAGTCACGGCTGAGTCGGCGGGAGCACTGTAAAAGGATGGTGAGGGAGTACGTAGCCGATCGCACGACCATCCTTGGTGACGCCTCTGCCCCCTACAACTACTGGGTGTCGAAGCTGGACACGTGGCCTGAACTAGCGCTGTATGCCCTTGAGGTGCTTGCTTGTCCTGCGGCTAGCGTCTTGTCGGAAAGGGTGTTTAGTGCGGCTGGGGGAATCATCACAGATAAGCGTACCCGCTTGTCAACCGACAGTGCCGACAGGCTAACACTGATCAAGATGAACAAAGCCTGGATTTCCCCAGACTTCTGTTCTCCACCAGCGGACAGCAGCGATACGTAAGCAATACGTAGGCTGCACCCGCGGATGGAAGCTACGTTCTCTCTCACCATCCAAAACGGGGACATTTCTGCTTCATCAATCTGTGTCTAATATTCCTCCTCCTCCTCCTCCTGCTCCTCCTCCTGAAACCTCACGTAATCACGCTGAACGGGCAATTTCTCTTAGGGCCACAAGGCTCACTCAAATAATTTTTCTGAACAATTTTTATAAGTTTCAATGCGCTTAAAAGCGTTGGAACTTTAACTTGAACCAATTTTTCCTTACACTGGGCTGCCTCCAGGCCTAGTTACCACTTAAGCCACATTAACCAAAGCGATTAATGGGTTTCACCTGCCCTCTTGGCTGGCCATGGCCAATTTTTGGGATGTACATTAGTACTGTTGATACAGCAATTTTTGTGGGCCCTCGCCTACAGTGTAATCAAATTAATTTTTAGCCCACCTGCATTACAGCTGACGTTACCTCAGCTGTGTTGGGCAATGCAATGGGATATTTTTGTGTACCGCCGGTGGGTTCCAGGGAGCCACCCATGCTGTAGGTGCACACGGAGTTTTTAATACATCTGTACACTTCTAAAGAACCCCAGTCTGACTGGGGCATGCAGTGTGGGCCGAAGCCCACCTGTATTACGCACGACATTACTACCTCAGCTGTGTTGGGCAATGCAATGGGATATTTCTATGTACCGCCGGTGGCTTCCTGGCACCCACCCAGGCAGTGGGTCCACAGGGAGTGTAACCTACATGTGTCCACTGGTAAAGAACCCCAGTCAGACTGGGGCATGCAGTGTGGGCCGAAGCCCACCTGTATTACGCACGACATTACTACCTCAGCTGTGTTGGGCAATGCAATGGGATATTTCTATGTACCGCCGGTGGGTTCCAGGGAGCCACCCATGCTGTCGGTCCACAGGGACTTCACAATAGGGAGTTGTACCTGCCTGTGTCTATGAATTAAAAAACGCGGTCTGACTGGGGCATGCAGACACCTTGACAGAATGAATAGTGTGTGGCACATAGGTTCCCCATTGCTATGCCCACGTGTGCAGCTCCTGATGGCGGTGGCACAGGATTCTATTTCTCATTGCTTCTGTACAGCATTGTGGGCTATCGCCCCGCCCCTTTTAAAGAGGGTCGCTGCCTAGCCGTGCCAACCCTCTGCAGTGTGTGCCTGCGGTTCCTCCTCATGGCAGACGCACTTCTAAATAGACATGAGTGTGGCGTGGCATGAGGGCAGCTGAAGGCTGCGCAGGGACACTTTGGTGTGCGCTGTGGGGGGGGGGGAGGGGGGGCGGTTGGTCAGCATGTAACCCAGGAGAAGTGGCAGCGGAGTGTCATGCAGGCAGTGATTGTGCTTTGTTGTAGCTAGTGTGGTGCTTAGCAAAGGTATGCCATGCTAATGAGGGCTTTTCAGAAGTAAAAGTTGTTGGGAGGGGGGGGGGCCCACTCTTGCCGGTATTGTGGCTTAATAGTGGGACCTGTGAACTTGAGATGCAGCCCACCATGTAGCCCCTCGCCTGCCCTATCCGTTTCTGTGTCATTCCCATCACTTTCTTGAATTGCCCAGATTTTCACACATGAAAACCTTAGCGAGCATCGGCGAAATACAAAAATGCTCTGGTCGCCCATTGACTTCAATGGGGTTCGTTGTTCGAAACGAACCCTCGAACATCGCGGGAAGTTCGTTCCGAATAACGAACACCCGAACATTTTGGTGTTCGCTCATCTCTACTTATAACGCATATATGGACGCCATTAAAAAATCTATGGCAGAAATGATGTCATATTTCACCTGCTTCCACCCCGACCTAACTAAATCTATGCAGAACATTTTATGTACCCCAAAATAGTAGTAATAAGTTCTGTAACGAACAACAATCATACGGGGGTGTAGGCAGAGAGATACAAAAGCTATGTCTTTTGAAAAATGGACAAGGAAGAAAATACAAAAAGTCATCTCGTCCTTAAAGGGGTTGTCCAAATTAAGGAAACCACTGTCACCAGGTCCCCCAATGATTAAAGTAACACATCAGCAGTTACTCACCTCTCCCTGCTCCCCTATTCGTTGGCTGCCGCTGCCTCCGGTCTCTGCTGTCCGTTTTTCAGGCAGCTATCATATCCTGTAGATCTGCTGTAGCAGCCAATGGCAGCGCTCAGCCATGATCAATGAGCGTACTGATTGGCTGCTGCAGCTTGTTTGTAGACGGGCTCAGCGTGCCAAGTGACAGCACGGGAAGACTGGAGCCAGTAGCAGAGGACGAACAGAGGGGCGTGGAGAGCTGAGTAATTGCTGATTGGTTGTTTTACACCATGGAGGTCCCAGTGATGAGTTTTCCTTACCTCGGACAACCCCTTTCAAGTACCCCTATTTCGGTGGGGTTTTTGGTGCACTGTGACTGTTGCCATGTATTCTTGCCAGTTAATACATAAAAACCGCATCATAACTGCCACACAATGACTGCATTTAGAAAAGGCGATAAAACTGCAAGTTGAATGTGTAGTTTTATCGTTGGCTTTTCTATCTTTGGTGGTTTTTATTTTGGCAAGTTTTATCTTGATGATTTTTTAAATCTATTTTTGTTTTATTTTGGTGGGTTTTATGTTTTTGGTGATTTCAGTAGTATTTTTTTTTAAAAAACACTATTTTTCTACAAATGTGAACTTAGCCTTATAGTCCGGTGATGTCCCATACTCTCTTCAAATTGTGCATGTACACTTTCTCTTTTCTTCTCCATCCAGGTCCAGACCACAATGATGACTGTTACCTGCCATGACTCATTTTTGCACACAGACCTCTATCATGCTGCTACCACGAATACTCTTCCCAGTGTCCCTACACAGTAATAATTCCTCCACTGCGCCCCGTGTAGAATAATAATATCCCCCTTGTGACCCCTGCAGTAATTGTGCCTATTTGTTCCCCCTCCAGTAATAGTGCCCCTTTATTGCCCTAACAATAATAGTGCCCCCCTATAGTACCTTCTTTATGTCCCTTACAGCATTAGTGTCCCTCTATGAGCCCTTCAGTAATAAGCCTTCTTGGTTTCCCCTATAGCAACAGTGGCCTCTTCAGTAGTAGTGGCCCCTTGTGACCCTACAGTTTAGTGCCTCCTTGCAGTCCCTACAGTATTAGTGCCCACATTTGGCCCCTTCAGTGATAAACCTCCTTTGTGTCCCGTAGTGTAAAAGTGCACCCTACAATTGTGCCCTTTTGTTACCCCATCAATATGAAGCCTCCTTCATTTCCCCTACAGTAATAGCACCCCATTGTGGCCCCTGCTGTATTAGTGTCTCCGTGGGGTCCCGTCAGTAATAAGCCTCTTTTGTTTCCCCTACAGTAAAAGCTCTCGCACTCAGCAATATACAAGGCTCCCATTGACATGAATAGACCATTGGCATGCAAGCATGTCCTCCCCTTCATGTGGGGACCCCCGTTCTCGGGATCAGTGGTGGTCCCAGTGGTTGACCACCATCGATCATAAATGTATCTTCTATCCTGAGGACGGGGATAACCCCTTTAATTATTCCCCCACAATGTTAACAATCTGCCTTTAGCTGTTTTGTGCGCCGTGTGCTGAGAGGCAGTAACATGCAGAAGTCATTTTGGGCATCCCTCCCGGCTGTCAGCCTGATCGTGTCAGTCACACCTATTCCTGTGTATTAAATAATAGCAAAGCAACAGAAACATAATGAAGTCTTTCATTCCACTTTGCAGGGAAACCGAAGGAGCTAATGTTCTTTCCTACATGAATGCAGCCAAAAAAAAATTGCACACCTTTCCATTATCCTCCGTGGGGATGTCCCCGGCCGCGGACTGACAGAATTAAGGAAGACGCGCACTTCATTATATTTAATGGGATGATGGAAATCTACTAATAAAAAGTGTGTACAAGGACCCGCTGAGCCGTGACTATAGCTGGGAGCGATACCAGGCCAAGATACATGCACTCTGTCACTTGTACAGATACAGATCTACCTACTATCTATCTATCTCCTATCTATCTATCTATCTATCTATCTCATATCTATCTATCTATCTATCTATCTATCTCCTATCTATCTATCTCCTATCTATCTATCTATCTATCTATCTATCTATCTATCTATCTATCCCATATCTATCTATCTATCTATCTATCTCATATCTATCTATTTATCTATCTATCTCATATCTATCTATCTATCTATCTATCTATCTATCTATCTATCTATCTATCTCCTATCTATCTATCTATCTATCTATCTATCTCATATCTATCTATCTATCTCCTATCTATCTATCTATCTATCTATCTATCTCATATCTATCTATCTCATATCTATCTCATATCTATCTATCTATCTCCTATCTATCTCATATCTATCTCTCTATCTCCTATCTATCTATCTATCTATCTATCTATCTATCTATCTCCTATCTATCTATCTCTCTATCTCCTATCTATCCATCTATCTATCTATCTATCTATCTCCTATCTATCTATCTATCTATCTATCTATCTATCTCCTATCTATCTATCTATCTCATATCTATCTATCTATCTATCTATCTCATATCTATCTATCTATCTATCTCATATCTATCTATCTATCTATCTATCTATCTCCTATCTATCTCATATCTATCTATCTATCTATCTCATATCTATCTATCTATCTCATATCTATCTATCTATCTCCTATCTATCTCCTATCTATCTATCTATCTATCTATCTCTCTATCTCCTATCTATCTATCTCCTATCTATCTATCTATCTCATATCTATCTATCTCATATCTATCTATCTATCTATCTATCTATCTATCTATCTATCTATCCCATATCTATCTATCTCCTATCTATCTCCTATCTATCTCTCTATCTATCTATCTCCTATCTATCTATCTATCTATCTATCTATCTATCTCATATTTATCTATCTATCTATCTCCTATCTATCTATCTATCTATCTATCTATCTATCTATCTATCTATCCCATATCTATCTATCTCCTATCTATCTCCTATCTATCTCCTATCTATCTATCTCATATCTATCTATCTATCTATCTATCTATCTATCTATCTATCTCATATCTATCTATCTATCTCATATCTATCTATCTATCTCATATCTATCTATCTATCTATCTATCTATCTATCTACCTATCCCATATCTATCTATCTATCTATCTCATATCTATCTATCTATCTATCTATCTATCTATCTATCTATCTATCTATCTATCTATCTATCTATCTCATATCTATCTATCTATCTCATATCTATCTATCTATCTCATATCTATCTATCTATCTCATATCTATCTATCTATCTCATATCTATCTATCTATCTATCTATCTATCTATCTATCTATCTATCTTCTATCTATCTATTGTGAGGTACTGAGGGGCGTAGTGGTGGATGGTCGCTACGTCGCCCCTAGGTTCCGGTACTATGCATAAGGGGACTGGAGGAGGGTCACGTCCTGCTATTGGAGACGTAGGAAACCAGGAGTGTAATGTGGTCTCCAGCAAGTAGTTGCTGGAGATCTGTTCTTTAAAATATCCGGGCCTGTTTTTTTTGGAATGGATGGCAGGTTGGTAGTGGGGCTGTCCATTCCACCTCCTCCACTCCAGAGTGTGGGCGAGGCTAATCAGCCCAAGTGCTGAGGCTGAGCCAAACAAAGGGTGCACATAAATAGCAGGTGCATGGACACAGAGGAGCTAAGATGGCTGCTGGACCCTGGCAGCCTGTGTGACCGGCTGGGGAAAGAAGCCCTGCGGTACACTGCACCTACTAAGTGCGACCTGATCAGGCCGAAACGGCCTGATAGCAGGATTGTGGACTGTTATTTGTTTGCCTGAAGTTAAGGTTGGACTGTTTATGTTGCTGATATAGAAAATAAAGACGCAGGTCATGCCTTCCTTCCATCCATCCATCCATCAAAAAGAATAAATATTCACCTCTCATTCCACTTTTCAAAAGTTTCTGGAAAAGTGTTGAGTTTGAGTGTTGTGGGGGTTTTTGACAGATTTGAAATTTGCTACTTTTTAAAAAGTTGCAAAAATTTCTTGCAATCTCACTCCGGCAGCCGGGAGGCGTCTACATTTAAACATGCAACAAATTTATCAAAGCTTAATAAATTTGTCAGATTTTAAAGTGGAGAAGGTAAAAATCTGTCAGTAAGGCCGAATGCACCCGTCTGGGTCCGATTCCACATGTGGGATCCCGCAGCAGAATCAGACCTGGTGCCCAACTGATGATCCCTGCCGACCCGTGGATCCCCTTCCGGATCTGTCTTGCAGATGTGCCGGCCAGGTTGGCTGGCACATGCGCAGCACAGATGACGCAGCTCCGTCGCTAGGCGATAATGCTGATTCCGCAGCCCGCCCGCAGTGACAGTTGCGGTTGGCCGTGGATCGGGCGGCTTCCATTGACTTCTGCACCGAAACAGAACATGCTGTGATTTTCGCTCGTGGACAGAAATAAAAGCAATTTTCTATAAATGTCTATGGGCAGTTTTTGAATAAATTATCTTTGAAGTAAACGTTAAGTCTAATAAGCCACCATGCATGTGAAATAGCTACAGTCCACATGATGTACACATTCCTCTTTCCATAGGGCTTTATGAATTCACGCTTCCTTATATTATGTTTCTATTGCAGTTTTATAGCCTTATTACAGATGTGTTTACACGCAGTGTCGGCTCTAGACAGACGTCTCACCATCAATCCACATGTGTAACAGGCAGCCAAAAAAACCGCACAGTGCAGAGCGTACAAGATACAGTATCGTGGTCAGACCTAAACGCTACGTGTCAAATACTTATGTAAGCTGTGGATGACACATAATAGTAAATGAGGTGACGAGAACGAAGATGAGAAAATGGGTTTAGATGTCAAAAAATGATTTTCACAAGTTTTGAATAAAATTTCTTTTAGTTTTCCAAGTGTGTTGGTGCCCACGAGAGAGATTACTAAATTCCTCTCCTTCCTGCTCCAACCTAGTTTACTTACTTTTCTAACTTTTCTCATGTATCACATAACATCATATTTCATGCACCCTGGATAGGGGAATAGTTGCTGGCAACTAAATATCTGATACAAGCAGGACATTGTGGCGCCTAATTCTGTGGATTATCTTCCCTTTCCCTTCCATTCCCTTTCTTATTCTATTTCCTTCCCCATCCCTTCTCTTTCCATTCCCTTACTTTCCCCTTCCCTTCATTTCCTTTTCCCTTTTTCTGTTCCTTTTCCTCACTGTTTCATTTTCTTGCTCCTTTCCTTTCTCTTTCTTTTCTCTTTCCTTTTCCCTTCCCTTCATTTCCTTTTCTATTCCTACCTTACTTTCCTTTCCCTTCATTTTCTTCCTTTCCTTTTCTCTCACCTTTATTTCCCTTCTCTTTCTCTCAGCTTCCCTTCTCTCTTTCTTCTCTTTCCTTTTCCCTTTCGCTCCTCCTTTCCCATCCCTTCCTTTTTCCTTACCTTTATTTCCCTTTACCACTTTTCTTTCCTTTCAGTTCCCTCTCCATTTATCCCTTCCTTTTATCTTCCCTTTACTGCTCTACTTTCTCTTTCCATTTCATTTCCCCTTCCCTTCATTTCCTTTTCCCTTTTTCTATTCCTTTTCCTCTCTGTTTCATTTTCTTGCTCCTTTCCTTTCTCTTTCTTTTCTCTTTCCTTTTCCCTTCCCTTCATTTCCTTTTCTATTCCTACCTTACTTTCCTTTCCCTTCATTTTCTTCCTTTCCTTTTTTCTCACCTTTATTTCCCTTCTCTTTCTCTCAGCTTCCCTTCTCTCTTTCTTCTCTTTCCTTTTCCCTTTCGCTCCTCCTTTCCCATCCCTTCCTTTTTCCTTACCTTTATTTCCCTTTACCACTTTTCTTTCCTTTCAGTTCCCTCTCCATTTATCCCTTCCTTTTCTCTTCCCTTTACTGCTCTACTTTCTCTTTCCATTTCATTTCCCTTACCTTCATTTCCCTTTCCAGTTATCCCTTTATTTCCTTACCCTTTATTGCCTTTCCTTTCCTTTGCTTTACTTTCCCTTCCATTTCCCTTTCCAGTTATCCCTTTATTTCCTTACCCTTTATTGCCTTTCCTTTCCTTTGCTTTACTTTCCCTTCCATTTCCCTTACCTTCATTTCCCTTTCCAGTTATCCCTTTATTTCCTTACCCTTTATTGCCTTTCCTTTCCTTTATTTCCCTTCTCCTCCTCTCTCCCCTTCTCTTTTCCTTTCCTTCATTTCCCTTTCCAGTTATCCCTTCATTTCCTTTTTCTTTCTTTTGTTTTACTTTCCCTTCCATTTCCCTTTCCTGTTATCCCTTTTTTCCCTTACCTTTATTGCCTTTCCTTTCCTTACCTTCATTTCCCTTTCCAGTTATCCCTTCATTTCCTTTCCTTTGCTTTACTTTCCCTTCCATTTCCCTCCCCTCCTCTTTCCCCTTCCCTTTCCTTCATTTCCCTTCCCATTCTCTCCCCCCTTCCCTTTTCCCTTTCTCCTTTCCTAGATTGCTGAGAATCAGTTGGCAGGACACATTGCCCTTTTACTAGATAGAATGGATTCGGGGCAACGAGTTCCCATAGAATGTATTTTTATAGGGTCCTTTCTCTTCTATTATATGCTGGCGTCTGCTGTTTCACCTCTGGACTCTCCACTATCACATCCATATGCTTTAACATGAGAAGGGGGTTTTTCCAAAAGATTCAACCTCATTAGTAGAGCCACAAATATCCAACATCCACAGTACAAACGACAAAAAGAAAATAAATCACTCTTGAATTAGAAGGTTCTATTTACAGCCAATTGTTTCTGTAATCTCAAGCGTTGGAGAACATTTTGGAGAAGTTGAAGATGACAAATAAATGGGAAATGTCCTCAAATTATTTTTTTCAATTATTTTTGTGGTAACGATTGTGAAAATAAATGTATTTATAAGAAGCCACCAGACAGCTCATTGTGTAAGTCATTACAGGAACAGCTACTATTATTGCATGTCAGCTCAGCACAGAAAAACTCCATTGTTTTTGATGGGAAATTCCAAAAAATGTATTTTAACGCCTCAGTTAAATTTTAAAGAATGAATTATGATTCTGAGTCGGGTTCTATGGGGTTTCCCAGTGTCTATCTTCTCATTGTCATTGACTTTTAGTTGTGCAGTAGGCCCGGTTTATATAGCTCAAAGTGTTGGATTGTACTATCTCATATCTGATTTGACTTAGTAGTCTGATCTGGGGTTCTGTAGTAATTTGGGGTTTCATCTGGGTTTCTATGGGTTTAGATTAATTTTGAATTTTGATTGAGTGTCTGCATTAATTCTGGGGTCTGATTTGATTTTGGGGTCCGATCTGAGATTCATATCTCATCGAGGGTTTGTATTATTTTTGAGTTTTGATTGGGTGTTTGCATTAAGGGGCCACTCCAGAGAAAACAGAAATTTTTTCATACCTGTCCGACTCATCCAATTGTTTGTCGCACTCTGGAGGTCTCCTCTCCATATTGCGGTCACTTCCATGCAGTGCAGCCCCCTGTCTGATATTTATCAAGCACCTTGTTGATGCAGATATTTCTCTCTGCTTTATCTTCCTCTATGCTCTGCCAGTGATCCCATGATGCATCAGCACAGCACATGATCAGATAGAGCCTGTACCTGCTCCATCTGCTGGGAGGACATTGTAATTACTACTATCTTCTGTATTCTCCTAAATAAGATGCAGACTAATAAGTGTCTAGTCAGAAGGCTGAACTGTTAACTCCTTCATGTTGACCTTGTGACAGGAGCCTCTAATCATCAGCAGTAATGTGATGCGAGTTTATGTCCCCCTGTAAAGGACAAGTGTGCTACAGTCCATGCAGTCCATGCTCTGGTGACTGAAGTAGTGATGCCTGGACAATACACAGATAGAAAACAATATGTAACAAGGGTAATTCTCGCCGACTTATATGCGTGGGAATAACTACATAAGGAATGAAAAAAATATCAGCAGAGCCAAAATATCACCATACCATGCCAACCCCCCACTATGACCCGGTGCCACACTTAATTTATGGCATTGATCTCCTCACATGGGGCAGAAGGACCACAAAGGTCCAGGTGAGATAGTTTTTTCTGCACCCCCTATAATTTTGTTCCTGACCGTATGCTGGGTTTCTTGGTATGTATTTACTTACCACCATAATAGAATATTTTTTAGACTCGAGCCCAATTTTTTTCACATCGTGGCCATCAGAAGGGTTGTAGTGGCCTGGAGTGAATGGAAAGTTCAGAGTATGTTTAAATGACCGATGTCTGTCTTGTGCCTTTGTAATGTCCTTGTTTTGCTTGTAGCATGAATCAGTGTTATGTGTATTGCATGTCTGCAGCCCCTCAAGGGTTAAGTGTCTGAGTATGTCTGGAAATGTATCATTTGTTAGTCATGTGATCATGTTATACATATGTGTTTGCAAGGTATGAGTGAGGAGAGTTGAGTTGCAAGGCGTATGGTAGTTAGTTAGGAAGGAGGGAAAGCGTGAGGAGAGTCTGACTGCACACAGACACCTTCAGTCTGGGTGTGGAGAAGATGGAGGAGGCCAAGAGATTTCCGGATGTTTTGCCTCCGTTGATAATCTAAAGCATCCTCAGTACTGATGTCGGGTATTGAGAGAGAAGGAGTTGTTTGCATGCAAGTGTTCAGTGAGTTATTGTGCGCAAGCCAGTGTTGAGAGCCTTGATTCCGGTAGAGAAAGCAAGACACAGATAACTGGACTGTGGACTTTGTATGGATGCCCCATGTACCTCCACTGCTGCTTGCTGAATTCTACCATTGGATTGTATTCTGTGTTGTTCAGTAAAGCGGACATCATCGACCGTTCCCGATGTGTCTAGAAAAGTACTACTTTTTGTGGGCTCTGTTTATTCCAAAGAAGAGTCGCACCAAAGGAAAGGAATGGTGGCGTCACCCGTGACAACTAAAGACTTTCAGGTAACTTTGCCCGGTTACCATCCCTGTTTATTTTCCCATGACCTCCCCCTGTGGCAACGTGGATGGATCCTGTGCTACCCGAAACTGGGGAGGGGACGGTAGAGCCACCATGACAAGTGACCATCTCTACCTCCACCATCTCCTCGGCTGTGGGCCTGCTCTGTGGACGCTGCTGGGTCAACATCAAAACACTATTTTTGTGCCTTTGTTTTCTGAACCCTGTAGATTTCTTACTATTTATAACACTGAATGATTATAGAGGCGACTTTTTGTGCCGTTCATTAACACTCGTCAGTACATTCAGATGTTTTTTATCTATTAGGATGTTTACTTCACCGACGGTGACCAGGAAATCCGAGAAGATTGAAGCTAAGGTTTCCCTGGAGGAAGGTTGCTGATTGTGACTTATGTAGATTACGCATCGAGGACATCTAATGGGGCCGATTATTAAGTATAAAGCAATTACATGTGAAAAAAAGGAAAGCACAAATAACAATATCACTAAATCTATTGGTTAGTAATAATTATATATGTAATTAGTGACCGGGCTATTGTTATTTATAGGGACTGTTAATGAAGACATCCCTTCCATACCACCCAATAAGGCAAATGGATGTCATAGTGGGGTATTGCAATGTTTAGCACCCCCTAATTACGCCAGAACAGAAAGTGGCTTTGTAGGAATGGCCCCCACTTTTGTGAATTTAAAGGGGTTTAAGCGGGGGTCCACCGCTCGGGATCTTGGCCCATCAACTAATCATGTGCCCTGTTGACAGTGGCGCCAATACGCACAGAGGTATGGTGCAGAAGGTACTGCTCTGATCTTTGTGTAGTGGCCGGTGCTTGCAACTGCAGCCTGGGGTCTCATTAAAATCAATGGGAGCTGCACCTGCCGATACAAGCGCCGGCTACTACATGGGGTCGGGGCAACGGCGTCCACTCTTTAGCCCTGTGTTTGGCGATGCTGATAGCGGCCGCCTGAACAGCTGGGGTCCCAAGTGGTGGACCTCAGCCGATCAACTATTGATGATGTATCCTGAGGATAGGTCAGCAGTAGTATTTGCCTCACAAACTACATTAAGCTGTTCATATATTACACAGATGGCCGTTCATCCGGATTTACTGTAATAGTACTGTACATTGTGCCTGCAGCGACTCTCTTCTGAAAGGGGTTGTCTTTGATGAGTCAATCCCTTCAAGAGTACAGACCATGAATTTGAGGCCCCCATCTAGTAGTGCTGTGAACCTTGCTTGGCCTTCAGAACCGCAGGTTGTTGTGATGTTCATTTACATGTATCAGAAGACCCAGGACACACCAAGAAAACCTTCCCAGCACTATTACTTTACTTCTACCGGCTGACAGGAAGGGGTCAGCGATTCATGCTGCTTGCAGCAAATTCTGCCCTCCAATCAGCAACATAAATCTGGACCCATCTGACCAGGGGATGTTTCTCTGCTGCTCGGTGATACAAGTTTTGCGCTCTTTTGCCCGCTGGAGTCTTTCTGTTTCTCTTAGACACAATGGCGCTGGAACTGGTCGCCTGCTGTTATATCATCCGTGCGGAGGAACGGCGAGTTGTGCGTTCGGACACGTTAGTTGGAGCTCCAGCGTTGTATTCAGCTGACTGTGCAGTCTGTTGGTCAGAACGATTCCTGACATCCTCCTCCGACCCCTTTTAGTGAGGAGTTGTTTCCGTCCACAAGATCTCTTTTCCGCGGATGTTTTCCTCAATCGCCCCATTCTCTGTATACTCTCCACACCGTTACATGAGAAACCCCCCACTGTTGACCCCGGCTAGTCCAGCACCGATGACCGGCCTCGTTGGAAGTCGCTCCGATCGCTGGATTTTTCCATCTAATGTGTATTCACACTGAAACTGATCCGCGGAAAACTAGTCACGTGATTTTATGCCGCACTCCGGGGTCCATACAGGGCACTGCCAATCGTGAGAGGGTTGGCGGCTCTAATAAAGGGCTGTAAGATGATGTTGACACGTGGACCGGGACACTTCTGGATGGGACAGGTTCTCTCATCAAATCATACTAGTAAGGCTTGATCATAGGGCTCCCATGATATGACCTGACAAAGGGACCTGTCCAGTCCCGAAACACACAGTCCAACAAATGTAGCGATCATTAACATGACTGGTGGATCATGATGACTGGATTTACAGCCTTGCAGTACATTGCAGTTACGTTATTGGAATGTGTTAAAAGTCAAGTTAACATTTGCTACTTCTGTAGTTTGATAAATACGTTTCTGTATATTGGAGGAACACGAAACGCTTCTGCCCCCTCTGATCTCTTTAACATCTCAGTGCAGCGCCACCTCCACACTTTGTTTCCCTCCACATCTTTTCCCTTTGTCACAATGTCACAGTCTTAGAGCTTGCAGATGATATTTTTCTTTGAAGTTCTCCATTTCCCATTATGTTTATCCTTCTGCAGAGAAGAATGATGATCCTACAAAGGTATTCCAATCTATTACCGGAGAAAAGGTGTGACCAATTCCATAAAATGATGAAACACCCGCCATGAGTGCTCTACCAGCTGCCGCGGCCTCTTGACGGTACTTTATAATGTTATTCACAGCGATGTGCCGAGATGTGAGGATTGCATCAATGATCTGGAACATCTATGAACACGGCCAGTGACTGTGGCCTGACGTCTTTTATACCCGTTACAGGAACCTGATCACATATGATGAAGATCATTTGTTTCATCCTGTGTATCCTCCGTACCTCTGAGCTTGAGAATTGTACCTACATGGCATTTATTACCTGTTTATCAAAGTTTATTCTTGAAGTAAAGTTATACCGGGCCCTAACCGTTCCTGGGGACCCGAGGTACTATACACAAGTCTCTGTGTTCTTTTCTCCGCCGCATAACAGACCGGTGTGTGGGAATGGTGGTGTCACGAGTGATAACTACTACCCCTCTCATCCCGTATTGGTATTCCCTATCCTAGGGGTGTCGAAGGTGTCCTGCATTCCTGCTCTGGCCTTGGCTACGTGTCATCCCTCTGGGACCAGAGCCTGGTAAGTGGCGCTGTGACAAGCCAACATTTAACCATCCCAGCTCTTCACGTTAGTCAGGTGCCCAGATTCATCCCTCTGGGATGTTGCAGGCTAGTACTTTTTCTGGCGTCACTTGGCACAGGATCTAAACTGCTGCGCCAAAACAAGATCAATGGATTGCCACCTAAATTTTAATGGGGCCACCCATGATGGCGCCCATTTCATGATAATGCTCTCCTCTATAGCTTACTCTCGCCAAAGCTACTTGGCGCCAAAAAGAGAGGGAGGGGGGGAATTACTCCTACTAAATGGACTTGCTGGTGCCCAAAGTGGAAGGGGCTAACTGCGGCTGCAGACTCTTGGGCTCAGAGCATTTTTAGCCAGGCAATTAATAAAATGAATCCTACGAAGAACACGGAGGTTGCGCCGAGTTCCTGTGGCTGCTGTGGAGCCGGTTCCTCAGAGGCTGCCAATGTGCTGGGAGGAGGACCCACAGATCACTAGGCTGCCCACCTTCCCAACGCCAGAGGATGCGGAAGGATCTACAAGGCATCCTCCAGCGCAGCACTTCTTTAGGAGAAATGGAGTGACAGCTGAAGCGGGACACCCGGTTTGGATCCTGATTCACCGAGGCAATGGAGTTGTCCGGGAGTATATCCCAGGATTGCTGCATCCATTTGCGCTCACTTATGGGGATGCCAACTTCAGCTTCCATTTCATGGGAGAGAAGCAGACCCCACCCCGGTTACTCCCACAGACGCCAATGAGGAGACACACTGTGTCCCCTGCACTCAGCATGGACATTGCATCTACTTCCCCCTCTACCAGCTCCGCAAGGATGGAAGACAATGAGGAGTCACTGGCAGGTGACGGTGCTGCAGCAGCTGCGGCTGATGTAGAAAGCAGAGAGAACCGGTGGGCAGAGATTGGAAGAATGCTGCTGCCGCAGAATAACTTCCACTTTCCTTAGAACTCTTTCCATAGCAGACAGCCCTTCATTTTTTGGTTTCTCAGTTATAAGCAAAAAGACTGCAACGTAATGTTTTTCTTGCAAAGTATTTTTCATGTTGAAAAGTTATGCAATGTTTAAAAATGTTTAAGCATGTGCTGGAGGAAGAAAAGTAAAGGCGTAGCGCAAGTTTAAATTTTTATTTGCTCATGCTCTCTACAGTAATTCTCATGCATAATTAATGTCTAGTCTAATATAACCAATTTAATGCTAATTTAGTACAGTCACCATATGCTTCAGACTGTGTATGGTATCCCCCCAATAATTCTGTATAGAAGAACCCACTGTACAGGTACTCATTCACACTACAGTCTTTTCCTGTGCGGCCGTCCGAGCTCTGGATCACCGCACAGAGGTACACCACTGAGTCACACCCATGCGTCTGCCGTGCAGGGTGTTATTGTGTAAGCCTTCCTTTAAATAATTGTCTGCCAGAGAGTCTGTGGAGTGACCCTTACCCCCCTTCCTCCTCTGATGTGCTCCCAGTCCAGGACTGGTGACATACAGCACTGTAGGACCATTTTCATCCTGAGTATCCTCCCTACCTCTGTTCACTTAAAGAGAATTGTACCTGCATGACATTTATTACCTGTTTATTCTTGAAGTACAGTTAAACTAGGCCTCAACTGTTCCTGGGGAACCGAGGTATTATACACAAGTTTCTGCGTTCTTTTCTTTGCTGCGTAACAGACCAGTGTGTGGGAATGGTGGTGTCACGAGTGATAACTACTACCCCCCTCATCCCGTATTGACATTCCCTATCCTAGGGGTGTCGAAGGCTTTGGCTACATGTCATCCCACCAGGACCAGAGCATGGTAAGTGCTGCCGTGACAAGCCAATACTTAACCCTCCCAGATCTTCACGTTAGTCAGGTGCCCAGAGCCATCCCTCTGGGGTCTTGCATACAAGCAACGCTTTAACTCTATCACAGAGTCATTGTCAAGCTATCTAAGATCTTATCAAATGACCATAAGCGCAAAAACCACATAGCGCGACTTTTGGGGCAGTTCAAGTTGCGCTATCATGAGCATATATGTGCATTTTACTGTATTTTCTGAGCTGCCAGGGACTATTCACATTGGCATGGGACTCAACTGTGCCGAGATTTAAAAGTGTATGCAACATAATTAGTCCCTGGTGTGTTGTTTTCCCATGAAATTGCGCAGTTTGTTTCACAATTGAGCAGGTATCGGTTGTGCATTTGCACACTTACCATAGACTCCTATGATGCATTTGATGCACAAATATGATGCACTAAAGTAAGCATGCTACATTTTTTTCTTTGCTCGTGAAAGTGAGAATGAACCTACTGAAAACAATGGTTTCTATTCTCTTTGCATTGCGCACACAAACACGCTGGTGGAAGTCCGGCCTGAAACACCATTCTAGAGAACAAGAAGGCACTACGGTCAGACAAGAGACTAAAGAAGCAAATGCAGAAACAAACAAGGAATAATTAAACAAACCACAAACTAGGAAGAACTACTGCACTAGAAAACCAAGACACACTGACTGGAGAGACCAGACAAGACTGGAGTAGAGAACCAAGGAGCAAGACACACTGACTGGAGAGACCAGACAAGACTGGAGTAGAGAACCAAGGAGCAAGACACACTGACTGGAGAGACCAGACAAGACTGGAGTAGAGAACCAAGGAGCAAGACACACTGACTGGAGAGACCAGACAAGACTGGACTAGAGAACCAAGGAGCAAGACACAATGACTGGAGAGACCAGACAAGACCGGAGTAGAGAACCAAGGAGCAAGACACACTGACTGGAGAGACCAGACAAGACTGGACTAGAGAACCAAGGAGCAAGACACACTGACTGGAGAGACCAGACAAGACTGGACTAGAGAACCAAGGAGCAAGACACAATGACTGGAGAGACCAGACAAGACCGGAGTAGAGAACCAAGGAGCAAGACACACTGACTGGACAGACCAGACAAGACTGGAGTAGAGAACCAAGGAGCAAGACACACCGACCAGAGAGACTAGACAAAACAGGACTAGAACAACAAAGCTCAAGACTCACTGACTGGAGGGTCTAGACAGGATTAGACTAGAGAACCAAGGAGTAAGACACACTGACTGAACAGACTAGACAGCCAAAGAGCAAGACGCACGGATTATACAGACTAGACAAGACAGAACTAGAACAACAAGGAACAAGACACACTGAGTGGATGGATTAGAAAAGACTGGACTAGGTACTGGATAGAACACGTCGTCACAACTATCAACTGCACTGCACTGTGGAAAACAAAAGTATATGTATAGAGGCAAACCAATCATACCCTCCTCTCTGTAACGAGGCTGAGCAATATTGTCCCCTCCAATAGTAACTGACCCAACAACAACTATCTAGATGACTTCCAATCAAGAGTCTGTAGCTACATGTATACAAGCCATCACAAGTAAATCTGCAGATACAAACCTATTCAGAGCCTTTCTTCTTTCCCTGAACTCTACCATCAGAGGTAGGATGGGGAGACATCTACATACATAGCTAGTTGGCTGCCCATTATTGGAAAGTTCTTCTAATGTCTTAGAGTAGCGTTAAGGCAACCCTGGTCCATTCAGATTACTCTGATTTGTAGACCTCAACTGGTTGTGCTTGCAATGGAAGGACTTTCTTGGCCCGTATCTAATGGCGGATCAGTGATGAATGGGAGGCACGCTTTATTGTGAACTTTCATGTGAAACAGGGTTTACCTAGAGTCTACACATCTCCTTGCAGTGGCAGAACAAATGAAGCTTAATCTAGACATCCCATCACTTGTGCTCGTCATTAAGAGCTGCATCGATCACACCGTCTTGACACTCTTCGTAAACATGGATGTGTGCCGTGGTGAGGTGACGCTTCACTATTTGGGATTCTTTGTTCCATGCTTGGGCTGCCCAATTATTTTCAGTGTAACAAGTCATTTTTTAACTTAAATTTCCTTCACTTGAAGGTCTGATGTAAGCAAAAGGCCTTTGGGGCTTATTTATTTAGCCTAAGCAAGTCTAATGTGGCCGGGCCGGTGTCTACCACAACTCTGTACTACAAAAAGGAATATACTGTAACACGAAAAGTATGATAAACGATAAAACTGTTATAGAGGGAGCCACCAGCTACGTACACAGGATATGCAACCGATTGCTGGGTCTATGTGGACGTTGGGACACAAGGGCATCCCATTGGCCCCGCTGAGATGATACAGCTGCTCCACTAATAAATCTCCCTTCTTCCTGTTGGCAGAAAATGTAAATATGAAATATTATTTCCTAAAAATCCACCGTTTTAGTGCAGATTTATGGGCCCCCGGGCAGGAAGGGTCATCGGCCTCCACCAGTCAGCGGAGACATGGGACTTTATTGGACGCTTGTGAGAAGGAATATTTTTGATTAATTTTCAGCAGAGAGAAAGTGAGATTCTAACTAAACAAAAAGGTGATTGTGTAGAAGCAAAAGACAATGGGGCACATTTATTGTTATTTGGGGAAGATCAATCTAGACCATTTCCTATTGATTTACGTCAGAAAGAACAGATGTTACTCCTCTCTCTCCACTTTACAAGGGTGTAGGAAAGGGGGCGTGGTTTAGTGAAGTGGACATTTTAGACAGATTAAAGGATTGCGACTTTTTAAAGGGTTGCAAAATATGTCCCAATATGGTACTTAGGTGGCGAACAAAGTCATTCCGCATCCTTACACAGATCAGATTTGTCTGACTAAAAAACACACTTCTTAGCAAGAAAAAAAGCTTGCTAAAAAGTGTGTGCATCTTTTGGTATGATGTCAGGAGGGTCCGGCAGTGCCAGACCCCTCTGACCGCTCTCATAGTGATCAGTTGCAATGCAAAAGTGCTGTAACTGATCATTAGGACCACTGGGAAGCACTCACTCTGTCCCCCAGCCCTCATTGTCACAGGCTCTGTCTGCTGACACTCCCCCTGGCGTCTGCACTGTATGTACAGAATGTGCAGTAATCTTAACAGCGGAGGGAGGAAGTATCAGAGGTCAGAATCTCCAATAAACCATGGATTAGAGCTACGAAGGGAAGCTACGGAGGGGCGTTGCTGTACCACCAGAGGTACTGTGGGGAACTATTACCACTGGAGGCTGCTACTACTACCGGGACCACTGGGTGGCACTATTACTACCGGGGCCATGATAACCACTGGGACCATTATACTATTGGGGCCACTATTACTACTAAGAAAACTAGGGGCCCTAATTACTACTGGGGCCACTATTATCACTGGGTCCATGGGGGCCACTATTAAAGTTGGGACCACTGAGGGCCACTGTAGTACTGGGACCACTATTACTACTGGAGGCCTCTATACTACTAGGGTCACTACAATACTGGGGCCACAATTACTACTGAGAAAACTAGAGGCCACAATTATTACTGGGGCCACTATTATCACTGGGACCACTGGGGGCATTATTAATGCTAAACACACTGAGAACCACTTTTACTCCTGGCAGAGTTTCAGTAAAAAAAGCTATGCGCTCGCGAAGATTACAACAAGTCAAGCGGAGTTTAAACAATCTCCGTCCTGTGGAGGACGGAAAGAAGGAAATGAAATAGAAAGGCACTTACTTAAAAGGAGGGGGGTGTATAAAACAAGAAGCCCCCTCCTCTAAGTGTTGACTCCTCTGGGTCCTCTTAGTCGCCGATGGAATTGGCAGGAAACAAGTTGGTTTCTTCGGTTTTATTTGTATAAAAGCAAATTTACAAAGAGGCAACGCGTTTCGGTGCAGCATGCACCTTTCTCAAGCCTATGTACACATGTGATGTGTACATAGGCTTGAGAAAGGTGCATGCTGCACCGAAACGCGTTGCCTCTTTGTAAATTTGCTTTTATACAAATAAAACCGAAGAAACCAACTTGTTTCCTGCCAATTCCATCGGCGACTAAGAGGACCCAGAGGAGTCAACACTTAGAGGAGGGGGCTTCTTGTTTTATACACCCCCCTCCTTTTAAGTAAGTGCCTTTCTATTTCATTTCCTTCTTTCCGTCCTCCACAGGACGGAGATTGTTTAAACTCCGCTTGACTTGTTGTAATCTTCGCGAGCGCATAGCTTTTTTTACTGAAACTCTGCTGTTTGTTTTTATTGGGGGCTCACTCTCCTGGCGAGAGTCCCCCCTTATTGTCTTTGCAGCTCTCCTCCTGTACGGAGGATAGGAGATAAAGCACGTTTGAAGTCGGTGTAGTATCCGTTGGCGCTGTCTGATCCATTTTATATATATACTTTTACTCCTGGGGCCACTAATATCACTGGGGGCTACTATTACTACTGGGAACACTGGGGACCACTATTACTACTGAGAGAACTACTAGTACTTGGACCACCTGGGGCCACTATTATTACTGGGGGCACTATTAATGTTGAGACCACTGAGGGCCACTATACTAGTGGAGCTACTATTACTACTGGGGGCCACTATTACTACTAAGAAAACTGGGAGCCACAATTACTACTGGGCCCACTATTATCATTTGGACCACTCAAGGCCACTATACTACCGGGGCTACTATTGCTACTGGGACCACTAGGGGTCACTAGCACTACAGAGGGCTCTATAAATGCTGAGATGACTGGGTGGGGGGGGTGGGGTCCACGATTACTATTGGGGCTGCTGCGGCTATCCAAGTCCACTTGAAACTAAACCCTCCACTTCTTTAACCCACCAAGGAAGTCTTAATTAGTATGACATATTTCTATCCTATTATCTCTTGTCTCTAAACCTATAATAATTTATTAAAAGATGTTACAAAATAATTGAGATTACGCAACATTTCATGAATTTGTCACATTTTAAACCCTTCCCACCCCTTGATGCACATTTACATTACGGGAGGGAAGGGGTTTGCATGAAATGCTGTACCTGTATGTTCTTATATGTCTCCTAATAAACTTGTCACATCTCTGTTTATGTTACAGAAGGTCAGATTTAGGGGAGCCAAACATTTTGGTCAGTTTTTTATGCCAGAATTTTACCATAAATAATTTAATAAATTCCCCTGTACGCTGTTTACATAATACTGCCATACTGTCCCCAAATTATATCCATATACCACACTTAAATAAAGCCATCATATCATGCCTAAATGATACCACCGCTTATATGTCAAATAACACGGGAATGACATGCCAAAACAAGGCTGCCCTAATTTTGTGCAGGGGCGGAGCTACATAGGATGCTGGGGTGTGTCCGGAAGGGCCTTAAAGGTCTCTCTGCACATAACACCAGTATTATAAATGGCGCTTGGTATTTGGGAGCCTGTTACAGATTTCATGTTACATCTAAGAGCTACAAGTTCCATATCTAGGACTTTTATATAATTCTTGGTGGCTTATACACTGTGCTGACAAAAGTATTGGGCTCCCCACCAATCCTGTGCTGTCAAGTGAAGATACACAAGCCAGGTGTACACAAAAAAACACAGTGACCCTAGATTGAAGCAAATCAAATGTTCAGAACCTGACTCACCTGATGTGGTGGGGTCGCCCCTGCATATGCGGGATGCACCGTGTCACCTGAGAACCTGGAAGGCCTTCGTGCATATGCCTCAGTAGCTATGGGTGAATTCTTGTCTAATGTAGACATCCACCATGGAGGGCGCCAGTCGCAGTCGTCTGATCCAAAACAGTGCCCTGGGGTAGCAAGTGGGGTGAAATGGATAAAGAAAAAGGGGCAACCAGCACTCAAGGACAAGCCTTCATGTAGCAAACCAATCAATACAAAGAAAAGAACTGGAAAGCAGGTCACTTACTTTACCGGGGAGGTCCGTAGCTCCAGGAGGACCTCCGTCAACTCCCAGTATCCAGAAATGCAGTTATCCAAGTAGGTGATCCAGAGGTACAGGAACGCATAATCAGGTGCAAAGATTAATATTTGGGGTATTTATTGGCGTTTAAGCCAAGAAAAACGGATTTCTCACAGACCACATATACGTTCACAGCTGTTCCATGCACACTTATGGCCGCCACGCCAGTTATCATTGCGCTCAGAACAGTTCCTCCCTCGGGGCCGCGCACAGGAAGTTTGACGGGCCGCCTCCTTCATGTGCTGCCTCGTCAACTGAGGAGAGGAACTGCAGGGAGCAGGAGACACTGAGGAGCCGAGAGCATGGACAAATGTACACAAGTGTGTGTGGAGCTGCTGTGAATGTGCGCGTGGTCCGTGAAACCTGTTTGTATTGGCTTACATTCCAATAAATACTCCAAATATTAATCCTTCCATCCAGTTGTCCATTCCTGTACCTCTGGACCACCTACTTGGATAACTGCATTTCTGGATACAGAGAGTCAAAGGGGGTCCTCCTGGACCTACTTACCTCCCTTGTTAAGTAAGTGACCCACTTTCCAGTTCTTTTCTACCTATTGATTGGTTTGCTACATGAAGTAGTCTGCCCCTTTTTGTTTTTCCATTTCACCCTACTGTCAGGCGAAGGGGAGATACAAATCAGATGTGTGAGCATTAGGTAAAGGAAAGTGTTACACAGGCATATCCCAGTAGAGAAACCATCAGAATGCCAACAGGTGTAGAGCTGACAGTGGGGTCTGGTGGTGGGATGCCACTATAGTGGCCAAGTACAACAGGGCCCCTCCTGAATGGTGTGTATGCTCAGTATTGTGTTGTCAGTGTCTTACATGTTGCAAGAATGGTGTGCATTGCATAGCTGCAGCACTGAAAGTGTCTTAAGTGTCTGGTATGTGAGCTGACTGTCTGGCTTTGTATCTTCTTGTTTGTCAAGTGATGATGCTTGATATATGTGTTTGCAAGCTGTGAGAGAGGAGTGTTTGCTCTGGTCCTATCAGAGAAAGCAGTGCAAGGCAGCTGTCTGTGGGTACCTTCAACCCACGGACACAGAATGGAGGAGGCCAAAAGGATGGCCTAGTGAATGTTGGGGACTACTCCCCAGAAGTTCTGCAGCGTGTTTTCCATCCGTGAATGTGAACCGGGGTAGAGACAGAGAAGAGAGAGAGAAGTGTCGTTCCCGGCCAGGACCTACAGATAACCATGCCTGTGGTTTCTCCTGACGTCCCGTGAGTCTTCCCGGTCACATGACTTGTCAAGAAGCTGCTGAACTGTTTCTGTTCTTGGAAATTAGTAGTCCGTGCGTTTCCGGAGGCTGTGTCTTAAACAGTACCATGTGTGTGTGTGTGGATTTACCTCGTCAACCAGTTATCCCCCCATGGAAGCTACACGGGAGAGGATTTACTCTGTCATCCAGGAATCCCCCGCTGTGGAAGAAAGGGTGGCATCACGAGACAAAACAGGACTAAAGGTAATCTATTATTTGGGTTCCCCTTTATTAACTTGCCCTCGGCCCTTGGACGTGTCACCGGTTACCCTCTGGGTGGGAGACAGTAGAGTCATCGTGACAAGGCCCAAACTTTACCCCCCTTCTCCTAGGCCGTGGCCCACTCCTCGGTCACTGCACCACCAGGTGTAGAGCTGACAACGTAGTCTGGCTGGGGGATGTCACCAGGTATAGAGCTGACAACGGGGTCTGGTGGTGGGATGTTACCAGGTGTACAGCTGACAACAGGTTCTGGCGAGGGAATGTCACCAGGTGTAGAGCTGACAATTGGATCTGGTGGCGGGATGTCAGCAACCAGTCAGTACAGGACTTTGCAGTACTTTTGGACCTTCTAAAGTCCACCATTGGCCATGTTATTGTGAGATGGAAGCCATCCGGTGTGTGTGGTGCCGCCACGTTCATGGAGACCTCGTAAACTGACAGAACGTGGACAATGAAGCCTAGTAGAGCTGTGAAGACATCACACACATCATCTGCCCTCACTCAGGAGGTCTTACAAGACATTAGAACATCCGTTAGCACCAGAATCATCCATAGGGAATGGCATGTGAAGGGTTACCATGGACGTGCGGCTGCACACAACATCACAGCAGTCAATGCATAGTGGCGACTGCGATGAGCGTCGGACTATAAGTGAGTTGAAGCAAGTGTTGTGGATGGCTGAATCACAGGACACCATCTTCTGATTGAACAGCCACACTTTGCTGGGGCAGTTTTCTGGAGAGCGGTTTCTAGATGACTGCACCGTCCCAACAGGGAAGCTTGGAGGAGGTTCTGTTATGGTGTTGGGGTGTTCCTGTGGGGAAGGACGAGGGCTATTGGTTATACTGAGGTTCACCCTCAACACCAATGGGTACAGAGACATCCCGGGCAATGTGGCTTTACCTACCCTGTGGCAATACTCTGGTACAGATCCTTGTCTCTACCAACATGACTAAGCACCGTTTCATACAGCATCCAGCTTTGAGGCTTAATTTGAGGAGCCCAAAGTCTGGATCTCAATCCCATCAAGCATCTTTAGGACGGACTAGAAAGCTGTATCCATGCACCCAACACGCCCATCACCCCCTGCACCACCATCTGAATCTCTCATCGAGGAATGGAGGCAAATCCCTCCACACATATTTGGGAATTTGGTGGAAAGTGGCCGCAGAGGGGGACTGAACTCATTGAGGTCTAAAGTGGCCCAACACCAGGCTGAAAATAAATGTCATCACCTGCTATGTGTGTCCAATACTTCTGCCAACATAGTGTGGGATGTCATGTTGGCATCTTGTAAATGCCCTTTTGGATAAATATTTTTATTCTGTTCAGAAAATGTAATTTGGATGAATCAAACAACTTTGACCATTTCGACACAAGCATTCTTACTACCTGCGGTGGACAAACCACATGTGAAAATTTGTTAAAGGGGTTTTCAAGGAAAATACTATTGATCACCTATCACCAGGATAGGTCATCAATAGTTGATGGGCTGGGGTTCGTCACTCGGGGCCCTGACCGATCAGCTAAGCAGGCACATGTTGTCAGCGCCACAATAACACAGAGGTCGTTGTGGAAGCCTCGGCGCCGACCTCTGTGTAGTGGCTGGCACTTGTAACTGCAGGTACAACTCTCATTGAATGGGAGCCACTACATGTCAGGTCGACGCGGAGGCTTCCACTCCGTTCTCTGTGTATTTGTGGCATTGACAACATGCGCCCGCTCACCAGCTGGACCGCCAGTGATCAGACACTTATGCACTATTCTAAATGTCTTTAAAGGTGGTCGCCAGGACTTTCACTATTGATTACCTATCCTCAGGACACATCATCAATAGCTGATTGGTGGGGGTCTGCCACTCAGGATCCCATCCGATCAGCTGATTCCTGGCACCTCTGTCAGTGTGGACAGTACTGGAAACAGATAACGCTGCCAACACTGCAGTGGCATGGTTTGGTTCTACAGGCACCGCACCCATTGAATTCAAAACCGTGCCCCTGCAATGTTGACAATCTACTTTCAGTGCTGTCCCCACACACAGCGGTTTGGTGATCAGCTGATTGGTGGATATGCCAAGTGACCAACCCCAGCTGATCAACTATTGATGCCTATTCTGAGAACCCCTTTAATAGAAAATCCCTTTAAGGGCTCACACATGCAGCCATATTTTGGCTCCATATGAGTTCAGAGCTGTATGAAACCATAATACACCACACTTAATAGCCTATTAGCCCACGCTGTACCTTCATATATCTCCAATTTCATATGGAAAATAGGCCCATGTTCCATTGGATGCTTCTCTTAAGATGATGCCGGTACTTGGGCACCATATGGTGACACAGAGAGTAATCACACCGCCATAGTAGAGGTACCACCATTTAAATGATGTCTTTGATATATACCATACTGTACCTCCGTGCCAGGGGCGTAACTAAACGCTCAGGGGCCCTGATGCAAAAGGTGAGCTGGGCCCCCCTCTATCTGTAGCTGTACCCGTACCCATACCTAAATCATGCTGCACAGAGACATAACTTGAAGCTTCTGGGCCCCAATGCAAAATCTGTAACCGGGCCCCCAACTATAATGCTTTATTCATAGTACTGGGCTCCCTATATGGAGAAGAGAGGCCTTATGGGCCGCCTAAGGCTCCTGGGCCCGGGTGCAACCGCATCCCCTGCATCCTCTATAGGTATGCCCCTGCTCCATGCCCATTTGTATCTAAGATAAATGGCAGCACTTACTGATGTTGGCAGCGGCTATCGATAGAGATCCAGCATTGTTGACTAACCGGGGCTAATGGATGGTCTACAGAGCGACGATAACCTCCGCTTGTAGATAATTAATTCTCGTAATAAAATGAGATGTTTCCTGTAACAGGCCATTTGTGGTGAGAGATAAAATATAAGCCTCGTGATTCATCGCCGATCCCACTCCTTGTTGAGACAAATCTGAGAACACCGAAGGATGTTTTTTGTGAAACGTGTCGTTCTTATCAGGGAGATCTTGTTAAAGAAAATAAGACTGTGCTGATGGGCGGCCGGCCGGACAAAGTGTGGAATGTATCCATCCAAGTCCCATCAACGGAATGTAAACGTTTTAACACATGACAGAGTGCAAATCATTTGGGCATTAGGATACGCCGAAGGAAAATGAAATAACTTAATGTGGTTTCAACCTTTTGAACTCATACGTGACCTTCCTCGGCACTACAGACATTGGAGCGGTTAAGTGCCAGCTAAGCAGTATAATGTAGTGATAATCTCTTGCAGCTAATGGATACAGTGTTTACATTAGCCGCCCAGTCTGGTATACATTGTGGCATCTACAAAGGATAGCACTGTGTTGAAAAGCAGACGTTCCCAGATAGACAATATTCCAAAAGGGCATTTTTTATTACAGTGGGCCTCAAAAATTCTCATATTAGACCTGTTGCGGTGCGTAGTTGGTACCAGGATACGAAGTGGACAAGGGAGTTACAAAAATATACATTTCTAATATAAACAATAAAGTTCAAAGGAAGAAAGATTATGCAATTTTTAGCAAACAGTTGAGAAAATATCTAAATTCTATGGATCAGTTATGTTAATCTCACTATCACTAGGTAGAAATACACGTTCATCTTTTATCAAGGCCGACCTCACTTACGATCTGACTCCAAGGCAATCCTCGTTGCCCGTCTTTATGACTTTATCCAGGGTCTGATAGTTCAGCATCGTGCTTTCTCTGGCTCTTGCTGAGCACAGGAATCCTGGTTGGAGTTTTGCACATGGCAGCTGCCTTCAAAAAGAAGGAATGGAACTAGGGATGGTCTTAGAGGAGGCTCAGGCATGCCTGGTTTGTATGCAAGACAAATGCCAGCCTCTTACACAAAGTAGGTGTGAATAAACAACTCCATCATAGCTTTACTGTTTTGTCTGCGCATAGTGCTGCTATACTGAAGTGCCCTATGCCCCGTCACATCATATTTTACACATTACATTAAGGAACATCATATAACTCTCATCATATGAACCTCATATAACTCCCTTTGGGAGATGCTCCCCTAGTCCGTCGTTGTCACTGGCTCTATAGTGTGCACACACTAACTGTTGTCTTGCATTTTTCTCAGCTTTCTTGTATCTCCCGGGTCGTGCATTACGGAGCCATCATCTACTTCAGGGCCGAGTCCCCTGTGGGTAGAGAATCTCCTTCTCCTGCCATGTGGTCTATCTGTTTTAACCGCTGGGTCATCGGGGTCTTCTTGCTGGCATTGCTCTTGTGCCATTTCCCCGGCATAGGCACAGTGCCCTGGTCATCAATGTAAATGTCTTCTGGCAAATACCTAGCAGTCTTGCGTCTTTTTATAGGGTGTCCTGTGGCACCAAAATCTCTCACATGCTACAGGGAAGGGGCTTAGCCCTGCACAATCCATATCACGGGGACCTATCTTCTGGGTGGTGACGTGCTAATCGTGTCACTGCCCGCATCACCACTAGTAGCAGAACCCCCTCTTCAGCCTCCTGCAAGGCTACAACAAATGGCACCACCCAAGCTGCTCCAACATGGCACCCACACCACCTGCTTCTGCTCTCCTTCTCGGCCATGGCTTTGGGCGGCGGAGAGGTCGCTTCGTCACGGAACTCCTACCTCTCCTTGCTCCAACTCTCAGCCAGGTACTTGACCGGGGACTGGGAAATGGGGGCTAAGAGCAGCTGGCTGCCACTCCACAATGGGGATAACAGACAATGCCTTACAGAGGCAACAGACATAAAAACAGCAGAAGGGCATGACTAGAATACAAAGGACACCAATGGGACAAACAACCCCCAAATCAGAAATGAACATGATCTAGGCCTCACATCAGATAGTAGTTGTCATCACTGATACCTTCAAAGGGATTCAACTGTAGGGGATCAAAAGACCCTAAATGAAGCTAAAAATTACATTGGCCAGATGTGTTCAGAGATGAATCAGTTTCTACAAATTCCCAAAACACCTCTCAGTATCATGAGTTGTGTTCTTCCCTCTTCCAACTCCCTTCTTAAGAAGTCAGTGGTTAGAGAACAAGCCTCCTCTTACGTTCTATTCAGCTGATGACAGTCATTTTCTTTACTCTATCCCATTTCTTTGGAAGAGGGTCGGATAGGTGGTAGAAGAAAAGATGCTAAGGCTCTTCATATTCCTACTCTGTTCAGGGAGCAGGAAAACGGCAACTACTGGCCAAGTGGATACGTTTTATCGCAAAGCCAAACGGCGCCAAAAGGACCCCACTGACTACAATGGGTCTGTTCAGTTTCCGTTCGTCCATTCAGCATTTTACAGGACAAAATATTGCAACCAGCTGTTTTTAGTGGAGATCAATGACAGAGATTTTGAATGAAACCTCCAACGCTGATGGAACTTGCCCAAAGACATTTTATCTGGTGATGGATTTTACATTCTAGATGGTGGCTAAGTAGGCAGCGTCTTAGCCCTTAGCTTCCACTGAGTTTGATGCTGACCTTCATTAAGTTCATATGTTATTCTCATTATCTTGTTGCTTACCTCTGGGTTCACCGATTTCCTCTCCCATTCCAAAAATTAGTAATCAACTTTTTATTGAATAAGAACTGATATAAAGGGATTAGGTTCTCGACCCTAATGGAGACTCAGACTAATCTAGGCAGTACCGGATTTATATCTTAGGTATCCTGTAGGCTCAAATTGTCTGGCGTCTTAGACTCCACCCATCAGATAGGCCACGCCTTAAATTATGTCAATGTTGTCTGTTGTTATAAAGTATAACAGAACATTGTGTTACACTTCTAACAACATCTAACTCTTCCAGAAGCCTGACCCTTGCCCCTCGCTGGGTGTCCTCCTCTCACAGCACTTCGATTGCCTAATGGCCCCATGCATAAAAAAGCCAACTATGCCGATAGATAAATTTGGTCTTGCAGACTGAGCCGCTGTATAAGTAATGGCAAATAAATAATTATATTAACTGAGGACTGGAAAACTCCCACTGAAGCTTGCTTTAGGAAGAAAATAGGATTTAGCAGGTCTGATTTATTTCTGGCCGGACCTTACCCATGAGTTTATCGGCTTTGGCAGACATCTGGCAGTTGTTCACCTCTTCCAGTTCCATTGAAATGACATGAATGTACAACCAAAGGAATGGGGGAATGGTGGTGGGGACTGTTGGCAAAACAATTGTTTCTCTGACAGTCATTTTATGTCCATCATCACCTTTAAAGGGAACATGTCATTAGAAAATGACCTATTGTATAAATTAAGTTTTATATACAAAAATTTCGTAAAAGTTTTTGGTGATTTTTTAAAATTTTTCGATATCACAATCTATGTTTTAGAAAAAAATCCTAAAATCCTGCAGTCCTTATACGGAGCTCAAATTCTAATAACAGTTTGACCCTTTTTGTTCGGTAGAACTTTTCAGCAGTCATCTAATTTTCATCACACGCATGATTACATTGAAAGGTGACACCTACTGTAACAGTGCAATGATGGAAATGGCCACTAGAAGGGTCAACAAAAGTTTGTCTGGCAGGAATAGGGTGCCTCTGCTGGTGAATTAGGAGGCACCTGATAGGGCTTTATAAAAAGGAGGTGTGCCTCTCAGAAGGGGCTTCTAGCAATCTATTTTCTGGCTCCTGGGCTTCCAATATGGCTCTAAAACCTGAGCTAATATGTGATATGCCAAGATGTTGAAAGGACCGGCTGTTACGTGGTAATGGACTTATGTTTTAATGATGACATTTTGGCATTAGACCTATTTGTATTTAGGTTAATTGCTGATGTTTAGTTAGAGGCCAGACGGCCAGGTGTTGTTACGATGCCATACACTCTGAAGTCTGTAATATAGTGTGAGTACTGCTCTGTAGTCAAGCAATAAAAGACTGCTGAAGCCAGATTCTAAAGAAAAGCTATATTGTGGATGTGAGTTCCTTAGGTATTGCCAAACATTTTATGAGGAAGACAGAAGAGTGTGACTAATCCCTAGTATGTCACACTATATATAGATAACACAGAATCCACCATTTACAGTAGGTGATATCACAGCTCACCTCCAACTCTCCCTGCACAGGTCACAGATCATTTCCACAACACTCTACCAAATAAGTCAATAGATGATGCCACAGCTCACCTCCTCCCCTTCTTGCACAATTCACAGAACATGGCACAACACTGTCCCACAGAAGCTTATAGGTGATGTCACAGCTCACCTCCTCCCCTCTGTGCATATGTCACAGTACATTTCCCTAACATTTTACCATATAAGTCTACAGATGATGCCACAGCTCACCTCCTTCCCCTCCCTGCACAAGTCACAAATCATGTCCACAACACTCTCCCATGGACATCAGTAGGTCCCTCCAGTCCATTATGTGAATGGAATATGAAGCTGTTGTAAAAAATCTTTCTAAGTGCTGTTAACTGCAGCTCAAGCAAGATGGCTGTTACATGTACAAACAGTAGAAAAAAATCTACATCCAGAAAATAAAATATATTAAAAATGGAAAATCTTTCATTATCGGTTTTTAATTAGTAAACAATCACAGGTGATACATCTCCTTTAGGATCCAAAATAGGAAAGTCAGAGAAACTCATTAAGGTTGTGTAGATTTGGTTGAAATGCGTTGATTGTAACAACAACCATGTGACTCTACTAAGTCCAACACTCCCGACCCACCGCCGGCCGTCCCATCCGCATAGTTAATCAATGGGCTTCAGTTAGAATTAGAGCCGGAATCATTTATCATATGAATCTATATAACAGCCTGGGAGATTTAAGCAATGCATCTCGCATCGATAAATTACCCTTCCCTACAAGAATTTATGTATCCTAAAAAAATGATGGATTTTCGGAATGGCCCGACGCCCAGTTTCTCTAATTTCTCTAATTTCCATTCAGGGTCTGAGGTTGAGACTCATAAAAAACAAAATATGATGAATGATTGCAACATTTAGGTTCATATTTGTGACACTAATGGATAAGAGAAGATAGCAAGATGTCTGTAAAATGCATTAAAATGTATCTTAAGAAGATCTGAATTAGAAAAACATCCGAAAAACTGAACATTAAAAAAATTTCAAAAAGTTCATAAAAAAACACTAAAAATAACAATATAAAAAAGATTTTTAAATAATGTTTTTTAAAAATGTGAAAATGACGCACATCCCTACCCAGAGAACGGTTTAATGGACTCGCCGGGTCTTTAACTGATTTATACTTTGTCTATTAAGTCCCATAATTCCCCTGATTAACCGTGTTATTCTTTTAGGAACAGTCCTTTTTGATTTATTTAGAAAGTGATTTGGACACATTTTTCTCTGGCTGCAGAGAATTCATAATTTCTGTTCTATGTCTGGAAAAGTTCCACTTAACTCGGCTTCCAAACCAAATTAATGTCTTCCAGAATGACCTGTGGAATTAATGAGGTTTTGCTGTTGCTTCTCCCAAATGCAGGGTCAAGTATTCATTTTTTGGCTGAGAGGGCCCTTTTTCTGAAACTTTTTTTTTTGCTTTTTTTTTTTGCCTCCATGTAAAACGCTAACAAATTTCGACATCTGCTTTGAAAATAAAACATCACTGTCACTCTTGGCCCATCTCCTCTTATAGATCCCTCGCCCGTACGGCATCTTTTGTAGTCGTTCTATTTAATGGAGTCCGTCGTAGCTGATAAATGGGCTATTCAGGAAGTTGATACTCTGTTGGCTTCTTCGATTCCTGTGTGCTGATGTTTGCTACTTAAATTCTCATTTGCCATATACTAAATTATGGCGACGGCTCTTTTTCTTTGCTTTTCCGTCTCTTCTTCTGTATTTTTTTTTTTACTAGACAGCACAATAGTATTAGGAAATATGTTTTTTATGAAATGACTGAATTCGTTCCCAAAACCAAAATTCCTTTGGAGGTTAACAGCAAATAGATGAAGGAATTAAAAAGTGGTTGGACCATCTCCGAGTTCTAAAGGGGCACCGACCTGAGATGTTTGTGTTAACTAGGTCTTATATAAAAGTACAGGACTTGAATTATTGTCTTTGTAGTATTTTCTACATAATTGTAATTGTTGGTTGCACTGTCAGAGGGCCCTGGTATCTGCCTTGGGGTTCCCCTTTCGTCCAGGGGCACCGGTGGTTTAATCCTGGGTAGGGAAGATCGTTCTGGCTCCGAAAACAGGAGTGCCAAGCCCAGTTTTGCTAAATTCCCCATGACGCTTTTGCCCGTGTGTTAAGGCAGAGGTACTACCAAATACTCATGTCCCAAGTTTGGCAAAATAAGGTATTAGTGGCTGTTGCATGGAGCCTCCGATGGTTGCCGGATTATGGCTCTGGAGTTATCATATTGGCTTGCAATAATAACTTTTATTAAACGTCAAACAATCAAACACACTAAGCCCATTCCCAGGCCAAACAAGTATAATACAACTAAGTATATTCAGAGAATCCGGATTACTAGAGCATGCCTCCAAAGTCCGCACCCATCAATCAGGATCAAGCAGAGTCCACACCTGGTTTCCGGGGTTCAAACAAAGTCCTCTTTTCCAAACTTATAGTTATAAACTGGAGGAGGGACTAAGAAAGACGAGGCAGAAGTCTCTGAAGCATCTGTTGAACAGTGCCCGTTCTACTAGGGGAGTTCATGCCCATTGGGCGGTTCCAGCAGTTGTGTTCAGGTGATTATCTCCAGCTCCTCTCTCCACCCCACAGCTGCTTGCTCTGCCCACTTCCTGTAACTTTCCCGCTCAGAGACGCACTCCTCATCTCCGTCTCCTCTTAAAGCTACAGTAAACTACAATACTCTTAGTCAGCAGAATATCATTTAAACAGTAAAAGGAACCGTACCCCTTCACAGCACCAGGTAGAAAGTATTGGAAATCAGAGTAGTAACTTTGCTCTTGGCACATATCTGGAACTGGGCACAAGTTCAGGGACTTGCCCTTCTGTAGTGTAGGCATTGGCCTCTCGGATGTCACTGTGCATGCTGTAGATGTCAATCATTCAGCAAGTGGTGGGATTTTGGAGATAGCCTGGACCTGTCCATGTCAACAGATTGCCCATCAGATGGTTTGGAGTTAACTTGCAATCACACACCGGCAAAAAACTGTGAGCATAAAACTATGTATATCGGCCTTTCTATCATTCACCAGTAGTGGGGATCTGCTTAGAGTGTTGAATACTGATGACTGACTTCCTTTAAGGTACCCATACTCATAAGAGCAAAGTCAGCCAAGACTGGCCGAATATCTAATGCTTATGGGTGAAGCGACCCAGGAAGTTGGTGGAATCTCACTTCTTGTTGGAATTGGCCTGGGGGTTGCATTGGCCGTAAGTTTACCAGACACTGGCTGAGACTTCATCACCCCTCGAGGTGTCTTAGACACAGGAACTTCATAGAGGTGAAGGATCATACTGTTCTGCCCATGATGGTGAAAAAATGGCCAGACACAGGGTCTCGGATTATCACTCAATGTGATAAATCCCTCTGTCCCAAGTTCCACATGCTGCCACTTAACTTTTACTAAACTAACAGAGTCGTCTGTACAGCCGTGGAGTCTTTTGGAGGCTGACCACTCTGGTTAGTTAGAACCACTTTGCTCTTCATCGGAAAAACGTTCAGGAATCTGGAATCATCCCTCGTTCTTCTTGTTTTCTCTAATGTTCTCCACAACGTTCTCCTCAGGACTCACATAGAACCGTCAACACAAAGTCTTGCCAACCTAAGAAGGCCCTCTCTCTCTCTCTGCACTCTCTCCAACTAAATAAGCCATATAGCCCCCCTCATTGCCGCCGGAGCCATCAGCCTCTTTGCTGTATTTTTTCACAGCAATTTACACCTTGAAATAAAGTTAAGACTTTAACCTCTTCCATGCGGTTCTGTTGACTCTCTCCTGATGTCAGATGTTGGGAGGAAGATGGATTGGGCACAATGAATTCCAACATGCTCATTCCTTTTTTCTCATGGGAGATAAGTCACCACTCGAGGGCTCTGACATTAGCTTATTCCCATCTTCCCATTGGCTGAGCAGGCATATGTGTGGTGAGTCAAGAAGATCACAAGTTATCCCTTATACACAGGATTGGGGATAACATGCTGATCGACGGGGGTCTCATTGCTGATCTAGAAAACAGAGTCCCATATCCCCGTCTTCCTAACTGCAGGGTTACTGCACCATTTTCAGTGTGGAGGAGATTGAATAGAGTGCTGGTCACTTTCATTTAGACTGCAGAGATACCCAAGTGGCCAGGGCTCAGATATTTCCATAAACCCCATTGAAAAGAATGGCGTTAAGGCTGTGCATGGTCAACCAGTGCTCTGTTCAGTCTAACATCACTGCGGGTGAAGAAGCAACCCCTACAGTGACAGGCAGATGGGGATATGGAATTCCCGATCTCGAGATTGGTGTGCCTCAGTGGTGAGACCCCAACCGATAAGCGAGTTATCCCCTATCCTGTAGATATCCTGTGGAGAGGGGAGAACTTGTATTCTTGCTGCAACACCTTTAAGAAGACCTAAGTAGTCATTGGGTGGTGCCACCTCGTGGTTGTGGGTTAAGAGTTTAATTTGTTCCGTGACGGAGCTCTTAACCAAAAACACTCATAAATTAAATCACTTTTCCCCATTGAAATGAATGGAAAAGCCATTAATCCGTTCCGGATCGCAAAGCTCTCACACTGAGATCAATGGGGATGGCGTTGCCCCATTGAAAGCAATAGGACGCCGGCACCCCCACAGTGATTATCAGGGAAGGGCTTTAAATATAAGCCCTTCCCTGAAAATCATCCCTAGTTGTCGTAAAGAAATAAAAAAAATATATACTCACCTGTATGCCGGGGCTCAGGTGCGTCTAGCCTCCGCTTGCTCTCCCTGCACTGCTCTGAACCTTTTTAGCATACAGGGATTAAAAATCCATGGAGAAGAAGCGGTGGCTAGACACACCTGAGCCCCGGCAGCGGCGAGCAGGTGAGTATATATTTTTTACTACAGCTAGGGATGATTTTCAGGGAAGGGCTTATATTTAAAGCGCTTCCCCGAAAATCACTGCAGGGGTTGCCAACAGCCCATTGCTTTCAATGGGGCCACCGGCAGCAGCGGGGACCCACTGAGAGCAAGGCTTGTACCCAGGTTTTTGCTCTTAAATCAAAGCAAAAATTCGGGAGAGAATCTGCTCTCAAGTCAAAAAGCGTGTAAGCTGAGGCGCCCGTAACCCGAAGTATCACTGTATTCCTACATCAGAGGCTTGCATAGTATATGTGCAGGTATACAGTAATTCATTTGGAAGAATCCTCTGCAAATAATCTCAGGCTCATCCGCGGGATCTTGGTTGAAAGAACTAAACGAATGTCAAAATCCGACTAGCTGCAGTCGTCGGCACGGATGCAGAATCCCACGTTACTGATTTATACACATGAACCTGCTCTTCACGAATGTATAATTACATTGCGCTCGCCGCGGCTCTTATTTACAGATGATACTGGCGGGTCGTAATGGGTTGCAGCTGCAATGAGCGCTTTGGCCATTTTTATGGGTTAATAACTTTCCAGTATGTCTCATTATCGTAGCGGTATCCACAGGCAACGCCATGAATGCGGCGATTGTGGTGCTTAGTGGGATTCTCGCTCTGTAACAATGTGGATTGCATTAAGCAGCGGCTCATTATTAGACATCACATATGAGTATTGCGCAGGTTTGTTCTCCACCTTGGGATGCATTCACATGAGCGAGTGTAAGTGGGTCCAACAACATCGGACCTGCGGCGCCCTCTATGTAACTCTATGTAACTGCGCTTTCTTAGCGATTGCCATGCATAAGTGAAAATTACACTCACATAGAAACTGTAATGTTACAAGACCGACATTGCTCTGAGTTTCTCAGTCTGATACCGCGCTTGTCCATCTAAATGCAGCCGGATAGTTACTTAAAGTGCATGGGAATATAAGAACCACTTAGGAAAGGGCTTAAGTAGAATATCCTAATATTATTAGCAGCATTACCTCCTTAAAGGGATTTTCCTACTTGAAAATACCCTTTTTCTGGAATGGACTGGGTTGCAGTACCTGGCACAGCCACAATTGCATGGATGTCACTGTGTTGGGGTACTGCGATAAAGAAGCAGCATATTTGACCCATTTACTCCCTATACCTAATCTCTTGCTCGCTCATGTCACCTGCAACTCAAAACCATCTCCAGAGTCCAACCCTTTCTCACCTTGGAAACAACAAAACTCTTATTGTTGCCCTGATCCAACAATGGATCCTACTGACTACTGATTGGTCTTCCCCTCACTTAACGCTCACGCTCATCATTCTGTTCAAATGCTACACTGATGCCTCTACCTTGTGCCAGTCACTACACTGATGCCTCCACCACTAAAGCCTCCACCCTATGCCAGTCACTACACTGATGCCTCCACCACTAAAGCCTCCACCCTGTGCCAGTCACTACACTGATGCCTCCACCACTAAAGCCTCCACCCTATGCCAGTCACTACACTGATGCCTCCACCACTAAAGCCTCCACCCTGTGCCAGTTACTACACTGATGCCTCCACCACTAAAGCCTCCACCCTGTGCCAGTCACTACATTGATGACTCCACCTTATGCCAGTCACTACACTGATGCCTCCACCCTGTGCCAGTTCCTACACTGATGCCTCCACTCTGTGCCAGTCCCTGCACTGGTTGCCTATCCACTATAGAATACAATTTATCCATATCACTCTCATCCATAAGGCTCTCCCCAGTGCTGCACCCTCCTCTATCTCCTCCATCATCTCTGTCTACCACCCTACCCCTGCTCTACATTCTCAGAGTTATCTTAGACTCATTTCCTCCATAATTGTAAGCTCCGCCTCTTGCCCAAATACTTTTTTCAAGCTGCGTCAGTTCTCTGAAACGTGTTACCCCAGACAGTCAGGGTCATTCCAAACACCCACAGGGAGTCCTAAAAACACTTTTGTTGGAGAGGCGGTTCACATCCCCTAATGTAACTCTTCACTATTAACCCCTCTTCTACATTATCCTCAGAGCCTGTTCTTTTCATCCCACAATTTCCCCCCAAAACCTCATACACCCCATAACTGTACCTACTCAGATAGAAGTGGGTGAGCGACTCATACACCTCTATGTATACTACCCTACATATATAAGAGGGCCGACTATCGTAAGGGGCTGTTTACTCTTGTGTCCCCGTTTTTTCTCTTGGATTGTAAGCTCTTGTGTCCCTCTATTTCCTCCTCATAGACTGTAGGCTCTTGTGTCCCTCTATTTCCCCTTCATAGACTGTAAGCTCTTGTATCCCCCTATTTCCTCCTTATAGACTGTAAGCTCTTGTGTCCCCCTATTTCCTTCTCATAGACTGTAAGCTCTTGTGTCCCTCTATTTCCCCTTCATAGACTGTAAGCTCTTGTGTCCCCCTATTCCCTCCTCATAGACTGTAAGCTCTTGTGTCCCCCCTATTCCCTCCCCATAGACTGTAAGCTCTTGTGTCCCCCTATTTCCTCCCCATAGACTGTAAGCTCTTGTGTCCCCCTATTTCCTCCTCATAGATTGTAAGCTCTTGTGTTCCCCTATTTCCTCCTCATAGACTGTAAGCTCTTGTGTCCCCCTATTTCCTCCTCATAGACTGTAAGCTCTTGTGTCCCCCTATTTCCTCATAGACTGTAAGCTCTTATGCCCCCCTAGTTCCTTCTCATAGACTGTAAGCTCTTGTGTCCCCCTATTTCCTCCTCATAGACTGTAAGCTCTTGTGTCCTATTTCCTCATAGACTGTAAGCTCTTGTGTCCCCCTATTTCCTCCCCATAGACTGTAAGCTCTTGTGTCCCCCTATTTCCTCCTCATAGACTGTAAGCTCTTGTGTCCCCCATATTTCCTCATAGACTGTAAGCTCTTGTGTCCCCCTATTTCCTCCTCATAGACTGTAAGCTCTTGTGTCCCCCTATTTCCTCATAGACTGTAAGCTCTTGTGTCCCCCATATTTCCTCATAGACTGTAAGCTCTTGTGTCCCCCTATTTCCTCCTCATAGACTGTAAGCTCTTGTGTCCCCCTATTTCCTCATAGACTGTAAGCTCTTGTGTCCCCCTATTTCCTCATAGACTGTAAGCTCTTGTGTCCCCCTATTTCCTCCCCACAGACTGTAAGCTCTTGTGTCCCCCTATTTCCTCCCCACAGACTGTAAGCTCTTGTGTCCCCGTATTCCCTCCTCATAGACTGTAAGCTCTTGTGTCCCCCTATTCCCTCCCCATAGACTGTAAGCTCTTGTGTCCCCCTATTTCCTCCCCATAGACTGTAAGCTCTTGTGTCCCCCTATTTCCTCCTCATAGACTGTAAGCTCTTGTGTTCCCCTATTTCCTCCTCATAGACTGTAAGCTCTTGTGTCCCTCTATTTCCCCTTCATAGACTGTAAGCTCTTGTATCCCCCTATTTCCTCCTCATAGACTGTAAGCTCTTGTGTCCCCCTATTTCCTTCTCATAGACTGTAAGCTCTTGTGTCCCTCTATTTCCCCTTCATAGACTGTAAGCTCTTGTGTCCCCCTATTTCCTCATAGACTGTAAGCTCTTGTGTCCCCCATGTTTCCTCATAGACTGTAAGCTCTTGTGACCCCCCTATTTCCTCCTCATAGACTGTAAGCTCTTGTGTCCCCCATGTTTCCTCATAGACTGTAAGCTCTTGTGTCCCCCTATTTCCTCCCCACAGACTGTAAGCTCTTGTGTCCCCCTATTCCCTCCTCATAGACTGTAAGCTCTTGTGTACCCCTATTTCCTCCCCATAGACTGTAAGCTCTTGTGTCCCCCTATTTCCTCCTGATAGACTGTAAGCTCTTGTGTCCCTCCTATCTCCTCATAGACTGTAAGCTCTTCTGCCTCGCTAGTTCCTTCTCATAGACTGTAAGCTCTTGTGTCCCCCTATTTCCTCCTCATAGACTGTAAGCTCTTGTGTCCCCCTATTTCCTCATAGACTGTAAGCTCTTATGCCCCCCTAGTTCCTTCTCATAGACTGTAAGCTCTTGTGTCCCCCTATTTCCTCCTCATAGACTGTAAGCTCTTGTGTCCTATTTCCTCATAGACTGTAAGCTCTTGTGTCCCCCTATTTCCTCATAGACTGTAAGCTCTTGTGTCCCCCTATTTCCTCCCCATAGACTGTAAGCTCTTGTGTCCCCCTATTTCCTCCTCATAGACTGTAAGCTCTTGTGTCCCCCATATTTCCTCATAGACTGTAAGCTCTTGTGTCCCCCTATTTCCTCCTCATAGACTGTAAGCTCTTGTGTCCCCCTATTTCCTCATAGACTGTAAGCTCTTGTGTCCCCCATATTTCCTCATAGACTGTAAGCTCTTGTGTCCCCCTATTTCCTCCTCATAGACTGTAAGCTCTTGTGTCCCCATATTTCCTCATAGACTGTAAGCTCTTGTGTCCCCCTATTTCCTCATAGACTGTAAGCTCTTGTGTCCCCCTATTTCCTCCCCACAGACTGTAAGCTCTTGTGTCCCCCTATTTCCTCCCCACAGACTGTAAGCTCTTGTGTCCCCCGTATTCCCTCCTCATAGACTGTAAGCTCTTGTGTCCGACTATTTCCTCCTCATAGACTGTAAGCTCTTGTGCCTCTCTATTTCCTCCCCATAGACTGTAAGCTCTTGTGTCCCCCTATTCCCTCCTCATAGACTGTAAGCTCTTGTGTCCCCCTATTCCCTCCTCATAGACTGTAAGCTCTTGTGTCCCCCTATTTCCTCCCCATAGACTGTAAGCTCTTGTGTCCCCCTATTCCCTCCTCATAGACTGTAAGCTCTTCTGCCCCCCCTATTTCCTCATAGACTGTAAGCTCTTGTGTTCCCCCTATTTCCTCCTTATAGACTGTAAGCTCTTGTGCCCCCCTATTTCCTCCTCATAGACTGTAAGCTCTTGTGTCCCCCTATTTCCTCCCCACAGACTGTAAGCTCTTGTGTCCCCCTATTTCCTCCCCACAGACTGTAAGCTCTTGTGTTCCCCTATTTCCTCCTCATAGACTGTAAGCTCTTGTGTTCCCCTATTTCCTCCTCATAGACTGTAAGCTCTTGTGTCCCCCATATTTCCTCATAGACTGTAAGCTCTTGTGTCCCCCTATTTCCTCATAGACTGTAAGCTCTTGTGTCCCCCTATTTCCTCCTCATAGACTGTAAGCTCTTCTGCCCCCCCCTATTTCCTCCTCAGACTGTAAGCTCTTGTGCCCCCTATTTCCTCATAGACTGTAAGCTCTTGTGTCCCCCTATTTCCCCCTCATAGACTGTAAGCTCTTGTGTCCCCCCTATTTCCTCATAGACTGTAAGCTCTTGTGTCCCCCTATTTCTTCATAGACTGTAAGCTCTTCTGTCCCCCCATATTTCCTCATAGACTGTAAGCTCTTGTGTCCCCCCTATTTCCTCATAGACTGTAAACTCTTGTATACCCCTATTTCCTCATAGACTGTAAGCTCTTCTGCCCCCCCCCCTATTTCCTCATAGACTGTAAGCTCTTGTGCCCCCCTATTTCCTCCTCATAGACTGTAAGCTCTTGTGTCCCTCTATTTCCTCCTCATAGACTGTAAGCTCTTGTGTCCCCCTATTTCCTCCTCATAGGCTGTAAGCTCTTGTGTCTCCCATATTTCCTCATAGACTGTAAGCTCTTCTTCCCCCCCCCCTATTTCCTCATAGACTGTAAGCTCTTCTTCCCCCCCCCCTATTTCCTCATAGACTGTAAGCTATTGTGTCCCCCTATTTCCTTATAGACTGTAAGCTCTTGTGTCCCTCTATTCACTCATAGACTGTAAGCTCTTGTGTCCCCCCTATTCCCTCCCCATAGACTGTAAGCTCTTGTGCCCCCTATTTCCTTATAGACTGTAAGCTCTTGTGTCCCTCTATTCACTCATAGACTGTAAGCTCTTGTGTCCCCCCTATTCCCTCCCCATAGACTGTAAGCTCTTGTGCCCCCCTATTTCCTCCTCATAGACTGTAAGCTCTTGTGTCTCCCTATTTCCTTATAGACTGTAAGCTCTTGTGTCCCCCTATTTCCTCATAGACTGTAAGCTCTTGTGTCCCCCATGTTTCCTCATAGACTGTAAGCTCTTGTGACCCCCCTATTTCCTCCTCATAGACTGTAAGCTCTTGTGTCCCCCATGTTTCCTCATAGACTGTAAGCTCTTGTGTCCCCCTATTTCCTCCTCATAGACTGTAAGCTCTTGTGTCCCCCTATTTCCTCATAGACTGTAAGCTCTTGTGTCCCCCTATTTCCTCCCCATAGACTGTAAGCTCTTGTGTCCCCCTATTTCCTCCTCATAGACTGTAAGCTCTTGTGTCCCCCATATTTCCTCATAGACTGTAAGCTCTTGTGTCCCCATATTTCCTCCTCATAGACTGTAAGCTCTTGTGTCCCCCTATTTTCTCATAGACGGTAAGCTCTTGTATCCCCCATATTTCCTCATAGACTGTAAGCTCTTGTGTCCCCCATATTTCCTCATAGACTGTAAGCTCTTGTGCCCCCCTATTTCCTCCTCATAGACTGTAAGCTCTTGTGTCCCTCTATTTCCTCCTCATAGACTGTAAGCTCTTGTGTCCCCCTATTCCCTCCTCATAGGCTGTAAGCTCTTGTGTCTCCCATATTTCCTCATAGACTGTAAGCTCTTCTTCCCCCCCCCCCTATTTCCTCATAGACTGTAAGCTATTGTGTCCCTCATATTTCTTCCTCATAGACTGTAAGCTCTTGTGTCCCCCTATTTCCTTATAGACTGTAAGCTCTTGTGTCCCTCTATTCACTCATAGACTGTAAGCTCTTGTGTCCCCCCTATTCCCTCCCCATAGACTGTAAGCTCTTGTGCCCCCCCTATTTCCTCCTCATAGACTGTAAGCTCTTGTGTCCCCCTATTCCCTCCTCATAGACTGTAAGCTCTTGTGTCTCCCTATTTCCTTATAGACTGTAAGCTCTTGTGTCCCCCTATTTCCTCATAGACTGTAAGCTCTTGTGTCCCCCATGTTTCCTCATAGACTGTAAGCTCTTGTGACCCCCCTATTTCCTCCTCATAGACTGTAAGCTCTTGTGTCCCCCATGTTTCCTCATAGACTGTAAGCTCTTGTGTCCCCCTATTTCCTCCTCATAGACTGTAAGCTCTTGTGTCCTATTTCCTCATAGACTGTAAGCTCTTGTGTCCCCCTATTTCCTCCCCATAGACTGTAAGCTCTTGTGTCCCCCTATTTCCTCCTCATAGACTGTAAGCTCTTGTGTCCCCCATATTTCCTCATAGACTGTAAGCTCTTGTGTCCCCATATTTCCTCCTCATAGACTGTAAGCTCTTGTGTCCCCCATATTTCCTCATAGACTGTAAGCTCTTGTGTCCCCCATATTTCCTCATAGACTGTAAGCTCTTGTGTCCCCCTATTTCCTCATAGACTGTAAGCTCTTGTGTCCCCCCTATTTCCTCATAGACTGTAAGCTCTTGTCCCCCTATTTCCTCATAGACTGTAAGCTCTTGTCCCCCCTATTTCCTCATAGACTGTAAGCTCTTGTGTCCCCCATATTTCCTCATAGACTGTAAGCTCTTGTGTTCCCCTATTTCCCCCTCATAGACTGTAAGCTCTTGTGTCCCCCTATTTCCTCCTCATAGACTGTAAGCTCTTGTGTCCCCCTATTTCCTCATAGACTGTAAGCTCTTATGCCCCCCTAGTTCCTTCTCATAGACTGTAAGCTCTTGTGTCCCCCTATTTCCTCCTCATAGACTGTAAGCTCTTGTGTCCTATTTCCTCATAGACTGTAAGCTCTTGTGTCCCCCTATTTCCTCATAGACTGTAAGCTCTTGTGTCCCCCTATTTCCTCCCCATAGACTGTAAGCTCTTGTGTCCCCCTATTTCCTCCTCATAGACTGTAAGCTCTTGTGTCCCCCTATTTCCTCCTCATAGACTGTAAGCTCTTGTGTCCCCCTATTTCCTCATAGACTGTAAGCTCTTGTGTCCCCCATATTTCCTCATAGACTGTAAGCTCTTGTGTCCCCCTATTTCCTCCTCATAGACTGTAAGCTCTTGTGTCCCCATATTTCCTCATAGACTGTAAGCTCTTGTGTCCCCCTATTTCCTCATAGACTGTAAGCTCTTGTGTCCCCCTATTTCCTCCCCACAGACTGTAAGCTCTTGTGTCCCCCTATTTCCTCCCCACAGACTGTAAGCTCTTGTGTCCCCCGTATTCCCTCCTCATAGACTGTAAGCTCTTGTGTCCGACTATTTCCTCCTCATAGACTGTAAGCTCTTGTGTCTCTCTATTTCCTCCCCATAGACTGTAAGCTCTTGTGTCCCCCTATTCCCTCCTCATAGACTGTAAGCTCTTGTGTCCCCCTATTCCCTCCTCATAGACTGTAAGCTCTTGTGTCCCCCTATTTCCTCCCCATAGACTGTAAGCTCTTGTGTCCCCCTATTCCCTCCTCATAGACTGTAAGCTCTTCTGCCCCCCCTATTTCCTCATAGACTGTAAGCTCTTGTGTTCCCCCTATTTCCTCCTTATAGACTGTAAGCTCTTGTGCCCCCCTATTTCCTCCTCATAGACTGTAAGCTCTTGTGTCCCCCTATTTCCTCCCCACAGACTGTAAGCTCTTGTGTCCCCCTATTTCCTCCCCACAGACTGTAAGCTCTTGTGTTCCCCTATTTCCTCCTCATAGACTGTAAGCTCTTGTGTTCCCCTATTTCCTCCTCATAGACTGTAAGCTCTTGTGTCCCCCATATTTCCTCATAGACTGTAAGCTCTTGTGTCCCCCTATTTCCTCATAGACTGTAAGCTCTTGTATCCCCCTATTTCCTCCTCATAGACTGTAAGCTCTTGTGTCCCCCCTATTTCCTCATAGACTGTAAGCTCTTGTGTCCCCCTATTTCTTCATAGACTGTAAGCTCTTCTGTCCCCCCATATTTCCTCCTCAGACTGTAAGCTCTTGTGCCCCCTATTTCCTCATAGACTGTAAGCTCTTGTGTCCCCCTATTTCCCCCTCATAGACTGTAAGCTCTTGTGTCCCCCCTATTTCCTCATAGACTGTAAGCTCTTGTGTCCCCCTATTTCTTCATAGACTGTAAGCTCTTCTGTCCCCCCATATTTCCTCATAGACTGTAAGCTCTTGTGTCCCCCCTATTTCCTCATAGACTGTAAACTCTTGTATACCCCTATTTCCTCATAGACTGTAAGCTCTTCTGCCCCCCCCCCCTATTTCCTCATAGACTGTAAGCTCTTGTGCCCCCCTATTTCCTCCTCATAGACTGTAAGCTCTTGTGTCCCTCTATTTCCTCCTCATAGACTGTAAGCTCTTGTGTCCCCCTATTCCCTCCTCATAGGCTGTAAGCTCTTGTGTCTCCCATATTTCCTCATAGACTGTAAGCTCTTCTGCCCCCCCCCCCCTATTTCCTCATAGACTGTAAGCTCTTCTTCCCCCCCCCCTATTTCCTCATAGACTGTAAGCTATTGTGTCCCCCTATTTCCTTATAGACTGTAAGCTCTTGTGTCCCTCTATTCACTCATAGACTGTAAGCTCTTGTGTCCCCCTATTTCCTCCCTATAGACTGTAAGCTCTTGTGTACCCCATATTTCCCCCTCATAGACTGTAAGCTCTTGTGTCCCCCCTATTCCCTCCCCATAGACTGTAAGCTCTTGTGCCCCCTATTTCCTTATAGACTGTAAGCTCTTGTGTCCCTCTATTCACTCATAGACTGTAAGCTCTTGTGTCCCCCCTATTCCCTCCCCATAGACTGTAAGCTCTTGTGCCCCCCTATTTCCTCCTCATAGACTGTAAGCTCTTGTGTCCCCCTATTCCCTCCTCATAGACTGTAAGCTCTTGTGTCTCCCTATTTCCTTATAGACTGTAAGCTCTTGTGTCCCCCTATTTCCTCATAGACTGTAAGCTCTTGTGTCCCCCATGTTTCCTCATAGACTGTAAGCTCTTGTGTCCCCCCTATTTCCTCCTCATAGACTGTAAGCTCTTGTGTCCCCCATGTTTCCTCATAGACTGTAAGCTCTTGTGTCCCCCTATTTCCTCCTCATAGACTGTAAGCTCTTGTGTCCTATTTCCTCATAGACTGTAAGCTCTTGTGTCCCCCTATTTCCTCCCCATAGACTGTAAGCTCTTGTGTCCCCCTATTTCCTCCTCATAGACTGTAAGCTCTTGTGTCCCCCATATTTCCTCATAGACTGTAAGCTCTTGTGTCCCCATATTTCCTCCTCATAGACTGTAAGCTCTTGTGTCCCCCATATTTCCTCATAGACTGTAAGCTCTTGTGTCCCCATATTTCCTCATAGACTGTAAGCTCTTGTGTCCCCCATATTTCCTCATAGACTGTAAGCTCTTGTGTCCCCCCTATTTCCTCATAGACTGTAAGCTCTTGTCCCCCTATTTCCTCATAGACTGTAAGCTCTTGTCCCCCCTATTTCCTCATAGACTGTAAGCTCTTGTGTCCCTCTATTTCCTCCTCATAGACTGTAAGCTCTTGTGTTCCCCTATTTCCTGCTCATAGACTGTAAGCTCTTGTGTCCCCCTATTTCCTCATAGACTGTAAGCTCTTGTGTCCCCCATATTTCCTCATAGACTGTAAGCTCTTGTGTCCCCCTATTTCCTCCTCATAGACTGTAAGCTCTTGTGTCCCCCTATTTCCTCATAGACTGTAAGCTCTTGTGTCCCCCTATTTCCTCATAGACTGTAAGCTCTTGTGTCCCCCTATTTCCTCCCCACAGACTGTAAGCTCTTGTGTCCCCGTATTCCCTCCTCATAGACTGTAAGCTCTTGTGTCCTCCTATTCCCTCCCCATAGACTGAAGGACTTGTGTCCCCCTATTTCCTCCCCATAGACTGTAAGCTCTTGTGTCCCCCTATTTCCTCCTCATAGACTGTAAGCTCTTGTGTTCCCCTATTTCCTCCTCATAGACTGTAAGCTCTTGTGTCCCTCTATTTCCCCTTCATAGACTGTAAGCTCTTGTATCCCCCTATTTCCTCCTCATAGACTGTAAGCTCTTGTGTCCCCCCTATTTCCTCCTCATAGACTGTAAGCTCTTGTGTCCCCCTATTTCCTCATAGACTGTAAGCTCTTGTGTCCCCCTATTTCCTCATAGACTGTAAGCTCTTGTGTCCCCCTATTTCCTCCCCACAGACTGTAAGCTCTTGTGTCCCCCTATTTCCTCCCCACAGACTGTAAGCTCTTGTGTCCCCCGTATTCCCTCCTCATAGACTGTAAGCTCTTGTGTCCCCCTATTTCCTCCTCATAGACTGTAAGCTCTTGTGTCTCTCTATTTCCTCCCCATAGACTGTAAGCTCTTGTGTCCCCCTATTCCCTCCTCATAGACTGTAAGCTCTTGTGTCCCCCTATTTCCTCCCCATAGACTGTAAGCTCTTGTGTCCCCCTATTCCCTCCTCATAGACTGTAAGCTCTTCTGCCCCCCCTATTTCCTCATAGACTGTAAGCTCTTGTGTTCCCCCTATTTCCTCCTTATAGACTGTAAGCTCTTGTGCCCCCCTATTTCCTCCTCATAGACTGTAAGCTCTTGTGTCCCCCTATTTCCTCCCCACAGACTGTAAGCTCTTGTGTCCCCCTATTTCCTCCCCACAGACTGTAAGCTCTTGTGTTCCCCTATTTCCTCCTCATAGACTGTAAGCTCTTGTGTTCCCCTATTTCCTCCTCATAGACTGTAAGCTCTTGTGTCCCCCATATTTCCTCATAGACTGTAAGCTCTTGTGTCCCCCTATTTCCTCATAGACTGTAAGCTATTGTGTCCCCCCTATTCCCTCCCCATAGACTGTAAGCTCTTGTGCCCCCTATTTCCTCATAGACTGTAAGCTCTTGTGTCCCCCATGTTTCCTCATAGACTGTAAGCTCTTGTGACCCCCCTATTTCCTCCTCATAGACTGTAAGCTCTTGTGTCCCCCATGTTTCCTCATAGACTGTAAGCTCTTGTGTCCCCCTATTTCCTCCTCATAGACTGTAAGCTCTTCTGTCCCCCTATTTCCTCCCCATAGACTGTAATCTCTTGTATCCCCCCTATTGCCTCCTCATAGACTGTAAGCTCTTGTGTCCCCCTATTTCCTCCTCATAGACTGTAAGCTCTTCTGTCCCCCCATATTTCCTCCTCATAGACTGTAAGCTCTTGTGTCCCCCATGTTTCCTCATAGACTGTAAGCTCTTGTGTCCCCCTATTTCCTCCTCATAGACTGTAAGCTCTTCTGTCCCCCCATATTTCCTCCCTATAGACTGTAAGCTCTTGTGTCCCCCTATTTCCTCCTCATAGACTGTAAGCTCTTGTGTCCCCCCTATTTCCTCCCCATAGACTGTAAGCTTGTGTGCCCCCTATTCCCTCCTCATAGACTGTAAGCTCTTGTGTCCCCCTATTCCCTCCTCATAGACTGTAAGCTCTTGTGTCCCCCTATTTCCTCATAGACTGTAAGCTCTTGTGTCCCCCTATTTCCTCCTAGATTGTAAGCTGTTGTGCCCCCTATTTCCTCATAGACTGTAAGCTCTTGTGTCCCCCTATTCCCTCCTCATAGACTGTAAGCTCTTGTGTCCCCCTATTTCCTCCCCATAGACTGTAAGCTCTTGTGTCCCCCTATTTCCTCCCCATAGACTGTAAGCTCTTGTGTCCCCCTATTTCCTCATAGACTGTAAGCTCTTGTGTCCCCCTATTTCCTCCCCACAGACTGTAAGCTCTTGTGTCCCCCTATTTCCTCCCCACAGACTGTAAGCTCTTGTGTCCCCCGTATTCCCTCCTCATAGACTGTAAGCTCTTGTGTCCCCCTATTTCCTCCTCATAGACTGTAAGCTCTTGTGTCTCTCTATTTCCTCCCCATAGACTGTAAGCTCTTGTGTCCCCCTATTCCCTCCTCATAGACTGTAAGCTCTTGTGTCCCCCTATTTCCTCCCCATAGACTGTAAGCTCTTGTGTCCCCCTATTCCCTCCTCATAGACTGTAAGCTCTTCTGCCCCCCCTATTTCCTCATAGACTGTAAGCTCTTGTGTTCCCCCTATTTCCTCCTTATAGACTGTAAGCTCTTGTGCCCCCCTATTTCCTCCTCATAGACTGTAAGCTCTTGTGTCCCCCTATTTCCTCCCCACAGACTGTAAGCTCTTGTGTCCCCCTATTTCCTCCCCACAGACTGTAAGCTCTTGTGTTCCCCTATTTCCTCCTCATAGACTGTAAGCTCTTGTGTTCCCCTATTTCCTCCTCATAGACTGTAAGCTCTTGTGTCCCCCATATTTCCTCATAGACTGTAAGCTCTTGTGTCCCCCTATTTCCTCATAGACTGTAAGCTATTGTGTCCCCCCTATTCCCTCCCCATAGACTGTAAGCTCTTGTGCCCCCTATTTCCTCATAGACTGTAAGCTCTTGTGTCCCCCATGTTTCCTCATAGACTGTAAGCTCTTGTGACCCCCCTATTTCCTCCTCATAGACTGTAAGCTCTTGTGTCCCCCATGTTTCCTCATAGACTGTAAGCTCTTGTGTCCCCCTATTTCCTCCTCATAGACTGTAAGCTCTTCTGTCCCCCTATTTCCTCCCCATAGACTGTAATCTCTTGTATCCCCCCTATTGCCTCCTCATAGACTGTAAGCTCTTGTGTCCCCCTATTTCCTCCTCATAGACTGTAAGCTCTTCTGTCCCCCCATATTTCCTCCTCATAGACTGTAAGCTCTTGTGTCCCCCATGTTTCCTCATAGACTGTAAGCTCTTGTGTCCCCCTATTTCCTCCTCATAGACTGTAAGCTCTTCTGTCCCCCCATATTTCCTCCCTATAGACTGTAAGCTCTTGTGTCCCCCTATTTCCTCCTCATAGACTGTAAGCTCTTGTGTCCCCCCTATTTCCTCCCCATAGACTGTAAGCTTGTGTGCCCCCTATTCCCTCCTCATAGACTGTAAGCTCTTGTGTCCCCCTATTCCCTCCTCATAGACTGTAAGCTCTTGTGTCCCCCTATTTCCTCATAGACTGTAAGCTCTTGTGTCCCCCTATTTCCTCCTAGATTGTAAGCTGTTGTGCCCCCTATTTCCTCATAGACTGTAAGCTCTTGTGTCCCCCTATTTCCTCATAGACTGTAAGCTCTTGTGTCCCCCTATTTCCCCCTCATAGACTGTAAGCTCTTGTGTCCTTCCTATTTCCTCATAGACTGTAAGCTCTTGTGTCCCCCTATTCCCTTATAGACTGTAAGCTCTTGTGTCCCCCTATTTCCTCATAGACTGTAAGCTCTTGTGTCCTCCATATTTCCTCATAGACTGTAAGCTCTTGTGTCCCCCTATTTCCTCATAGACTGTAAGCTCTTGTGTCTCCCTATTTCCTCATAGACTGTAAGCTCTTGTGCCCCCCTATTTCCTCATAGACTGTAAGCTCTTGTGTCCCCCTATTTCCTCCTCATAGACTGTAAGCTTTTGTGTCCCCCCTATTTCCTCATAGACTGTAAGCTCTTGTCCCCCATTATTTCCTCATAGACTGTAAGCTCTTGTCCCCCCATATTTCCTCCCCATAGACTGTAAGCTCGTGTGCCCCCTATTCCCTCCTCATAGACTGTAAGCTCTTGTGTCCCCCTATTCCCTCCTCATAGACTGTAAGCTCTTGTGTCCCCCTATTTCCTCATAGACTGTAAGCTCTTGTGTCCCCCTATTTCCTCCTAGATTGTAAGCTGTTGTGCCCCCTATTTTCTCATAGACTGTAAGCTCTTGTGCCCCCCTATTTCCTCATAGACTGTAAGCTCTTGTGTTCCCCCTATTTCCTCATAGACTGTAAGCTCTTGTGTCCCCCTATTTCCTCATAGACTGTAAGCTCTTGTGTCTCCCTATTTCCTCATAGACTGTAAGCTCTTGTGCCCCCCTATTTCCTCATAGACTGTAAGCTCTTGTGTCCCCCTATTTCCTCCTCATAGACTGTAAGCTATTGTGTCCCCCTATTTCCCCATAGACTGTAAGCTCTTGTGTCCCCCATATTTCCTCATAGACTGTAAGCTCTTCTGTCCCCCTATTTCCTCCTAGATTGTAAGCTCTTGTGTCCCCCTATTTCCTCATAGACTGTAAGCTCTTGTCCCCCATATTTCCTCCTAGATTGTAAGCTCTTGTGTCCCCCTATTTCCTCATAGACTGTAAGCTCTTGTGTCCCCCTATTTCCTCATAGACTGTAAGCTCTTGTGTCCCCCCTATTTCCTCCTCATAGACTGTAAGCTCTTGTGTCCCCCATATTTCCTCATAGACTGTAAGCTCTTGTGTCCCCCTATTTCCTCCCCATAGACTGTAAGCTATTGTGTCCCCCCTATTTCCTCCTCATAGACTGTAAGCTCTTGTGTCCCCCTATTTCCCCCTCATAGACTGTAAGCTCTCATTCAGCAGCTGATATCAGACATGTCACTCTAATATTTCATCCCTCCCGTTATCATTTCCTCTTTGTCACGCTGAATTCTCCAGTCCCTCGTTCCCCCCTCATATATTTCGGATTCGCGGCGCCGTTGTTTATCACTTAAGCAATTATTAGCGGTCAGCTGACTGGATATTTTCTGTACATACGGCTCACAATTCCAGATGTCTCCCCTCGGGCCGCATTGTGTTCCCACCCATATCCCATGCAGATATGATCCCGCTGTGTACCGGCTGCCATGTGCCTGATCACTTTTACACCTGTTGGAATATGTAGAAGAACTTCTATAACTGAGATATTGTGTAGAAGATGAGATGCTTCCTATTAATTTACCTGCAGTGTATCAGATCATAAAGACCAATCAGAAGTCCGTTAGAATACAATGATTATGAATTCGAGGGGACGTCCACATTGAAGGGGCCACCTCATAAAGACAAGCCCCCTTTCTTAAATCTAGCCGGCTTCTCTGCTCCCAGTGACTAGCTATGATCACTGATGCTCAAGAGGAACCCTACCGACACATACACTTTCCCTATACTGGCCACCAGTTGGGGGTTAGCATCACACGGGGTGACCAGTGCAGCTCTTCATTTAGGCCTATAGAGGGGGTTCTCAATTGGGTCCTCCATACGCCCTACTAGAGTATACTGTCAGGGTCATAGATCAGAGACAACCCATTTAAAAGTACTAACTGATACACTGTGTTGACAAAAGTACCGGGACGCACCTAGAAGGTGATGAAATTTGATTTTATTCACATTTTTTCAGTCCGGTGTTGGGCCAGCTTTGGCCTCAATGACTGCAGTCCCCCTCCGCGGCCGCTTTCCACCAAATTCCCATAGATGTGTGGAGGGATTTGCCTGCTTTCCTCCATGAGAGCTTCAGAAAAAGGTGCGTGGGATGATGGGTGCGTTGGGCGCGGATACAGCGTTCTAGTTCCTCCCAAAGATGCTCATGGGATTTAAAATCAGACTGTGGGCTGGCCAATCAAGTTTGCAGATATTGGTCTTCTGAAACCAAGCCTCAGCGCTGTGTACTATGTGACGTGGCGCTTGGTCATGTTGTTAGAGACATAGGGATGTACTACAGTATTGCCACAGAGTAGGTAATGCCACATTCTCCAGAATATCTAACCATTGGCATTGAGGGTTGACTGCAATGTAACTAATGGCCCTCGTCCTTCCCAGCAGAGACACCCCCACTTCATGACAGAACCTCCTCCAAACTTCACTGTTGAGATGATGCAGCAATGTAGAAACCGCTTATTAGGAAACCGTCACACCCTAGTGCCACCATCCAAACGGAAGATGGTGTCCTGTGATACAGCATCCACAACACTTGCTTCCACTCACTTACAGTCCGTCGCTCCAAGCCCCATCACAGACACCACTGTGCAGTCACTGCTGTGATGTTGTGTGCAGCCGCTCGTCTATGGTAACCCATCACATGTAGTTCCCTACAAAGGGTTCTGGTGCTAATAAATGTTCCAATGTCCTGTGAGACCTGAGTGAGGGCAGACAACGTGAATGATGTATTCATATCTCCTACAAGCTTTCGATGTCCATGTTCTGTCCCTGAATGTGGCTGTACTGCACACACCAGATGGTTTCCATAACATGGCCAATGGTGGCATTTAGAAGGTCCAAAAGTGCTGCAATGTCCTGTACTGAATAGTTGGTGACATCCCACCACCAGACCCCGTTGTCAGCTCTACATTTGGTGACATCCCACTACCACATGATTGCTGTTATCCAATGGATGAAATTACATACCTAAGGCCCCTGGATTTATCTGCGGACCTTAGCATGGATTCAGCCCATCACCAAAATGGTGGATTGCTGGGGTAATTTAAAGTCTCCCTGCTCCTGGCTACCAAATGTAGCCGAGAGCCTGGAGATTTTATGGGGCACCGCAGTGCACAGTTCTTGGTCACATGATCGTCTAAAGGAAGCCGAGAGCAGTAAGCGTTATCCAATAGATTATGGCGATCACGTAAAAATTAAAAGACAGTCGAAGTTTGTTGCCGAGCACAGAATAACTTGGATATGCAAAACCTTTACAGAGTTATTCTATGTTAAAGTGACACGTCAGATTTCCAATATTTGGCCTGGTCACTAAGGCGCAAACAGGCTTGGTCACTAAGGGGTTAAGGTAACCAGACATCCAAGGGGGAGCCCAGGGTGGCAGTACCAATGTGGTTCACTGATGGAAGTTCAGGGCAACCCGCCGAATTATTATGGCGTCATTAATAGGTTGCTGGTCTGCATGGGGAACTACATGTATCAGAATGGTCTGCCACTTTGTATCCACTCTGTGTGGGAGTATACACCAAGCAGCCACCCCCCTCTATATAGGAGGCAGTGTGAGTGGTTGTCTTATTGGTGTCCTGCACAGGTGTTATTGGCTCCTCCATTTGGTAGTCAGCTACCTTCATGGTGAGAGGATGCATCTATATACACTCCTTACTCAGTAAGTAATGGCCATTTTCTGTGATTGTTTTCACTGTGGGGGTCACCATTACTACTGTTGTCAATATAGGGGACACTATTACTACTGAGGTCAATATAAGGGACACTATTTCTACAGAGGCCACTGTGGGGGTCACTATTACTACTGGTGCCAATATAAGGGACACTATTACTACTGAGGCCACTGTGGGGGTCACTATTACTACTGAGGCCACTGTGGGGATCACTATTACTACTGAGGTCACTGTGGGGATCACTATTACTACTGAGGCCACTGTGGGGATCACTATTACTACTGAGGCCACTGTGGGGATCACTATTACTACTGGGGCCACTCTGCACATGGCAGCATACCTCAAGCCACCTTACGGTGTGTTTACAAGTGGCGGAAATGCTGCGGAATGTGCGCAGCAGAGATTTCCACATTCAAGAAACAGTCACAATCTGTGCCATTAGTGCTGATTTTGACTGGAAGCTGATTTCATACTATGCGGCGCTCACCCTCATCTCTTTCGAAGACTTCCCACAGTCAGCGCTCTCCAGTTCCCAGCAGCCTGATCAGGTGTGGCGCCACTGGTGAGGTGAAACTGGTGAGCGCTGACAGTGGGAAGCCTTCGAAGGCGGTGAGTGGGGGCACCGCATAGTATGAGATCAGCTTCCAGTCAAAATTCGCACCAATGGTATGGATTTTGAAGTTTTTTGGATGCAGAAATGCTGCAGAATGTACTCCCTGGCTTTTTTTGAAGCAGCCCTGTACTTTTTATAATGACGAAGGTAAAATCATACGTTGTGATAAGCCCCGCCCCTGACCACACCCCTTTGTCCTGCTTTAACCCTGGGAAAATCTGGTCACCTTATTTAAATAGCTATTTTGCAAGTCTGGAATCTCCATTGTATAGCCGACAGTAAAGCGACTGTACGGACCTGTACAAAGATGGCTGGACCGCCTCTTGTACCGCCTGGCGCACGCTGTGTATTACTATACATCATTAGTCTAAGACACCACACCTGGTGTAATCAATCAGCGCTGCCCATGTGAGCCCCGCCGGCCAGTCAGATCAGCATGTAGTGTCTTAGACTACCAATCCATACTAATACACAGCGTATACCCGGTAGTCAGAGAGGTCCGGCCACTTGGTATCTCCAGGCCCGGAGGGTCGCTTTAATACCATTTGGCACCTCAGACACACCGAAGCAGGAAACGTTCCGTTTGGAGGAAGAGTTGGACATATTTTGGCCAGACGTCTTCTGTAGATACGTTTCTCTCTGTAGACATAATGTAGTTTTATAGAACAACTGAATTGTTGGAGCAAATCTGAAAAGTTTCACAACTCAACAGTCACTACTAAGAGGCTCGAAGCAGCTGCGCCTCGTCAGAGGGTTGTTAACAGAATACCAACACCAGCAACAGTTTAATGTCATCTACGTTGTGGGGACTTTTGGATAATTGTTTGATCCTGGAGGGAAAGTGAATGGACAATGGATGCTTCGGGAAAGGGAAGTCATGAAACGCAGCAGCTGGCTCTCTTCAAGGCATTCTGCCGCCGGTCGAATGTTTACACCAAATATTATTATGACCAACATAACAACATCGGACTGAGCCTGGTTATTGGCCGGCTGACAGATGAAGATGGATCTTTGTAACATCACGTTTAGCTTTACTGCTATTACCAGGCCACACGTCTTAATGGAAGATGCCGGCTTCTACAATGCATTCGGAAGACTTCCCACCCTTCACTTTCTTACGTTTTGCTATGGCCTTGTTTTCCCCCCATTCTTCTGCACTCAGTACCCCATAATGACAAAGTAAGAACAGAATGGTAGAAATCTTTGTATATTTTTAAAGAATTGAAAAACTCCTCTCTTGCGGTGACATAAGTATTCACACCCCGTCCTCAGTACTTAGCTGAGACACCTTCAGCAGCGATTCCAGCCTCCGGTCAACTTGGGTATAATGGCACAAGGTTTGCAACCCTGGATTTGGGGATTTTCTCCCTCTTTTCAGGTTGGATGGTGGCCGCCTGTGGACGGCCTTTATCAGGTCTCTCCAGAGATGTCCCATTGGGTTCATGGCTCTGGCCAGGCCCCTCAAGGACATTCACAGAGTTGCCCTCAAGCCCTTCCTGTGTGGTCCTGGCTTTGTGATTAGGGTCATTGTCTTGTTGGAAGGTGAACCTTTTGCCTGGTCTGTGGTCTCTTTTGGCACTACCAGATGATTAACGGGAACCTATCTTCTAAACATGTTAGACCTACAGACTACGGGCTTAGTCACACGGGTGCATCGGCGCCCGTGTTACTGCAGGGAGAAGATGGCTGCACTTCAGGATGGACGTCTCTCTGCAGCGCCGGAAGAAAGAACATGTGACCGGCTTCATTGCTGGTCATGTGTTCTTTCTTTGGCGCTGTGGAAAGTCGTCCATCCTGAAGTGCGGCCGTCTTCTTCCTGCAGTAAGGGCTCAGTCACATGGGCGCCGATGCACCCGTGTGACTAAGCCCTCAGGCAGCAGAGCTGCTTCCTGAACTTATTTTGTTATGCCTATTGAATAAAGAATAACTTTAGGAATCGCTGCTTAAAACGTCCTTTGCCGCAAGCAATTAGTTTCCGGGCTGTCCAGTGGGCGGGGGGAATGCCTGAGCTGCCCAGAACTTTCTACATCAAACCCCCTATCTGCCGCTGTATAGTGATATCATGCATGGACCAATCCTGTCCTTCGGGAAGCGCGAGGGTTGGTGGCGCGTCCTCAGATCAGTGCCCTGAATCTGCCCACAAAAGGACCAAATACCCAATGAATGCGCCAGTACATGTTCTCCCGGCGAGTGTGCAAAATGTCAACCATAATCCAGTAACGCCGTGAGAATGCAGAAAATGGAATTAAATGTTTCTGTCTTTCACCCCATTGTTATAAATAGGTTTTCACAATAACAATTTGGCTATTTGTTGCTTCTGTTCTGTTCAGTTTCCATCATTCTACTAGAACAAATAACGCAATCTGCCGCACACTTTTCCAACCAAAATAATGAAAATCTAACAGAAAGGAAGGTTACCTTTTTTTTTACATTTTAGTCAATGTCGAAAAGTCAAATTCATCACACGCATGTTCAGAAGGGGACACCATGTGACAGACCCGCCATGTGACAGACCCGCCATGTGACAGACCCGCCATGTGACAGACCCACTAAAAAGGAATAGAAACAAATGCTGAAGGAAAGTAAATGTCCAGTTTTTTTTGGATGGATCTGTTAATACTGGAACACAAATGTAGGGATAAATGGGCCCTAACGGTGGCATAGCTATAAGGGTTGCAGGGGACGCAATTGCAGCCGGGCCCCTAAGCTATAAGGTACATCACAGGCTGTACATGACATCTGTGATTGGCTGCAGCACCTGTGATGTCCTGTACAGAGGCGGACTGCAGACTGTCAGAACAGCGTAAGAGTGGAGATCTGAGGATGCGGCGCTGGAGCTCCGGTGGAGCCAGTAGAGGGCAGAATACTATTGTGTGTTTTTTATACACGGGGTGCAGGAATTAAAAAAAACAATTAACTCAAACAAACCCTTTAAAAGGCTCTAAGGGACACTATTCCTTTGTGATCACAGAAGGGTTTGATTACTTTTCTGGGGCACAAAGTATTATTACTTTGTGGAGGAATAGAGGAGAATTAATACTACTTGAGGCATAAAGAGGTGTTATTACAGTGTGGAGGCACAAAGTAGGCATTATTATTTCCTTTGGTGGTCACTACAGGAGACTTATTACTGCGTGCAAGCAGTGGGGCACAAGAGGGGGCGCTGTGGGAGACACTGTGAGGGGCACTGGGGGTAGCGGCAGGATGGGGAGAGTGTGCACAGATGAGTGGCAGCTTTAAGAAATCTTCATGGCGGTCTAGGCCGGATGGAGAAGAAAAGAGAGAGTTGACAACAGCAGTCAGAGAAGATGTTACTTGTAATCACTGGAGGTAACTGCACTGTAATGACTGTCACTGTGTAGAACTGGTAAGAGGATGCTGCTGCTGTATCTATACCCGCCATGTCATAAATGTCCTCCTATAGATATGCTATCATATATTCATATTATATATATTTGATGGATTTTAGGACTAGCCACACAAAGTAGCAGTAAGGTCAGGAAGAGAGGGTGGAGTGTTACAATAGGGGTCTGAGCCCGAGCTGAGCTTATTGGCCCATGAGCCTTTAGCTGTAAGCTACCATAAAGTACACACTTCCTGCTGCTCCAGGAAGGAACTGGGAGTCTCCAAATATGGCCGCCCCAAACAAAGGCTTTAGAATTAAAAAATAAATAGATCATTTTTGGGGAAGAAGAGGAGCAGACAGAATTGTTATCATCTATGTATATAAATATGAATGATGAAGTTAAGCACATGACGCGATCCGTAAATGTCTGGAATATTTGCTGATGACCTCACTAATGACCCCTTATTGAGTATTTCTCTACATTCGTACTATCTCCCTTCTCATTAGGTTTCTGATCTTCTCTCACCCCATTATTATAATTCCCGTTATCTCTCCAGTGTTTGTCCCTACAGTATAAGCCTCCTATTACCCGGAGAGCCTCATCCCGGTATATAAATCATCCTGAAGCGTGTTTTGCGCGGGGCGGACGATGCAGCACAAGGTTATCTCTGTCTAACTTTCATTTAAACACTAATTGACCAATTTGTTTTCTCTTCAATCTAGATCAGTTCCAGATGTGTTCTCTCCCTTTAAGTGGCTATAAAATAACAGTGGGACAAGGAATCCGGGGGAATACAATAAGGCGCTCATTAGAGCCACAGCGTTCAGCCCGCTACAAACCAGCGCAATAAAAAGGGAAAACTTTAGGAAATTATTCGTATTTTTCTGCTATTATTATAAATGGCGGAGATTTACTGAGCAAATAAAGAGAGCGAGAAAAAAACGAAATCCAATTTAAAACAGAAGTTCTCACAATTGTTTAAGTCCTGGAACCCCAAAATGGATTTTCGTAAGTAAAATATGGCACAAATCCGTATTTCATAAGGGAAAAAAAAAATGAATTACCCTTAAATGTATTTTCCAAACACGGCAATCGGTTTTGGAGGACTTCAGCTGACTTCACTACGGAGCAAAAAGAGTCATTTGACAACCGTTGTAGCACATTTTTGGCTCTGCACAGCGGTTGTCAATTTTTCCACCTCCTGGGAGCCATTATTTCTTGAGCTGTATGCGCCAAATTTTGACAAAGTTTACGCAAAAGGCGCAAGCAGGCAGGAAACAGGCATAAGAAGCTGAGAAGTGCCAAAATTTACGCAGTTGTGCCAAAACGGGACTTTTTTTTGGACTTTGCTAAAAATTGACCTTGGAGTGCGTGCGGAGGTGATTTTTACACGGAGTGGCTCGGCGTCGTATAAGGGACGATATCCTACTGAGATAAGAAATGTTTGAAGAGTTTATGAAAACAAGAGCAATGCGAGCGCTAAAATGACGAGAAATGCGCCAAAAAGAATGTTAAGTTGCGCCAAAAACCACACAAATGCACCAGAATGAACCAGTGTCACTGACTGCGCTCAAAATTAACCTTTGGGCTATAAAATTGTGCCAGATTCAGTAAATACCCAACGAGCGTCCTAGAATGCGTCAATCCATTACTGATGCTATTTAGACCAAGTTTTAGGATGGCTTCACATAGGCATAAGTGTGCTTAAGCGCAAATTTGTGTTGTGTATTTTCATGATGAGCATTGCGCTTTTGTGTGCGTATACGCATATGTAGTGGCCCGAAGTATAGGCATCTGGCCCCTCCATAACTTGTCTCATATGTCATGTCTTAACTGTGGATGCTCTGTGCAAATTGCCCTGTTACTAGTTATGTGTATTGCAAAGCTGCGGTGCCTAAGAGGTTAATGTCTATGAATATTTGGGTTATGTCTGGAAATGTAACAATTAATGTCACATGAGCCTGATTGATAAATTGGTTTTGCGAGGGATACAAAAGAGGATATAAAAGGAGTGTCTTTCCCAGGAGCGGCATCCATCCGATAACTAAGACTGTGGACCCAGTCTCATCCTGTGTTCCCCTCCCTGACCTTCTCCATTGTCTCCTGCAATGGCGTGTAATTACCAATCATCTTTCTGTAAATTCACCTATTGAAAAGTGTCAAGTAAAAGTTCCGGTTGGTGCCGTTCCCAGCAACCATGAGTTTTACAATTTACCTGTCTGTGCCTGGACTTTATTTCCCTGTTTGAGTATGGGACGGTGGCGTCACCCATGACAAAGTCTAAAGGTCAGTTACCAAAGTTTATTCAGGTAACCTCCGCACCAGCGTTGCCTAACGAGGCCTGTCAGGGCATTGGCAAAGGGTCACATGCGTCCCTCAGGGGAAGAGTTGGTCGTGCCACCGTGACATCCCTCATTGTTGTACTCTGCGCTTCAGTCACTGCACATACTTTACTGTATTTTTGCGTGCGCACGCCTGCTCCCGTACAAGCATGCTCCCACTTCAATGGCCAATTACCTTTAATTAGTTTATTATGGGCTATTGAAATCAATGGGTTCTATTCACTGCGAATTGCTTACCCAAATTTTGCTTGCATGATACGCAGCATAAATGCGTTCGTGTGAAGAAGCCTTTACTCGGTGTAATCTGCGCTTACTTTTTGTATCTGTTTTTTGAAATTCAGCTTCATAAATGTATCAGAAACATCTGGAACACTGAAGCCACACCCACATTTGTAAGGAAAAAAATTGGCAGAGCCATTCGTGATTTTTAATTCTTTTTAACGTAAAACAGTTGTAAATATGTCGTAAAAATAGTACGCCATTATTCTGGTGCACTACAATAAAATTATGAAGACCACCTCAAAGATGGCTAAATTGCAGGTTTTTATTCCATTTTACTACACTTAGAAACATGTCAAAGTTTTTCAGTGCATTAAATAGAGCTACAGCGGTGCCTTGGGTTAAGAGTTTAATTCGTTCCGTGACGGAGCTCGTAAGTCAAATCAATTTTCCCCATTGAAATGAATGGAAAAGCCATTAATCCGTTCCGGATCGTGATGCTCTCCCACTGATTTCAATTGGGATGGCATTGCTCGATTGAAAGCAATAGGATGCGGGCACCCCCGCAGTGATTTTCAGGGAAGAGCTTTAAATATAAGCCCTTCCCAGAGGCGTAACTTGAAGCTCCTGGGCCCCAATGCAAAACCTGTAACAGGGCCCCCAACTATAATGCTTTATTCATAGTACTGGGCTCCCTATATGGAGAAGAGAGGCCTTATGGGCCCCCTAAGGCTCCTGGGACCAGGTGCAACCGCATCCCCTGCACCCTCTATAGTTACGCCCCTGGCCCTTCCCTGAAACTGCACTGCTCTGAAACTTTTCAGCAGGCGAGGATTAGACACGCCTAAGCCCCGGCAGTGGCGTACAGGCAAGTATATATTTTTTTACTACAGCTAGGGATGATTTTTCAGGGAAGAGCTTATATTTAAAGCTCTTCCCTGAAAATTACTGCAGGGCTTGCCTGCAACCCATTGCTTTTAATAGGGCCACCAACAGCAGCGGCGACCCCATTGAGAGCAAGGTTCTTAACCCTTAAATCCAAGACAAAACAGGCGCATCCTTAAGAGGTTACGTTTATTAAAATTTTAGTGTTTTTAACATTTCCATTTTAAGCTAAATATTAAAATTGAGATAAATCTTCAGCGCTCGTAAACAACATCCCGACTTATAGCCCCGAGATGATCCTCCTTCACGCTGTTCTTCATGCACTTTATGAGCCCCAGCCGTCAGTGTTACAAAATGTTCTCTCTCTGCCGGCATTCTTCCCATTTTATGGTATCTGTCGGGAGGTTAGAAACACATATTTGTATTTATTTTATTGGAGAAGCGGAGAGACCAATCAGCTAATAACTCGTTTTATATCCCTGTCTGCCTTAATGGACAAATTGTCCGGTGTGAAGAAAACTGCAGAGCATAAAGTCCTATTCAGCATTTCAGCAGATCCTAAATATACTTCCCGGCCCACAAGAAAAGACGATTCCAGACAGTATTTAGAATATTTATGGACTTGAAACCGAAATATAGAAAGGCTGTGATTACTTCCTTTAACCACATCTTCTTTATTGGGCTATTACTAAATTCAAAATCACTTGCACAGTGTGTTTGGAGTGCCAGAGCCTCTTTGTGTCCAATCTACACCGAGAAATATGTACTTCAGGAGCAAAAAAAAAAACTCTCCGAATGACTTCTTTGATAGGCGATGACAAGATTTTTTTCCCCCGCCGACCACATGAATGCATCAAACTTCTCAGACATTGCTTTTTAAGTTGGAAATAAATGGTTTCGTTTACCAGAGAAACCATACCAAACGAGATGCCCAGTAGGTTCCTGTAAATATTCATAGTACATGACCATAATTGCTGTACAACATACAAAAACAAGATCCTTTTAGACTTTTGTGTTCTGCACCAGAAACAGCAACAGCTTTTTCCACTTTTTTCTTACTAACTTTTTGAACAAGATACTTGTAAATGTGAACTTTTTGGGCCCCTGTAGACTTATAAACTTGCTTTCATAGTTTGCTGTTAAACTACCCTGTTTCCCTGAAAATAAGACATAGCATGATTTTCCAGAATTTTTGAGGATGCTTGAAATATATAAGCCCTACTCCAAAATTAAGCCCTGCTAACAGTTAATTAAAAAAGTCAATTTAAATAGTGTCCAGGCAGCTGTACATGTAAAAAAGTTAAACCTTTTTGAACAAAAATGAATATAAGACACTGTCTTATTTTCGGGGAAACACGGTATTTATAGTTCTCTAAAGATCACTAAAAAGACTGATACAAAAAGTTTCATCCACTTTTTTTAAAATCTGTTAATGAGCGACTGTGTGTTTAGAGGGCTCACGCATTACATGGACGACCTAATAGAAGCTTTGTAATGCTTTGTTTCCCCTGCAGTGGTGCTGGAGGAAAATTTAAAGTGCTTGTCTGGGTGTGATATCATTTTTTTTTTAATCTCAGTCTGATCAAATAATGAAAGCAGAGGTACTCACAGTGCTCGCCCATCCTGTCCCCCGGTGATCCAGTGCTGCAGCCCCGTGGTCCTCTTGGTCTTTGTTTAGGAACAGCTACCACCTGACCACTCCAGCCAATCAGAGGCAGTAGCAGTCATGTGCCGATCTCTCATGGTATCATGGCTCCCAGCATCTCAGTGGTGATACTAGTGAAGACCAGGTCAGTGGTGCCGGGCCAGAGGCACCATGAGAGGGTGAGTATTGTGTTTTTGTTTATTTTTTATGCCTGTACCTTCCACCCTGTAGACATTTTATGTAAGTTTGAAAACTCTTCAATTTAGGGAAAATAAAATAATAATTAGACTGGATTCCCCTTTTTGCCTTACATGAATAGTTTGGGGTCAAAAGTGCAGGATACAGGCTCGGTTTGGACTGGTTTAGCAGTTTGCTGTTTTTGTACTTGCTTAAAGGGGTTGTCCCGCGCCGAAACGTTTTTTTTTTTTTATTCAATAGGCCCCCCGTTTGACGCGAGACAAACCCAATGCATGTGTTAAAAAAAAAACAACGTTTAGTACTTACCCGAATCCCCGCGCTGCGGCGACTTCTTCCTTACCTTACTAAGATGGCCGCCGGGATCTTCACCCACGATGCACCGCGGGTCTTCTCCCATTGTGCACCGTGGGCTCTGTGCGGTCCATTGCCGATTCCAGCCTCCTGATTGGCTGGAATCGGCACACGTGACGGGGCGGAGCTACGCGATGACGCGTAGAAGGGGCGGAGCCAGAACACCGCTCGTGCCGAGACCCAAGAGAAGGGAGAAGACCCTTCTGCGCAAGCGCGTCTAATCGGGAGATTAGACGCTGAAATTAGACGGCACCATGGAGACGGGGACGCCAGCGCAGGGAAGGTAAGTGAATAACTTCTGTATGGCTCATATTTAATGCACGATGTATATTACAAAGTGCATTAATATGGCCATACAGAAGTGCTTACCCCCACTTGCTTTCTCGGGACAACCCCTTTAAGGCCTGGCTCACACTGGGGCAGCTTGTGGTGGTGCCTTTAAGAGGCAGGGAGCTGGAAGCCCAGGCTTTGGCTACAGAGAAAGGGGAGGTATTCAGGATGACATCACAGTGGAGCTGAAAAGGGAGAGAGAAGACAGGCAGCATCCTCGGGTCAAGAGTGAAGAGGCCCGCCCGCTCGCCCTTACAGGGGGTGAAGTTAGTGGTGTTGGGCGAGGAGGTCCGGGTCATAAGAGGAAGTTGTCACAGCTGGTTGGTCGAGATGGTTTTTCCATGTCAGCATTCTATTTGGAAGATATGGGTCTTCAAGGACGCTGCAGAAGTGGGGCTTTCAGAGGGTTTCATCGAGTTATCGATCCCACTTACACTAACATGGGTGTCGGATTAAAGGGGTTGTCCCGCGAAAGCAAGTGGGGTTATACACTTCTGTATGGCCATATTAATGCACTTTGTAATGTACATTGTGCATTAATTATGAGCCATACAGAAGTTATTCACTTACCTGCTCCGTTGCTGGCGTCCCCGTCTCCATGGCTCCGTCTAATTTCGGTGTCTTCTTGCTTCTTTAGACACGCTTGCGCAGTCCGGTCTTCTGCTGTGTGCTCGCGCCGAAGAGCTGGTCTGCGCGTCGTCATCGTAGCTCCGCCCTGTCACGTGGTGCCGATCAGCCAATTAGGTGGATGTATCGGCAGTGGAGCGCAAAGAAGGAGAAGACAATCCATGGTGCCCCATGGGAGAAGACCTGCGGTGCACCATGGGAGAAAACCGCGGTGCATCATTGGGAAAGGACCGGCGGCCATCTTTAAAAGAAGAAAAGAAGGTGCTGCGCGAACGGGGATGCAGGTAAGTGATTTTTTTTTTTAAATAACTAATGGAATTCATTTTAACAGAGCAGAATGCGGGGGTAAGTAAAAAAAAAATTTGGATTTCGCCGCGGGACAACCCCTTTAAGTATGTAAATACATAATATGGAAGGGCAACAGACGGATGGTATAGAAATACAAGCAGTCTTGTAATGTGAACAGCGCCTTATAACTATACTTACAAGACCTAAGAACAAACCCCACATATATAGGGCATGGGCTTTATGGAGATTATAGGAGTATTTCTAATCAAGACACTTGTGGCTCACCCACAGGATAAACTCTAACTGTCTGGGGTTGGCACGGTGGCATATGTGAATCCGCTGTGCCATAAAACCGATTTGGCTTAGGATTATGACTGTGGGCTGCACCGGGGTTCCACAGTTTTCAAGCATTAACCCCACCAGTTGGGATCTGGTTTTTGCTGCTACCCTAGAAATAGTGGCTGCTGATGTAACTGAGACAGAACTACCAATGTGACACCGCTAACGCATCTCATGTCAGTGGATCATGGCATTAATGAGTCGCAGCTCAGCACAACTCGGTGTGGCTATGTTATTTGCGTAGCAAGGCCACCATTAAAAGTGAATGGCAGTTGCCACACTACAAAATTAGATGACGATGCTACGTTTGTACAATGATGTGGTACCTGATGTGGGGTGTAGTCATAGAATAGAATTGGAGTAAGGGTAAGTGGAATACAGATCAGGCCAAGGGTCAAGGCAAGCAGCAGACAAGGCAAGTGTAGTTAGATAAGCCAAGGTCAGGATTAGAGAGGCCAGGAAAGCTGGGTCGTTCATGCACGGATCAAATACCAGGATACAGTAATAATAGTGACCCTGTTAATAGAACCAGTAATAATAGTGACCCTATTAGTGGTCCAGTATTAATAGTGACCCCCATAGTAGCCCCAGTATTAATAGTGTCCCCCAAAGTGGCTCCAGTATTACTAGCATCTCCCAAAGTAGCCTCAGTAGTAATAGTAACCTTTACAGTGGCTGTAGTGGTAATAGTAGCCCCCTAGTGCCCCAGTAGTAATAGTTTCCCCCGTAGTAGCATTAGTACTAATAGTGACCCCTCTAATGGCCCCTGTAGGAATAGTGGCCCCCATATTGGACCTCCGGCTGGGCAGCATAGGCAGTGCATTCACTCTGTCCACAGCTCCAGTTGGGTTGGTTGCTGTAATCAGTCTGTGACCCTTGACTTCTCCCCATGGCATTTGCACAGTGTACAGGCCAGTGTCTGCGTGCTGGAATGCAGAAGCCGGGAGGGAGAGGTCAATGGTCACATTCTGATTACAGCAGTGCCAATCGCTCTACCAGTGCTGCAGACAGAGTAAGTGCTCCGCTCGTGCGGTGGCTGCCTATCTAGCTTGTAGCTGGAAGTTGTTTTTTATTAGCTATTCATATGACCAGTAAAAACAAAATACCGTCCGGGTAGCTTCCCGCTGCAGACTGATGCCTGAGGCAGCGGGCTCAGGTCGCCTAATGGAAGAGGCACCCGTACATGGGGCACCATCACTTCTATGTACGCTGCTATATTACCTTTACAGCACCATTGTTATGGCCTTTTTATACTGTTTGCGCATCCTAGCTAAAAGAGGAGAAAGCTCTAAATATATCTACATCCGTATATTGCAGATAGTAATTATGAAGCGGGCCAGATCAGACAAAATGAGTCGCTTTTCTCAACGCCCACTCACTTTTTGGGAAGCCAAAACCTCTTGAAGGAATTAGGCAACACAGCAACAAATGCTTTGAAATTAAAAGCAATAATGACCTCTTCACCATGGTGACAGAGCCACATAAAAGTTTTCTTGGACAACCGCTCGCTTCTACTTCAAGATCACGAACGTGGGAAAGTGAAACATTTATAGGCAAATAGCCGGAGTGTGTCACCCACATAATGATGTCACCCACATGATGATGTCACCACACATTGCTCAGTGCTGACTCGGCGCCACTGAATCAAATTGTTTCTGTCAAAACAAAAGTTTGCAAAATGTGGAATTTTCTAGAAATTATTTTAAATTTGCTAGTCAAATTAAAAGTGCATCAATTACCGGGCTTTTCCCCACCAATAAATATTGATACATTTTGCATCTGTAAGATTTCCTTTTCAGTTTCCAGACATGTTCTACATCATGCTAGGAGAAAACATTGCTGCCCATTTAGAATTTTCTATAGATAAATGAAATAATGTTACATATTCTCCAGTTACTTCATGTATGTTCCATTATTGTTTTTGGGAGGGGCTTACATCAGACGCATCAGCCAGCTCTAATCGTGGCCTTTAATCATTTAGATCGGTTCACATGTGCAGATTATGTTGTATGCAGTCACCCCTCCCCTAATTTTGGGTTCAGTTGAGTGGCTGCACATAAGTCTACACTGAACATTTAGCTCCCTCATATTGCAATCTGGCTGTCTGCATGCTGTAGTGGTCCAGACAGTCCTCCAGAATAGCCACATATTCGTGGTCCTGTGATTCCAGGAGACATAGATAGTGCCTCATGTTGGAGAAACTTTGTTTCCCCCTTCTTCCTAAGCTGAAGCTCAAAGCTTGGCAACAGCTAGCTGCTTATTGGCTGTATGTCATGCCCTTGCTGATTGGTCAAGGGGTGTGGTTAGAGCTCAGAGTGGGAAACTGGATAGTGGCCGGTATGCTGAGAAGGAGGAGTTAGAGGAGAGTCCGCTTTGAAAGTCACCGGAGGAGGACATGAAGGAGGAAGTCAGCAGAGCGAGCAGCTACAACACGCTATTTTCCAGCAGGGAAGCTAGAATTCATCAGCTCCCCGGTCTACTAGCAGTGAGGAGGAGAGAAGCTTGGACCCATTCCACTGAATCAGCGAGTTACACAAAACCCGGTGAAGTCAAAGCCAGGGATAGTAAAGAGGTCCATCTAAAATCTCAACTCAAATCATTGCATAATCAACTTCCAGTTAGCCCAACACATAACTAAGCCTGTGGGAATGTCTACGAAGTCACCTCTAGATATATAGGGAGAGCGTTGAAGAGGAAACTGTGTTCATTCTAATTCAACTGTTTTTGCAACGTATTGTTCTGCTGCATGTTCCATTGCTCTACCAAATTACGGCAAGACTGACTTTTGCTGTATTGTATTACCGTTATCAAGCTTCAGTAAACTGTGCACTTCCAGTTTACTATTCAAAAGCTAGCAGGACTCGTGTCAAATTATTTCTGCCATTGACCCTTACAGTTCCTGATGAAGTGCTGGCATCATGTGACACACCACCGTTTATTATAGAAGGAACTATATCTATTATTTGTGCCACTGTGCGGCGACTGAGCAGGACACCTTTGCCGCCATTGTTGGGAGAGATTGCAGAGCCACACGTGACATCTATCTTGCAATCTCCGTGGTTTTCTCTACTTTGGCGTGTCTCGCTTGGGTGCTGCACATTGTACTAGGGAACATGGTGATTGAGCTGCCCTGCAGTATCAGGTGATGCATATTTGGCCACTTTTTTTGTGAGTTATGTCTTAGTACATTTTTTCTTTCACCTCTGTGATTTTATTTAGTTATTAGTGAGATAGCGCAGGTTATGACAGATGCGTGGTGGCCTTGCTGCGGTCCATCAGCTCACATGTTTTGGCCAAAATGCAAACTAACCCCCCCCCCCCTCTTTTATCAGTGTTTTTTTGCATGCAGTGTGCTATAGATGCTGGGGGAGCCCAGGATGCTCTGCCAGTGTGGCGCACTGTGGTGATATGGGGCAATACACTGCTTTGCTAGTAGGGGTTGTATTCCTTATCTATGGCTGGCATCCTTGGTATCAGTTCACATGTACAGACTATATTGTCTGCAGTCACCCCTCCGCTAATCTTGGGTTGAGGTGAACGGCTGCATATTACTCTGCACTGAACCCTTAGCTCCCTCATATTGCAATCTGGCTTTCTGCATGCTACAAGGGTAAGTGGTGATTGAGCCGCCCCGCAGTATCAGGTGATGCATATGTAGCTTTTTCTGTAAGTTATGTCTTGGTACATTTTTTCTCTCACCTCTGTGATTCAATGTCAATTTTGAGAGCGGCACTTAAATGTTAAATAATGCCAATAAAAAAATACAACGTGTCGTGCAAAATGCGAGCTCTCATACAACTCAATACAGAGACGGAAAAACAAGAATGAAGAAATGACAAATAGACGCTTTTTAAGGGGTTAAGAATTATGACTTTTTTAAAAATCTCAAAATTTGTTGCAGTCTCCATTCAGTAGGTGGAGACATACAAAGTGACGTCATATCCCTAGATCTGTTTAACCCCTTCACGCCCCAGGACGTATATTTATGTATGAAGTAGCATCAGGAGGTAATCCCGCTATATACACGGTGGGGGATGGCTGTCTTTGGCACTCGCCCACAACACCCATGACTAGCATGAACGCTGATCACGGTTCTTAACCCTCTAAATGCCAACATCAATTCTGACAGCGGCATTTAAATGTCCTGATAAATATTCAGGGGTCCCAAGATTAGATTGTGAGGTGCCGTTCAGCTGGCATGGCAGCCTTCTGAATGCCCCCAGGGCTGCCATGGCTTTTTACCATGACTGATAGACTACCTGTCAGAGCAGGATAATGCAGTGCTATGGCTCTGTATTATACTCTATGAGCGAACAAACAATCGCAAGTTCAAGTTCCTTTTGGGGACTAAATAAGAATATAAGAATCAGTTGAAAAAAGTTGCATTAATTATTAGAAAAAATAAACGGTAATAAAATGTAACACCCCCCCCCCCCCCCCCCCGTCACCATATTTATAAAGAAAACAAAGCAAAACACATATTTGGTATCGCTGCATCCGTCCAATCTATCAAAGTAATGCATTACTTATCGTACATGGTGAACATCATCAGGAAAAAAAAATAACGCCAGAATTGCACTTTTTTGGTCACTCCATCACCAAGAAAAATAACTTAATAAAAAGCCATCAAAAGTTCCATAAACTCCAAAGCGGTACCAATAGAATCTACAGAACATCCCACAAAAAACAAGCCTCGCACCCCTATGCTGAGGGAACAATAAAACAATGATGGCGGTCAGAAGAAGGCGGCACAAATATAGATTTTCTTTCCAAAGATACTTAATTTTAGTATCTTTGGAAAGTAGTAAAGCAAAAAAAAAACCCAAACTCTATTTATTTGGGATTGTTCTAATCGCACCGACCTGGAGAACAAAGCCATCATGTCATTTTTGCCGCAGTGTACATACTGTAAAAAGACGACCCTCTAAAGATGGCAGAATTGCGGGTTTTTTCGCATTTCAGTTCACTTAGAATGTTTTTGATACTGATGGTAAAATAAAACAAGTCTGATTTTTTTTGAAAGTGGGAAGGAAAAACCAAAAAATGAACCAAAAAGGGCCGCGTGATTAAGGGGTTAAAGATACAACACATTTATAAACATTGTGGGACATTTGATAAAACTGTTACATTGTAAAAAAAAAAGTCCATTCAAAGTGTTCGCTACCTTTCGCAAAAGTGCGAGGTCCGTTTATTGCGCCCGGCAGAGAGTACAAACCCTACGAGACCCTCAACAGTTAAAGGCTGATATCTGTAGGTTTTGCTGGTTGGACGGGGAATGTTTGCATGGAAGTGTCGGGGTTTCTAGGGTAATATAGTTCTAAAACAAGATGATGTATCATTGGCATGTAATAAAACCATGTTGTCACACTCCCCCTAATCAACAGTCATTTAGTGCATGCCTAATGGAACCAGTGACAGATGAGTTCTCACCAGCTGAGGAATTCCGCAGCACTCGGCTTTGATCTTTTGTCAGATTCGGCCTTTATTTCGTGCGCTGCTTTCATTTTATGGCATTTTGGCTCGGATCCCTGGACACTTTATAGATTTGTGTTACACATTAATATAAGAAAACACGATGTGCGTGCCATGATTACCGTCCTCCTGGTGTGACCTCATGCTGGTACTCACCAGGCAATGTTAGATCATTCCGGTCGGCAGGTTCACAAAATCAACTTCACGCCATTGTAACAGGGGAACATAAAATAACGCTAGAAATTGACATGATAACATCTGCGGAGCTGTCCTCCAGGGTAATGATCCAAGACTGATGGATTCTGGGTGAAATATTGACCGGGGTGAAGGCCGTTGTAGACCCCCGTTCCCTGCTGGTGCCCACCGAAGTCGTCTAGGAAAACTCCCATTACCGGACATTGTACCGCTTGTGTAACTTTAGTAACCAGATCTTAAATCGGGATGGTAAATGTCTTTCAAACTCCAGTATTTCGGAATGCTCATAGAATATGTCCTACAGTCCCTGTTCCAGGGTGTGATCATACAAACAACTAGAGTCCCGAAACGTGTGGAACAAAGTCCTTCTCGTTTACCAGAATACAATTAGGTCCATTGGGTGAACGATAAGTCTGTGGATATCTTGCTTACCCGGATGCAGTTAGGCCCGTTGGGTGAACATTAAGTCTGTGGATGCCCCATTTGCCTGGGGTTATTCGTAGTACATCTCTTCCTTACTACCCGTTTCTTGGGTCGGTTCCCTCAGGTAAGGTAAATAACTTGTAGGCTTGATGGAGAGAGAAGAGCACAGCAGAACAGGTTGTACCTTCCTCTGTGTCTCCTGTGATCACTGATGGCTTAGCTTCTACCCCAGGAGTTCCATGCCCGTAGGGCTACAACCCTCCACACAGGACTGGTCTGGGGAGTATCCCCTGGCCACAAAAAAAGTTTGTGGATGAAAAGAGGTGGTGTGAATGTGGAGGGAGGAGCACATTTTGGTCCAGGTAGACTGTGCCCACTCATGTATCAAAACGGCCCTGCCCTCATACTGTCAGCTAAAGTGCCACCCCAAGTACCACCCACCGTATCCAACAATACCCCATTAGTGCCAACTGTTATGCTCCTTCATAAGTATGTAAGGAGGAGGACCACATTAACTGTTATGGTAGCGCCCGTCTAGTCCTGCAGGGTGGTGCCTGAATCAGGAGCCCAGAGAAAAGCTCTGGAACCTTCTGTGGAAGAGGTTGGTTGCAGTTTGAATATTTGCTGTGAGAGAAACCTGAAGCCCCCTAGTTAGAGCTGAGAGCGCCCGGTCAGTCTGGACCATCAAGCTAAGGGTGCTCCGGTGGTGACTTGCTGTATTGCTGAGAGAGAGGAAATACACCATAAAGAGACTGTGAGTGCATATCACTGGACTGTCACGTGTGTCCACAGAACCACACCAAACCTGATGAGTAGCTAAAGAGACCGTAACTTGATCCTGCAAGGGCTGACAAGCTGAGAGAGTGTTGAAAAGTCCTAGAGTCACATTATCGAGTGTTGAAACTGTGTGCCAAATTAACAAGACTGTACCGCTGATTCAGCTGCCAACCATCATACCCAATGTGTGCTGCTCTGTCTCTTAATCTACCTGATTTAGTGGTCCCCACAAGTACTTGACACAATGCCCACCAGCAATGCCACCCATATAGTGGTAAGAACTGTTACATTGGAGAGCTGCGGTCGTGGGTTCGAATCCGACCAAAGGCTACATCTGGATGGAATTGGTATGTTCTCCCCATGTTTGCATATGTTTCTTTTGGATACTTCACACTCCAAAAACATACTAACATGACCAGCTGTAGCAACGTGCGACACATGCGGGGTCACAGGGCGCTGGCCACCAGCTGGCAGGGAAAAGGGCACCAGGCGGACGTGGGCTGGGGTGATAACACCTCTTAGGTCCGCCTGGCCAGATGATGCTTTTCCTGCATAAAGCATCAATTGGACCTACTTGAATCATCGTTTTCCTGGCTCTATCTCTGCCCCTCGAATGTTCCAGGGCAACACAGTTACATAGTTCTGGTACTGTATTTATGTTATATGTTTGTTTATGGGGCTGTATTTGTTATGAGCTTGGTTCTGGGACTGGATTTATGTTATAAGCATGGTTCTCATACTGTGCATATGTACTGAGGTTTGTTTGTGCTGTATTTATGTTAAGGTTTGGTTCTGGTGCTGTATCTATGTTATGAGCTTGGTCCTGGCGCTGTATTTATGTTATCAGTTTGGTTCGGGTGCAGTATTTATGTTTTGAGTCTGGTTTTGGTGCTGCATTTATGTTATTAACTTGGATCTGCTGCTGCATTTATGTACTGCTCTTGGTTCTGCGGTTGTATTTATGTAATGAGCTTGTTTCTGGTGCTGTATTTGTTATGAGCTTGGTTCTGGGGCTGAATTTATGTACTGAGATTAGTTCTGGAGCTCTATTTATGTACTGAGCTTGGATCTGGTGCTGTATCTATGTTATGAGCTTGGTCCTGGCGCTGTGTTTATGCTATCAGTTTGGTTGTGGTGCTGGATTTATGTACTGAGCTTGGTTGTGGTGCTGTATATACGTATGGAGCTTGGATTTGGTGCTGTATTTAGATTTGTTCTGGTGTGGTTATGCTGCTATCTTGCTTTCTGCATCTGTTTTCTGCACAAGCAAAATACAGGTAGACTGATTATCAGTGCAATATATATATATATATATATATATATATATATATATATATATATAAAATGTTTTTCTTAGAATGGGGGGGTCAAAGAAAAGAATTCTGCACAGGTGCCATATAGCCTAAGGCCAGCGCTGCATACCGATAGGTTAAAGGGATTTTTACCCCAAAGATATTTTTTTTCCCTATCCGGATCACTGGGGGTCTTGTGACCCTGAATGTCTCACGTGAATGGAGCTGCAGTATGCATATGTGACCCCCACTCCATTCAGTTCTGTAGGGTGGAGGGAAATTGCTAAGCACGCTGATCTCCACTTGTCCCATAGAAGTAATTGCAGCAGGGGATAGACATGCGCACTGCCGCTCCATCCACATGGGGTTCTCAGGATCCTTGGTAGTCCCAGTGATCGCTTCCCCTAGTGATCAGACATTAATCCTTCTTTTTGGTAAAACGCATAACAATTTATAATCTAGATGATGTACCCCAGTGGGACGGGGACCGATGTGAGTGATGACAATGTCTGTACAGCGCTGCGGAATATGTTGGCGCTCTATAAGGTCAAACAAATAAATAATTGTTCAAAAAGTCTGGAGAAACACAAATGCAACTTGAGAAAATTTAATGGCCATCAAAATCACTTCTCCATACATTTAATGTCTTCCTTTCAGGAGAATATACTGTTAGTTCAGCTGCAACATCTTAATTCCATCCTATTTTTATATACGTTGGCCGCAGGATACATTATAAAGTGCGATATAATAATACAGGCTGATCATCGGAGCCGAGCGGCCGCCCTCCACCATACACAAATTGTGAATAAATAAAGAATAACACACGGGGAGCACAGTGCGCCTGTGTCTATTACAGCAAACCACAGACTTCGAGCTTGATCTACTGCTGCAACGAGCTTAGGCTCCTGATTTATTAACCCCTTAGTGATCCTGCCGCAGTGCGGCTCCAGTTACGGGGGAATGTTTAGTTTTCTGTTTCTTAAGGTGAAGATTAATTTCTGAACTTCCTTTTGTATCTTGATTCATATGATGTTGAGTGATTTTGCAAACACTTTCTGCTTTGTGTCTTAGATCCTTTTAGATAGGCCGATTCTTGCCCCAATGTTCTGGGACAACCCACCTGGGGGAAGGGGCATTGCCAGGTTCTCAGATGGGCCTACCTGGAGGGAATAGTCCGAGGACTCAACTTTAGCAGTGGTCACAACCGGAATCCGAGTCAGCTGTGGGAACTTTCTGAAAAACTCCTTGTTGCTTGGAAGCGGCCGTTGAGGTGGTAAATGATGAGTTTTGGATCACATTCATGCAGCTAACTTTACTAATGTGGTGTACAGAAGTTGATGTGCACATGTGTTCTGGAAGTTTCTGGATGGTCTATGTGTTGTCTTGTGTTTCTGTGTATTTCCATTGTCTTCTATATGAGTGAATATGATGTGTATTGCAATTTTGCAGCACTGAATGGGTTACTGTCTGGGTTATATCTGGAAAAGTATCTATTTGTATGTCATGTGACCTTGTGATATAAAAGTGAATGCAAGGTGTGTAAGAGGGGCTTTTTGGCTGTTTCTTTGGAGAGACAGAAGGAAACTGAGTGAGACTGAGAGAGTTGGGGCCTGTACTTGGACACCTTTAGTCTGAGTACAAGAAGAGATGGAAGAGGCTGAACAGATACTCCTTTAATGCCTCAAACCCCCTTCATCTTCCCCCTGTTCTGTGGAGCGCAAGTGGAGTTTCTTGCCATGTGGAGTGAGGTGAACGGTTGTGGAGATCCATGAGTGTGGACCTGTAGAGTGTTGCTGGAGTTCTTCAAGTAATGGTGTCCAGGACCAGGGAACCCCAGATAACTAGGCCTGTGTAAGTCACCTTGTTTCTTCCGTGTTTCCTCCCTGTCCCTTCACGTGTTCTGATCCTCAACTGGATTGCCGGTGGATGTAAATTGGACTGTTGTGGATTGTTTATTCAAGTTTCCCAGTAAACGGCTTCACCGACCATTCCCGGTTTGGCCTTTAAATTCTACTCCGTGCGTGTGTGCTCATATTTGCTCCCTGGAGAGATCGCCGCGAGGAAAGGAACGGTGGCGTCACCCGTGAGAAAAAGGACTAAGGTAATCCATTCGTGGTTTCCCTATTTTATATAGACTTCCAGCGCCCCTTGGATGTGTCCCTGGTTGCCCTCCGGGTGGGAGATGGTAGAGCCACCGTGACAAGTGGCTCCTAATGTGTATGAGGGCCGCTCAACTTTCTCTAACAGATGTCTGGGAAAAGAAGAATTGGGGGCATTAAATTTCAACTCCCGATCCTTTTGTTCCCTGGGAGATAAGCTGGTGTAAGTGACACGGTAGGAGAGGGCGACATCAGAATCAGGGTACGATGCAGATACAGGGCTTACAAATATATATATATATATATATATATATATATATATATATATATATATATATATATATTCTTTTATTTTAACAAATAGAATTGTAGATGAAGTTGCGATTATTCAGAAACGTTTCAACCTAGCAAATTTTGTTCAATAACTTGTCCACAACTGGTGGATGAATATGTGCTCCTCTGTTGTCATCTGAACTCAAGTAGGCCTGCTTTTAAGTCATCACCGGTGTGCACACTTGATAATGGCACCCACAGTCTGACGTTCAGATTCGGGTTGCAGGACAGTTTCTCATGCAGTAATGTAGGATGGCCAGTAGAGGTCGCCATAACACCATCCAGATTACATAAATATAGGAACCATAACAGAACTCATAACAGCACAAACTAGAACCTGGGCTCCCCCCTTACACCAGAGCTGTCTGGCTGCGGCTTACCTTCCTAAACTCACAAACACTCAGCCAATCTGAATAATCGTGTATGGGAGAATCAGGAGCAATATGTGTCGGCCAAACTGGAGTATTGTAGAATGAAAAGGATGGGTGGAGCAACACTATGGTGGTGCCTAAGGCCTTAGTCACACGGGTGTTTTTTCACGCGATTTGCGGATCGCATGACGGATGCGCATCCGCAAATCGCGTGACCGGTGCGCGCAAGTCGCCCGCAAATTGCCCGAAAATCTGCTCCTAGCCGCGTTTCATTAGAAACAGGCCGAAGCTGTCCAGCGCATTGCATTCAATGGAGACGGCAATAGAGCCGGCTCCATTTAAAGCAATGCGCTGCGGGCGAGCCCGGGATGAATTGTCGGGAAGGGCTTAAATATATAAGCCCTTCCCTGCAATTCATCCTAAAATGTGTAAAAATAAAAATATATATATATACTCACCTTCTCCCGGCAGCCGGAGCTCCGCGCGGCCGTCCTGCAGTGGGTGTGAAGGGGGTGTGAGTCAGACCTGCCCCCTGATTGGCTCAGCGCTGAGCCAATCAGAGGCATGTCTCACTCACACCCATTCATGAATTCATGAATGGATGTGAGTCAGACCTGCCCCTGATTGGCTCAGCGCTGAGAGGCAGCAGTCACTCACCCATTCATGAATTCATGAATGGGTGTGTGAGTGAAACCTGCCTCTGATTGGTCAGGGCTGTGACCAATCAGAGGCAGATCATTCAGCAGGCGGGGTTTTTAAAGCCCCACCGGCTGAATAGTGCCGAGAAGCAGTTCAGGAGAACTGACAGCGGCCGCGGCTGGACTCCGGCTGCAGCGGAAAGGTGAGTATACAATTTTTTTTAATTTTAACACATTTTAGGATGAATTGCAGGGGAGGGCTTATATATTTAACCCCTTCCCGACAATTCATCCCGCACACGCCGGCAGCCCATTGCTTTCAATGGAGTCGGCTGTATTGCCGGCTCCATTGAATTCAATGGGCTAACATCGTTCTTCTCTGCCACAGCTGTTACAGCTGTGGCAGAGAAGAAGGATTTGTCTTCTATATGTTCTCAATGGGGTCGGCGCTGCTGCCACCGGCCCCATTGAGCGCATATAGAGAAGAGAACAGGAATCGCAGATCGCAGATAGGTGCGATCTGCGATTTCTGTTCTATAATTTATCGGACGAGCGCATAAAAAGCGCTCATGTGTCCGATACCATTGCAAAGCAATGGTTTTATAAAATCGCCGGACGCACGCGCATGCGCAAATCGCAGCAAAAAACGCCCGTCTGACTAAGGCCTCAAGGTGAAGGCTATAGTAAGGCCATGGGATTGGGTCATAAGGTTAAATGGGGGTGCTGCCGGCCTGGTGTACACTTACTTGTGGTGGGCATATGGAGTCAAGAGGTGTGAGAACATATCTGGCACACAGCGCAACCTTCCAAGTGAGACCGTTTAGACAAGACGTGAAGGATCAAGTCTTCTTTATTAGACGGTAAAAGTAATAATCCAGCATAAAATGCATTTTGAGGTGAAAAGCCTCTTCTTCAGTCAGGTGTTAACCACTGAGCCACCATGCTTATTCTTCATCCTTTTTCTCCTCAGTGAATGTATGCGGATTATTATGAAGAAGGAACACACACAAACACAAGGAGAACATACAAACTCCATGTAGATGTTGTCCTCGGTCAGATTTGAACCTAGAACCCCAGTGCTACCAGGCAAAAGTGCAAAGCATTCTTCTCCTCTTCCTCCACTTTAGGGGTATGGTTGAAAGTTCAGTTTAAAGTAATTCGAACTAAAACCAACTTTTTTCTGAAATTTGGTGAACCAGCCAAGCCAAACTTTTTAAAAGTTTTCTCACTTCTATCCAAGACCCTGTAAGAACCCTCTACCCTATTCTTTCCTATTTTAAGATTTAAAGGGGTTGGCAACAGGATAATTCAAGAAAAAAAAAATGCAAGGGCTACTTGGAAAATGATAAAGCAAGGTATACTCACCCGCAGCAGTCATATATGCACTTAGTCCCCCCTGCTCCGGCATTTAAATGCCACTGTCAAAATTGAAGCTGGCATTTAAAGGGTTAATTGCCGCGATCAGCATTCACGCTGATCATGGCTGTCGGGGGCGGGCGCCAGCTGTCAAAGACAGATCCCACCCCATACAAACCCCGCACACAGACGACGTAAATGCACGCCCCGGGGCATGAAGGGGTTAAATTCTGTGCTTATTTCGAGAGGGGTCGCTCTTTGCCTTATATGACCTCCTGAAGTAGTATTACCCCCCATTTCTGGCCGGTGTTCAGGAGAGAACCCTGGGAGAGACAATAACGCCACGTTGACGGTAAGCAGAAGTTTTCCGATACCAAGTACGGCCCATGTAATTACCAGCTTTTATTAATCAGGCCGCAGCGTTTGGGATACGCGTTCCATCATGCATATAATACTCGCATTCATTATAGATTTCTGGAACTGTCAGAGTATAATGAATAGCAGCACCTACCTCCGATGAGAGTCGCATCCATTACCGGCCTCCGGGGAGGACTTAGAAATTGAGTTTTAAGCAATATTATTAATGAGCGGCCGGAGCTCGGACGCATTGAGGCTTTCATCTCTACAGTCATCGTTACTATATTATTAAGACTAATTACACTCAGATATTAAAAAAAACTCTGATCTCTGCAAACCCATATTCTCATCCATAGGGGGAAGGGTTAGAGTAGTTAGTGAAGAGGGACAACCATGGTCCTGAGACAGACATGTGCTTAGAACAGTTGTCCCCTCCGCAAAGTCTTCTATGCTGCTCTTCCAAAGTACATCACCCAACAAAGGGCAACGAGGAGCAGAGGAGAAGGATGCTCACCAGAGAATATGATGTCTGGGTCCCTTCTTGAGTTAGCGGCAATCGCTCCTCTAGCAGACTCCAGCTGCAGGTTTAAGTGTTTGGGCAGGAGTACCGAGCAGTGGAGCTGCAGCAAGCAGCCGATCAGCACAGTGAGGGGATACAAACTGAGCGGCCCCTTTATTAGACCCCATCTGGTAGGGTTGGGCTCCTTTGGTCTTCAGATCTGCAGCAGGTCGTCGTGATGTAGATTTCACTCGGTGATGAAATGGTTCTGCAGGAATATCGGCCTCTGGGGACATGAAGCTTCTTGTAGTTGCTGCAGATTAGATGGAGGTGCTGACATGTTCTGACCGGCCTGACAGGAAGGGGTCAGCGATTCATGCTGCTTGCGTCAAATTCTGACCTCCTGTCAGCAACAGAAATCTGGATCCATCTGACCAGGGGATGTTTTTCCGCTGCTCCATGATATATTTTTTGCGCGCTTTTGTCCGCTGGAGTCTTTTTGCTTCTCTTAGACACAATGGCGCTGGAACTGGTTGTCCGCTGTTATATCCTATCCGTGCGGAGGAACAGAAAGCTGTGCGTTCGGACACGTTAGTTGGAGCTCCAGCATTGTATTCAGCTGACTGTAGTGTCTGTTGGACTCAACGATTCCTGACATCCTCCTCCGACCCCTTTCAGTGATGAGTTGTTTCCGTCCGCAGGATCCCCTTTGCTGGATGGTTTTTCTTGATCGCGCCATTCTCTGTATACTCTTCAACTTGTTACAGGAGAAAATCCCACATGGTTGGCAGTGAAATCATGGCCTCAGCTAGTCTAGTACCAATGATCGGGTAGTCTAGTCACTCAGATCACTGGATTTTCCCATCTAATGTGGATTCGCACTGAAACTGATCCACAGAAAACTGATCCCGTGATTTTGCTGCACTCGGGGGTCACAAGGAGAATTTCCATACAGGGAGCGCCAATTGTTAGAGGGCCGGGGGTCTAATAAAGGGCTGGGGTACTAAGAAAGGGGACATTCAGTGTAGTTTACAAGTACCTTGGGATCCAATAATAATTAGAATAATGTAGTGAACTAAGTGGCCAGAATGTATTTCGGGCCTCGTTGAGGCTACAGACCACCTGTTGGAGAGCCACTATCTCGGAACGGTTGAGCTAATTTCCCCCCGAGACTGGAGGTTAGGAAGATTTTCTGAGATGCTCCACCATCGCCAAAACAAATGTTCATTTTGTATTATCATTATATGTAACAATTTGCTGCGGATCTGGTTAATAAGAAGTTATATTTCGCCGTGATGACAAGGTATTCCACATTTTTTCCGTTGGATCTATTTCAGAAAATATATATTTCACTCACATTAAGGTTGCAAACCCACAATTAGACACGTTTGGAAAATGTCTCAAGTTAAGAGGATTAAACTAAAAAAGATCATATTAAAAAAAAATCACTCATGTCACCGGTTGAGTTTCTTCCGCGAAGACTCTTGGGGTTGGTCGTGTCTTCATATTACCGAGAGTTCAATAAACATTTTATCTTGCGGTCTTGGGCTAATAATGTCTATAGATCACAATGACTTCTAATTTTCCAACCTAAAATGACATCTCTTCTCCGAGGAGCACTTACTGGTGATCCATGGTTTGAAATGCTTCTGTGAGTACATCATTTCCACAGTACGGATATGAGCTACGTCATTCCATGTATCCTAACCTTTTCCTTAGTTACCCTTAGGATGATGTTTCTATCCCATCCCAGCCGAATGCTGCCGTACCATTGTAAGACGGGGTTTGGTTTCCTTTTTGTGATATTTTACTGTGTAATAGAGTTGTGGCTTTAAGAGGGAGCAGGAAGGAGGAGGGAGTCTCTCTGCGGGAAAGTAACCGGAAGGGGCAACGCCATTAGGAGAGGAGTTGGAGATAGTCTTCTGTGTAACATAGTGGGAAAGCGGTGACTATGGGCTCGGACTCCTCAAAAGTAAGGGACTTTATTAGTATAAGCTTCGAAGACTGGTGCCTGCTCATTCTCCTCTATTCGTCTGGTCTATGGGTCAGGTAAGGACTCTGGTTGATCTCAGTCAACTGGAAGGAATTGTGGAGACTAATATCGCCAGCACAGATTCACTGGACTCCAGAGCCCTACTCCAGCTTCCCCATGGAACCTCTGTGCAATGGCCACTAATCGGGCCAAATTCCACATTCAGCCCTCTCCTGAACCAGTATGGCCAGAACCAGGACATGAGTTCATGTTGGCACTCCTGTCCACGTATGAGGACAGGAGCACTATGGTGGTCTTAAAGGAACTAGGCCTGGCACTCTCTATGGTGGAATCTGACCTTTCGGGTACCTGCTGTACAGACTCCGACCCCGTCCCGGAATACCCCAAGCCAGATATCTACGCCGTCTCACACAATGACAAACAATATTTCCATACAATACCCGCACAATACTGTCATCTACTGTCCAAATAATAATACCATATAATGCCTAAATAAATCCTCCTACATATCCCAAACGCCACCTGATTGGCTCTTCGGCACCACGTGACTACACAGCGTGCACGCGGATTGCCTTAAGCAGCCGTGCACTACACACTACAGTTAAGCAGCCGTGCATGATGAGCCGTGCTAACCCTAAACCTAACCTAAACCTAACCCTAAACCTAATCCTAACCCTAACCCTAAAGCTAACCGTAACCGTAAACCTAACCCTAACCCTAAACGTAACCCTAAACCTAACCCGTAACCCTAAATCCTAACCCCCCGCGGATCTCGTGAAGTAGCACTCGTGCACATCTCCAAAGGGGGGGTCTGTGCACGGCTGCTTAATTGTAGTGTGTAGTGCACGGCTGCTTAAGGCAATCCGCGTGCACGCAGTGTAGTCACGTGGTGCCGAAGAGCCAATCAGGTGGCTCTAATCAGCAGCGCCGCTTAAGTGCGGCTGAAATACCAAATATGCATCCCAAACAACCCTATAGTGCTACAGAAGACAGCCATATATATCAGACTCACTGCTACCATCTATTGTACAAATAAAACTGCCATTCAGCATCTAAATAATGCTGCCATACAATTGCTAAATAGAAAAGGGATTTATGATGAAGTCTATGGTGGTTCAGGGTGTAGTGGCCCAGAGTTAATGGGGCCCCTCGATAAGTATGCATGTGTTTGTCTTTGTATTGTCAGGGTCTTCAATGTGTGTGCATTTGATGTGTATTGTACCTCTGCAGCACTGAATGGGTTAACGCCTGGGTTATGTCTAAAAAATGTATCTTGTTGTGTGTAACGTGATCGTGTGATATATATGTGTTTGCAAGGTGTATGGGAGTAGTCGTTTCTTCTTGCAAGAGAGAGAGAGAGTTTGTTTTGCCAGAGTCTTGGGAAGAGAGAGAGACTGTGCCTCCTATGAGGAACCCCAAGATGGAAGAGGCTGAGCGAAGGCCCAATGTCTACCCTGGGATCAAATCACCCAGGTCTTCTCGGCACTAAAATGGAGAACTGAGAGAGAATGAGAGGAACCGCCAGGCAGTGGCATGTGTACCGACTAATTGTGAGTGTGTACCAGTAGAGAGCTGGAGAGAGAGTAAGGAGAGTTGACAGGAGCAGAACCCCACAGATAACTGGGACTGTGGATTCGTCTGCCATCCTGTGAATCCTCCCTTTTACACCACTATTGTGTTCGCACTAGTGTCCTGCTGGCTGATGTAAACTTTGTAAACTGTTAATTCAAGTAAACAAGCACTACCAAACGTTCCCGGTTTTGCCAAGAAAGTTACCCCTGTGTGTGGACTATTTTATTTCAACATCTGGATTCACCTCAGAGGACGGAACGGTGGCGTCACGAGTGACAAAGAGGACTCTAAGGTAAACTGCGGATTGGGTCTTCCCCGTGAAACTCCCTCAGCATTAACTTGGTCAGATCCCGTGCTACCCACAGGGGAGGAGATGGTAGAGCCTCGTGACAAGGCCTCAATCTACCCCGCCATCTCCTCGGCTGTGGGCCCGCTCCTCGGACGCTGCAAGGGCAGTGAAGCTCCTCATGCTATTTTCAGGTTGCTCCTGGTGATCAAGTCCATGGGGGCACACTATCAAACAGAGGTGCTGGGTGTGTAAATAGATGATTATGTAGAAGTAGGATCAATGATTGACCAATAAGGGTCTAGACTCAAGAGATACAATGTTGGTTGAGCAAGGATGATGGGGAGTATTTATCATCAGGATTTTGAGGCCACTTTTGGGCTTTTCCCCCCTTCGCCAGTTTAAAATACAACAAATTTATCAAACATTGCACAATGTAGAATCATTTTGCCTGCACTAAACTGGAGTGAGACTGCGACAAATATTGTAACTTATTAAAACCCTAACCCCTTTATATACACTTCTGTAAAATGGAGTGCACTGCTCTCTGATTGGCCAGTGCTGATCACATGATCACTTCTAACAAAGCAGGACAGGTATAGTGCATTGGTAACCTAACACTAGCAATGCACATAAGTTAATCCGAGGATTGTTTTAGCCACTTTGGATGGCTGAAAATGGGACCTGGAACCAGTGGATCAAGATTGAAAAGAAGCATTTTGTCGCAAAACCAGAGGGTCACTTTAAACTTTGTGCCTCTTGTTGAAATAAATTCAAAGGTACATCTGCATGCGGTAATCCTGAACTGCGCTATTCATGAGTGGGGCCCTGCAATAACATCAGGGGCCACATACCTAACTGACCCTTTTTCAGAGCTCTGGGGTTTCTTATTCTGGCCCAGGACCCCAACTGGGTAAGTGCGGTGGCCCAATGCCAACCCTGGGCTGGGGAAGACAGCGGGGTAGATGAAACACTTACTTTGTCATGGGTGGCTCTACCATCTTCTCCCTTCTAGGCGGTAGGGTAGTTGACCCAGCCATCCGCCTGTCCTGCACACAATAACAGTGAGGAGCAAAGCTCCATACCTGATTGTCTTCGTGACACCAATGCCCCATTATGATGATCGTGGTAAATAACAAGAGTCCACAACCAAAGGAATAGATTTTCTGAAACCGGAGGCATACGGTTTCTCTTTTACTGGTTAATGATAACTTGTAAAGTTCCAATACACGGTAGTTCAACAGTCTTTAGTAGATATAGCCAGAAACATTTAGGTTAGGATCTTTTGAGCGATAATCGTTGCGTGTAAATGGGCCCATCTTTCACTTTTCTGCCGAACAATGGATTTTAGTTCAGCATGAAATCCATTGTTCGGCAGAAGACCTGATAAGACGGACCGCATGCTGTGTTCTGCCTGGGGAGCGCTGATTACATTGTCTCAGCTGTCAGCCCCGTGGCAGAACAAAGGGGATGTATTCAGAGAACAGCAAGTGGTCTGTTCCCTGAATACAGCTCCCGGCGGCTCACATGCTACTAATTGGTACTAATATTCATTAGTATCAAGTAGTAGTTCATGCAAAATGATTGCTCACTAGCCATCTTTTGAGCGATCATCTAAATGCACCTTCACTCTGGGCCACTACATAAGTAACGCTGCGAACACAGCGGGGGTCTTTGAAGCAGCAGCTGTCTCAATGATCATAAGTGTTAGCCAAACTTCTCCCCACAAATGGCCATTTCAAGTATAAAAAAAACCAATAGAAATGTGACAGCTCGTACGTGAGAGGAAAAAAATGGTTTAGCCGTGTTTAATAATTGCACAAAATACCGATAATTTCCTCTATTTTCTGCAGTGTCTCTCATGAGATATCAGCTTTTATTAGCGTTGCTCTCTTTCAAGACTGTCAAATTTGGCAGCCATGTTCCCTTGTAGGAAGTAATGAATTGCCTGCCAAATGACGGCTCGAATGTTAGAAGATTTCTAGGGAGAAACTGAAAAAATAAAATAGATGGAGACGAGAACATTTTAAGAGCCGTGTGATTTCCTCGGAGCTTTGAACATAAATATATCACTTTAAACTTGATGCGTGTTACGGCATTGCGGGTGAATCAGCTGCGGCTCATGTGTGCAGGCCTCGGAGAGGGTCACAGAACCAGGACACAATATTGCTGAACCTTGTTATTATTGGACCATCACAAGTGATTATATTGGAAAGCTTCCTTCTATGAGGTTAGAAAGAAACTCTTCCACTATATTAGGTAAGATGCACCATGAACCTCGATTACCCCCGACACGGAGGATGGAATTCCTGTCCGAGTCATATGAAGGTTCCATATTTGTGACCCATGTTAAAAGGGTTGTGCCAACTTACACAATCCCTTCCAGAATGCTGGGCCTGGGTGAGCAGCTGATCTGCCTGAATCCCACTCTTGTAAGTTGCAGGTGGATATTGTGTGGTGGCGCAGTGGGTAGCAGACTGAGGCGGAACTTGGCCTCTCTCCTATTCCCTACATGGGGGCTAGTATTCAAGGTGGTGACGAACTCGTGGCGTTACTTCCGTGTCATTGAGAGGGGACGGCATCTCTCTTCCTTGGCACCTGGAGCACCTGTAAGCTCTCCCCCTTGTCACATAAAAGCCTCTTTCTAAGCACCATCAGGTTCCAAAGTTTGAGGTCCTCGGTATTGTTTACTTGTGAACCTGACCTTGGCTTGTGACCCCATTTCTGAAATTTGCACGTGACCATGATCTGGGCTTGTCCATGCGTCTGAGCTTGGTTTTGTCTTGACTATTCTCTATGGCTCCATATTTGCTACTGACTCTTCATGCCATCGTCATCTTTTATCTCCAACTAGCCATGTCCCTTGCAACTAAATCCTTACCACCTTAAGGTAATCCCTGGTGAAAACTGGGAAAGCCTTTAGACTTCATGCCTCGACACTGCCATCTTATATTACTGGTGTCTGTGCCCCTTCCCAATAACAAGTCCCCCTTCCCTCTTCTATAGCGCCAACTTATTCCGCAGCACTTTCAGGTAATTCAGCCGTGGGGGGTTGGCTCAGACTCTGAGAAATCTTGCGGTGGCGGTCAGATCTTCATGATAAATAAAAAACAGCTTATACTCCGCTTCTGGCCACTACAGTCCGTGTCGCACCTGTCCCCCACTGATTTCCAGGTAGCATCATCAGGTCCCATGATCATTGCGGCCAATCCACAGCCTCAGCTTTGGTGAGGTATATTTTCTGCTCTTTGTACACTGCACGGGCTCCTCCCCTCCTACCACCAACGTGGCTGTGGCTGGCAGTTTTCTAACCCCTGCCTACTTGTGTTTGCCCCACTTACTGCCACTGTTGGCCCACCTAGAATATGAGGGCGATTTGTATTTTTTTTAAGGGTCATTTTGGCTTCCCAATCTACTCCTGCCCTCAGCAGATTTCCTCTACACATACACCACTCTCAATGACTGGAGACGTGGCGCCACTTGTGGGTGATGTAGGGGATGTCATCCATGTCAGTCAAAGGAAGGTGACCAGTTGAGGAGGATTTTCGCATGGTCCAGATACACCCACCAAACTGTTGAGAGATAATCACCATATAGAATGGGGGTTGTATAAACTACTTTAATGAAGGTATGCCGGACTACTGACCAGTAATAAATACACATTTGGAAAGGCGTTTTACAGACTGATAACCTGGTGGGAACGGTTTGCTGCAGGGCAACTTGGTGACTGGTTCATGTTAAAAAAGAGGTTGACTCATAAAAAACCAAGAAATTATAGTAAGATGGATATAAAAATTAGGATGAGTTCCAACTATAAATAGGTATAATTACCAGCAGCCACTTGGGTAAAGGGTGTCTCCAGACGACCAGATCTTTCCCCTAGTTTTACTGTCATCTTTCCATTCTTCTTCCTCTTTATAACAAGGATGATGTCATCGATGTGTCTTGAGGAGAAACAGATTTCAGATTTTGGCCCTGAATCCTCCAAGGAACATTATGATGCCTAATTACTGTCATGTTATGAGAAGTATAAAAAAGAAGGCCAGAGATCCAAATACAACATAAAATAGCTTTGATATAATAAATAACACTATCACTGTTTAAAAATGTTACGGCTTTCCTCTTATAGTTTCCGAGAAGGATATTGTCCAGCACCGCTGAATCTGCTTTGGTATTCCAATATTCTAGATAAGGAGGAACTGAAATTCTTCTTAACTTTACTTGATGTAAATCACCCTAGAACAATGACAGCCTTGTGTTTTACATTTCACCAGCTGATTGCGATCATTATTCTAGCAGCCGGTCTTTTACTTTTTGTCGGAACGTCAGAGTTAATTATTAGGGAAAATAAGGACAGTCGAAGATTTAGAACCGATTGTAGCCATCTACTTCTGTTTATCGTAGTGTCAAGGGTTAACCTTATTGTTATGCCTGGCTTTTACATGGTTGAAGTGTATATATGTATCTGAAGGACCTTCCAGAGAGGTCACGTGATTTGACTGGGCTCTGCTCTAATGTAGTGAGTTGCCTCCATCTCCATGTGTCACCAACGCACCATCATGTAGCATCCACCTGTCTCAACTTGGCATAGTCGATAGGATGCTGCAAGCAGTGATGGCTGGAGAGCTGTAAACCCCTGTGGACTGTTATGGACTCTGTTGTGCTGCCGAGAACAACAACTGACAAAGAAGATGGGAATATAAGGGGTTAACCCTATTGTTATGCTCGTTTTTTACATGGTCAAAGTGTAAAGATGTATCAACAGGACCTTCCAGGAAAGCCACGTGTCACGTCCGTGCAGCACACAAGCACCACACTCAGAACGGACGCAGGGGGACGTTCACAACCACTGCATAGGATAATACTATACACTGTAGAACAGTGCGCACCACAACAGCAGGAAGAAAACCAGTGTATGAAGCCCGTGCGATACAAGAGTACTACACTCAGCACGGCGTCAGAGAACGTACACTGCTGGAAATAGAAGCACACCATGCTATGCTGAACAGTAGCACCACTCCAGAGAGAAGGAAGGGGGGTGAAGGGTTCCTACCTAGAAGTGGAGTAATCGCCTCGATAGAGGCGGCCCCACAGTCTTCTTCCTGGGCCCTGATTGTCCCTATAGAGGCCTCTAGAGAAATGAACCGAATAGCAAAGCAATACAGAAATTTAAACAGAAAATACAACTGAAAAGTAAACCACAGCAACTTATCTGGAGGTAGCAGTACACCCAGCACAGAGGAGCTTGACTCTCTACTACTCCTCTATGGAGCCGAATAAGCAGCATTGAGCAAAGGGAGGAGTGAGAATATAAAGCTACTCCCCACCTGAGGACTGGCAGAGCAATAAGAGAACCACACCTCCAACCTTCTCCCAGGCATGACTAATCCAGCATGCATCTATGCAGCAAAGAGAGACAGCACCCAGCAGTCTCCGCACATGGTGCATTAACCCTTCTCCTGTATAACATGACAACAAGTCTTGCCTGCGTCGAGGCCACTATGCCACGACGCTATCGCGACTGACAAGCCGCGACACCACGTGATTTGATTGGACTCAGCTTTGATGTAATAAGCTGCCTCCTTCTCCATCTGTCATCACATCCCATCCACCGGTTTCAGTAGTTGTACATTTATAATACATTTAACCGTTACTCAGTTGTCTGCTTTGGCAATTCCCTTTTTTTGTTAAATAGGACCCCCAAAAATAAGTTGATTGCAGGTCATCTTGCTCAAGCAACCCTCAGTAATCGACTGTAATTTTTAATATATAAGAACAAAGAAATGAAAGTGAACAATGAGGATTAAGGAAATGAACTTTTACCTTCTGAATAACTTATCACTAACTAATAAGGCTAACTAGGAAGAATAGTACTTTATGGGCAGTGTGAAATAACAGCAGTACTTACCAATAATGCTTTGTGAAGACAGACTCCTTTACATCGAAATACAGATCACATACTATGGCATACAGTTCCCCTTTAGGGGGTCAACATTCACTATGACTATCAATACAGTCTATGGAAACGCAGTGTATAAAACTCACTTTGGTGTCTCTGTTACCCAAGGCTCATGACTCTGTAGCAACTGCTTAGTGTGTAACTGCAAGTAGTGGAAGTTTACTAAACATTTTAAGTCCTTTAGGTGTAGTGCTTTCCTACACAATAGCCTTTTCATCAATTACTTGCATCCCGAATGCTGTGTACACATAGTGCCCCTAATGAGGCCGGCTTCACTTACAGTTCACTTACAATTTTTCACTTGGAGTCATTGTTACTACCGACCCAGTCTTGTCCTGGGTTAGGAGCACAACTCTATCACAGCTACCCATGGTCTTTGTCCCAGTACAATAGTTGGGTATGTAGCGCAAATGCTGGCTCCATATGATAAGCAGTCTTCGTTTCCATGGGGTGCGCCAATATCTCCCTCTCAATCACAGGCAGCAGCTCCTCTGAATACTTTAAGTTCTTGTGGTCTCCTAATTTGCACCAACAATTTCCTTTTTATGTCAGTCTCTCATCCATTCTTGAGGATCCTTTTACATGCTCAGTTCTGTTCCTCCAAAATTTGGCATAATGATTTTGGTGCAATTTTTGGCGCATTTTTAGCCCATTGCCTTAGCAACCTTTTCACTCTTTATAGGAGCCACTTACAAAGTGCTGCTCTGGGAAATTTGGTATGCAAATGAGTGATAGAATAATGCCTCTGCAGTGCTACCTAACCGAAGGTAGCTTTCCGATAAGTCAATATCCGACCTTCTAACAGGTCGTGCAACATAACTAACGATCTAAGCCAAACCAGCACATTTATCTACCTTGCAGCCATACATTAAACCTCCACTGAAGATAAGCCAAAACAGTAATACAAAGTTGCTTCCGGATTACAGAAAACTATTTTAGGGAGGGGCAAAAAACTTAATAACAATGTTGCGACTACTGTAAAAATGTAAACTATGTGCAAACTTTTGTGGTAGTTGCTAGAGATGAGCGAGCACCAAAATGCTCGGGTGCTCGTTACTCGGGACGAAATTATCGCGATGCTCGAGGGTTCGTTTCAAATAACGAACCCCATTGAAGTCAATGGGCGACCCGAGCATTTTTGTATTTCGCCGATGCTCGCTAAGGTTTTCATGTGTAAAAATCTGGGCAATTCAAGAAAGTGATGGGAACGACACAGGATAGGGCAGGTGAGGGGCTACATGTTGGGCTGCATCTCAAGTTCACAGGTCCCACTATTAAGCCACAATAGCGGCAAGAGTGGGCCCCCCCCTCCCAAAAACTTTTACTTCTGAAAAGCCCTCATTAGCAATGCATACCTTAGCTAAGGACCACACTACCTCCAACAAAGCACAATCACTGCCTGCATGACACTCCGCTGCCACTTCTCCTGGGTTACATGCTGCCCAACCGCCCCCCCCTCCCCCCCACAGCGCACACCAAAGTGTCCCTGCGCAGCCTTCAGCTGCCCTCATGCCACACCACCCTCATGTATATTTAGAAGTGCGTCTGCCATGACGAGGAACCGCAGGCACACACTGCAGAGGGTTGGCACGGCTAGGCAGCGACCCTCTTTAAAAGGGGCGGGGCAATAGCCCACAATGCTGTACAGAAGCAATGAGAAATAGAATCCTGTGCCACCGCCATCAGGAGCTGCACACGTGGGCATAGCAATGGGGAACCTATGTGCCACACACTATTCATTCTGTCAAGGTGTCTGCATGCCCCAGTCAGACCGGGCTTTTTAATTCATAGACACAGGCAGGTACAACTCCCTATTGTGAAGTCCCTGTCGACCGACAGCATGGGTGGCTCCCTGGAACCCACCGGCGATACACAAAAATATCCCATTGCATTGCCCAACACAGCTGAGGTAATGTCATGTTTAATGCAAGTGGGCTTCGGCCCACACTGCATGCCCCAGTCAGACTGGGGTTCTTTACAAGTGGAATCAGATGCATTTATAATTCCCTGTGGACCGACAGCATGGGTGGGTGCCAGGAAGCCACCGGCAGTACATAGAAATATCCCATTGCATTGCCCAACACAGCGGATGTAACGTCAGCTGTAATGCAGGTGGGCTAAAAATTCATTTGATTACACTGTAGGTGAGGGCCCACAAAAATTGCTGTATCAACAGTACTAATGTACATCCAAAAAATTGGCCATGTCCAACCAAGAGGGCAGGTGAAACCCATTAATCGCTTTGGTTAATGTGGCTTAAGTGGTAACTAGGCCTGGAGGCAGCCCAGTTTAACGAAAAATTGGTTCAAGTTAAAGTTTCAAGGCTTTTAAGAGCATTGAAACTTATAAAAATTGTTTAGAAAAATTATGACTGAGCCTTGTGGCCCTAAGAAAAATTGCCGTTCAGCGTGATTATGTGAGGTTTCAGGAGGAGGAGCAGGAGGAGGAGGAGGAATATTAGACACAGATTGATGAAGCAGAAATGTCCCCGTTTTGGATGGTGATAGAGAACGATGCTTCCATCCGCGGGTGCAGCCTACGTATTGCTTACGTATCGCTGCTGTCCGCTGGTGGAGAAGAGAAGTCTGGGGAAATCCAGGCTTTGTTCATCTTGATGAGTGTTAGCCTGTCGGCACTGTCGGTTGACAAGCGGCTACGCTTATCTGTGATGATTCCCCCAGCCGCACTAAACACCCTTTCCGACAAGACGCTAGCCGCAGGACAAGCAAGCACCTCCAGGGCATACAGTGCGAGTTCAGGCCACATGTCCAGCTTCGACACCCAGTAGTTGTAGGGGGCAGAGGCGTCACCGAGGACGGTCGTGCAATCGGCTACGTACTCCCTCACCATCCTTTTACAGTGCTCCCGCCGACTCAGCCTTGACTGGGGAGCGGTGACACAGTCTTGGTGGGGAGCCATAAAGCTGGCCAGGCCCTTAAAGACTGTTGCACTGCCTGGGCTGTACATGCTGCTCGATCTACGCACCTCCCCTGCTACCTGGCCCTCGGAACTGCGCCTTCTGCCACTACCGCTGTCGGATGGGAATTTTACCATCAGCTTGTCCGCCAGGGTCCTGTGGTATAGCAACACTCTCAAACCCCTTTCCTCTTCGGGAATGAGAGTGGGAAGGTTCTCCTTATACTGTGGGTCGAGCAGTGTGTACACCCAGTAATCTGTAGTGGCCAGAATGCGTTGAATGCGAGGGTCACGAGAAAGGCATCCTAACATGAAGTCAGCCATGTGTGCCAGGGTACCTGTACGAAAACACATGGCTATCTTCACTAGGAAGATCACTTTCAGGATCCTCCTCCTCCTCCTCCTCCTCCTCAGGCCATACACGCTGAAATGATGACAGGCAAGCAGCATGGGTACCGTCAGCAGTGGGCCAAGCTGTCTCTTCCCCCTCCTCCTCATCCTCCTCATGCTCCTCCTCCTCCTCCTGAACGCGCTGAGATATAGACAGGAGGGTGCTCTGACTATCCAGCGACATACTGTCTTCCCCCGGCTCTGTTTCCGAGCGCAAAGCGGCTGCCTTTATGGTTTGCAGGGAACTTCTCAAGATGCATAGCAGAGGAATGGTGACGCTAATGATTGCAGCATCCCCGCTCACCATCTTGGTAGACTGCTCAAAGTTTCGAAGGACCTGGCAGATGTCTGCCAACCAGGCCCACTCTTCTGAAAAGAATTGAGGAGGCTGACTCCCACTGCGCCGCCCATGTTGGAGTTGGTATTCCACTATAGCTCTACGCTGCTCATAGAGCCTGGCCAACATGTGGAGCGTAGAGTTCCACCGTGTGGGCACGTCGCACAGCAGTCGGTGCACTGGCAGATTAAAGCGATGTTGCAGGGTGCGCAGGGTGGCAGCGTCCGTGTGGGACTTGCGGAAATGTGCGCAGAGCCGGCGCGCCTTTACGAGCAGGTCTGACAAGCGTGGGTAGCTTTTCAGAAAGCGCTGAACCACCAAATTAAAGACGTGGGCCAGGCATGGCACGTGCGTGAGGCTGCCGAGCTGCAGAGCCGCCACCAGGTTACGGCCGTTGTCACACACGACAATGCCCGGTTGGAGGCTCAGCGGCGCAAGCCAACGGTCGGTCTGCTCTGTCAGACCCTGCAGCAGTTCGTGGGCCGTGTGCCTCCTATCTCCTAAGCTGAGTAGTTTCAGCACAGCCTGCTGACGCTTGCCCACCGCTGTGCTGCCACGCCACGCGACACCGACTGCTGGCGACGTCCTGCTGCTGCTGACACATCTAGATTGCGAGACAGAGGTTGAGGAGGAGGAGGAGGAGGAAGGTGCTTTAGTGGAAGAAGCATACACCGCCGCAGATACCACCACCGAGCTGGGGCCCGCAATTCTGGGGGTGGGTAGGACGTGAGCGGTCCCAGGCTCTGACTCTGTCCCAGCCTCCACTAAATTCACCCAATGTGCCGTCAGGGAGATGTAGTGGCCCTGCCCGCCTGTGCTTGTCCACGTGTCCGTTGTTAAGTGGACCTTGCCACTAACCGCATTGGTGAGGGCGCGTACAATGTTGCGGGAGACGTGGTCGTGCAGGGCTGGGACGGCACATCGGGAAAAGTAGTGGTGACTGGGAACTGAGTAGCGCGGGGCCGCCGCCGCCATCATAGCTTTGAAGGACTCCGTTTCCACAACCCTATACGGCAGCATCTCAAGGCTGATAAATTTGGCTATGTGGACGGTTAACGATTGAGCGTGCGGGTGCGTGGCGTCGTACTTGCGCTTGCGCTCCTACACTTGCGCTAGCGACGGCTGGACTGTGCTGTGCGAGACATTGGTGGATGGGGCCGAGGACAGCGGAGGTGAGGGTGTGGGTGCAGGCCATGAGACGGTAGTGCCTGTGTCCTCAGAGGGGGGTTGGATCTCAGTGGCAGGTTGGGGCACAGGGGGAGAGGCAGCGGTGCAAACCGGAGGCGGTGAACGGCCTTCGTCCCACCTTGTGGGGTGCTTGGCCATCATATGTCTGCGCATGCTGGTGGTGGTCAGGCTGTTGGTGGTGGCTCCCCGGCTGATCTTGGCGCGACAAAGGTTGCACACCACTGTTCGTCGGTCGTCAGGCGTCTCGGTGAAAAACTGCCAGACCTTAGAGCACCTCAGCCTCTGCAGGGTGGCATGGCGCGAGGGGGCGCTTTGGGAAACACTTGGTGGATTATTCGGTCTGGCCCTGCCTCTACCCCTGGCTACCGCACTGCCTCTTCCAACCTGCCCTGCTGATGCCCTTGACTCCCCCTCTGAAGACCTGTCCTCCTGAGTAAGCGTTGCACACCAGGTGGGGTCAGTCACCTCATCGTCCTGCTGCTCTTCCTCCGAATCCTCTGTGCGCTGCTCCCTCGGACTTACTGCCCTTACTACTACCTCACTGCAAGACAACTGTGTCTCATCGTCATCGTCCTCCTCACCCACAGAAAGTTGTTGAGACAGTTGGCGGAAGTCCCCAGCCTCTTCCCCCGGACCCCGGGAACTTTCGAATGGTTGGGCATCAGTGACGATAAACTCCTCTGGTGGGAGAGGAACCGCTGCTGCCCAATCTAAGCAGGGGCCCGAGAACAGTTCCTGGGAGTGTTCCCGCTCCTGAGCAGGTGTTATTGTAGTGGAGTGAGGAGGCTGGGAGGAAGGAGGAGCAGCAGACAGAGGATTCGGATTGGCAGCAGTGGACGGCGCAGAACTGTGGCTGGACGATAGGTTGCTCGAAGCACTTTCTGCCATCCAGGACAGGACCTGCTCACACTGCTCATTTGCTAATAAAGGTCTCCCGCGTGGACCCATTAATTGGGCGATGAATGTGGGGACGCCAGAAACGTGCCTCAGGAGCTCGGCCTGTGCCCACACCCTCACTTGGCCCTCCGCGTCCTCGGCCGCGTCCACGTCCTCTAGGCCTACCCCTACCCCTCAGCATGCTGTATTACCAGTGATTTGATTTCCCAGGCAGGAAAGAAATTGGCGCAAGGCTGCACTCAACCGTAGCTGGTTGCGTCTGATTTTTTTACGTTCTCCACGCACCACACACGTACCCAGAGCCCTTAGGACTGACACAGGCAGGCCAAATATAATTTTTTCCCTGCTTTTTACAAGGAAAAGCCCACTCTGCGTCTATTCAATGAATAATGTATGTCTTCTGGCCCTGCCTACACAATTCTATCCCTGTAGTATTAATGCCGGGTGCAATGGTCTGCACAGCCGGTTTTGAGAAAAAAAAATAAAAATGCAACACTGCTAACAGCAGCCTGGACAGTACTGCACACGGATAGAAGTGGCCCTAGAAAGGACCGTTGGGGTTCTTGAAGCCTACACTAACTCCTAACACTCTCCCTGCCTAACCCCCACTTCTGTCCCTATTGCAGGGCGCAATGCTCTGCAGATCCAATTTTGGAAAAAAAAAAAAAAATACTGTGCTAACACAGTACTGCACACTAGTAGATGTGGCCCTAAGAAGGGCCGTTGGGGTTCTTGAAGCCTACACTAACTCCTAACGCTCTCCCTACAGCAGCACCAGCACGATACCACTGTCCCTCAGCTAAGTCACAAGGCATCTGTGGCGAGCCGCGGGAGGGGCCGATTTATATACTCGGGTGACATCTGATCGCCCCAGCCACTCACAGCAGGGGGGTGGTATAGGGCTTGAACGTCACAGGGGGAAGTTGTAATGCCTTCCCTGTCTTTCTATTGGCCAGAAAAGCGCGCTAACGTCTCAGAGAGGAAACTGAAAGTAACCGGAACATCGCGTGGTGCTCGTTATGAGTAACGAGCATCCCGAACACCCTAATATTCACACGAATATCAAGCTCGGACGAGTACGTTCGCTCATCTCTAGCAGTTGCAAATCCTTTTCTTTCCATAGGAAACAAATGCACAAGCAATTTCATCGCGTTTCTCACACTCTGATGTAGCCATACAAGTAGAGCATCAAAGTGTGCGTACCACCATTGTAAGTTGTTTGCTGGTTTTCTCCTACTTTTAATAAACAACTCAGGAACTCAATGTACATTAACAAGTTAACACCGCGACATCTTAACAAGCACTGAAGGATGCTTCTAATGCCGGCTAAGCACATAAAAATGCCGGTGAATCAGAGAACAAATATGTGCTGGTAAATGAGCCCTACAGGATTTCACATATGACAAACACATCACACATCCAAGTGGTCATTGTTCCTTCCTTACACAATTCAGCTGCCATTGTTTGAGATATTAATACACAAAAGAAATACGTAAGTAATCTTCATGATGACGTTCCATGCTGCCAGCACAGGCGTTACACCGTAAAACACCAAGTAAAACAATCGCCAACATGTATTAGAGGATGTGGGCTTTTAAAAGAAAATCTACAAAATTCTCACTCCGTGATATAATACATTCATGCCGGGCAATAGGACACTCATAGACACCTGGAGGACATGGAAATGACACTGCGAAATATAAGCCATATAGGCAGCCAAGGCTGTTGTTAGGGGTTCCTGTAAAAGGGGAACCTTATTATGTGAGGAATGTTAAATACATTTTTATTGTTGCTATGCTATACGACTACTATAATACTACCACCAGTAAAAGACCAAACACTTACTATAAAACTGAAAAGGTAAATGAATATAGTGATAGAAGAAAAAACAAACAAGAATATAATATTGCCCCCTGTGTACAAGAATATAACTACTATAATACTGCTCCTATGTACAAGAATATAACTACTATAATACTGCCCCTATGTACAAGAATATAACTACTATAACACTGCCCCCTATGTACAAGAATATAACTACTATAATACTGCCCCCTATGTACAAGAATATAACTACTATAATACTGCTCCTATGTACAAGAATATAACTACTATAATACTGCCCCCTATGTACAAGAATATAACTACTATAATATTGCTCCTATGTACAAGAATATAACTACTATAATACTGCCCCCTGTGTATAAGAATATAACTACTATAATACTGCCCCCATATGTACAAGAATATAACTACTATAATACTACCCCTATGTACAAGAATATAACTACTATAATACTACCCCCTATGTACAAGAATATAACTACTATAATACTGCTCTCTATGTACAAGAATATAACTACTATAATACTGCCCCTATGTACAAGAATATAACTACTATAATACTACCCCTATGTACAAGAATAGAACTACTATAATACTGCTACATAGTGCAGGATCAGGATTTTGCGTTTTCCTCACATACGTTCATCCATAACAGATAGATTTCTCTGTCTCGTATCAATGACCTCACTGACAACGTGCGGAGCTGCAGTGTAACAGCTGAAGCTACCTCCCATTGTTTGACTTCATGCCATTGTTTTTATGATACAGAAACCACATGTCTAGTGAATCTTTTTGTGCGATGGCAGTTAAAGTCCGTACAATAAATAAGTCAGTGAAGCATGTGTTAATTAAGTCCAGGATAACGTCTTATAGACTGTAGATCTTGTAATAACGGCCTGGTGTCCCAACTCTGCCATAAATATTTGGTCAGTTGCCTCTGTTGGTGCTGAAGATTAGCAGCTGTCTAATGGAATGTGAGGACAAAATGAGTGCGATTTCCTCGGAGACGTCTAATCTCCCCTTTTATGAGCTCTGCCGAGCCCCGAGCAGCCATACTGCGAAGAAAAATATTCTCTCCTTAGTTTATAATATGTGCAAAAACTATTTGGGATGGGGTCGAGGAAGATTCAAAATTTATGTTAGATCTACTGGTTTTGGTTTTAAGTGAATCCAAAGGGAAGTTATGTTTCTCCTTGTGGAGAGCAACGTGAGGGTGTAGAGTGTCTTATAGGCCACGCAATGATCCCTGGGAAAAAGCTATGCAAATGAGGGATGGGTTGATTCCGCATTGTATTGGAAGGGTGGTAAGTGAAAAAATACTCATCTTAGTCAGCTCTGAATAATGTATCAGAATTACAATAGTCCAAAAGATTTTACAATCCATTAAGTCTGGATAGAGGGCCAGATTTGCTGGGATTTAACCTCTTCCCTCCCCAGGATGTAAATGTACACCCTGGCTAGGAAGCAATTCTGTGAATGGATAGGCATTTACGTCCTATGGATCGGAAGGGTATCATTCCTCCCTAGTTAGAGCGCCTAGAGGGAGAGTGGGGAGACCTATAAGGCCATCCATGCTCCTCTGGGAAATATGCAAATGAGAAGATGGAACAATACCTCTACAGCGCCACCTATTGGATATGCAGGCTCAGACACTAAGCCCGCACCATCTGCAGCAGGAGACGGCTGTGGCTGGGACAGCAGGGATCAGGGATAATACTGATCCCCACTGTGAACCCCTTACATGCCACGATCAATGTTGATCACAGCTTGTAAAGTGTTCATAGAGGGAGAGCGCCCCCTTCTGTGATGTTACCACCCTTTCACTACGGAATTGCGGAGGGCTGATGAGTTTGCATGGCAAACGGACACCAGACAAGTGCATCTGAGTCTGCTATGGCATGTGATCGCCATCAATAGCAATAATGCATTGCAGTACAGAAGAATTGCAAAGTAATGTCACAGCAATCATAGTGTCACAGGTTCAAGTCCCCTACAGGAAGGAAAAAAAGACGTATAAAAAGACCTTTTTTTGCGCACTTTTACCTCTTCATTTAAAAAAAGTTTTAAAAAACACATTTCGTATTGTCGCATACATAACGACCCGTACAATAAATTGAAGCTTACTTTTACCATGCCGACAAACGCTGTTTAAAAAAAAGTTAAAAGAAAGGAGCCAATATGTTTTTTTTGCTTATTTTGCTTCCCAAAAAACAATAAAAGTGGTCAAAAAAGCCATAAGTACCCCAATATGGTACCCGTAAAAACTACAGCTCGACACGCAAGAAAGAAGCCCTCACAGAGCTCTATCAATGGAAAAATTAAAAAATGATGAGACTTTGAATGCAGCAACGGAAAAGAGTTTTAATGTGCAAAAATGTAAAAACCTAAAAAACATGTAATTCTGCTGCTGTGATAATGCTACCAACCGCAGAAAAACTTTATGTCATTACTGCTGCATCAATAATGCTGTAAAAAAAGCTGACAATAGCAGAATTGATGCCCTGTAATAAAAACTATGCAATACATTAAATATGCACAAAAATGGTACCAGTAAAAACTACGTCTCGCCGCGCAAAATACAAGCCCTCATACGGCCGTGTCGATGAAAAATAAAAAATGTATGGCTTTTGAAAAGTGGAGATGAAAATCGCCCAAATTTGCTGCGTCCTGTAAAGCCATCATAGCGGACCATATGTTCTACCTTTGACCCCCTTTTCCTTAGTTTAGGGTCTTGATACTCTGTTGACCCCAGAACATTAAGGCACGTCTTCTGACCAGTAGTTACTTCTCTGCACAGCGTTTACAGAAAACCAGAAAGGGGAAAGAAAGAAGAAGGTGGCTGCTTGTAGGTTTCATAATGAACTTGTGGGGTCAAAAGAGCACAGACAGATACAGTGCTGAAGGGAAAAGCAGAAGCAGCGTCACACGGCTGAGGGAGTCAGAAGCAGGGGGAGCCAAACAATACAGGGGGGCACAAATTTATCCATAGTCGAAAACATTCAGTCGTGAATAGGGGTCTTTTGACATTATCGCAAATCAACAAGATAGGTATTTGTCTACTTCTCCTTTTCCCTGGCCAATTCAGACTCTAAGGGGGATTGAGGATCATTCATACAATCATCCCGCCCACAGATTTTCATCATTGCTGTCAGCACATCCATCGCTCACATGGGGAGATGTGCTGTCAATAACAACTTATTCTGCAGTATAAACTCAATGATCAGCTGATTGTTGTCATATTTACAGAACCCAAAGATTGGGTGGTGGAAAAGATCATAAGGCTTGGAAAGCAGATAGGATCACACAGGTAGGTCCCAGAAGAGAAACCATCAGATGTCACCGGGTGTCGAGCTGTCAACGGGGTCTCGTGGGGGGGGGGGGGGGGGGGCGCCAGGTGTAGAGCTGACAACGGGGTCTGGTGCTGGGATGTCACCAGGTGTAAAGCTGACAACGGGGTCTGCCGGGGGGATGTCACCAGGTGTAAAGCTGACAACGGGGTCTGCCGGGGGGATGTCACCAGGTGTAGAGCTGACAACGGGGTCTGATGGGGGCATGTCACCAAGTGTAGAGCTGACAACAGGGTCTGGTGGTGGGGGATGTCACCAGGTGTAGAGCTGACAATGGGATCTGGTGGATGGATGCCACCAGGTGCAGAGCTGACAACAGGGTCTGGTGGGTGGATGTCACCAGGTGAAGAGCTGACAACGGGGTCTGGCGGGTGGATGTCACCAGGTGTAGAGCTGACAGCGGGGTCTAGGGCGGGATGTCACCAGGTGTAGAGCTGACAGCGGGGTCTGGCGAGGGGATGTCACCAGGTGAAGAGCTGACAACGGGGTCTCGTGGATGGGGGCACCAGATGTAGAGCTGACAACGGGGTCTCGTGGGGGGGGCACCAGGTGTAGAGCTGACAACGGGGTCTGGTGGTGGGATGTCACCAGGTGTAAAGCTGACAACGGGGTCTGCCGGGGGGATGTCACCAGGTGTAGAGCTGACAACAGGGTCTGGTGGTGGGGGATGTCACCAGGTGTAGAGCTGACAATAGTGTCTGGTGGGAGGATGTCACCAGGTGTAGAGCTGACAATGGGATCTGGTGGATGGATGCCACCAGGTGTAGAGCTGACAACAGGGTCTGGTGGGTGGATGTCACCAGGTGTAGAGCTGACAATGGGGTGTGGCGGGTGGATGTCACCAGGTGTAGAGCTGACAGCGGGGTCTGGGGGGGGATGTCACCAGGTGTAGAGCTGACAGCGGGGTCTGGTGGGGGGATGTCACCAGGTGAAGAGCTGACAACGGGATCTCGTGGGGGGGGGGGGAGCACCAGGTGTAGAGCTGACAACGGGGTCTGGTGGTGGGATGTCACCAGGTGTAAAGCTGTCAACGGGGTCTGGCGGGGGGATGTCACCAGGTGTAGAGCTGACAACAGGGTCTGGTGGTGGGGATGTCACCAGGTGTAGAGCTGACAATAGTGTGTGGTGGGAGGATGTCACCAGGTGTAGAGCTGACAATGGGATCTGGTGGATAGATGCCACCAGGTGTAGAGCTGACAACAGGGTCTCGTGGGTGGATGTCACCAGGTGTAGAGCTGACAACGGGGTCTGGTGGGTGGATGTCACCAGGTGAAGAGCTGACAGCGGGGTCTGGCGGGGGGATGTCACCAGGTGTAGAGCTGACAGCGGGGTCTGGCAGGGGGATATCACCAGGTGTAGAGCTGACAACGGAGTCTGGCAGGGGGATGTCACCACGTGTGGAGCTGACAATGGCGTCTGGTGGGGGGGGGATGTCACAAGGTGTGGAGCTGACAGCGGGGTCTGGTGATGGGATGTCACCAGGTGTAGAGCTGACAGCGGGGTCTGGTGGGGGAATACCACCAGGTGTAGAGCTGACAACGGGGTCTGGTGGGTGGATGTCACCAGGTGTAGAGTTTACAGCAGGATCTGGTGATGGTATGTCACTAGGTATAGAGCTGACAATGGGGTCTGGTGGGGGAATTTCACAGTTGTAGAGCTGACAATGGGATCTGCTGGTGGGATTTTACCAGGTGTAGACCTGACAACGGTGTCTGGTGGGAGAATGTCACTAGGTGTAGAGCTGACAACGGGGTGTGGTGGGCAGATGCCACCAGGTGTAGAGCTGATAACAGGGTCTGGTGGGCGGATGTCCCCAGATGTAGAGCTGAAAACGGGATCTGGTGGGGGGATGTTTCCAGGTGTAGAGCTGACAACGGGATCTGGTGGGGGGAAGTCACCAGGTGTAGAGCTGAAAACGGGATCTGGTGGGGGGATGTTTCCAGGTGTACAGCTGACAACAGGATCTGGTGATGGGATGTCACCAGGTGTAGCGCTGATAATGGCGTCTGGTGGGGGGATTTCACCAGGTGCAGAGCTGACAACGGTATCTGGTGGGGGGATGTCCCCAGATGTAGAGCTGACAACGGGGTCTGGTGGGGGATGTCCCCAGGTGTAGAGCTGACAACGGGGTCTGGTGGTGGGATATCACCAGGTGTAGAGCTGATAATGGGGTCTGGTAGTGAGATGTCACCATGGTGCAGAGCTGGCAATAGGGTCTGGTGGGGAAATACAACCAGGTGTAGAGCTGACAACGGGGTCTGGTGGGTGGATGTCACCAGGTGTAGAGCTGACAACGGGATCTGGTGGGGGGATGTCACCAGGTGTAGAGCTGACAATGGGATCCGGTGGGAGGAAGTCCCCAGGTGTAGAGTTGACAGCAGCGTCTGGTGATGGGATGTCACCAGGTGTATAGCTGACAATGGGGTCTGGTGGGGAGATTTCACCAGTTGTAGAGCTGACAACGGGATCTGGTGGGAGAATGTCACTAGGTGTAGAGCTGACAACGGGATCTGGTGGGGGGATGTCACCAGGTGTAGAGCTGACAACGGGATCTGGTGGGGGGAAGTCCCCAGGTGTAGAGCTGACAACGGGGTCTGGTGGTGGGATGCCACCAGGTGTAGAGCTGACAATAGTGTCTGGTGGGCGGATGTCAGTAGGTGTAGAGCCGACAATGGGGTCTGGTGGGGGGATGTCACCAGGTGTAGAGCTGACAACTGGGTCTGGTGGTGGGATGTCACCATGGTGTAGTGCTGGCAACGGGGTCTGGTGGGGGAAAACCACCAGGTGTAGAGCAGACAACGGGGTCTGGTGGGGGGATGTCACCAAGTGTAGAGTTGACAATGGGGTCTGGTGGGGGGATGTTACCAAGTGTACAGCGGACAGCGGGGTCTGGTGATGGGATGTCACCAGGTGTAGAGCTGACAGCGGGGTCTGGTGGTGGGATATCACCAGGTGCAGAGCTGATAATGGGGTCTGGTAGTGAGATGTCACCATGGTGCAGAGCTGGCAATAGGGTCTGGTGGGGAAATACAACCAGTTGTAGAGCTGACAACGGGGTCTGGTGGGTGGATGTCACCAGGTGTAGAGTTGACAGCAGCGTCTGGTGATGGGATGTCACCAGATGTATAGCTGACAATGGGGTCTGGTGGGGGGATTTCACCAGTTGTAGAGCTGACAATGGGATCTGCTGGTGTGATTTTACCAGGTGTAGACCTGACAACGGGGTCTGGTGGGAGAATGTCACTAGGTGTAGAGCTGACAACGGAGTGTGGTGGGCGGATGCCACCAGATGTAGAGCTGACAACGGGGTCTGGTGGGGGGATGTTCCCAGGTGTAGAGCTGACAACGGGATCTGGTGGGGGGATGTCACCAGGTGTAGAGCTGACAACGGGGTCTGGTGGTGGGATGCCACCAGGTGTAGAGCTGACAATAGTGTCTGGTGGGCGGATGTCACTAGGTGTAGAGCCGACAATGGGGTCTGGTGGGGGGATGTCACCAGGTGTAGAGCTGACAGCGGGATCTGGTGGTAGGATGTCACCAGGTGTAGAGCTGACAACTGGGTCTGGTGGTGGGATGCCACTAGGTGTAGAGCCGACAATGGTGTCTGGTGGGGGGATGTTACCAGGTGTAGAGCTGACAACGGGGTCTGGCAGTGAGATGTCACCATGGCATAGAGCTGACAACGGGTCTGGTGGTGGGATGCCACTAGGTGTAAAGCCGACAATGGTGTCTGGTGGTGGGATATCACAAGGTGTAGAGCTGATAATGGGGTCTGGTAGTGAGATGTCACCATGGTGCAGAGCTGGCAATAGGGTCTAGTGGGGAAATACAACCAGGTGTAGAGCTGACAACGGGGTTTGGTGGGTGGATGTCACCAGGTGTAGAGTTGACAGCAGCGTCTGGTGATGGGATGTCATCAGGTGTATAGCTGACAATGGGGTCTGGTGGGGGGATTTCACCAGTTGTAGACCTGACAACGGGGTCTGGTGGGAGAATGTCACTAGGTGTAGAGCTGACAACGGAGTGTGGTGGGCGGATGCCACCAGATGTAGAGCTGACAACGGGGTCTGGTTGGTGGATGTCACCAGGTGTAGAGCTGACAACGGGATCTGGTGGGGGGATGTCACCAGGTGTAGAGCTGACAATGGGATCCGGTGGGAGGAAGTCCCCAGGTGTAGAGCTGAAAACGGGGTCTGGTGGTGGGATGCCACCAGGTGTAGAGCTTACAATAGTGTCTGGTGGGCGGATGTCAGTAGGTGTAGAGCCGACAATGGGGTCTGGTGGGGGGATGTCACCAGGTGTAGAGCTGACAGCGGGATCTGGTGGTAGGATGTCACCAGGTGTAGAGCTGACAACTGGGTCTGGTGGTGGGATGTCACCATGGTGTAGTGCTGGCAACGGGGTCTGGTGGGGGAAAACCACCAGGTGTAGAGCTGACAACGGAATCTGGTGGGGGGATGTCACCAAGTGTAGAGTTGACAATGGGGTCTGGTGGGGGGATGTCACCAAGTGTAGAGCGGACAGCGGGGTCTGGTGATGGGATGTCACCAGGTGGAGAGCTGACAATGGGGTCTGTTGGGGCGATGTCGCAAGGCGTAGAGCTGACAACAGGGTCTATTGGTGAGATGCCACCAGGTGTGGAGCTGACAATGGCGTCTGGTGGGCGGATTTTACTAGGTGTAGAGCTGACAATGGGGTCTGGTTGGGGGATGTCACCAGGTGTAGAGCTGACAGCGGGGTCTGGTGGGTGGATGTCACCAGGTGTAGAGTTGACAGCAGCGTCTGGTGATGGGATGTCACCAGGTGTATAGCTGACAATGGGGTCTGGTGGGGGGATTTCACCAGTTGTAGAGCTGACAATGGGATCTGGTTGGTGGATGCCACCAGATGTAGAGCTGACAACGGGGTCTGGTTGGTGGATGTCACCAGGTGTAGAGATGACAACGGGATCTGGTGGGGGGATGTTCCCAGGTGTAGAGCTGACAACGGGATCTGGTGGGGGGATGTCACCAGGTGTAGAGCTGACAACGGGATCTGGTGGGGGGAAGTCCCCAGGTGTAGAGCTGACAACGGGGTCTGGTGGTGGGATGCCACCAGGTGTAGAGCTGACAATAGTGTCTGGTGGGCGGATGTCACTAGGTGTAGAGCCGACAATGGGGTCTGGTGGGGGGATGTCACCAGGTGTAGAGCTGACAACTGCGTCTGGTGGTAGGATGTCACCATGGTGTAGTGCTGGCAACGGGGTCTGGTGGGGGAAAACCACCAGGTGTAGAGCTGACAACGGGGTCTGGTGGGGAGATGTCACCAAGTGTAGAGTTCACAATGGGGTCTGGTGGGGGGATGTCACCAAGTGTAGAGCGGACAGCGGGGTCTGGTGATGGGATGTCACCAGGTGGAGAGCTGACAGAGGGATCTGGTGATGGGATGTTCCCAGTTGTAGAGCTGACAATGGGGTCTGTTGGGTCGATGTCACAAGGCGTAGAGCTGACAACGGGGTCTGTTGGTGAGATGCCACCAGGTGTAGAGCTGACAATGGCGTCTGGTGGGCGGATTTTACTAGGTGTAGAGCTGACAATGGGGTCTGGTGGTGGGATATCACCAGGTGTAGAGCTGATAATGGGGTCTGGTAGTGAGATGTCACCATGGTGCAGAGCTGGCAATAGGGTCTGGTGGGGAAATACAACCGGGTGTAGAACTGACAACGGGGTCTGGTGGGTGGATGTCACCAGGTGTAGAGTTGACAGCAGCGTCTGGTGATGGGATGTCACCAGGTGTATAGCTGACAATGGGGTCTGGTGGGGGGATTTCACCAGTTGTAAAGCTGACAATGGGATCTGCTTGTTTGGATTTTACCAGGTGTAGACCTGACAATGGGGTCTGGTGGGAGAATGTCACTAGGTGTAGAGCTGACAACGGAGTGTGGTGGGCGGATGCCACCAGATGTAGAGCTGACAACAGGGTCTGGTTGGTGGATGTCACCAGGTGTAGAGCTGACAACGGGATCTGGTGGGGGGATGTTCCCAGGTGTAGAGCTGACAATGGGATCTGGTGGGGGGATGTCACCAGGTGTAGAGCTGACAACGGGATCTGGTGGGGGGAAGTCCCCAAGTGTAGAGCTGACAAACGGGTCTGGTGGTGGGATGCCACCAGGTGTAGAGCTGACAAAAGTGTCTGGTGGGTGGATGTCAGTAGGTGTAGAGCCGACAATGGGGTCTGGTGGGGGGATGTCACCAGGTGTAGAGCTGACAGCGGGATCTGGTGGTAGGATGTCACCAGGTGTAGAGCTGACAACTGGGTCTGGTGGTGGGATTTCACCATGGTGTAGTGCTGGCAACAGGGTCTGGTGGGGGAAAACCACCAGGTGTAGAGCTGACAACGGGGTCTGGTGGGGGGATGTCACCAAGTGTAGAGTTGACAATGGGGTCTGGTGGGGGGATGTCACCAAGTGTAGAGCGGACAGCGGGGTCTGGTGATGGGATGTCACCAGGTGGAGAGCTGACAGCGGGATCTGGTGATGGGATGTCCCCAGTTGTAGAGCTGACAATGGGGTCTGTTGGGGCGATGTCACAAGGCGTAGAGCTGACAACGGGGTCTGTTAGTGAGATGCCACCAGGTGTAGAGCTGACAATGGCGTCTGGTGGGCGGATTTTACTAGGTGTAGAGCTGACAATGGGGTCTGGTTGGGCAATGTCACAAGGCGTAGAGCTGACAGGGGGGTGTGGTGTGGGATGTCACCAAGTGTAGAGCTGACAGCGGGGTCTGGTGATGGGATGTCACCAGGTGGAGAGCTGACAGCTGGATCTGGTGATGGGATGTCACCAGTTGTAGAGCTGACAATGGGGTCTGGTGGGGGAATGTCACCAGGTGTAGAGCTGACAACAGTGTCTGGTGGGAGGATGTCACTAGGTGTAGAGCTGACAACGGAGTCTGATGGGTGGATCTCACCAGGTGTAGAGCTGACAAAGGGATCTGGTGGGGGGAAGTCCCCAGGTGTAGAGCTGACAGAGGGGTGTGGTGGTGGGATGTCACCAGGTGTAGAGCTGACAACGGGGTCTGGTGGGGGGATGTCACCAAGTGTAGAGTTGACAATGGGGTCTGGTGGGGGGATGTCACCAAGTGTAGAGCTGACAGCGGGGTCTGGTGATGGGATGTCACCAGGTGGAGAGCTGACAGCGAAATCTGGTGATGGGATGTCCCCAGTTGTAGAGCTGACAATGGGGTCTGGTGGGGGGATGTCACCAGGTGTAGAGCTGACAACAGTGTCTGGTGGGAGGATGTCACTAGGTGTAGAGCTGACAACGGAGTCTGGTGGGTGGATGTCACCAGGTGTGGAGCTGACAATGGGATCTGGTGGGGGGATGTCCCCAGGTGTAGAGCTGACAATGGGATCTGGTGGGGGGATGTCACCAGGTGTAGAGCTGACAACGGGGTCTGTTGGGGGGATGTCACAAGGCGTAGAGCTGTCAACGGGGTCTGGTGGTGAGATGCCACCAGGTGTAGAGCTGACAATGGCGTCTGGTGGGCGGATTTTACTAGGTGTAGAGCTGACAATGGGGTCTGGTTGGGGGATGTCATCAAGTGTAGAGCTGACAGGGGGGTGTGGTGGTGGGATGTCACCAAGTGTAGAGCTGACAGCGGGATCTGGTGATGGGATATCATGTCACCAGTTGTAGAGCTGACAATGGGGTCTGGTCGGGGGATGTCACCAGGTGTAGAGCTGACAACAGTGTCTGGTGGGAGGATGTCACTAGGTGTAGAGCTGACAACGGAGTCTGGTGGGTAGATGTCACCAGGTGTAGAGCTGACAAAGGGATCTGGTGGGGGCATGTCCCCAGGTGTAGAGCTGACAACGGGATCTGGTGGGGGGATGTCACCAGGTGTTTAGCTGACAACGGGGTCTGTTGGGGACATGTCACAAGGCGTAGAGCTGACAACGGGGTCTGGTGGTGAGATGCCACCAGGTGTAGAGCTGACAATGGCGTCTGGTGGGCGGATTTTACTAGGTGTAGAGCTGACAATGGGGTCTGGTTGGGGGATGTCACCAGGTGTAGAGCTGACAGAGGGGTGTGGTGGTGGGATGTCCCCAGGTGTAGAGCTGACAACAGTGTCTGGGGGTGGGATGTCACCATGGTGTTGCGCTGGCAATGGGGTCTGGTGGGGGAATACCACCAGGTGTAGAGCTGACAACTGGGTCTGATGGGGGGATGTCACCAGTTGTAGAGCTGACAATGGTGTCTGGTGGGCGGATGTCACTAGATGTAGAGCCGACATTGGTGTCTGGTGGTAGGATGTCACCAACCAATCAGTATGGGATATTGCAGCTTCCAGTCCTTCCAGAGTTCAATGTTGGCCATGTTATTGGGATATGGAAGCCATACGGTGCGTGCAGTGCCGCCACATTCACGGAGACCTCGTAAACTGACAGAAGGTGGAAAACAAAGACTTGTATGAGTTGTGAAGACATCACACACATCGTCTACCCTCACTCAGAAGGTCTCAAAGGCCATTGGAACATCCGTTAGCACCGGAACCATCTGTAGGGAACGACATGTGAAGGTTTACCATGGATGAGTAGCGCCTGTGATGGGGCTTGGAGCGTTGGACTGTAAATGAGTGGAAGCAAGTGTTGTGGACAGATGAATCACAGGACACCATGTTCCGATTGGAAGGTCGCACTTAGATATGGCGGTTGCCTGGAGAGCGGTTTCTACATGACTGCATTGTCCCAACAGTGAAGTTTGGAGGAGGTTCTGTTTTGGTGTGTGTGGGGGGGTGGGGGGTGGAGGGGGTTCTGCTGGAAGGAATAGGGCACTTGGTTATAGGAAAGTCCACCCTCAACGCCAATGGGTACAGAGACATCCCGGACAATGTGGCATTACCTTCCTTGTGGTAATATTCTGATACAGCCTCGTGTCTCCACCAACATGACGAGCACCATGTCATATAGCACGCAGTGTGGAGGAGCAGAACGGTACTCGTGCATCTTGTCTTCACTGGAACTAGGGGTGGAGACAAGGAGTTGGGCTGAGTCACTGACCGGGAAGGTGCTGGTGACGCCCCCAGCAGTGGATTGGCTGCTCATGTCCCGGCTCTGTTAGAGATTACTGCCGAATAGCACCCCCCCACCTGTCAGCAGCACCGTGGACCTCAATACAACCATCGAGAGAGCGGCCTCAGCTTCAGCGGTGCAGGAGGACAGGAGCAGCTATGGCTTCCGAGGCAGCAGCACAGAAGGAACTGCAGCCTCCTGTAAGTTTTCCCCTGCTGCCTCCAGTAGCTTTCTCAGTCGGCCTCCCCTCATTTCCCCTCTCAGCTGCTGTTTTCACTTACCCTGCTGCTGCGCCTTGTGCTGTTGCGGCTCCTGCACGGTCTGTCTCCCCGACGCGGTGCTCTGCTCTTTCTGCAGCACCATTTAAAATGCCGCTGGTCCGTTGTCACTTTCTGAGCTGAGCGACAGCACTCATCCGATGCATGCAGGGGGGAACACAAGGCAAACAGCGCTAACCTACTACCTGAGCAGGGGGGTGAAACACATGCTACACCACTAAGTCACCAGGGACCTGACTTGCTGACAGCTGAGGGGTTGAAATTTGGCAGTAACAAGTAACAAAGCCGGAGCCGGCACAAGACATGCTGTAGGAAACAGCCAATCCACTGCTGGGGGAGTCACCAGCAGCTTCCCTGTCAGTGACTCAGCCCAACCACTTGTCTCCACCCCTAGTTCCGGTGGAGACAAGATACACGAGTACCGAGCGTGTATTATTATATTCCACAACACTTCTGCTCAATTCGCAACTTGATTGGTTGTTTAGGTTTGCTGATTCACAGTGGTTGGTTGTTTGGGTTGGCTGATTCACAGTGATTGGTTGTTTGGGTTCGGTCAAGCGGAAGTGTTGTGGAATATAAAAATATACGTACCGCGCAGGACATCTACAAACTTCATTGGCAGGCCCAAAATCCAGACCTCAATCCCATCAAGCATCTCTGGGAAAAACTAGAAGGCCATAACCCCCGCTTAGCCATTTCCCAGAGAAAACTGGCTATTATCAGTTAAAAATTGTATCAGGGGCTTTAAAAATGTAAAATTGTACAGAAATATTCCCCTCCCTGAAACCAATCCTATATAGACAAAGCACTTTAAATAAGTTCCCAGTGAAGCAGGGAAGTAAGTGACACGCGGTATCTATGTTCTTCTTTTGGTACGTGAAGTCCTATTCTCTCACACATAATTGTTCATCAGGCTTGGGGTGAATCTCCGGTTAATATGCACTTTGGAAGCTGGCATGTTACTGAGCCCAGCGCTGAGAATGCCGAGAAATACATAAATATATGTAAAGCAGATAAAGCCGCTCATTTTCTGATATTACAGCCATTCATTGGAAGTTCTCTCCATCCATAAAGCAAACTTGTCATAAGCAATCTGGCATGTCAGAAGAACACAGAGCCGAAAAAGGGAAGCCAGAAAGTACGGAATTAATGTTATTTTCCTCATAAGATAGCAGAATAATAGAAGTGTAAATATTGTGTCACAAGGCAAATATGTGGTGGCAGAGAGAATATACTTCTCCATAGAGGGCGGTATTATAGTAGGTATATTCTTGTACATAGGGGGCAGTATTATAGTAGTTATATTCTTGTACATAGAGGGCGGTATTATAGTAGGTATATTCTTGTACATAGGGGCAGTATTATAGTAGTTATATTCTTGTACATAGGAGGCAGTATTATAGTAGTTATCTTCTTGTACATAGAGGGCAGTATTATAGTAGTTATAATCTTGTACATAGTGGCAGTATTATAGTAGTTATATTCTTGTACATAGGGGGCAGTATTATAGTAGTTATATTCTTGTACATAGGGGGCAGTATTATAGTAGTTATATTCTTGTACATAGGGGGCTGTATTATAGTAGTTATAGTCTTGTACATAGGGAGCAGTATTATAGTAGTTATATTCTTGTACATAGGGGGCAGTGTTATAGTAGTTATATTCTTGTACATAGGAGCAGTATTATAGTAATTATATTCTTGTACATAGGGAGCAGTATTATAGCAGTTATATTCTTGTACATAGGAGGCAGTATTATAGTAGTTATATTCTTGTACATAGAGGTAGTATTATAGCAGTTATATTCTTGTACATAGGGAGCAGTATTATAGTAGTTATATTCTTGTACATAGGGGCAGTATTATAGTAGTTATATTCTTGTACATAGCGGGCAGTATTATAGTAGTTATATCCCAGTACATAGGAGGCAGTATTATAGTACTTATATACTTGTACATAGGAGCAGTATTATAGTAGTTATATGCTTGTACATAGGGGGCAGTATTATAGTAGTTATATCCTTGTACATAGGGGGCAGTATTATAGTAGTTATAGTCTTGTACATAGGGAGCAGTATTATAGTAGTTATATTCTTGTACATAGGGGGCAGTGTTATAGTAGTTATATTCTTGTACATAGGAGCAGTATTATAGTAGTTATATTCTTGTACATAGGGAGCAGTATTATAGTAGTTATATTCTTGTACATAGGGGGCAGTATTATAGCAGTTATATTCTTGTACATAGGAGGCAGTATTATAGTAGTTATATTCTTGTACATAGAGGTAGTATTATAGCAGTTATATTCTTGTACATAGGGAGCAGTATTATAGTAGTTATATTCTTGTACATAGGGGCAGTATTATAGTAGTTATATTCTTGTACATAGCGGGCAGTATTATAGTAGTTATATCCCAGTACATAGGAGGCAGTATTATAGTACTTATATACTTGTACATAGGAGCAGTATTATAGTAGTTATATGCTTGTACATAGGGGGCAGTATTATAGTAGTTATATCCTTGTACATAGGGGGCAGTATTATAGTAGTTATATTCTTGTACATAGGAGCAGTATTATAGTAGTTATATTCTTGTACATAGGGAGCAGTATTATAGTAGTTATATTCTTGTACATAGGGGGCAGTATTATAGTAGTTATATTCTTGTACATAGGGGGCAGTATTATAGTAGTTATATTCTTGTACATAGGGAGCAGTATTAAAGTAGTTATATTCTTGTACATAGGGAGCAGTATTATAGTAGTTATATTCTTGTACATAGGGACAGTATTATAGTAGTTATATTCTTGTACATAGGAGCAGTATTATAGTAGTTATATTTATGTACATAGAGGGCAGTATTATAGTAGTTATATTCTTGTACATAGGGGGTATTATTATAGTATTTATATTCTTGTACATAGTGGGCAGTATTATAGTAGTTATATTCTTGTACATAGGAGCAGTATTATAGTAGTTATATTCTTGTACATAGGAGCAGTATTATAGTAGTTATATTTATGTACATAGAGGGCAGTATTATAGTAGTTATATTCTTGTACATAGGGGGCAGTATTATAGTAGTTATATTCTTGTACATAGGGGGTAGTATTAGAGTAGTTATATTCTTGTACATAGGAGGCAGTATTATAGTAGTTATATTCTTGTACATAGGGGGCAGTATTATAGTAGTTATATTCTTGTACATAGGGGGCAGTATTATACTAGTTATATTCTTGTACATAGGAGGCAGTATTATAGTAGTTATATTCTTGTACATAGAAGCAGTATTATAGTAGTTATATTCTTGTACATAAGGGGCAGTATTATAGTGGTTATGTTTTTGTACATAGGGGGCAGTATTATAGTAGTTATATTCTTATACATAGGGGCAGCATTATAGTAGTTATATTCTTGTACATAGGGGCAGTATTATAGTAGTTATATTCTTGTACATGGGGGGCAGTATTATAGTAGTTATATTCTTGTACATAGGGGGCAGTATTATAGTAGTTATATTCTTGTACATAGGGGGCAGTATTATAGTAGTTATATTCTTGTACATAGGGGGCAGTATTATAGTAGTTATATTCTTGTACATAGGGGGCAGTATTATAGTGGTTATATTCTTGTACATAGGTGGCAGTATTATAATGGTTATATTCCTGTACATTGTTCTTGTTGCCAGCCTATAGTCAGGCCTAAACCTCCTACAGGCAAATATAAAAAGGGGAAAAATAAAATGGGGGATGTGGTACCTTTTCCTGGTGGGTGGTGTAGTACTCAGTGCAGATGGTATTGGATGAGAAGGAGCACCAGGTCTCAGGGAAACAGGTAAACAAATAACAGTAATTTATTCTATAGAAACATCAGCAGGCAATTACAATAGTTACAGCTCACCTGTACTCCCTAATTCCTACATATTCTCTTGTATTTCTCTCGATGTAAGTATATATCTCCTTCTCCTGCTGTTTCTATTTCTTTGCTTAACCATTCGTCTTCCTCTTTCTTTCCTCTAGTAATCTAAGTTCTCTATCCTTCTGTATTTATAATTGTTTTTCTTCTATCTTTCTTGTCTTAACACAATTCCTCTTTGTATTATACACTCCCCTTGTGCTCACTACACCTTCTCCTTCTCACTGCACTGTAATCTCCTTTTCTCCCTCCTGCTCTCTTCTTGTCCTCCTTCTTCGCTGGTCTCTCTCCCTCTCTGTGTACTAACTGCTCTAGTTGCTCTGACAGGAATTCTCTCCACCAGACCATGCAGAGATTTATTCTACCAATCACGGGCTCCGCTGTCTCCTCATTGCCCTGACAGCCAATCCCTAAACTTTTGCCGGGTGGTACAATGTCCAATGGGAATGGGGCAGTTGGCAGCCAACTAGGAACAAGAGTGGTTGTCAGGCAGATTGTGTAATGGGTAACTGACACCCAACGAACATTTTAAAGACATATACACATTGAATAAAAGATAACCACATGGACCCTTTTGTAGTGTCCGACTCTGGGTCACTATAGTTGTATTTACATTAGAAAAATAAAAAATGATGTAAAAGTTATGTAGTTATATGTACCCCAAATTTGTACTAATTAAAGTTCTAGCTCGCCCTGCAACAAACAAGCCCTCATACGGCTATGTCTATAGCACAGGAGTGTTGCTAAAGGCTGGCAGGTCCTTGTTCAAAAGTTCAGCTACCACCCCCACTCCACATCCCCTCTGAAAAAAAAGTAAAAATATACATTGAAGATGACATAATAAATATATCGGAAACGACCTATGTATTAGACAAATGTTATAACACTGCAGTCTTAAGACCTATTTAGACGGAACAAATGTTGGGCAAACAATGCCCAACACTTGTCCCCGCACATACTCACTCTGGTGCTGCTACACGGGAGCTAGTATTGCTGGATTTCTCTCCTCGATCTCCCCCACCCGTCTCCATTGACATAGCATAGCGGCCGTTCAGTACTGAACAGTTGCTATGTATACTGAGCAATAAGCGATCAGCTTATTGTTCATTGTTTATGCTGCATATGGCGCTGGATGATTAGCTGATCGCTCAGTGTAAATAGCAGCCGTTCAGTACTGAACGGCCGCTATGTTAAGTCAATAGAGAGGGGCGGGAGAGCAAAAGAAATCTCCTGCAGCCTCCCTGGCCCCCTGCTAGCCGTTCTATGAGCGAGCCAGCACTACTAGAAAAGTAAAGCAGTTTTTTCCGAAAAACAGAAAAATGCACCGTCCAAATACTTTTGTCCATATAGGGTATACTCCCCTGTCTTCGGTTCCCCGAGGCACCAGAAACCGGCTTCGCTGCTCCTTTGCTGACAGTAGGTGGGTGACAGTTGTGGCAAATCAGAGGCTGCAGCATCACCTTCCAAACTCCTGGCATCAGCGCTCATATCTTGGATGCCATGATGCCAGGAGTTCACTGTGATCTCTGATTGGCCATACTAGTCACCTGACTTTACACAGCAGGGGCAGAGCAGCAGAGCTGGTTAGTGAAGCTCCAGGGGACCAAGAACAGGTGAGTATATGTTATTTTTTAATTTTAACGCATGACCGTAACTTCTTCATACTCACCTCCCCTCACACCTCCGTCCTGCAGAATTCAGTGTGAGCTCTACACTAATCTTATTGCCTGTCAGGCTATGCGACTTCCTGCATTTGCATAACCGGACTCCTTCCTTCTCCTGCTCATAATGACTGGAGGCAGGAGGAGGAGCCAGGCGATGCTGGGCAGGAAGTCACCTAACCTGGCAGGCAGGCGGCTGCACCAAGGAATTAGAGAACAGACACTGAATTCTGGATGGAGGTGCCAGGGCAGAGGGGAGGGAGACTGGAGGCACAGTATAGCGACCCCTATAGCTAGGCCACTGCTATAAGAAAATTTTAAAAAGACATGGCTTTTGATGAATGAAGATGAAAATCCCCAAAAATCATTGTTCTTAAAAGGGTGGTACCACAATTACAAGTTCTCCCCTCTCCACGGGATATCCACAGACTAGGGGATAACTTACTGATTGGTCGGGCTCACCTCTGAGACCCCTGCCGATCTTGAGATCTGGGGTTCTGTGTCCTCCTCGCTGTGTGTTACTGCACCCCCTGCAGTGAGGAGGGGACTGAATGAAGCCCTGGTTGTACAAGCGCTCTAATGCCCCATTCACTGTCCGTAGGACTGCTGAGATACCCAAGTGGCACCCGCTCAGGTTTTCCATCAGCCCCATTGCAATGAATGGAGTATTGAATGTGCATGCTTGTGGGGGAAGAAGTGAGCCCTGCAATAACAGACAGAGTGGGACAAAGATACAGATGTGATAAAGATTTGTGGGGGTCTCAATGGGGAGATGCCCGCTGATCAGCAAGTTATCCGCTATCCTTTAGAGAGGGGGAAACTTGCAATTTTGGTACAACCCTTTTACATACCCATATACGTGTTCAGCTCAGTTAAGCTGCAATACCAGTCACAACCCATGGATAGGTGTGGCGCTGTTCCTAGAGGAAGCAAGCTATATTTTTTAATCCTCAACACCACCTCTAAAGTAAAATTAAGAGAATGCAAGAAAACCCCCCAAAAACTTTGATTTAAAGGCTTTTATTCAAACGCCTTCATGTGTTTTACAGACCTGAATCTAAGATCCTATTTGAACCTCCATGAGAGAAAATTGAGTCGAGTTCCTGAATAAACAGCAAGCACATAAAAGTGAAAGGAACTTGAAATGTTTGACATTGTGTTTCTGGTCTCTACGCTGCAGAAATATGAACTATTATTCTTCAGATTACTACATTTATATATCAAGATCAATCAAAAGAATCATTTTCAGTGTAAGAAACTACCTTAGAGGCGGCTGTCAGCGGCGGTCTGGTGGTCATCTAAGGGTGTGTAAAGAAAGAGCAGTGTATGCTGACATATTGCTGGCTTATTTTTGTTTTTTGTATTTTTTTCCCGTGTTTTTGGTTTTAGTAAAAAATTTAGAGTCCTTGGGTGAGGCCAATGGTATCATGTGACTGCTTTGAAACTACTGATCATGAGTTACATCCCGTATTATACCCCCAGAGCTGCACTCACTATTCTGCTGGTGGAGTCACTGTGTACATACATTACTTATAGAGATGAGCGAACGTACTCGTCCGAGCTTGATACTCGTTCAAGTATTAGGGTGTTCGAGATGCTCGTTACTCGTAACGAGCACCACGCGGTGTTCGGGTTACTTTCATTTTCTTCCCTGAGAAATTTGCGCGCTTTTCTGGCCAATAGAAAGACAGGGAAGGCATTACAACTTCCCCCTGCGACGTTCAAGCCCTATACCACCCCCCTGCAGTGAGTGGCTGGCGAGATCAGGTGTCACCCGAGTATAAAAATCGGCCCCTCCCGCGGCTCGCCTCAGATGCATTCTGACATAGTTCAGGGAAAGTGCTGTTGGTGCCGGAGCTGCTATAGGGAGAGCGTTAGGAGTATTTTAGGTTTCAAGAACCCCAACGGTCCTTCTTAAGGCCATAGAAATCGCAGATCGCACCTATGTGCGATCTGCGATTCCTGTTCTCTTCTCTATATGCGCTCAATGGGGCCAGCGGCAGCAGCGCCGACCCCATTGAGAACATATAGAAGACAAATCATTCTTCTCTGCCACAGCTGTAACAGCTGTGGTAGAGAAGAACGATGTTTGCCCATTGAATTCAATGGAGCGGCAATACAGCAGGTTCCACTGAAAGCAATGGGCTGCCGGCGTGCGTGGGATGAATTGTCGGGAAGGGCTTAAATATATAAGCCCTTCCCTGCAATTCATCCAGAAATGTGTTACAATAAAAATATATACCGGAGTATAAGGCGACGGGGCGTATAAGACGACCCCCTAACTGTCACCTTATACGCCGGGAATATAGCGGAGCAAAGAATAAAAATCATTACTCACTTCTCCTGGCGTTCTGCGCCGCTGCTGCAGGCTGTCGCTCCCTCCTGGTCCCCGGCAGAGCATTGATTTCTCTACGAAGGGCTTTAAATCCCCGCCTCTAGAAACACACGTGCCTTCAGCCAATCACAGCCAATGACAATGATGTCATTGAATGGCTGTGATTGGCTGTGTTTCTGGAGGCGGGGATTTCAAGCCCTGCGTCCAGAAAGCAATGCTCTGCCGGGAACCAGGAGGGAGCGACAGCCTGCAGGAGCGCCGCAGAACGCCAGGAGAAGTGAGTAATGATTTTTATTCTTTGCTCCACTGTATTGCCGGCGTATAAGGTGACAGTTGGGGGGTCGTCTTATACGCCCCGTCGCCTTATACGCCGGTATATATTTTTATTGTAACACATTTCTGGATGAATTGCAGGGAAGGGCTTATATACTTAACCCCTTCCCGACAATTCATCCTGCGATCGCCGGCAGCCCATTGCTTTCAGTGGAACCTGCTGTATTGCCGCTCCATTGAATTCAATGGGCAAACATCGTCCTTCTCTGCCACAGCTGTTACAGCTATGGCAGAGGAGAACGATCTTTATGCTGACAGTGCGGGGGGGGGAGGGGGCACTCTTGCCGCTATTGTGGCTTAATAGTGGGACCTGTGAACTTGAGATGCAGCCCAACATGTAGCCCCTCGCCTGCCCTATCCGTTTCTGTGTCGTTCCCATCACTTTCTTGAATTGCCCAGATTTTCACAAACGAAAACCTTAGCGAGCATCGGCGATATAGAAAAATGCTCCGGTCACCCATTGACTTCAATGGGGTTCGTTACTCGAAATGAACCCTCGAGCATTGCGAAAATTTCGTCCCGAGTAACGAGCACCCGAGCATTTTGGTGCTCGCTCATCTCTAATTACTTATCCTTTACTGATCCTGAGTTACATCCTGTATTATACTCCAGAGCTGCACTCACTATTCTGCTGGTGAAGTCACTGTGTACATACATTACTTATCCTGTACTGCTCCTGAGTTACATCCTGTATTATACCCCAGAGCTGCACTCACTATTCTGCTGGTGAAGTCACTGTATACATACATTACTTATCCTGTACTGCTCCTGAGTTACATCCTGTATTATACCCCAGAGCTGCACTCACTATTCTGCTGGTGGAGTCACTGTGTACATTCATTACTTATCCTGTACTGATCCTGAGTTACATCCTGTATTATACTCCAGAGCTGCACTCACTATTCTGCTGGTGGTGGAGTCACTGTGTACATACATTACTTATCCTGTACTGCTCCTGAGTTACATGCTGTATTATACTCCAGAGCTGCACTCACTATTCTGCTGGTGGAGTCACTGTGTACATACATTACTTATCCTGTACTGCTCCTGATTTACATCCTGTATTATACCCCAGAGCTGCACTCACTATTGTGCTGGTGGAGTCACTGTGTACATACATTACTTATCCTGTACTGACCCTGAGTTACATGCTGTATTATACTCCAGAGCTGCACTCACTATTCTGCTGGTGGAGTCACTGTGTACATACATTACTTATCCTGTACTGACCCTGAGTTACATCCTGTATTATACTCCAGAGCTGCACTCACTATTCTGCTGGTGGAGTCACTGTGTACATACATTACTTATCCTGTACTGCTCCTGATTTACATCCTGTATTATACCCCAGAGCTACACTCACTATTCTGCTGGTGGAGTCACTGTGTACATACATTACTTATCCTGTACTGCTCCTGAGTTACATGCTGTATTATCCTCCAGAGCTGCACTCACTCATTACTCATCCTGTGCAGCCTCCATTTCTGTAGCGATGGTCTGGCTAATAGCGGTCTTGCTTCTATGTAATGTTATGACACTTGGTAGATTTATGTAACTGTTACAATATCTTGAGTTTTCGCTGGGATTATGTCTGTTGAATCCACATAAACGTCTCCTTTGATCTTTGCTTCGTGTCGATCCTTATAAATGTAATGAGATATTCTGTTTACACAGAGCTGCAGCTGAAACAAAGACCGAATCCCAGCAGGTCTGTGAGGAGCAGCGAGCGCCGGGCATCACTCTCCGTGTAGTGATTAGGTTTACACTATATGGGGATTTCTAGAGCTCAATGCCAACTGGAAGCCGGGCAGGAAAGTATCCACGGACTTCAGTACATCATGGGAGATTACACCCTGTCACGTCCGCAGCACTTATTGTATTTTTGTACAATAATGCTTAATCCCCTTAAAGGGGTATTCCCATCTGAGACCTTCATGTCTCTGTATATGTACAGTATACATATAGTGCAAACAGTGCAGCTAAGATGCCCTTATAGAGCACCAATAACAGAACACTGCAATGCAGAAACAATACAAGTCGCCGCCAAAAGTTTGGAGACTCACACAAACTTTGGTTTTCACAAAGTTCTCTGCTTCAGTGTTTTTAGCTCTTTTAGGCCTCGGTCAGACTGGCGTTTTTTCGCACGATTTGCGCATGCGATCTGCGCATATATACACCCAATGCTTCCCAATGGGATCGGCAACATGTCCGCTTTTTATGCAGATGTGCGATAAATTATAGAACACAACGATTCGCAGAATGCGCCTATCTGCGATCTGCGATTCCTTGTGTTCTATATATGCCCTCAATGGGGCCAGTGGCAGCAGCGCCGATTCCATTGAGAACATATACTACACAAATCATTCTCCTCTGCCACAGCTGTAACAGCTGTGGCAGAGAAGAACGATGTTCGCCCATTAAATTCAATGGAGCCGGCAATACAGCTGGCTCCATTGAAAGCAATGGGCTGCCGGCGAGCGCTTGATGAATTTTCGGGAAGGGCTTAAATACATAAGCCCTTCCCTGAAAATCATCCTAAAATGTGTAAAAATTTTAAATAAAAGTATACTCACTTTTTCCCTGCAGCCGGAGTTCAGCCGCGTCCGGCCTGCAGTTCTCCTGAACTGCTCTGTGTAGTATTCAGCAGCCGGGGATTTAAAATCCCTGCCCGCTGATTGGTCACAGCCCTCACCAATCAGAGGTAGCTCTCACTGACCCATTCATGAAATCATAAATGGGTGAGTGAGTGCTGCCTCTGATTGGCTGAGCGCAGGGACCAATCAGGGGCAGCTCTCAGCTGTCATTCAATAGCTGAGAGCTGCCTCTAATTGGTCCCTGCACTCAGGAAAAAGGTGAGTATACTTTTTTTTTTTTTTTACACATTTCAGGATGGTTTTCAGGGAAGGGCTTATATTTTTAAGCCCTTCCTGAAAATTCATCCAGTGCTCGCCAGCAGCCCATTGCATTCAATGGAGCCGGCTGTATTGCCGGCTCCATTGAATTCAATGGGCGAACAGCGGACAGCGCTCCTTTGATCAGCCCATTTAGCTGAAAACGCTGCTAGGTGCGAAAAAAACACCCGTCTGACCGAGGCCTAAGTTGGATGTTTCTGTTGTTACTGAAGTACAATTATAACTATTTCATACATTTTACACTTTTATTGACAAATATATCAAGTTTAGGCAAAGACTCCATATTTACAGTTTTGACCCTCATATTTCAAGACTTCTGCACTTCGCCCCGACATGCTGGATATCAGCTTCTGGGCCAAATCCTGGCTGATGACAACTCATGTTTCCTTATCAGTGTTTGGAGTTTATCACAATTTCTGCGCCATGTTTGTCCACCCACTTTTTAAGGACTGACCACAGCTTCTCAATGGGATTGAGATCTGGGGAGCTTCCTGGCCACGAACCCAAAATATCAATGTTTTGTTCATTGAGCCACTTGGTTATTAATTTTGCCTCATAACATGGTGCTCCATCCAAGCATTGTTCATCACCATCCTGGATGGTTGGGAGAAGTTGCATAGACCCCATGAAGCCATGGACCCCAGTTGTCAACAAAGCACTTTGCAGGCTGGTGGTGGTTCCATACTGGTGTGGGGTATGTTCTCATGGTATGGATTGGGTCCACTGCTCCTCCTAAAGACATCTTTGACCTGTGCCGGCTGCATTTCACTGCTTGGTGACCCCTTGCAGCTCTTCATAGACTTCATGTACCCCCACAATGATGGGATATTCCAGCAGGATAATGCACAGTGCCTTTGGGCCAAGTTGTCCAGAATTGGTTCAAGGAGCATTCTGGAGAGTTCCTACGAATGTTGCGGCCGGCACGTTCGCCTGACGTGAGCCAAATCAAGCATTTTTGGGATGTGGTGGTGAGCTCCATTCATCTGAGATCCTGCACCTACAAATACCCCAAAGCTGTGGAGGCTATCTAGGTAGCTCAACATCCCTTCCATCCATTTGTGGAATCAAAGCCAGGTCCAATTGTTTCCCTTTGCCGGGCTACAGGGGGTCCTACACGATATTAGTTCCCGTCCCATGATTTTTGCATGTCAGTGTAAATCAGTAACAATACTACTAGACCAATACAAGAACCTCAGATAAGAGACAAGATGGCGCCCTGTAGTACGCCTCAGCTGATCTTTATCTCCCCCTCCCACAATAATATCTTATTTCACTTTAAAACTATGAGAAACTCTTTAAAAATGTAGCTTTGTTAGGGCGCCCCTCTACAAACACCATATTTCACCCTCAGCAGATACATTTACTCAATACAGTATATCACGGAGATAAGTAGCGGCTGAGATCTATTCATCACAATGAAGGCTTCTGCTCCATACAACGATTCAGACGGCCCTAAGCTGTAACGTAGGGTGCTAACGCGGGGTTACATGGGTGATATATAGGGGAGTGCACAGCGCTGGTGGAGCAGTACCGTATACGACCGTCACAATGGGGCGTGGAGTAAATCATTACATGTCTGGCTGAAGATTGGGAGCCTGTATCTTTAAGGCGTTCATTCATTCTTATGTCAGGAATGAGGATATTCTTCTGTGCTCTATTTAAAGGGATTGTGTCATCAGAGGATGACCCCTCATATAAATCAAGCTTTTATGTTAAACATATTTTTAAATCATTTTTCTTGATTCTTTGTTAATTTCCGATGTCACAATCAAATATGTAAAAAAAAAAAAACCCTGCAGTTCTCACAATGACTACTGAGCCTAATAATAGTCGGACACTTCCTGTTCTGTAGAGAGAACTTCTCAGCCATCATCTCATCACAGGCAGGGTTACACTGAGAGGAGACACCTATATAAAGATAACACAGGACCCACTATTCACAGTAGTCACAGCTCACCTCCTCCCCTCCCTGCACAGGCAGGATTACACTGAGAGGCGACACCTACACTGGATAGAAGAAGTCCTCACACCCCTGCCTAGAATGCTAGGTTTTTGTTGTGTTCAAAAAATTCGACAAAGATGAATCATTTCAGATTTGTTTCCCCCCTCAGCGTGACCCGTTATCTGTACAATTCAATTGAAAAACAAACTGAAATCTTTTAGGGTGAAAAAATGTAAAAAGAAAACTATAATAATGTGATTGCATAAATCTGCACACCCCAAAACTTATACTTTGCTCATGTTCCCTCTGACTTTATGACGACATTCAGTGTTTTTGGGTCGGTGTCTATCAGCATGGCACATCTTGACTTGGCAATCTTTGCCTACTCTCCCTTGCGGAAGCTCCCAATCTATCATATTGCGGGGGCATTTTGTGTGCAGCGCTCTCTTCAGGTCGCCTACAGATCTTCAATTGGGTTCAGGTCTGGACCATTCCAAAACTCTGATCCTTTTCTAGTTCCGCCATTCTCTTGGTGATTTGTCCGTCTGTTTTGGGTGGTTGTGCTGAAAGGTGAAATTCCTCTTCATCTTCAGCTTTTTAGCAGAAGCTTGAAGGTTTAGTGCCAAAATGGACTGATATTTGGAACTGTTCACAATTCCCTCCCCCTTGACTGAAGCCCCAGTTCCTGCAGCAGAACAACTCCCACAAAATGCTGCCCCCACCATCTTCACTGCGGGTTGGGGATCTTCTAGTGATGGCAGTGTTCGCTTTGTGGCCAACAAGTTCCCCCTCGGTCCCATCAGACAGAACACGTTCTCCATGGACTTCTGGCAGACGGGATTGAGGTTTTGGTAAAACATGGCCGGCTTGGATGTTCTTCTTGGTTAGAAAAGTCTTACATCTTGCCCCCCACCCCCACCCTACAGCCCAGACATATGAAGAACACGGGAGATGGTAGTCACATGACTACACAACCAGGACTTGCCAGAAACTCCTGCAGCTCCTTTAATGTTGCTGTCGGCCTCTTGACAGCCTCCGGCACTAACTTTGTTCTGGTCTTTTCATCCATTTTTGAGGGATGTCCAGCTCTTGGTGATGTCACTGTTGTGTTAAATGTAATCCCCTTCTCCTGACGGTCTCCCCTGTGCCCCATGGTACATGTAATGCCTTGGACACGTTTCGGCCCCCTTCTCCTGACGGTCTCCCCTGTGCCCCATGGTACATGTAATGCCTTGGACACGTTTCGGCCCCCTTCTCCTGACGGTCTCCCCTGTGCCCCATGGTACATGTAATGCCTTGGACACGTTTCGGTCCCTTCTCCTGACGGTCTCCCCTGTGCCCCATGGTACATGTAATGCCTTGGATATGTTTCGGTCCCCTTCTCCTGACGGTCTCCCCTGTGCCCCATGGTACATGTAATGCCTTGGACACGTTTCGGTCCCTTCTCCTGACGGTCTCCCCTGTGCCCCATGGTACATGTAATGCCTTGGACACGTTTCGGTCCCTTCTCCTGACGGTCTCCCCTGTGCCCCATGGTACATGTAATGCCTTGGATATGTTTCGTCCCCTTCTCCTGATGGTCTCCCCTGTGCCCCATAGTATATGTAATGCCTTGGATATGTTTTGGTCCCTTCTCCTGACGGTCTCCCCTGTGCCCCATAGTATATGTAATGCCTTGGATATGTTTCGGTCCCCTTCTCCTGATGGTCTCCCCTGTGCCCCATAGTATATGTAATGCCTTGGATATGTTTTGGTCCCTTCTCCTGACTGACACCTTCCAACAATCAGATCCCTTCGATGTTCTGTAAGATATTTACTGACCAACTAGGAAAATGTCAGGAAATCCTCCTAGAAGAGACTTTATATGGGGGTACAGAATCCCTGTAATAACAGCAGCGGAGTGCAGACTACTATCTATCAGGAGGTCACATGTGATTGGCTGATCCTGAACACAAGTATAAGGCCTCCTTTCCACGGATGGATTTCCGCCGCGTAATACGTGGGAAAACCCTGCCGCGTTGCCTGCAGCTATTAGGTTCTATTGAACCTAATAGCTCAATGCTCACGGTGCGGAATTCCATCGCGGAATTCCGCACCGTGAAATTTCCCGTCCTCACCCGCGGCATGCTCTATTTGCAGTCAATGGAAGCCGTCCGTCACGCTGTCTTCTTCTGTAACACAGCGGAAGATAGCGTGAAATCGCCTCTCCGCCCACCGCCGCCATGTGACGTTGTGGGCGTGTCTTGTGACGTGGCCGACGTGTCACATGACGCTGCGGTGCGTCACGCCGAAGCGTCATGCGGGACCCAGAACGCCGGATCCGCTGGTAAGTATGGGGTCTCTGGGGGGCGCTGTGACGGGCTTCGCCGCGAAATATTCCGCAGTGGAGCCCGTCACGGCCGTGTGCAGCTGGCCTAAGAGGGTGTTCACATTTATGCAGCCGCTTTATTTGAGTTTTTTCTTTAAAATTTTCAATCAAAGATTGTTAAACTATCTGAATCCTAATTTTTCTTTAATTAACATTTCGTCACTTTTTAATCTTTGTTTTTTAATGTTTTGTTTTGCTCAATCGAAACTTATCTGATGGCCACATTGCGAAACCTCCTCTCTCATTTCTGGTTTATTGTTTTCGATGACCCCATGGAGCTAAAATACATTTCCAGAAATATCAAACAAAATCAGCACATGCAAATCAGGCCGAGGAGAAGACAAAAAGGAGAAGTGGCATCTGAGAGAGCTGAGTGAAGCAACCGATCGGGGCGTGAAAACGACTCCAGTCCTGCGAGCCGCGCTCTGCGTACATTTATGTTCCACCCTAGAAATCAACTAAAGTCAGATCCCATCTACAGTTATAAGGACTCCAAAGACTATTGCTGCTCGGCCTCATCCAATATGATGGGGTGACGGAGGCTGCCCACTGTGGACCACAGAGGCATCGCTAGTAAATGCGAACGACTGACCGATCGCCGAACAAGGAAACCATGACTTTTAAGCCTGCATGAAATGAACGAGAAGCATGCGAGCCCTCGGACAGCGACGCCGGCGGATAGATAAGAGTTATGATTTTTGAAAGTGCGGAGGAAAAACAGAAAATGGGAAAAAAGGCCATGTTAATACAGCTGACTTCACGCGGGCGTATTTGCGCATGCAAAATTTGTGCGCGGTACGCAGTGAATAGAACCCACTGACTTCAATAGGTTAATTCACGTGCACATATTTCCTGCGCATTTCAGTTGTGCAAGAAGAAACGCAGCGTGCTCTATTTTCTAGCGCACCAAAGATCCCCATAGAAATCAATTGGGATGCGCAAATGCGATACGATAGGAGATGCATAGACACTCTGTAATTCCGCTGGGAAAAGAACACGTCTTGAACTCATTAGACTAATTAGCCATTTCAATGGCTGGGAGCATCGGTGCTTTTTTTTTTGACACGCATAAATGTGCATGCCTTGTATGCAGAAAAAATATAGTAAAATATGCCAATGTGCGGGAAAAGAAGCAACAAATGCGGTGCTCATGTGTACGCAAATACGCATATGCTTGTGTCAAGTCGGCCTGAGGGCTCAGTCACATGGGCATTTGTGAGCTCAAAAAATCGAGTGACCTAAGTGGGCGGCACGGCGGAAAAAAACGCTGCTAGCAGCGTTTATCCGCACAAAGGGCTCCGTCACACGGGCATTTGTATGCTCAAAAAGAGCGCTGCCCGCTATCCTTTCCCACAGCCGAATGAATTCATGAATGGGTGAGGGCTGCCTCTGATTGGCTGAGCACTGTGACCAATCAGAGGCAGCTCTCAGCTATCATTCAATAGCTGAGATCTGTCTCTGATTGGTTACAGTGCTCAGCCAATCAGAGGCAGCCCATTTAGCAGACAGGGATTTTAAATCCCCGCCTGCTGAATACTACTGAAAGCAGTTTAGGAGAAGAGCCGGCTGGACGCGGTTGAGCCCCGGCAGCTGCAGAGAGGTGAGTATAGATTTTTTTTAATTTTTTACACTGTTTTAGGATGATTTTCAGGGAAGGGCTTATATTTGAAGCCCTTAATACAGCGCTTGCCGACAGCCCATTGCTTTCAATGGAGCTAGCTGTATTGCCAGCTCCATCGAATTCAATGGGAGAACATCGTTCTCCTCTGCCCCAGCTGTCTGTGACAGGTGTGGCGAAGGAGAACTATCTTTAGTATATGTTCTCAATGGGATCGGCGCTGCTGCCGCCGACCCCATTGAGCACACATACACAGAACACCGATTTGCCGCAGAACGCAGTTCCATGCATTCTGCGAATCGTTGTGTCCTATAACTTTCGCCGCATGCGTTTGTGCACATGAAAAATTCGCACATGTGACCGCTCCCATTGCAAAGCATTGGGTCTATATAGATGCGGATCGCAAACGCAGCTGTCATACGCGCATACAAACACCCGTGTGATTGAGCCCTAAGGGGTTAACATAATGCATAGTGACTGAAGAAAAGAGAAATGTAATCCCATCAATATTTGGTGTGACCGCTCTTTACATTCACAACAGCATCAGTTCTTCTCAGTACATTTGCACACAGTTCTTGAAGGAGCTCGGCAGGGAGGTTGTCCCAGACATCTTGGAGAACTAAGCCCAGATCTTCTGTGGATGTCGGCTCGCTCAGATCCTTCTGTCTCTTCATGTAATCCCACACAGACTGTATTACGTGAGATCAGGACTCTGTGAGGCCAAATCAGCACTTCCAGGACTCCTTGTTCTTCTTTACGCTGAAGATAGTTCTTAATAACATTGGCTGGATGTTGGGGGTTGTTGTCCTGCTGTAGCATAAATCTGTATGGGTGCTAATATTTTTAGGGGTTCTTGAAATTAGTGGGATACAGTAGGAAGTCTACCAGACAGTAGTGTACAAAGAAGAGAGAAGCCCACCTAACAAAGATCAAGATGGTCTTCCTACTATGGTGGTGGGAGTTGCCGCTGAGGACGGAAGGTCCTGGTGTTTGGTTCCACCTCTACCCCCTTTCTACGACTTTTTGGCCAATTCCCCACCCCTTGTTTGCTAACATTGTAGTTCTTCTGGACAGGAGAGGTTCTTGCCACCAGATAGTATGAAGGATGGAACCAACGAGGACTGAGGCCCCTTCTCTACAAGGGCACCATAGCGGCCGCATGGTCTGCTGTTTTGGAAAGTACGCCCGTGCTGCCAATGCTACATGCCAAATTGTAGGCGCTGCCAGCTTTTCAAAAAAGTCAGAGATGACTTGTTCTCGTTTCCACTGCTGAAGCCTATACCAGGACAACATGACAAGCGACAGACTCCTAGAATATACTAGATAGGACAACCAGTGCATTTGGCAAGTGGCTCATGCCAAGGCTGTTTCATTCTCATGGCCAACATCAGCTTTGGTTGTGGCCTAGTATCGGACACTATAAGTCAAGTCAGGAAAGTAAATCTTTGGTGGGATGGCAAGCAGCAAGGGAATGACCAAATCTAAATGTTCAATTTGGCTTGAAAGTTTCATTGAAACAGTTGTCCAACTGTAAAACTATTCATGACCTAACCTTAGGATAGGCCATCAATATGCTAGGGTTAGGATAGGCCATCAATATGCTAGGGTTAGGATAGGCCATCAATATGCTAGGGTTAGGATAGGCCATCAATATGCTAGGGTTAGGATAGGCCATCAATATGCTAGGGTCTTCCAACTGGTACTTTCTCTAATCAGCTGTTCTCTGTGCTGTGTGGTCATATACTATGCTGAATTCTGCAGGAAGCAGACAGCTCCATTCTCACTGCATTGGCTAGATGTAGTATTACAGGCACTAAAGTAAATGGGAACATTGCCTGTAATACCAAGGCTGGCCACTGCCATGAGCACAAAGCTGTTGCTTCCTGCAGAAATCAGCTCAGTGCCTGGACATACCAGCCTAGCAAAGAGCTGATTAAGGGGATCTCAGATGACTGACTCCTTTCGATCTACTATTGATGACCTATACTGGCAATAGGCCATCAATAGTTTACAAGTTGACAACCCCTTTTAAGGGGTATTTCAACCTCGACTTGAAGGGATATGTCATAATAGTCAGATTTCTGCAGGTGCCACATGTGGGACCCATACCTATCTTGATTTATGGCCCCCAGTAAATGTGATGTCCAGTGGTGGTCAGCAGGACAAAGAGTGGGCTTCATTCTGCTGCTTCTGTAATTTCCTTAGAAGTCAATAGGAGTTACAGAAACAGCATAGCCTAGCCATGCTAGCCTATCTCTGTCCTACTGGTCATCTCGAAGACAGCAGTGTTCCCATCGGTGCCATGTTTGGCCAAGATGAGCACACCCATTGGATGTAAATTGACCAGCCATGCTTGAGTGATCCTACAGGAGTAGCATTAAATGACTATTTTCTTTTTTTTCTAAAGCTTTATTTTACCGGACACTTGTATCTGCCAAACATAAAAAATAGTGAAAAAAAGTGAATAAAAGCATAACATAAACCTGCGGGGCTTGTTTTTATGTATTCCGGCTAGTAAAATCCACTGCAGATTTGGATTCTCCGTCGCTGTTTGTGCATCAGATCATAAATGTTAGAAAAAAACCTCTCTGACTAAGGCACAATTGCTTTAATGGCTTTTTCAGTAGCTCTCGGCAGAGCCCACAACCACCAGAATGACCCGCAGCTACGAAGATGATGGAAAATATAAGTGAGATTAATGCCGATTGTTGTCACAGAGGATATCCCAACACGCCGCACAATTTAGCTGTGTTGCAGATACGGTGGATACGGTTACAGATGGCTTTTCCAGGACGTCTCTTGTTCCTCTATTAGTTTCCTAATAGTGATAAATAAAGTTGGTATTGGAGAAGAATAAATGTGCTTTCCTCTTTTAAAATGCTATTTGTCATCTGTGCTGCCGTGTAGCAGGAGGCCGGGGTGCAATGTGTCTCGTGTTGGTCTAAACAGGATGAGATCGAAGTTTAAGACCAAATGAATTGCCGCCATGTGTATCGGTGGAAGTTTGGCTTCGTTGATTGCCACAGCTAGTAAAGTAATTAGAAGAAAAGTTCCAAAAAACGTCTGTATTTATAAGTATGAATAAAGTTGATGTACTTGAAATTTAAAGGGCTTTTCCACTTTTGGGGGAACCTTCATGATGGTGCCAACCTTGGGGCAGAACAACCCAAGTCTTGCCCATACTAGTTTGCTCTAGTTTCATGTAGAGGAGATCCGCATCAATATGTGGGTAGGTCAAACTAACGTGCGGCTACTCACCTCATGGGCAACAAGGATGTAAGGTCTACAACTATGGTAAATATGCCTTATATAGTCAAACAAGACTATGGCACTCTATGGCTTAGGAGGGGCAGACTTAACATGTAGAGCACGCCCTAAAGTCTGGATGCATCTAGCCATACTGGAGTTCTTGGTTTGAACCACTTAGGAAATTAAACTACAGTAAGCAAAGGTGGCCAAAAAAGTGCATGTTGGGAAAACTATTTGACGTGACCACCACTCCCCTAAGGAGCATCAATGTGTGTCATACACACGCTACATAATTACACAGGGCAGTCACACCATTCCTCTGTTATACCTCTTGGTTAGTGTTGAGTGAACCAAAATAGTAGACCCCTGTTTCTGGTCGGACTCTGCTAACAGTTCAGTTTTGTGAGGACACGACCCTTAGGAAATTCCTCTCGGACAAACCCACCCAAAGAAGATGAGGAGAAGAAAAGAAGGGAAAATAAAGAAGAAAAAAAAAAGGAAAACGAGTCTTTTTCTGTCTTCTTTTTCCTTTTTCTTCTCCCCCATTCTTTTTCTACTTCTTCACTTTTCTTTTTCTTCCTCCTCCTTTTTCCTTTCTTATTCTTCATTAAGTTTGCCTTAAAAACTTTTCAAAGTACTTAGACACCCTCCTAGGTGACCCAGGAGTGTTATCTATGGTTTTATGGCTCTTAGTGTTATGCACCAGTTTTAGCAGTATTAGTGTAGTTCCAGTTTCGTTTGTACTAATTCGGACTAAACCAAACTTTTTGCCGAAGTTCGGGGAACTGTCGTAACCGAACTTTTCAAAAATTCACTCATCACTACTCCCGGTAATGTAGGAATAAATTGTAATAGCATATTGTAAATGTGATGTATAAATAAACTGGGTGTTACGATTCATCTTGTCAAAGAGGTGTGTCACTACACAGTCTGGTTCTGTCAGCACTGATTGGACAGTCTAGGGACACACCTCTTTAACAGAGGGAATGGTAACACCCAGATGTCAATGTATTCATTAATTTCTAGGAGGAATACAAGACGAATGGCACAACACAACAATAAATAAATACAACACCAGAGCCAAGCTCATAACATAGACACAGCACCAGAACAAAGCTCATAAATACAGTATCGGAACCAAACTCAGTACATAAATACAGCACCAGTACCAAGTTCATAACCTAAATACAGCCCCAGAACTAATCTCATAACAAATGTACAACATGAATCAATCTTGGTACATCGGTACGATACCAGAACCAAGCTCAGTACATAAATTCATCCACAGAATCAAGCTCATAACATAGATACAGCTTGAATCAATCTAAGTATATAGATGCTATACCAGAACCAAGCTCAGTACATAAATACAGTAGCATAACTAAGCAATTGTGTTGAAGGGGCACAGATGGACTGACAACAGTGCCTAATAACATCAGAGGGGAGGGTGTAAAACCTAGAGGGGGATGATTTATGAGTCACCACAATAGGTAAGGAAGAAGATCATCTAGTTGGGTGGACCTAAGGGGGGGGGGGGGGATTGCCCCAACCTACATCTGCCTGGTGGCTGATGGCCAGCGCCCTCTGTGAATGCACGGGTCGTACATAGCTAAGTCCGGCCATGACCCCATGACCCCAATGCTGCAATCCCATTGTCTTACGCACTGAGCCCTTAATAAAAGACAGGTCCGCTATAAATGATTCAGGATTCTTGTATTTCTAACAAGATTCTTTTCTCTATCATTCCACATATTTAACACATAAATGCCCCTGACGGGTTTTTCAGGTCCAGCAGCTCTGCACAAATTCACAGCTTTTTACAGAAACATTTCTTTTTGTGCCAAACAGACTATTTTAATGTAGATTGTAGGAAGCCAAACATCTGCAGGTTTACTGGAAGTCAAAGATGCATTTGTGGAGGGCCTGTAACCCGCAGACGCAGGTTATATGAAGTGCTCCGCTGTTACTCTCAGTTGGAGAACTTCTCGAAGTGCTTAGAAGCTGCAAACCTAAAGAAACTTTTTTCTAACTATTCCATGATTTATTAAGTGGTCAAGGCACTAAAAAGTCAGTTCACAAAACCTGAAGCAAAAGAGGCTGAGCTTGTGTATTTTGCAACCTATCAAGTTGGGACCTCATCGGGCCATGTGAAATATTAGCCCAATGTCGCGGCCCGCTGGCCGTGTCTAATCAGGACCAGGGCGACGTCACAATGAAAACAATGGCCCATGGGTCACTATCACTACTGTGGTCACTAACAGGATCACTGTTACTACTAGGACCACTAACAAAGGCACTATTTTTATTGGATCCACTAACGGGGTCACTTGGACCACTAATAGGGTCGATATAATTACTGTGGCCACTAATGGGACACTATAGCTACTAGGGCCACTAACGGGGATCACTAGTATTACTAGGGTCACTATAGCTACTAGGGCCACTAACGGAGATCACTAGTATTACTAGGGTCACTAATAGGGGTCACTGTTACTATTTGAGCCACTAACAAGTCCACTTTTACTACTGGGACCACTAACAGGGGCACTATTACTACTATTACCACTAATGCTATCACTTTTACTACTGGGGCCATTAAGGTGGTCACTATTTCTACTGGGGCCACTAAGAGGGTTACTATTCCTATGAGGGCCACTTACTATTGGGGGCACTACTGGCGACACTATTACTTTGTCACATCGGACAAGTCTGAATGGTTCAAATATGTGTTGGATATCTTGTATATTGCAGTTTAAAAGTCTGAAAAAATTAGTGTTTTGGGGTTTTTTGCTGGGGGGTGGAGCTATTTCACACTTCGCCTCTGGCAGCATAAAGGCTTGGGGCAGCCCTGCTGAGAGGCGCGTGTCCCAGCTGACCAATAAGCATTTTTCTGAACAGATTTTTTCCGGCTGCTCCTAATGGAGGACGCTGGTTATACTTGTAGTCTGAAGGTATTTCTAGTCTAGTCGGTGGCTCCTGTCCTGTTCTACAGTCTGTTTGGCGTAAAGAAAACTTGAGGTGTTGTAACTTCTACCTTCTGACTATTGTTTACTTTGCATTGGAATTTTAACTGGTTCATTATGTGCTTGTTTAACATTTGTATTATACATGTTGTTATTTATTATAATATACATTTTCCCTCTTTTCCAACTAAAGAGATTCAGGGTCACCTTAGGTTCCTAACATGGGGTCGCCCACATCAGGGCGAGTGCTCCGCTTTTAGGTATGGTATCCATGCACTAGTAGGTTAGGGTCAGAACTCCCGTTACCTCAAGTTTGGTTTTGTTAGAAGTATTTGATGTTCTCCATGCCAGTATATTGCGTATATCCCTCCTTTTAGGACAACAGATTACTACCAATCGGGACAAGATGTTTTGTGTTTATCTTGAACATAACACTCGGCTTCAAAAATATCAGCCCTAACTACTGTTTTACGTTTTCCACTACATGTTAAAGCAAGTGGACAAGAGTAGCCTGCAAAAATACCTGAATGCTAGAAGAAACGTGATGGACCCGAATATACCGTAAGTCAATGGAATCTGTCATGTTCTTTTGACAGCCGTGTCAATGTTATGGGGTCAGGAACTGATGGGCCTATTGGCAAATCATGTTTCCCTTTTGCAAAACTGCCTTCACATTGCCCATGTCTCAACACCCTGTGTAATACTACAAAACCACTGCAACTCAACCAGTCTTTGGTAGGGGCAGGGGGTGGTAGTTATTTTTGTTAAGGGTATACAGGAGTTTAAGGGTTTGTCTTTTTTAACTGGAAGTCAGCTGATTGCCTGATACCCAGCTTATTTAGCCTCTGACAATCAGATAATATTTCAATATCCCCTGCAGTAGCCCATGTGGTATAACATGGTGTCCAATCAAATGAGCAGCTCTGACAGGAAGTGGACACTAATAAAGCATATGGACAGAGGCATATGAGACAACCTCTTTAAAGGGATTGTCCAGTTGTAATTTATTGATGGCCTGTCCTCAGGACAGGAAATGAATAGTAGATCAGTAGGAGTTCGTCTCTTAGGACCTCCACTGATCAGCTGTTGGCCGGACCAGGGCACACTTGTGCACTGAGCTGTTTTCTGCAGGAGGCAGACGACCCCTTCTTTACTGTAATGGACAGGCTTGGTATTCCAGCCCAAGTTTCCACTACAATGAATGGGAACGTGGCCTATATATTATCCAAGCATGGCCACTACAGTGAGCTGTCTGCCTCCTGTAGAAAACAGGCCATTGTATGAGCTTGCTGGCTTTATTGAAAAGCTGATTAGCAGGGGTCCTGAGCAACCAAACCCCTTTACAGAAGACTTGTCTAGTCTTCTGACAACCAGAAAAGGATGCATACATACCATGACCGCCAAGACCCTATTAATTCCATCACTGTTTCTATTTAATCTTCTAGATGCCCTGTTCACCCACAGTGGCTCCTGTTACTTACAGAGCCAGCTAATAGTCTCAGTACTCTACTGTCAAGTGGGCGGACACCAATGCCAATGGCTGCAGTGATGGTTGATTAACATTGGGCGGTGGAGACTATCCACTTGTAATGGATTAGTGTCTAGGGTTCTTATGTAATGGAACCCATTGTGGACAAATGAGGAACAGGACAAAGGAGAAAAACGAAAAAGGAAATGGAATTATTGGGGACGCAGCTGAGAATGCAAGAAGTTCTTTGACGATCCTATAAAAGTCCTCCACATACTTTTATGAGGTAAAGCAAATGTGTTGAGTAAGTGTGTGATGTGATTTACTTACACACAAACTCCATATTAATGCTGAGTGAACCAATACAGCTGAACCCTGTTTTGGGTTGAACTTTGCCAACAGTTCAGTTTGGCATGAACCCAGACCTAGTGCAATTCATCTTGGCCGATTCCACTAAGAAAATCTTCTTCTTTCTCCTCCTCTTACTTTTCTTCCTCTTCATTTTTCTCTTCTTTTACTTCTTCTTCTTCATTAACGTTTCTTTAAAAACAGCTCAGAAGTGCATAGATACACCCCTAGATGACCTGAAGGTGTTTACAAGGTTTTTATAGCTCTTAGACAGTGTTATACACCAGCCTTAACTCTTTGCTATCCAATTTTGAATTCAGGGTTTCCTAGGGGGCTTTCTCTTTCTGCCATTATACAATGGCTCCATCTGCTGGCTAGAGCCAATACTGCGATATGTGAAATGCTGGAGAGCCCCCTGACAACAGAGCGGCCAGTAATCTACAGTAAGAATACCCTCGCGGATGTTTTCTGACATCAGAGCTCTACAGCCTTCAATCAGAATGTCTTTAGACGTCAGACAGTGGATTGGAAAGGGTTAAGGGTACTGGTGAGGTTCTAGTTCGGTTCAAACAGAACTTTTGCACAAATTCGGTAACCTGCCGAACCAAACTTTTGAAGAGTTCGCTTGCCTCAACTCCATATATAAGAATGAAGTTTGTATTTAATATTGTAAGGCCGGGTTCCCATCTATCAGTTGGGTTGAGCCAATGATTCCATGCTGGAGCTAGACACAACGAATGCCATTTTGGTGCGCTTTGTACCGATCCAACATTCATAGCCAGGCATTGCTGTGCATAAAAACACTGTCATGTAAAGTTTTTCGGTCTGGGGCAGTTAGAAAACTATGGAATCAGTTCTGGCATCTGTTTCCCTTTGACATTTCTCTACAAAACCAAAAGAAAAAAAGCCGGACTATTGCATATTTGGGAACCTTGCCTAATATTGTCTGTTAATAGAGTAGAACTGTGTATTTGGTCGCTAAGAAGGAACCACGGGAATTTTAAACACCTGTACAGGAAATCTCCTGAAAAGTGGAGATTTTCTTTAAAGTGCTGAGAATCTTCTGAATTCTGCGTATTTTTTCTCTTCTTCTTTAAGATTTGTAAACCCAAATTGCTCGGATTTCATAACCCAATAAACCTTTTACTGGATATTAAAACTCAGCATTTGGTAAATTAATTGTTCTGTTTTGATTTTTTTTGTCTTAGGGATCCATCAAAAATAAACTCTGGTCATAAATAGAAATTTGAATTCCAGACAAGTATACTAGCTTAACTCATAAATGAATTCCTCCACACCGGCCAATGCCAAAAACATTCAACGTTTCAAAACCACTTGGCAGCAGCGATGAGATGAAAAGTCATGCAGATTGTTTTATTTAGTTTGCCTTTAAAACATTACTGAAAGTCAAATTCTTCACACAAAAGTTTTCTTTGAAATTTTAGGACGCGGAATAGAAGCATCTATGGACAGATTGTGGGATGATTGGTGGAAGAAACCAAAAGAAACATTCTGGCTTCATGGTTGAATCGTTAGTTTGTCCACAGTAGACATTTTCATTTCCAGATATTTTACAATTTCTTCCTGTAGGTCTTAAGACAAGATTTTTTTTTATTCCATTGAAGTTCTTGGAATTTCAGTTGATGGTTGACATTATAAAGACAACAATGTTGACACAGAAACTACTCACATAACCCAAAGGAAGAATGTTGGATTCTATGGACCGTTGAAACATTGACCCACAGAATTCACCTAAACGCTCCAGAAAGGTTTCAAGAAAGGAGGAGTTTGTATTTTCCTTGATCTACAGTTAGAATGGCCAAAGTTTCGGTTTCAGCCTAGAAAGTGGATTGGTATGACCATTTTGGAACCTGATGCAAAATTCTCCATAAAACTTGGATCAAAAACATTATGTACTTTGGATATGTTTATAGACATTGATGATTTGGTATCTAAAAATAGTCCCCGTGTCAGAAATAGCATTAAAAGCTTCAACGGAATGGAAAGAAAAGTCTAAATTTTTGTATAACCCTAATGGGTGAAGACAATATTTGATACCAAGAGGTGAAATGTGACTTTTCGTATAATGAACCAGAAATTCGATACCAAAATGTGTCTTCCTCATAAAGCTGGATGGGTACACACTGTAATAAGCTGTACTGCATCTTGCTGTGTTGCCGGTTCTGCAAAAAGTGATACTCTCCTAACTTTCTATCTCTCTGATGAAGAGGCATTTTGGCCTCGAAACGTATCAAACCTCTAGTTCAACATAAGAGAAGTCAAATTTCACCTCTTGGTCTTGAATATTGTTGCATCATATCCCGGCCTTTTCTTTCTAGTCTGTTGAATCATCATGACACCCGCAGCCTTTTTTTGGGCAGCATCTCTGGATTGACAGCACCTTCACTGATACACACACCAGACGTGGATGCATATAGCATGTCAAAGCTTTAGACGAGCACACACATTTGGTAGCTCGTACCCTATCTGCCTTTGAGTCTACTACTACTCTGCTGGATGCTCTTCTGGACTCACTCATGTTGGTATCATAGCACCATGGAAATTAGCCTATCTACATCACCTTGCTACTGGCCAAATACTGACTTTTTGGCATTTTGATATTTTTGTATTATCATTTATATTAGTCGTCCTATTACTATCATCCTTGGGTTGGTTTACATACCTTGGAACACAATTCCGAGTGTCCAGTTATAATAAATTTACTCTGAGTTATTCCATGAGGTATGAGGCTTCCAAAACCCAAGTGAGACAATGTCTGAGCCGTCTCATAAAGTGAAGAAAAACACACAAGGAGGAGCCGATAGCCGTATCCAGTTTCTCTGTTATTATACCGAAGTGACAAGTTCACAAATTAGATTGGGAGCATTTAACACATGTTGAGAAATGTCTCTCTATAGGGCTGACACATATCCTGGTGTAGGAACCTGGAACGTCCCGAAACAATTGCTCTCATTGAAGAATAATTCATGAAGTCATCCCAGATTAGGAAAGGTCCAACCTGACACAGGCAAGCACCATATAATATATGTATATCAGGAAATTGGACTGTCAAATGGTAACATTTCTACAGTTCCCAAAGGTGACAGGGGAAGACAAACATTTATCCAGCAGTTAAAGGGTGATTGTCAGTGGAAGCGGCTCAGACGCCGTTATAATACAACAGATTCTTGTTCAATCTTTCTGTATCCAAAGTCTCTATCAGGGTAATAAAGGTGTTACAGCTATGAAGGACTCAAACTCATTGGTACCCAGTAAGATTGACCTCCCTTTAATTGGTGATGATGGGCAAACCTGGTTCCCAACATGGTGTCCTTCACTTCACATAAGCATATACAGTAAATGGGGCCCAATTAGTATTCTTCTATGGACCTACTGGATACATGTTATGGATCTGGTAGACCGCCTCCTAGGAGCCTTCTTCAGGCACCCACAAAATGTACACGATGAAGAATGATGAATAGGATAGGGCTTTCAGTGGACCAGCCCATTTGTCCCTGTGAGGTCTGGATAGTTCTGATGTGTCGCTGTGTATGTTGAGTTTCAGTGATGGTTACACATCTGTTTCTAATAATCATGGGAACTGACTTATGTGCTTCATGTTTGGAAATCCTGCAATAATGTACCAGGGATCTAGCAATTCCCTAATACAGTCTTACTATTGGACATGGATAACTCCAGGTGTATTATGGCTTCCCATCTAGCTAATATATGAGGGTCCGGAGCTGGGGGAAGGGGGGTCCTCCCTTTGTGATGTCCACATATAGTATCTTGACATGGATGGAGGCTGGTTATCAAACCCTTTACATTTTGGATGGAGAGACATTAGAGAGGACCGGAGGGGAAAAGGGGTTGTGATATTACTTGGTTGTGTCCTTTACTGGTTCTGATACCAATGGTGTCGTGGGTGGTAGAGTCAACTCAGGTTACGACAATATGATGCGGAGTACCAAAACTATATACAAATATATATAAATTCCTCTATAAGAATAAACAAGCAATTTGAGGTTCACTTTATAGCAGCCTAATGCCGTCTGCACCAACTCCGTTCTATTACTAGAATTCACACTGCAATAAGAAAATGGGGGTGATAGGAAAACAATATCAACGTTCCTTGGCAAAGATATGTTCTATAACATGGAAATGTATAGGAGTTATAAGTCCAATGAGAAAAAGTTCCACTCACTGCTAACAGTATAATAAACCACATTCAGTATCCTTTCTACTATAGCGTGCCTTAATATGCTGCCTTAGGCCTCCCTGCAAGTGATGTCCCTTTTAGAAATAACAGCTGAAGTGTTCCTATAGATTTATATAATAGGCCTGTCACACTGACTCAGTCCCTAGGAGTTTGCACACCCACTATCTCTATGGAGGTCGAACTCACTTACGGTTCATGTAGTACAAGGGGAAGAAAGCGTTGTCCAGATAATCTCTAGTCAATCTTCGCTTACTAAGTCGACTATCACAGGGCCTGTCTGAAGGCTGTGTTACCTTCAATGCTTTGGACTCCAGCGGACTCCACAAAGCGCCTGAAGTTCCTTTTCCCGGTCTCTCCTTGTGATGCCGTTACCAAATCTCTTGTATCTTGCAGAACTGCTAGTGACTACTGGATAAGTTTTGTATCAGGACAGAAGGTTTATTTAAAGGGTTGTCCAAGTTTAGAAAAGGGATCTGCTTTTATTTCCTCTAGAAACAGCGCCACCTCTGTCCATGGGCTGGGGGGTATTGCAGCTGCTTACTGAAGTGAATGTGGCTGAATTTCAATACCAAGCCCAACCCATAGACAGAAAAAAGCAGATTATTCTATTACTGGATAACCCAAAGTCCAAGATAAAAGCCGGACCTTGGGTTATCATTGCTACATTATTCCACTAGAGCTGTGAATCCTCTAAACCGCATTTGGCTTGGCATTGGATAGACCGGGTACAGACTCCAATGAATCACCCTGTTCTTTACTCTTAAAGCAACCCTCCAGTGTAGGGACACATTTCTGTTCAGGGACCAGATGAGGAGGGGGGTATATTACCCGTAGCTGTTCTTCTCTGCCATTCCTCTGATTGCCAGTTTTGGGTTCCATTTTTGGCTGTCCGAGGTAGCTGATAGTTTTCACGCTACCTAATCCCAACAGTGCGTTGGTAGTGTTAGACTATTAATGCACAATACCTGCTCTCTGATTAGCCAGCGCTGATCAAGTTATGAGCACTGACCAATCAGAAAGCAATATACAAGGTGCATTAGGTAGTTAGGAAATTGTGGCAGCCATAATGGAGAGCTGAACATCGGGCCCAGTATACACATATTAAAGGGAAGAACAACTGCAGGTAATATATCCCCCCTCCCCCTCTGATCCCAGGATAGAATCTTGTCCCAAAACTAGAGGATCACCTTAACTCCTGCAAGGAAGTATGGACCTTCTGGTCAGCTTCTCAGATTGTAGTCCTCAGAATAATGACCAAATGACAGCAGGAACATTGATAGAATTGAAGCGTAGTCAGGAAAAAACCCAATGACTGTTACCAATAAAGTGAATCAGAATGCAACAAGACTGAGGAACAGGTTGGCGCCTAGTCAGAGTCTGAGCAAGGATCAAATCAGAAGTAAAACAACGGGTACTATGCAGCAATCTAGGGGCGAGGCAAAATCCAAAACCACAGCCAAAGATCAAGGCCTGGGTCCTAATAGAGTCAATAGTAATAAATTGGACTGTGTGTCAATCCACAGTAGTGGCAGCCATCTTACCTCACCTCCTCCTGCTGGGGGCCAAAGCACGTGTTCTCCCCGGCTCCCCTACAGATGTCCAGCTACTGCATAGTTACTGCCTCACCCTGCTGCCCAGGGTGCACACATGTGCACATACTGGTGTTCTTATGGGGCATGTACCTTCCTAATTCCTCCCCTGCCAATCATACAGCATTACCCTGAGGAAGGTGCCTAAACTTTTTTCTTCCTAGTTTTGCTAAAGGTGTATCTGTTCATACTGACTTCCCGGTTTCTGATTCTGGCTATTCGTGACTTTGCTGCATCTGGTACTCCAGATCTCGGATGGTTGTACTAACCATTCTCCTGACTGCTGCCCACCCCGACTCCTGGCCTCTAATACTTTACTGAGTATGCTCTGTTTGCTCTGTCCCCTCACTTCTTCCTCATTCTGAAGTTTTGCTGCCTGTCTCAACCACCCTAACTACGTCTCTGTACACACGCCATGGTTTATAACTGTCAACGGCCACTTTACTGGGACCACATCCAGTGAAATGGCTTGAGGACCCCACAGTGAAGCCCACATCCCAACTGATGAGGTAAAAGTGTGAAGATCGAGGTCCCTCAAGTGGGGCTTCTGTATCTGGTCGAAAGCCAGACCAGTGTATGGCACAGCAGGTCCACATCCGCTGACCCTGACAGTATGGTATCCTCTTGATTTATCAATAAGTTACCGAAGAAGTTCTTCACCTAAATTAATTGTTTGAGATGGGAAAAGGTGCGACTGCAGAGTGCCAATCCTGTCCTTGGCACATAGCCCCACTGCCCAGCTCGGCAGGAGCCCCGATGATTGGTTTAAGCCGTAGATCTATTAGTGTCCTGTGACTGGTGAACACGAGGGGGAATTGTAACGTTTTCTTTTTGTGTTCTAAAAAAGAAAATGACCAAAAACTGAAAAGATACAAAAATAACCGACTCTCTACTCCCCGACTTTTACTATTTCAATGTGTTTCCTGTCACATAAGGCTTGACTTCCTTTGTTCCACTGCTGCGATGTCCTAATGTCCCGTCACTATTTTTGTACTTTATATGGGTTTTACTTGTTAATTAAACCAAAAACAATGAACTCAATAAAATGTGACTATGAGGTCAGGGCCCGGTATGTGTGGAGCTGCAGGTCAGACCGGGCAGCCACAACCGCTGGATCAGTTCCTTCATGGGGCCCTTTTATACTGGAGAGAAGAAGCATTGCATCAAAACATAACTTGACTACTTCCACCAAAAAGACTGTGTCACTGATTTAGGCCATTTTCACACGGCTGAGAAAATTGTGTGAGATTTGTGTGTTGCGAGATGTGCAAATCTCGCACAAATATGAACCCCATTCTTTTGATTTTTTTTTCGCAACACATCGGGATGCAGGAAAAAATTGCCCCATGTCCTATCTTTGGGCGTTCCCTCGGACGGCCGCTCCCATTGTTTTATATGGGGTCAGGAAAAACATTGCATGATGTGCGAGGTGCATGTAATGCGATGCAAGATTTCCCATTGAAAACAATGGGAAACACTTGTTGATCCTACTTCCCTGAAGTGATGCCAGGCATGTTCCTGAGTTTCACGGCCCAATATCGTGCTTGCCCCTGTAAAATTAGCTGTACTTGTATCACCTTCAGGTCTTATTCAGAAGGCTGAGATTCACCAACATGTGTCCAGTAGACTTCACATGCAGGGGCATCCGATCCATGAGGCGACCTCAGAGGGATGGTGGGTTGCCATCCTGACGCTTTTTATAAAAATAATTGCCACCTGTGAGCCAACCGGACAGCAACTTTACAAGTAATGCACTTACTCTGTCAAAGGTTCTGGTTGGGCAGCCGCCGCACTGTCATGACAGGCCAAGACACCTGAAATCTGCCCCTGGCATCTGACGCTGGGGGTAGAAGTCAGGGGTCATAGCCTCTGATGACCGCATGACAGCTGCCCAACCGGAGCTGCGGACAAAGTGAGTGCACTGTTTGTGGGGTTGCTGCCCAGCTGGAGGTCCATTATGGAGACCATTATAACTACTGGGGCCACTATGGGGGACACTAATAATATTGGGGCCTCTAATGGATTAACTTTTACTACTGGGGCCACTATTACTATTGGGGTCATTAAGGGGGTCAGTATTACTATTGGGGCCATTAAAGGGGTCACTACTGGGGGCGCTATTTCTCTGTCACTTCAGACTAGTCTCAAATATGTGTTGGATATCTTAGTAACATGTCCATCCAGTTCAGGAGCTTTCAATGCCTGTAAAACGAGTGGATTTTTCTGTTGGGGGGGGGATCATTTCACACTTTTCCTCGAGCAGTATAAAGGTTTGTGCCCCTCTGCTCACACGGATCCATAATAGGCAATCAGGCTATTCACATATGTCTTTTTCAGACAGCCCGCTGGTACGTGTAAAAACAAGCTGCGGCAGGCATAATTCTGATCCACGTTCTCGGAGAAGTATTCACTGTTAGAAGATCCTTGACTGGCCGACAGCCCAAGGACCGTGGCCACATGTGTCCAATGTCTTCCGCATCCGATTCCACAGACAGAACACGGACTCGTCCCGATGAATGAGAATGTATTTACATTTCGACCAACCTGATTGCTGCCCCTACAGCTATGGTAGCCTGGGTAAGGTTAGTGTTCTTAGGGACAACAATAGTGTCAGGCAGGCCGAGACCCAACTTTTTGATCCCATAGAGTAGTAGAGCGTGCCACCATTATTCCATAGAGTAGTAGAGCGTGCCACCATTATTCCATAGAGTAGTAGAGCGTGCCGCCATTATTCCATAGAGTAGTAGAGCGTGCCACCATTATTCCATAGAGTAGTAGAGCGTGCCGCCATTATTCCATAGAGTAGTAGAGCGTGCCACCATTATTCCATAGAGTAGTAGAGCGTGCCACCATTATTCCATAGAGTAGTTGAGCGTGCCGCCATTATTCCTCCTCGTATCCGCTCTTTGCAGATGCAAGTGCTTATAATGGAAAGATTTGCCTTAATGACCAGGATGTGCCTTAAGGGTATCTAGATGCTGAGCCATCGGTGTAGCATCAACCAAGGTAGGTGCCCCACGGATGACCTGACGCCTGAGGCTTTGACAACCACAAATTTTAATATTAATTGTATAGCGGTATTATTAGTGTAACTGTACTTAGTTTTCACATGTCATGAGGGCATATCGAAAGTTTTGATTAGTGGTGTCCGGGTGTTGGGACCCCCACCAATTGCTAGAATGAAGCAGCAGAATCATGTAGCCGAGTGCTGTTGGTGCTCATTAGCTGAAGATGGACTTTCTATTGAACCTAGTGAGCAGAGACAGTACTAGGCTGAGCACTTCTGCTACTTCATTCTTGAGATCGGTGGGGATCTATGCATGTGGCCCCCCACCAATCAAAACCTATGGCATAGCAAAAGGTTTTTTTTAACTACAGTTAAACTTTAATTATAGTATAGCATTGTTATTAGATGACTTTATGTATGGAGATATTGTTTAGTCACTATATGGCGGTATTATTCTTGTACTGTACGCAGCTATTATTGGGTCACTGTATGTTGGTGCTATTTGATGTATGGTGGCAGTATTGGGTCACAGTATGTTGGTACTATTTGATGTATGGTGGTAGTATTGGGTCACAGTATGTTGGTACTATTTGATGTATGGTGGCAGAATTGGGTCACTGTATGTTGGTACTATTTGATGTATGGTGGTAGTAGTGGGTCACTGTATGTTGGTACTATTTGATGTATGGTTGTAGTATTGGGTCACTGTATGTTGGTATTATTTGATATATGGTGGTAGTATTGGGTCACTGTATGTTGGTACTATTTGATGTATGGTGGTAGTATTGGGTCACTGTATGTTGGTACTATCTGATGTATGGTGGTAGTATTGGGTCACAGTATGCTGGTACTATTTGATGTATGGTGGTAGTATTGGGCCACTGTATGTTGGTACTATTTGATGTATGGTGGTAGTATTGGGCCACTGTATGTTGGTACTATTTGATGTATGGTCGTAGTATTGGGCCACTGTATGTTTGTACTATTTGATGTATGGTGGTAGTATTGGGTCACTGTATGTTGGTACTATTTGATGTATGGTCGTAGTATTGGGTCACAGTATGTTGGTATTATTTGATGTATGGTGGTAGTATTGGATCACTGTATGTCGGTATTATTTGATATATGGTGGTAGTATTGGGTCACTGTATGTTGGTACTATTTGATGTATGGTGGCAGTATTGGGTCACTGTATGTTGGTGATATTTGATGTATGGTGGTAGTATTGGGTCACAGTATGTTGGTACTATTTGATGTATGGTGGCAGAATTGGGTCACTGTATGTTGGTACTATTTGATGTATGGTGGTAGTAGTGGGTCACTGTATGTTGGTACTATTTGATGTATGGTTGTAGTATTTGGTCACAGTATGTTGGTATTATTTGATGTATGGTGGTAGTATTGGATCACTGTATGTTGGTATTATTTGATATATGGTGGTAGTATTGGGTCACTGTATGTTGGTACTATTTGATGTATGGTGGTAGTATTGGGTCACTGTATGTTGGTACTATCTGATGTATGGTGGTAGTATTGGGTCACAGTATGTTGGTACTATTTGATGTATGGTCGTAGTATTGGGCCACTGTATGTTTGTCCTATTTGATGTATGGTGGTAGTATTGGGTCACTGTATGTTGGTACTATTTGATGTATGGTCGTAGTATTGGGTCACAGTATGTTGGTATTATTTGATGTATGGTGGTAGTATTGGATCACTGTATGTTGGTATTATTTGATGTATGGTGGTAGTATTGGATCACTGTATGTTGGTACTATTTGATGTATGGTGGTAGTATTGGGTCACTGTATGTTGGTACTATCTGATGTATGGTGGTAGTATTGGGTCACAGTATGTTGGTACTATTTGATGTATGGTCGTAGTATTGGGCCACTGTATGTTGGTACTATTTGATGTATGGTCGTAGTATTGGGCCACTGTATGTTGGTACTATTTGATGTATGGTCGTAGTATTGGGCCACTGTATGTTTGTACTATTTGATGTATGGTGGTAGTATTGGGTCACTGTATGTTGGTACTATTTGATGTATGGTGGTAGTATTGGGCCACTGTATGTTTGTACTATTTGATGTATGGTGGTAGTATTGGGTCACTGTATGTTGGTACTATTTGATGTATGGTGGTAGTATTGGGTCACTGTATGTTGGTACTATTTGATGTATGGTGGCAGTATTGGGTCACTGTATGTTGGTACTATTTGATGTATGGTGGTAGTATTGGGTCACTGTATGTTGGTACTATTTGATGTATGGTGGTAGTATTGGGTCACTGTATGTTGGTACTATTTGATGTATGGTGGTAGTATTGGGCCACTGTATGTTTGTACTATTTGATGTATGGTGGTAGTATTGGGTCACAGTATGTTGGTACTATTTGATGTATGGTGGTAGTATTTGGTCACAGTATGTTGGTACTATTTGATGTATGGTGGTAGTATTGGGTCACTGTATGTTGGTACTATTTGATGTATGGTGGTAGTATTGGGTCACTGTATGTTGGTACTATTTGATGTTTGGTGGTAGTATTGGGTCACAGTATGTTGGTATTATTTGATGTATGGTGGTAGAATTGGATCACTGTATGTTGGTACTATTTGATGTATGGTGGTAGTATTGGGTCACTGTATGTTGATACTATTTGAAGTATGGTCGTAGTATTGGGTCACAGTATGTTGGTATTATTTGATGTATGGTGGTAGTATTGGGTCACTGTATGTTGGTACTATTTGATGTATGGTGGTAGTATTGGGTCACTGTATGTTGGTACTATTTGATGTATGGTGGCAGTATTGGGTCACTGTATGTTGGTACTATTTGATGTATGGTGGTAGTATTGGGTCACTGTATGTTGGTACTATTTGATGTATGGTGGTAGTATTGGGTCACTGTATGTTGGTACTATTTGATGTATGGTGGTAGTATTGGGCCACTGTATGTTTGTACTATTTGATGTATGGTGGTAGTATTGGGTCACAGTATGTTGGTACTATTTGATGTATGGTGGTAGTATTTGGTCACAGTATGTTGGTACTATTTGATGTATGGTGGTAGTATTGGGTCACTGTATGTTGGTACTATTTGATGTATGGTGGTAGTATTGGGTCACTGTATGTTGGTATTATTTGATGTATGGTGGTAGAATTGGATCACTGTATGTTGGTACTATTTGATGTATGGTGGTAGTATTGGGTCACTGTATGTTGATACTATTTGAAGTATGGTCGTAGTATTGGATCACTGTATGTTGGTACTATTTGATGTATGGTGGTAGTATTGGGTCACTGTATGTTGGTACTATTTGATGTATGGTTGTAGTATTGGGCCACTGTATGTTTGTACTATTTGATGTATGGTGGTAGTATTGGATCACTGTATGTTGGTACTATTTGAAGTATGGTCGTAGTATTGGATCACTGTATGTTGGTACTATTTGATATATGGTGGTAGTATTGGATCACTGTATGTTGGTACTATTTGATGTATGGTGGTAGTATTGGGTCACTGTATGTTGATACTATTTGAAGTATGGTCGTAGTATTGGATCACTGTATGTTGGTACTATTTGATGTATGGTGGCAGTATTGGGTCACTGTATGTTGGTACTATTTGATGTATGGTGGTAGTATTGGGTCACAGTATGTTGGTATTATTTGATGTATGGTCGTAGTATTGGGTCACTGTATGTTGGTACTATTTGATGTATGGTGGTAGTATTGGGTCACTGGATGTGTCTCCAGGATGTTACTGGGTGTGACTCCAGGACAGAAAAGCTGCTTAGCTTCACTGCTCTGTGTCCACTGTGGTGCAGTCTGGTCTGGTGTTACCTGCCAAGGAGATTCACAGGGAAAAAACGCCCCCTATGTTGATACTGTTAATGGTATAGACTAAATGCTGATGTAAATTTGTGGCATTAGGCTGGGTAGTTAGGATTGAAGATCCTGTGTAGTTAGTGGCCAGATGGCCTGGTGTTACATTTATGTGCTATTCTAAAAGTAAAGTGCAAAGTGCTGTGAACGATTGACGTGATGCAATACAACTGTCAAGCGCCAGCTTTAAAGATAATTCCAGGCGGGAAATGAGTTTCTAGTGTGTTGCCACCCATCTTATGTGGAAAAGATGGTGGTCTTGAGATGTGACTAATCCCCCCATTGTCACATGTGGAATTATTTCAGCATTGTATGGTGGCATTATAATATTACTGTTTGCTACTATTATTTAAGCACCGTTTGATGGTGCGGTATTAACGTAGGCATTGGGTGGCACTGTTCGGCTGGGTTAACACGGGGCGGAATTGCCGCAGAATTTCCGTGGCAGACTTTCTGCACGTAAATTCCGCCAGCAATCTTTATTTAAAGCAGCAAAGTGGACGAGATCTGCAAAAATAATTTGCGATGAAACTAACACGCCGCTTGGAATTCAAAGCCGCGGCATGTCAATTATATCACCATCTCCACTGTGGCATCTCTTCTCTCTATGGTGAAAGACGGCCGCAGCAGAATGCAGGCGGCGAAGCCGCTCCAAAACCCATTCCGAACGGCGCGAGTTTTGAAGCGGCATTCCTGTCATGGAAATAGTGTGGTATTCCTGTGTGGTCATTCCACGACATTCCCATGGGATTTACGCCCCGTGTGGACTCAGCCTTACTTAGGCACTGCATGGTATATTATTTTTGCAGTCTATGGTGGTCATAGCACTATATAGCATATATATACATATAGATGAATGTATGGAACTGTTAGTTGGGCATTATCTTATATGAAGCTGATAGGGAGGCACTATATGGTATACGAGCCATCTGGTATAAGACTGGCACTATATGGTATACGAGCCACCTGGTATAAGACTGGACACTAATACTAGACCTATCAGACCCAGACAGCTGGTCGGCACTGCGGAAAATCTGACACTACAATTCCCAGCATCCCCTGGCATCCAATGAAGTGAGCCTCACAAGTTTGCATCTTCTTGCACCGCACAAGTCTTGATAGGGTTAAACAGTTGAAGGCCTTGGGTCCGCTTGGAGGGTTTTGAAAACTAAGGCTTAATTTACGATAGGGTGCAGTTCATTTAATAGCGTTTTTTAGGAACTGATTGCAGAGTTTGTGTTTGCCGCTGATTTATGGGACGACAGTTTGATCCCCTAAAATGTATTTAAGATGCAGAAATGAAAATGTAATTTATTGGAGGCGGGTTAGGAGGTAAGACGAGACGCTCGCTAAATGAATAGACAGATGCTCGCTAAAAATACTCTGTTTGTGAGGCCTTGTTTTCCTAAGGCCGGAGCTGAGCTAATGCGCTTGAAATGTTTTTAAAAAAATATTTTGCAACAAAAACCCCTTTTGCAAGAACACACTTAAAACTTCCCTTCGGCCCAAGCAGATTTATAAATCAAAATTATGTGTCTGCAGGGAAAGGGAAGCTGAGCGGGGCTCAAATGTTAGAAATGGTAAGTGATTCATTCCAGTTCAAATCATAATTGAAAATGCAGAAGCGGGAGAATTATTCACTTCCAGCAGAAGGCGGGTCGCAGTTTTCATATTTACTTTTGCTCCGCAGAATCTGCGATCGGTCAGAACGATGAAAGCTAAAAATTTACTGCCTCAAATCTGTAAAATAAGTGGAAAATAATAAGCTTAAAGCAGATTTAAGATCTACACTTCCTGCCCGGCCGAAAAACCCGAAGGTTCTGCTTTACTTTACATGTCAGATTCACCATGTGGGAAGAACATACATATTTAAAGGGTCTTAGGGAGCGCTATACGGGGGATGTTACTATAGGGAGGGCTGTTACTATACGGGGGATGTTACTATACGGAGGGCTGTTACTATACGGGGGATGTTACTATACGGGGGATGTTACTATACGGGGGATGTTACTATACGGAGTGCTGTTAGTATACGGAGGGCTGTTACTATATGGGGGCTGTTACTATACGGAGGGCTGTTAGTATACGGAGGGCTGTTACTATACGGGGGCTGTTACTATACGGGGGATGTTACTATACGGAGGGCTGTTACTATACGGGGGGCTGCTACTATACAGAGGGCTGTTACTATACGGGGGGCTGTTAGTATACGGAGGGCTGTTAGTATACGGAGGGCTGTTACTATACGGAGGTCTGATACTATACGGAGAGCTGTTACTATACGGAGGGCTGTTACTATACGGAGGGCTGTTACTATACGGAGAGCTGTTACTATACGGAGGGCTGTTACTATAGGGAGGGCTGTTACTATACGGAGGGCTGTTACTATACGGGGGATGTTACTATATGGGGGATGTTACTATGCGGAGGGCTGTTACTATACGGAGGGCTGTTACTATAGGGAGGGCTGTTACTATACGGAGTGCTGTTACTATACGGAGTGCTGTTACTATACGGAGAGCTGTTACTATACGGAGGGCTGTTACTATAGGGAGGGCTGTTACTATACGGAGGGCTGTTACTATACGGGGGATGTTACTATATGGGGGATGTTACTATGCGGAGGGCTGTTACTATACGGAGGGCTGTTACTATAGGGAGGGCTGTTACTATACGGAGTGCTGTTACTATACGGAGTGCTGTTACTATACGGAGGGCTGTTACTATACGGAGGGCTGCTTTACCTTACATGTCAGATTCACCATGTGGGAAGAACATACATATTTAAAGGGTCTTAGGGAGCGCTATACGGGGGATGTTACTATACGGGGGATGTTACTATACGGGGGATGTTACTATACGGAGGCCTGTCACTATACGGGGGATGTTACTATACGGAGGGCTGTTACTATAGGGAGGGCTGTTACTATACGGAGGGCTGTTACTATACAGGGGATGTTACTATACGGAGGGCTGTTACTATACGGAGGGCTGTTAGTATACGGAGTGCTGTTACTATACGGAGGGCTGTTACTATACGGGGGATGTTACTATAGGGAGGGCTGTTACTATAAGGAGGGCTGTTACTATACGGAGGGCTGTTAGTATACGGAGGGCTGTTACTATACGGAGGGCTGTTACTATACGGAGGGCTGTTACTAAACGGAGGGCTGTTACTATACGGAGGGCTGTTACTATGCGGAGGGCTGTTACTATGCGGAGGGCTGTTACTATACGGAGGGCTGTTACTATAGGGAGGGCTGCTACTATACGGAGGGCTGTTACTATACGGAGGGCTGTCACTATACGGAGGGCTGTTACTATACGGGGGATGTTACTATACGGAGGGCTGTTACTATACGGAGGGCTGTTACTATAGGGAGGGCTGTTACTATACGGAGGGCTGTTACTATACGGGGGATGTTACTATACGGAGGGCTGTTACTATACGGAGGGCTGTTACTATACGGAGGGCTGTCACTATACGGAGGGCTGTTACTATACGGGGGATGTTACTATACGGAGGGCTGTTACTATACGGAGGGCTGTTACTATAGGGAGGGCTGTTACTATACGGAGGGCTGTTACTATACGGAGGGCTGTTACTATACGGGGGATGTTACTATACGGAGGGCTGTTACTATACGGGGGATGTTACTATACGGAGGGCTGTTACTATAGGGGGGGCTGTTACTATAAGGAGGGCTGTTAGTATACAGAGGGCTGTTACTATAGGGGGGGCTGTCACTATACGGAGGGCTGTTACTATACGGAGGGCTGTTACTATACGGAGGGCTGTTACTATACGGGGGATGTTACTATACGGAGGGCTGTTACTATACGGAGGGCTGTTACTATACGGGGGATGTTACTATACGGAGGGCTGTTACTATACGGAGGGCTGTTACTATACGGGGGATGTTACTATACGGAGGGCTGTTACTATACGGAGGGCTGTTACTATACGGAGGGCTGTTACTATACGGAGGGCTGTCACTATACGGAGGGCTGTTACTATACGGGGGATGTTACTATACGGAGGGCTGTTACTATACGGAGGGCTGTTACTATAGGGAGGGCTGTTACTATACGGAGGGCTGTTACTATACGGAGGGCTGTTACTATACGGGGGATGTTACTATACGGAGGGCTGTTACTATACGGAGGGCTGTTACTATACGGGGGATGTTACTATACGGAGGGCTGTTACTATACGGAGGGCTGTTACTATACGGGGGATGTTACTATACGGAGGGCTGTTAGTATACAGAGGGCTGTTAGTATACGGAGGGCTGTTACTATACAGAGGGCTGTTAGTATACTGAGGGCTGTTACTATACGGAGTGCTGTTACTATACGGAGGGCTGTTACTATACGGAGGGCTGTTACTATAGGGGGGGCTGTTACTATAAGGAGGGCTGTTAGTATACGGAGGGCTGTTACTATAGGGGGGGCTGTCACTATACGGAGGGCTGTTACTATACGGAGGGCTGTTAGTATACGGAGGGCTGTTACTATAGGGGGGGCTGTTAGTATACAGAGGGCTGTTAGTATACGGAGGGCTGTTACTATATGGAGGGCTGTTAGTATACAGAGGGCTGTTAGTATACAGAGGGCTGTTACTATACGGAGGGATGTTACTATACGGAGGGATGTTACTATACGGAGGGCTGTTAGTATACAGAGGGCTGTTACCATACGGAGGGCTGTTACTATACGGAGGGCTGTTACTATACGGAGGGCTGTCACTATACGGAGGGCTGTTACTATACGGAGGGCTGTTACTATAGGGGGGGCTGTTAGTATACAGAGGGCTGTTAGTATACGGAGGGCTGTTACTATACAGAGGGCTGTTAGTATACGGAGGGCTGTTACTATACGGAGTGCTGTTACTATACGGAGGGCTGTTACTATACGGAGGGCTGTTACTATAGGGGGGGCTGTTACTATAAGGAGGGCTGTTAGTATACGGAGGGCTGTTACTTTACGGAGGGCTGTTACTATAGGGAGGGCTGTTACTATAGGGAGGGCTGTTAGTATACAGAGGGCTGTTTCTATAGGGGGGGCTGTTAGTATACAGAGGGCTGTTAGTATACGGAGGGCTGTTACTATATGGAGGGCTGTTAGTATACGGAGGGCTGTTAGTATACAGAGGGCTGTTACTATACGGAGGGATGTTACTATACGGAGGGCTGTTAGTATACGGAGGGCTGTTACCATACGGAGGGCTGTTACTATAGGGGGGGCTGTTACTATACGGAGGGCTGTCACTATACAGAGGGCTGTTAGTATACGGAGGGCTGTTACCATACCGAGGGCTGTCACTATACGGAGGGCTGTTACTATACGGAGGGCTGTTACTATACGGAGGGCTGTTACTATAGGGGGGGGCTGTTACTATACGGAGGGCTGTCACTATACAGAGGGCTGTTACTATACAGAGGGCTGTTACTATACGGAGGGCTGTTTGTATACAGAGGGCTGTTACTACACCGAGGGCTGTCACTATACGGAGGGCTGTCACTATACGGAGGGCTGTTACCATACGGAGGGCTCTTACTATATGCAGGACTGTCACTATACGGAGGGCTGTTACTATACGGAGGGCTGTTACTATACGGAGGGCTGTTACTATAGGGAGGCCTGTTACTATACGGAGGGCTGTTACTATAGGGAGGGCTGTTACTATACGGAGGGCTGTTATCATACGGAGGGCTGTTACTATACGGAGGGCTGTTACTATACGGAGGGCTGTTACCATACGGAGGGCTGTTACTATACGGAGGGCTGTCACTATACAGAGGGCTGTTACCATACGGAGGGCTGTCACTATACGGAGGGCTGTTACCATATAGAGGACTGTTACTACACCGAGAGCTGTCACTATACGGAGGGCTGTTACTATACGGAGGGCTGTTACTATACGGAGGGCTGTTACCATACGGAGGGCTGTTACCATACGGAGGGCTGTTACTATAAGGAGGGCTGTTACTATACGGAGGGCTGTTACTATAAGGAGGGCTGTTACTATACGGAGGGCTGTTACCATACGGAGGGCTCTTACTATACGGAGGGCTGTTACTATAAGGAGGGCTGTTACTATACGGAGGGCTGTTACTATACGGAGGGCTGTTACCATACGGAGGGCTGTTACCATACGGAGGGCTCTTACTATACGGAGGGCTGTTACTATACGGAGGGCTGTTACTATAGGGAGGCCTGTTACTATACGGAGGGCTGTTACTATAGGGAGGGCTGTTACTATACGGAGGGCTGTTACTATAGGGAGGGCTGTTACTATACGTAGGGCTGTTACTATAGGGGGGGCTGTTACTATACGGAGGGCTGTTACTATAGGGGGGGCTGTCACTATACGGAGGGCTGTTACTATACGGAGGGCTGTTACTATAGGGAGGGCTGTTACTATACGGAGGGCTGTTACTATACGGAGGGCTGTTACTATACGGAGGGCTGTTACCATACGGAGGGCTGTTACTATACGGAGGGCGGTTACCATACGGAGGGCTGTTACCATACGGAGGGCTGTTACTATAGGGAGAGCTGTTACTATACGGAGGGCTGTTACTATAGGGGGGGCTGTCACTATACGGAGGGCTGTTACTATACGGAGGGCTGTTACTATAGGGAGGGCTGTTACTATACGGAGGGCTGTTACTATACGGAGGGCTGTTACTATACGGAGGGCTGTTACCATACGGAGGGCTGTTACTATACGGAGGGCGGTTACCATACGGAGGGCTGTTACCATACGGAGGGCTGTTACTATAAGGAGGGCTGTTACTATACGGAGGGCTGTTACCATACGGAGAGCTCTTACTATACGGAGGACTGTTACTATACAGAGGGCTGTTACTACACCGAGGGCTGTCACTATACGGAGGGCTGTCACTATACGGAGGGCTGTTACCATACGGAGGGCTCTTACTATATGCAGGACTGTCACTATACGGAGGGCTGTTATCATACGGAGGGCTGTTACTATACGGAGGGCTGTTACTATACGGAGGGCTGTTACCATACGGAGGGCTGTTACTATACGGAGGGCTGTCACTATACAGAGGGCTGTTACCATACGGAGGGCTGTCACTATACGGAGGGCTGTTACCATACGGAGGGCTGTTACCATACGGAGAGCTCTTACTATACGGAGGGCTGTTACTATACGGAGGGCTGTTACTATAGGGAGGCCTGTTACTATACGGAGGGCTGTTACTATAGGGGGGGCTGTCACTATACGGAGGGCTGTTACTATAGGGAGGGCTGTTACTATACGGAGGGCTGTTACTATAGGGAGGGCTGTTACTATACGTAGGGCTGTTACTATAGGGAGAGCTGTTACTATACGGAGGGCTGTTACTATAGGGAGAGCTGTTACTATACGGAGGGCTGTTACTATAGGGGGGGCTGTCACTATACGGAGGGCTGTTACTATACGGAGGGCTGTTACTATAGGGAGGGCTGTTACTATACGGAGGGCTGTTACTATAGGGAGGGCTGTTACTATACGGAGGGCTGTTACTATACGGAGGGCTGTTACTATACGGAGGGCTGTTACTATACGCAGGGCTGTTACTATACGGAGGGCTGTTACTATGCGGAGGGCTGTTACTATACGGAGGGCTGTTACTATACGGAGGGCTGTTACTATACGCAGGGCTGTTACTATACGGAGGGCTGTTACTATGCGGAGGGCTGTTACTATACGGAGGGCTGTTACTGACACTGAAGTGATTGCATATTTGATTTGCATTTCTAGTTTACAAGGTGTATGAGGCTGGACCGGCTCAAGGTTTGTGCGACTCTTGGGTGACAGAGTCTCAGTGGACCGCAATGCAGTATGTGACGACACATGTGATGGTAAACCTGCAGCAGTGCATACAGTGGCCGTATAGCGGCAGATATCAGCTCTACACAAGTGCTTTGCAGAGCATATAAGTTATTACAGTATCGTTATATGCAGTGACCACTATTGACATCCCCTCTGACTGGAGTTGTTCAGTTCCCCTTTTTCCTTTTGTATCTGGCCCAGACAGCCATGACAACTTCTCCCAGCCACAACGTGTGGAATTTAACATACAATCTTTGCTCCTTACTTTTCCATCACTCTCCCTATGTTATCTGCCCCTTTATACAATCCCCCCTTCTATAGTAGCCAAGATAGTAATAATGCCACCTGTTGTCCTCCACACAGTAGTACTGTTCCCATTTTTGTGCCGCGTGTAGACCCCACAGAGTAAGCACTGCTTATAGTGACCCTTACATGGTAAAAGTGCCCCTACTTAATAGTAACGCCTTCTTTATGTCCCCGCTCAGTAATACCCTCTTTTGCCTCCACTCAGTAATGCTGCCCATTTTCTTCCCATTCACTAATAACGCCTCCTTTCAGAAAAAATGCCCCTGATTAGAAATGATGCCCCCTTCAGAAGGTCCCTATTTTTACACTTTCAGAAATAATCCGTATGCCCCCTTTTAGTGATAATGATGCCTTATCATTTATAATGCCCCCTTTTCAGTAATAATAATAATCTTTATTTATATGGCGCCAACATATTCTGCAGCGCATACATAGACAGGGGGAACAGAAACAAAACCACAGCTACATGTAATAATCAATTGATGGAAATAGTAGGGGTGAGGGTAATAATGGTAATAAGGGTAATAATGCCCCTTTTACTAATATTGCCTCCAACATCCCCATGTACAAGGGGGTGCTGATAAGTATTAAAGGGGTTGTCCCGCGCCGAAACGTTTTTTTTTTTTTTTCAATAGCCCCCCCGTTCGGCGCGAGACAAACCCGATGCAGGGATTAAAAAAAAAAAAACGGGTAGTACTTACCCGAATCCCCACGCTCTGGTGACTTCTTACTTACCTTGTGAAGATGGCCGCCGGGATCTTCACCCTCGGTGGACCGCAGGTCTTCTGTGCGGTCCATTGCCGATTCCAGCCTCCTAATTGGCTGGAATCGGCACACGTGATGGGGCGGAGCTACGAGGAGCCGCTCTCTGGCACGAGCAGCCCCATTCAGAAGGGAGAAGACCGGACTGCGCAAGCGCGTCTAATCCGGCGATTAGACGCTGAAAATTAGACGGCACCATGGAGACGAGGACGCCAGCAACGGAGCAGGTAAGTGAATAACTTCTGTATGGCTCATAATTAATGCACAATGTACATTACAAAGTGCATTAATATGGCCATACAGAAGTGTATAGACCCACTTGCTGCCGCGGGACAACCCCTTTAAGCCTTACCCACAAAAAATGTAGCTAGGAAGCTGAACCTGCCTCACTATTCTGCATATCCCCCAGGATGCACTTGTGACGTCTCTCCTGCAACTTTTTAAGTCCTTGCAAATACAATTCTTCTAACTTCTGATCAAACCACTCATTTGCAGCATTAGTTGCCGTTGTCCCTTTAGGTGTTGTTTGAGATTGGGGAACAGAAGGTAGTCAGATGGAGTGAGTTGGGCGAATGGGGTGGATGGGGCATCAGGTGAAAGCTTAAGGAGGTAATTTTTGCAGTACTGGCCCCTGCAGTGTGTGACGGGCATTGTCCTGCAGCAGGGTGACCCCTTTGGAGAGCTTTCCTCAACGTTTTTGCTTAGTATTTTGCCTCAGTTTTGTCAATAACGAGCAGTAATATGCTGCATTGATGGTTGGACCCTTTGGGAGGTCTGTGAGCAGAACACCCTTCCTATACCAAAAAAGTGTTGCCATTTGCTTCTGCGCTGCCCTTTGCACATTCAACGTTTTTGGCCGGGGGAACCCCTGTGCCTCCATTCCTTAGACTGTTCCTTTGCCTCTGGATCAGTAGATCCATCATCACCAGTTACCATTTTGTCCAGAACACCTGACTCATTTCTTGCAGAATGCTCCACAACAGCCACTGATGTCTCCACCCGTCTCTTCTGTCTGAGATCCACTCGACTGTAAGCCATCTCATTCCCCGGTCGTTGTGGATAATGGCACCAACTCTCTCACTGATATCCCCAGATGTGTAGCCATACTTCTGGCTGATACTCAGTGGTCCTCCAGGATCACGTCATGGATGGCCTCACATTTGCAGGCAAGGAGACGCAGACCGGCCTCCACTGGGTTTATCACTGTCAACACCAAAATGGCCAGTTTTAAAATTTACAACCCAACGTTTAGCTGTTGCCGATGAAGGGCCGCCGTCACCCAAAGCTTGTGACATTCATCATGGATCTGCTTCACACCTTGGAGAAACAAGAAGTTGATTCTGGTCCTCTGCTCTTCCCCACTGAAGGTCTTTGGAGATGCCGCCATGTTCACTTTGGGTTGGAAAACAAAGATAAGTTAAAATCACAGGGAGCTGATTTTTGCATCATGGAATATAGACAGATAGACAAGTATGACCGGCAGGTTACAGCTTCCTAGCTCACTTTTTTCTGGGTAAGGCTCAATAATAAAAAAAAGCACATGCTCACCTCCTGTATTGCTCCCCAGCAGCTATAATGGGGGTGCTGTTCCCCGCTCACTTCTTTGTGGCGCAGTCATGTGACAAACACATGATCGCTGATGCCAGGAACTGACTACAAAGTGTAACAAAGTTTAAATTAAATTCAGAGGAGCCTGACTACTGTGCCTGACCCTAGTGATGAGCGAGCATACTCGCTAAGGGCAATTGCTCAAGCGAGCATTGCCCTTAGCGAGTACCTGCCCGCTCGAGAGACAAGGTTCGGGTGCTGGCGGCGGGGGAGAGCGGGGAGGAACGGAGGGGAGATCTCTCTCTCTCTCCCCCCCCCCCCGATCCCCCCTGCTGACTGCCGCTACTCACCGCTCCCCCGCACCAGCACCCGAACCTTGTCTTTCGAGCGGGCAGGTACTCGCTAAGGGCAATGCTCGCTCATCACTACCTGTGACCTATCTCTGGTCACCAAATGGAGTAGGCTCCCCCTGGTTCTAGCAGGATTTGTTGGGTGCTGACGCTGGGCCTGATATAAGGACAGTTATGTGAACATCACTAAGGGTTTGTGGGCCAGCGTCAGCACCCAAATAACTTGGGCAGGTGCTGGGGTCCACTGCTCTTACTGCAGCCCAATCATGAGTGGGATCAATATGGTCTTTGTTCTTTGAAATCAATTGCATCTGCATCTAAACACCTTCTCTCCCCAAGACATACGTTTACGTCCTATGGATGGCGTCTCAGAGTCTCCGATTACATCAGCGGGGGCTGGACCAAAGCTAGAGAGGGAGTTAAAGTACTTTATGATGAAGGGCCACTAAAAGGATCACTATTACTACTGGGAATACTTACTATTGGAGATATTTAGGGGTTCACTATTACTACTGGTGACCCTAAGGGGTACTATTAGTACTGGGGGCATTGCAATAAAGAAATCATACGTCATAAGCCACACACCTAACCATGCCCCTGAGCCTTTTACCTTGGCCAGTATTTTTTTGCGACTAAGTAGGCTAAACAGGTCCTATAAATTATTAAGTAGGCACAGCGGAGCCTATAAATTACTAAAAATGCCCACTGTCACTCTGTCGCCTACAGAAACCTGAAATCGGTCCAGTGGGTTCCCATATATCTGTCCCTCTGGCTATTTTTCGTGCAGCATTGTAGTGAAATGCTGGAGGAGAAATTATTACTAGAACTGATCCTATGGTTTTCTATGAGATAGTACTAGGCATTCAGTAAATCAGTTCTGATGTCGGATGTCTTCCTGGAGAGGCTAGAAAAACGTTGCATGTAGCTATGTCCAACTATGGACTTCCCAATTACAACCAAGTAGGCTCCCTTTACCACAATAAACCTCACTGGGCAAGCAGACAGAGCAGAGGATTCCTCATTCAGCACTCACGTTGCCTGTTGGGTTAGGTGGCGTAGAATGACTCCTCCCCTCTTCTCCTGTTCACTGTGTGCTCTAAGCACTGGACATCAGGAGAAGGGAGAGGACCTGTCCTAAGTTCAGAGCTGCATAACCCGACAATACTGGGAGTGGGGGGTGGAGCAGATACTGACCTTCAGGACAAAGAGATAGAAAAGGGGTGGAGCAAACCCGGCGTGTATGAGGGCTCAAAGCCCGGTAGGATGTCCAGGGACCAGAAGCCTCATGGAGATGAAGAAAAAAGAGTGTAGATTTGTATGAAAATGTATTTCATCAGAAGGCGCTGCTGACCAGATAAAGCCACCAACTGGTGGACAAAATAGAGCAAATGGAGAAACAATACTGGTAGCCCGGCGCCGCTCTCCAATGAATTTCAACAGGCAATGGGATCGGATTTATCCAACTTTTCTTTGTGTCAGTTAAACCAACAGATAAGTGTTTTGGGGTCGGCCTCTTCATCAGTCAAGCTGGGTTAGACATAACTCTTGGGTCTGGAGAATAAACCCAAAAGCGCTCTGAGCCTGCCTAGTCCCCGGTTGGCTCACAGTGCCTTCTGGTAACATCAGCACTTTTAGGTTTATTCTCCAGCCCCAAGAGTTATGTCCAACCCAGCTTGACTAATGAAGAGGCCGATCCTGACATGCGTATCTGCTGGTTTTAATTGACACAATAAAAAGAGAAGTTGCCCCAGGCTACCAATATAGTTTCTCCATTTACTAACCTTCGGTAGGCTTTTTTCTTTGGGAGAGAGAGTCACATTGGAGACTGTATTATTTTGAAGGGGAGTATTGTCGCGTCTTTAATACTTTGTAGGGGGACTATTCTAGGCTGGGCAGACATCTGTCTGGGATGATTTATTGAATCCTGCATTGAGCAGGGGGCTGGACCCAATGACCCTAGAGGTCCCTTCTGATTCTATGATTCTATTACTTAGAGGGGCATAAAGAGACCACTATTACATTTTGAAAATGCATGGATATTATTATTATTGGGTCACAAAGTGGGCATTTTTACTTTGTGGGAGGGGGCACAGAGGGCAGTTATTACTGTGTGAGGCATAAAGGGGTATTATTAGAGTCTGGGAGCTCAAAGGAGGGTACTATTACTGTAAGCACAAAGGGACACTATCGCTTTGCGGGTCACAAGAGTGGGCAGTTTACTATGTAGCAGTAGCAGCAAGATAAGAAGAGTGTGCAGAGATATCTCTAAGAAGTCTTTATGGAGATCTGGGCCAGATTGAGAAGAAAAGAGAAAGTGGACACCAATCAGAGAAGATGTCACCTATGAGGTAACTGCAATGTAATCACTATCACTATATAAAACTGGAATCTGACTATTGTACCTTGGCATCATTTAGTGAAAGAAAGCTCATATTGACCTTCCAAAGCTACTCAATGGCCCCTGATTGTCTCTGTTTATGTAGTATGAAGTTGCCATGGAGACATGCATTTCTGAAGACGTACACTGATATGGTTAACATGTGTAAATGTGACAGAATGACCATGGCGGAAATCAACCTCTAGTAGTGATGATGCAATAATGAATGACGCTGTTAGAACAATCACGCAGCCTAAAGCCGTAGAAACGTTGAACCCCTTTACAGAAAACCGTACGGAGCAGTATAGAAGTTATTAGTATATGGAATTTATGTAGTGACGGGACCGATCACAGCGAGCCGAGCGCAAAACACTGGACATAATTACCTCCATACAAAGACAGAATCAGAACCATAAAACACGGAGAAGAAACCGCACAGCGAGACCAGCTGGTAACAGCGGGAGGCCGACGAGGAGAGCCAGCGAGTACACAGCACAGCCAGGCGGTTCATGGAGCGGCCCACATCCTAACCGGCTCCTGGACAAGGAACGACAAGAGCACCGGGCGCTATTCTCAGGGTTCTTTTAGCTTATTCCTTTGTTCTTGGGTTTCAGGATTATTAATTACCCTGAAGGTGAAGGAGGTCCTCTTTCTATCACGCTCAGTTACCAATCACATGATGATCGTAAATCGTGAGGGAAGCATAAAAAGGCCAAACAACAGGAACACCGAAGAACATAAGCAAAGTCGGGAGGAGAGCAAGAAATTCCAAAAAGTCTCAGATTTATATAGAAAGTAGAAATAGATAGATAGGAGTGCAGGTGATGCTGGACTGGGAACACCGTCAGGCGTGTTTATGTTAGAGATGTCTGTGTTGTTAATGCGCTGAGAAGACTCATCTCTTACATAATCGTGACCCTTGGATCGCTGCTGTGATGTCACCGCCAAAACATGTTAATAGTATCAGACCGTGTGAGAGCCGCAGAATGCCTATACATAAAAGGAAGAACGCAGAGCTAAAAATAAGCATGTCGTCTGTACGGAATGTCCGATAATCTGATCAGAGCCGCGTAATAACCGGGAAAACGGGAGATAATGAATTCCACTTAAAAAATAAAAAAGGCACAAAGTGTTGGAAATATAGAAAATAAACTGCAAAAAATACTCAGATATGGAATTCCATACATTATCTTCAGTAGTATAACACCCATCCGTAACAGGCAGTATTATAGTAGTTATATTCTTGTACATAGGAGGCAGTATTATAGTAGTTATATTCTTGTACATAGGGGGCAGTATTGTAGTAGTTATATTCCTGTACATAAGGGGGCAGTATTATAGTAGTTATATTCTTGTACATAGGGGGCAGTATTATAGTAGTTATATTCTTGTACATAGGAGGCAGTATTATAGTAGTTATATTCTTGTACATAGGAGGCAGTATTATAGTAGTTGTATTCTTGTACATAGGGAGCAGTATTATAGTAGTTATATTCTTGTACATAGGGGGCAGTATTATAGTAGTTATATTCTTGTTCATAGTGGGCAGTATTATAGTAGTTATATTCTTGTACATAGGAGGCAGTATTATAGTAGTTATATTCTTGTACATAGGGGGCAGTATTGTAGTAGTTATATTCCTGTACATAAGGGGGCAGTATTATAGTAGTTATAGTCTTGTACATAGGGGGCAGTATTATAGTAGTTATATTCTTGTACATAGGGAGCAGTATTATAGTAGTTATATTCTTGTACATAGGGGGCAGTATTATAGTAGTTATATTCTTGTACATAGGAGGCAGTATTATAGTAGTTATATTCTTGTACATAGGAGGCAGTATTATAGTAGTTGTATTCTTGTACATAGGGAGCAGTATTATAGTAGTTATATTCTTGTACATAGGGGGCAGTATTATAGTAGTTATATTCTTGTTCATAGTGGGCAGTATTATAGTAGTTATATTCTTGTACATAGGAGGCAGTATTATAGTAGTTATATTCTTGTTCATAGTGGGCAGTATTATAGTAGTTATATTCTTGTACATAGGGGGCAGTATTATAGTAGTTATATTCTTGTACATAGGAGGCGGTATTATAGTAGTTATATTCTTGTACATAGGGGCAGTATTATAGTAGTTATATTCTTGTACATAGGAGGCAGTATTATAGTAGTTGTATTCTTGTACATAGGGAGCAGTATTATAGTAGTTATATTCTTGTACATAGGGGGCAGTATTATAGTAGTTATACTCTTGTACATAGGAGGCAGTATTATAGTAGTTATATTCTTGTACATAGGAGGCAGTATTATAGTAGTTGTATTCTTGTACATAGGGAGCAGTATTATAGTAGTTATATTCTTGTACATAGGGGGCAGTATTATAGTAGTTATATTCTTGTTCATAGTGGGCAGTATTATAGTAGTTATATTCTTGTACATAGGAGGCAGTATTATAGTAGTTATATTCTTGTTCATAGTGGGCAGTATTATAGTAGTTATATTCTTGTACATAGGGGGCAGTATTATAGTAGTTATATTCTTGTACATAGGAGGCGGTATTATAGTAGTTATATTCTTGTACATAGGGGGCAGTATTATAGTAGTTATATTCTTGTACATAGGGGGCAGTATTATAGTAGTTATATTCTTGTACATAGGGGGTAGTATTATAGTAGTAATATTCTTGTACATAGGAGCAGTATTATAGTAGTTATATTCTGGTACATAGGAGCAGTATTATAGTAGTTATATTCTTGTATATAGGGGGCAGTATTATAATAGTTATATTCTTGTAGATATTAGGCAGTATTATAGTAGTTATATTCTTGTACATAGGGGGCAGTATTATAGTAGTTATATTCTTGTAGACATTAGGCAGTATTACAGTAGTTATATTCTTGTACATAGGGGACAGTATTATAGTAGTTATATTCCTGTACATAGTGGGCAGTATTATAGTAGTTATATTCTTGTACATAGGAGGCAGTATTATAGTAGTTATATTCTTGTAAATAAGGGGCAGTATTATAGTAGTTATATTCTTGTACATTGGAGCAGTATTATAGTAGTTATATTCTTGTATATAGGGGGCAGTATTATAATAGTTATATTCTTGTATATAGGGGGCAGTATTATAGTAGTTATATTCTTGTACATAGGAGCAGTATTATAGTAGTTATATTCTTGTACATAGGAGCAGTATTATAGTAGTTATATTCTTGAATATAGGGGGCAGTATTATAATAGTTATATTCTTGTAGATATTAGGCAGTATTATAGTAGTTATATTCTTGTACATAGGGGGCAGTATTATAGTAGTTATATTCTTGTAGACATTAGGCAGTATTACAGTAGTTATATTCTTGTACATAGGGGACAGTATTATAGTAGTTATATTCCTGTACATAGTGGGCAGTATTATAGTAGTTATATTCTTGTACATAGGAGGCAGTATTATAGTAGTTATATTCTTGTAAATAAGGGGCAGTATTATAGTAGTTATATTCTTGTATATAGGGGGCAGTATTATAATAGTTATATTCTTGTATATAGGGGGCAGTATTATAGTAGTTATATTCTTGTACATAGGAGCAGTATTATAGTAGTTATATTCTTGTACATAGGAGCAGTATTATAGTAGTTATATTCTTGAATATAGGGGGCAGTATTATAATAGTTATATTCTTGTAGAGATTAGGCAGTATTATAGTAGTTATATTCTTGTACATAGGGGGCAGTATTATAGTAGTTATATTCTTGTAGACATTAGGCAGTATTATAGTAGTTATATTCTTGTAAATAAGGGGCAGTATTATAGTAGTTATATTCTTGTACATTGGAGCAGTATTATAGTAGTTATATTCTTGTATATAGGGGGCAGTATTATAATAGTTATATTCTTGTATATAGGGGGCATTATTATAGTAGTTATATTCTTGTACATAGGAGCAGTATTATAGTAGTTATATTCTTGTACATAGGAGCAGTATTATAGTAGTTATATTCTTGTAGAGATTAGGCAGTATTATAGTAGTTATATTCTTGTACATAGGGGGCAGTATTATAGTAGTTATATTCTTGTAGACATTAGGCAGTATTATAGTAGTTATAATCTTCTACTTAGGAAGCAGTATTATAGTAGTTATATTCTTGTACATAGGAGGCAGTATTATAGCAATTATATTCTTGTACATAGGGGGCAGTATTATAGTAGTTATATTCTTGTACATAGGGGCAGTAGTATAGTAGTTATATTCTTGTACATCGGGGCAGTATTATAGTAGTTATATTCCTGTACATAGGGGACAGTATTATAGTAGTTATATTCCTGTACATAGTGGGCAGTATTATAGTAGTTATATTCTTGTACATAGGGGGAAGTATTATAGTAGTAATATTATTGTACATAGGAGGCGGTATTATAGTAGTTATATGCTTGTACATAGGGGGCAGTATTATGGTAGTTATATTCTTGTACATAGGTGGCAGTATTATAGTAGTTATATTCTTGAATATAGGGGGCAGTATTATAATAGTTATATTCTTGTAGAGATTAGGCAGTATTATAGTAGTTATATTCTTGTACATAGGGGGCAGTATTATAGTAGTTATATTCTTGTAGACATTAGGCAGTATTATAGTAGTTATAATCTTCTACTTAGGAAGCAGTATTATAGTAGTTATATTCTTGTACATAGGAGGCAGTATTATAGCAATTATATTCTTGTACATAGGGGGCAGTATTATAGTAGTTATATTCTTGTACATAGGGGCAGTATTATAGTAGTTATATTCTTGTACATAGGGGGCAGTATTATAGTAGTTATATTCCTGTACATAGGGGACAGTATTATAGTAGTTATATTCCTGTACATAGTGGGCAGTATTATAGTAGTTATATTCTTGTACATAGGGGGAAGTATTATAGTAGTAATATTATTGTACATAGGAGGCGGTATTATAGTAGTTATATTCTTGTACATAGGGGGCAGTATTATAGTAGTTATATTCTTGTACATAGGGGGCAGTATTATAGTAGTTATATTCTTGTACATAGGAGGCAGTATTATAGTAGTTATATTCTTGAACATTGGAGCAGTATTATAGTAGTTATATTCTTGCACATAGGAGGCAGTATTATAGTAGTTATATTCTTGTACATAGGGGCAGTATTATAGTAGCTATATTCTTGTACATAGGGGGCAGTATTATAGTAGTTATATTCTTGTACATAGGAGGCAGTATTATAGTATTTATAGTCTTGTACATAGGGGCAGCATTATAGTAGTTATATTATTATACATAGGAGGGCAGTATTATAGTAGTTATATTCTTGTACATAGGGGGCAGTATTATAGTAGTTATATTCTTGTTCATAGTGGGCAGTATTATAGTAGTTATATTCTTGCACATAGGAGCAGTATTATAGTAGTTATATTCTTGTACACAGGAGGCAGTAGTATAGTAGTTATATTCTTGTACATAGGAGGCAGTATTATAGTGGTTATATTCTTGCACATAGGAGCAGTATTATAGTAGTTATATTCTTGTACAATGGAGGCAGTATTATAGTAGTTATATTCTTGCACATAGGAGCAGTATTATAGTAGTTATATTCTTGTACATAGGGGCAGTATTATAGTAGTTATAGTCTTGTACATAGGGGGCAGTATTATAGTAGTTATATTCTTGTACATAGGGGCAGTATTATAGTAGTTATAGTCTTGTACATAGGGGGCAGTATTATAGTAGTTATAGTCTTGTACATAGGGGGCAGTATTATAGTAGTTATATTCTTGTACACAGGAGGCAGTATTATAGTAGTTATATTCTTGTACTTAGGAGGCAGTATTATAGTGGTTATATTCTTGTACATAGGGGACAGTATTATACTAGTTATATTCTTGTACATAGAGTGCAGTATTATAGTAGTTATATTCTTGTACATAGGGAGCAGTATTATAGTAGTTATATTCTTGTACATAGGGGACAGTATTATACTAGTTATATTCTTGTACATAGAGTGCAGTATTATAGTAGTTATATTCTTGTACATAGGGAGCAGTATTATAGTAGTTATATTCTTGTACATAGGGGGAGCAGTATTATAGTAGTTATATTCTTGTACATAGGAGCAGTATTATAGTAGTTATATTCTTGTACATAGGGGGCAGTATTATAGTAGTTATATTCTTGTACATAGGGGGTAGTATTATAGTAGGTATATTCTTGTACATAGGAGCAGTATTATAGTAGTTATATTCTTGTACATAGGAGGCAGAATTATAGTAGTTATATTCTTGTACATAGGAGCAGTATTATAGTAGTTATATTCTTATACATAGGAGGGCAGTATTATAGTAGTTATATTCTTGTACATAGGGGGCAGTATTATAGTAGTTATATTCTTGTTCATAGTGGGCAGTATTATAGTAGTTATATTCTTGCACATAGGAGCAGTATTATAGTAGTTATATTCTTGTACACAGGAGGCAGTAGTATAGTAGTTATATTCTTGTACATAGGAGGCAGTATTATAGTGGTTATATTCTTGCACATAGGAGCAGTATTATAGTAGTTATATTCTTGTACATAGGAGGCAGTATTATAGTAGTTATATTCTTGCACATAGGAGCAGTATTATAGTAGTTATATTCTTGTACATAGGGGCAGTATTATAGTAGTTATAGTCTTGTACATAGGGGGCAGTATTATAGTAGTTATATTCTTGTACATAGGGGCAGTATTATAGTAGTTATAGTCTTGTACATAGGGGGCAGTATTATAGTAGTTATAGTCTTGTACATAGGGGGCAGTATTATAGTAGTTATATTCTTGTACATAGGGTGCAGTATTATAGTAGTTATATTCTTGTACATAGGGGGCAGTATTATAGTAGTTATATTCTTGTACATAGGGGGCAGTATTACAGTAGTTATATTCTTGTACATAGGGGGCAGTATTATACTAGTTATATTCTTGTACATAGGGTGCAGTATTATAGTAGTTATATTCTTGTACATAGGTAGCAGTATTATAGTAGTTATATTCTTGTACATAGGGGGCAGTATTATACTAGTTATATTCTTGTACATAGGGAGCAGTATTATAGTAGTTATATTCTTGTATATGGGGAGCAGTATTATAGTAGTTATATTCTTGTACATAGGGGGTAGTATTATAGTAGGTATATTCTTGTACATAGAAGCAGTATTATAGTAGTTATATTCTTGTACATAGGGGGCAGTATTATAGTAGTTATATTCTTGTACATAGCGGGCAGTATTATAGTAGTTATATTCTTGTACATAGGGGGCAGTATTATAGTAGTTATATTCTTGTACATAGGGGGCAGTATTATAGTAGTTATATTCTTGTACATAGGAGCAGTATTATAGTATTTATATTTGTTTCTATACATGGAATCGCCTGGGTTTTTATGAAACAAATATAAGCAATAAAAACCGAGTTAAACATTTAACAAGTTTAGTGAAGAGGATGACATTAGTCTTTATATTTATCGGTGGATTTTCAATTTTAGAGTATAGAAATGTTTTTCTAGCTTAGGATAACATTTTTCTCTTTGAGCTGCAGAGTGTTCTCGTGTATTCTCTATGGACAGCACAACCTGAACAAACTGCTGCCATATTCCTAGCTTTGACCATGCACAGGAGAGGCTGATTGATCCAGACTGAGGTCTCCTTTCTGGCACACAGGTTGACGAACGGAGCCTTTTACTGTCACATTCCATTATACTGATGGATTTTACTGACATATGAGAATGAGATTCTGACTTTCCAAACATTTACTTTCCTGTACTTGGAAAAAGAGTTCTACATGGAGGAGTTCATGCCTATTAAGATGGACAGATTTAAGAACCAGCCTGTCTGTCCTGCTTATTCTGGAGGTACAATTAAAGAAAGGCTCATACTTTGTAACTTGTGTTTCATCTTTTGCTGCTTCTTACAGCTATATATGGTGTAATGAGCAAAGGCAGATTTTTCACTCATGGCAATTAACTATATTCCATGTTTATGTCGACCTACAGGGGATGATTTTACTCATCTAGTATTGGAGGGTATTGTGGCATGCAGCCACCTAATAGCAACTATAGGAGGAGATGAGACCCCCACTAAACTCCTTGGCTATTAAATAGGTTTCCAGGAGTAAAGTATTTGTAGCCTATCCTCAGAATAAAGGCCCATTTAGACGCAACAACGATCACTCAAAATTCTCTCAAACATCAGTTTGAGTGACAGTTTTGAGCGATCATTTTGCATAAACTCTTAAAGGGGTTGTCCCGTGGCAGCAAGTGGGTCTATACACTTCTGTATGGCCATATTAATGCACTTTGTAATGTACATTGTGCATTAATTATGAGCCATACAGAAGTTATAAAAAGTTTTATACTTACCTGCTCCGTTGCTGGCGTCCTCGTTCCCATGGAGCCGACTAATTTTCGGCCTCCGATGGCCAAATTAGCCGCGCTTGCGCAGTCCGGGTCTTCTGCAGTCTTCTATGGGGCCGCTCGTGCAGAATGCCGACTCAGTGTAGCTCCGCCCCGTCACGTGCCGATTCCAGCCAATCAGGAGGCTGGAATCGGCAATGGACCGCACAGAAGCCCTGCGGTCCACGGAGACAGAGGATCCCGGCGGCCATCTTCAGCAGGTGAGTATGAAGACGCCGGACCGCCGGGATTCAGGTAAGCGCTGTGCGGGTTGTTTTTTTAACCCCTGCATCGGGGTTGTCTCGCGCCGAACGGGGGGGGGGGGGGGGGGGGTTAAAAAAAAAAAAAAAAACCCGTTTTGGCGCGGGACAACCCCTTTAAGTAGCTACTCAGCTACATTACAGTTTACTAGCGTGCAAATGAAGCCTTTCGCTGAATGCAAATAACAGCTGGAGGTCTGCTATCTGCATTCAGCTGCTTTGTTCTTGACTTGAGCGGGACTGCAGCTGAAAGAATACTATCAGCGCTATCCCGCTGAGAACTCAGCATGTGGTCCTGGTAAAGTTACATCGCTGACTTCAAGCTGGCTTGAACTCAGCGATGAATGAATAGTGCACAAAAAGTGCACAATGGGCACAGAATTCGACGCAGGGATTATTGCTCAAAAGATGGCTTTTGAGCGAATTTTGAGTGATAGTCAATGTATGTAAGTGGGCCTTTAGCCATAAATAGCAGATTTGCATGGTCCGTTACTAAGGACCCCCTGCCAATCAGCTGTGTGCCAGGCCGGCATGCTTGAGCATTAAGCTGATTACTGCAGGAAACAATTAGCTCTGTTCTTACTGTAGTAATCAGGCTTGGTATTGCAGGGAAAGGTTGCATTAATTTTAATGGGAACTTTACCTGCAATACAGAGTCTGATCACCACAGTAAGACTGAAGCTTTCAACTTTCTGCAGAATTCAGGTCCACACACAAGTGCACTGGGCCGGTGAACAGCTGAATGGCAGCGGGTCCCTGGAAACGGATCTCCACCAATATACTGCTGATGACTTATCCCTTCAAGTTTGATCCAGACCTGGTTCTAAAAGAGTGAGGTAGAGTATAATGACCTAATATAGTCCAAAAGTGAAAATATTATGGGGGAAATTTACTTAAAATGGCATTTTATATGCCCATCTGAGTACAGAGAGGAATTTATCAAGGTATGTGTGTCTACGAATTAGTGTAAAGCATTCCTGAAGTGGGTCATTGTGCACCAGTTCCTTGTGGACACAGCTGATTGGAGAAGCTGGGCGAGGGCATCACTCGGTATTCACCCTTTAACCCCTGTACAGGGACATAGACTTTTGCTGCGGGGAACCAAGCAGACCACTATGTCTTGGAACAGTCCCAGTGTGGTTGGCAGCTGACCCCCAAGGTTCAGAAGCACCGGTGCAAGGCACCGTGAAACAGGCCAGGCTGCAAACAGGATAAAGAGCAGACAGCAAAGTCAGAGATGGGAAAGCTTTGCTGGATGACAGGGATAAACACATCAACAGGATCTGATGTAAAGTCAGGAAGGAAGCAAACACACGATGTACAGATACAAGTACAGGAACAAGCAGACAATAAAGTCAGAGACAGGCGACCTATGTATGCTGGGTGTCTGACAGAAACACACAACAACATTCAGGCAAAGAGGGAGGGATCCCCAGCTCAGCTAAATAGGCAGGTAATAGCAATTTACCCTGCAGCTGGGTTGAGAGCACTGAGGAGGGTAGCTCCTGCATTGCTGATAGAAAGTAGAAGCAAAGAGTCCATTCATATAGGAGGAGCAGAGCGACGCCTGCATCTGCCCAGAACAGCAAGAGGTTGGCAGACATGGCTAGCTGAGCTAACACCTATGGTTGTTACTGAATGTTTCACTGGTTGTCACTTGATGTTCCACTGACTTCGGCATCTGCTGCCTTCTGGTAGCCTCGGTCACAACTCCTACTGTCACAGGTTCCATACTTGCAGTAACATTAAACTTTTGTCAAAACAATCCAAAACAGCTTTTTCTCTCTGGATGAATCCAGGGCACCAACACACTTGTAACATTGAAGAACATAGGAAACAATATTGGTCAGTCCAATATTTGCCACGGACGGTGGCGATATTGCAACACCCCAGAGGGGTGACTCTGGGCACCTGGCTAATGTGTAGAACTGGGAGGGATAAGTACTGACTTGCCATGGTGGCACTTACCATGCGGACGGATTACACGCAGCCAAGGTAAGTGTAGTATCGCAGGCCAGCTTCAACACCCATATGATAGGGAATGCCAATAAACAGGATGGGGGGAGTAGTAGCACTTATCACTTGTGACGCTACCGTTCCCACACACCGGTATGCTATACAGCAGAGAAATTAACACAGAGGCTTGTGTATAGTACCTCGGGTCCCCAGGAACGGCTAGGTATAACTTTTACCTGATGATTAACTTTACAATAGGTAATGCAGGAACAATCCTAACTATGGATGGATGCACAGGAAAAGCCCGCAGTGTGGATGGGTACCTGATTAGAACTTTTGTAGGGCTCTCTCTCCGCTGACGGGACTCACTCCTCTCACATCCACACTCCAAATGCTATGGGATATCACTACTCTTCCTCCATCTTCACCTACATGGGAGCTTAAGGTGCTTCCATGAGGCTCTATGTTAGCATTCTGTACTCTTGCAGATGTCCTCAGAACTCCTTTCCCACTCTCAATCACTCACATTTATAACTTCACTCACACTACATGACAAGACAAAACTTCTACATCTACATGCAGGCAATGATTTATTACTGTTAACCTCTCAAGCGCCGCAGCTGTGCAACACACACGCTGGATATGACAGGACAGGCTTTGCACAGTGCATCTGCATAGGGCAACATATGTATGACATTTATGGAGGGACCAGGATGGTGTTCTGAGCCACTACAATATAGTCTTTCTTTAATGCTAGACTGGGGCAAAAGCCTCTGGTACAAGCTGTGGTATTTTACCGTGTGTGCCAAGGCAAAGGAGCAGGGACTGCTGGTACCAAATAAGTGTTGTAGGCTGCTTAATCCAGTTTCCAGTAGAGTTCATTCTCTCAGTCACCGGTAGGCACCATGTTAATAAAGATCACCGATCCCTTGTAGAGTAGCCGGTGTCGCCAAATCAAAAATGTGCTCCCGGTTGGAAAGTCATTAGACATGCCTAATCTTTCCTGGATAGAGGCTCTTTCTAAGTACTAAGATGGCGCACTCTTCCTTCTAGTTGACGCGACCAGTCCATATCCTCCCCTTGAAGTGCTCAACACACAATGGTATAAGGAACATATAGAACATTTGCTAAGCAGAAGGAAAAGAGGGGCAATATTAAGTGTCACACCCCACCCCCATTACATGCAGTAGCTTTCTCCCAACTCTCCTCCTATGATATATCGCAGGGGGGGGGGGGGATGAAGTATTGAACATGTTGAGCTTCATAAGAGATACAGCACTTCCACAGGTGCTTAGTAGCTGGGGTGTATGGGGTAAAGGATGGCACAATGCTAGAAGATCAGACAACTGACTTTTTGTCCTCACTTAAAGTTCCACTCTGAACCTTCTCCCACATGGATAATTCTAGCTGAGACCTAGTTACGTAGACATTTCTTAAGAAGAAATATCTTAAAGGGGCACGATGTTAACCATATCTTCACAGTGCGATTTGATTTTGTAAAAATCAAGAGGGAATCTAAAAACTGACCTGAGAATTTAGCAAAACAACTTCGACCCATCATTAAAAACTAATTATAGGGGTTTACCAACACTAAACTATTGATGACCTGTCCTCAGGATAGATCATCAATAGTTGACCAGTGGGGTCCCGCGTGAGCTCCGCTGTCATTTTAGTCTCTTTCAGCATACTTTATATAGCAGCTGTGCCTGGTATTGCAACTCAGTCCCATTCACAATTACTGTCAGGCCACTTGACTAATGCATGTGATGGCACCAGCCTGAGAAGGGGCCGAAGCTCTCACTTAACTCCTGTGGCCTCTTCAATCAGCTGATTGGCAGAGTTCCCAAGCGGCGTACCCCACCGATCAACTATTGATGACCCATCCTATGAATAGGTCATCAAAAGTTTAGTGCTGGAAACTCCTGTAATGCTCTGTTGTTCCAGCAATGTTTTGCCAATCACCACATTAGTTCATGGCTGGATAAATCATGAGTGATATTTTAGTCTTACCTCCTGTATTGAAGAATGTGTGGCTTATTAACCATGAAGAGGACACAGGACTTTCCATTTTCTCCATAACTTTTTTCCTTATATTTCATGTCTCTCTGGAGTTTTACCAAATGTTTAGGAACTCTCCAGTATGATATAAGATCTCCTTCCGGGGATCCTGCCATTTATGCCGAGTTTTCTGTATGTGGAGAACTAGTAGAAAACTTGTAGCTATATATTTTGGTTTTTTTTTTAGTTCCTCAGTAAAAACAAAGCAAAACTACTGCTATCGTGCACCTGCCAGAACATCCGAGGTGATATTGACTGTCTGGGGTCACACAGAAGGATTGGTCTCCATTCATGGCTTTATCAGATAGCAGATAGCTTGAGCACCACATTGATGATATACCTCATACAAAAACAAATATACCCAATACATATGAAGCAAGGTAGACATGATTCAAGTTCATATCACCAAACCCTTCATCCTGGTAATTGAGAACTTGATGCCTATTTGCTTGTCTTTCTACCATGTCCATAGTCGAAGAGGAGGGTGTCACTGACGCTAAACTGGTTTCAGTCCTCTCTTGTTTGCTATCAACGCTGGACCTATGGACTGTAGAGGCTTGGTGTAAGTTCATACTAACCAAGGAGAATTTGGATGAAGTCATCTTGAGCTGGAAGTGATGGCTCGGTATCTAAAATATGGTGAGAGGGATTCCAGTGCTACTGCAGCGTCCAACGAAAGAGCCCATGGCCGAGGAGATGGCGGGGTAGATAAAGACCTTGTTATGAGTGGCTCTACCATCTCCTCCCCTGAGGGTAGCTCGGGACCCGTTCAGGTTACTGCTGGGGAAGGTCACAGGGAAAGGGCAACTAGCAGTTACCTTGCAGTTCTTTGTCACACGTGACGCCATTGTTCCGTCCTCTGCGATGAATCCTGAAGATGTAATAAATAGTCCTCACACAGGGATAACTTTCTGAGCAAAACTGGGAACGGTCGGTAGAGCTCACTTAGAATGTCAGAAGAAGCCACAGTCCCAGTTATCTGTGGGGTTCTGCTCCCGGCTACTCTCTTCAATCACTCTCTCCAGCACCCTACCAGTACACACTCACATTTGAAAGTGGCACTCTGTGTTGTGTGGCGGCTTCTCTCTCATACTCAGCATGTCCTAGTGATATTGAGGCTTCCTGGGTGAAGTGAGCCCAAGGCAAGTAGTCGGCCATCGCTCAGCTTCTTCCATCTTGAACTCCCACTGACAAGGTACAGTTTCTTCTCCTACTCACTAAAGGTTTCTCTCTACTTCTTGCATGCAGAATAGAAGACCACTCTAAAACACTCCTTAGCAACAAGAACCACCTCACTAACTAACTTGTATGAACTACCTTAGACTGACTCAAACTGGCTTGCAAAGCATCTCTGCAAACACATATATGAAACATGGTCATATGACATACAACAAGATACATTTCTCAGACATAACCCAGACGTTAACCCATTCAGTCCTGCAAAGGTGCAATACACATCACAAATGCACACACATTAAAGACACTGACAATACAAATGCACAAAAAAACACTTTCATACTTATGGAGGGGCCCCGCTAACTCTGGGCCACTACACTACCTTACCAGACTCTTCAGCTGGGCATCTGAGCTCAGCCACATTTGCGATGCAGGTCCTGTTTTCTGAATGTAAGTACGCAACACCAAAGCCCCTTGACTTGCGCTGGAAGAAGAAGACTCCATCACTGGGCCTGGTCTTAGGTTCTTGAATGCTGGACAGACATTACCTTCCATATCAACTCTTTTACTGCAAAAGCATTTAATCTTGATCAAACAGTTAGTGTAGACAGTACAGCCATACATGTGGATGGGCGCTAACAAGTTTAGTGCTGTCAGTAAGCAGATGAAAATGTTAGCTTTACATGGTGTTTATCCAAAACCCCTCTTCATATTCCTCTACTGGCCTCATGTGGTGCAGAGTGTAAAGGCAGCAGAATGCAATCCTAAACTCTCACTCACGACCTGAAGGTTGCAGGTTCAATCCCCGCTTGGTTCAGGTTGTTGACTCAGCCATCCATCCTTCTGAGGTCGGTAAATGAATATCCAGCTTGCTGGGGGGTAATAAACAAATTACCTGAAAGTGCTGTACAAATAACAAGTCCCTCCCTCTACTTTCTCTCTCTTTCCTGGTACTCACCTCAGCTATCTTGGACTCTTTCTAAGTATAGAAGCCTTTTTCTACTGGTTTATCTGTGACGAAAGGTGCATTTACACACAAAGATGATCGCTCAAAAGATGGCTTTTACATAAACTACTTGGTACTAATGCCTATTAGTACCAATTAGTAGTGTGTGAGCCGTTGGGAGCCAAATAACGCAAACACAACAGCACTTATTCGTACCTTCTCACATAAGGGAGGCTCCTTTCGGTGTGTGTTGCGAGCTCCCAAAAGGAGTCTGGATCCATAACCCCTATAAAGTCCAGCAAGAAATGATGTGTTGGACCCAAATACGTCAATGCAAAGAAATAAAAGAATTCCATCTTTATTTAAGTCACACGGCTTGATGCCAACGTTTCGGCTGTCGCCGCAGCCTTTGTCAAGTCCCGAGCCGTTGGAAGCTGTATTCAGAGAACAGACCACTCGCTGTTCTCTAAATAAATTCCCTTTGTTCTGTCACGGGGCTGACAGCTGAGACAATGTAATCATGCCAAATTGAAATTCATTGTTTGGCAGAAAAGTGAAAGATGGGCACATTTACACGCAACGATATCGCTCAAAAGATGGCTTTTGAGCTAATTTTGAGCGATAATCGTTGTGTCTAAATGGCCTTATCTCCTCTACTCATCTTTCAAACGTGCCAGCATCCCCATACAAATTAACCCCCACCCCACCCAAACATTCGCATATTGACTTTTAGTCTTTACATTGCTGCCATTCGGACTGTGATCTGGAGATCCAAATAGTTAAAGGGGTTGTCCCACACCGAAACGGGTTTTTTTTTTTTTCAATAGCCCCCCCGTTCGGCGCGAGACAAACCCGATGCAGGGGTTTAAAAAAAAAAACGGATAGTGCTTACCTGAATCCCCGCGCTCCGGTGACTTCTTACTTACCTTGCGAAGATGGCCGCCGGGATCTTCACCCTCGGTGGACCGCAGGTCTTCTGTGCGGTCCATTGCCAATTCCAGCCTCCTGATTGGCTGGAATCGGCACACGTGATGGGGCGGAGCTACGAGGAGCTGCTCTCCGGCACGAGCGGCCCCATTCAGAAGGGAGAAGACCGGACTGCGCAAGCGCGTCTAATCGGGCGATTAGACGCTGAAAATTAGACGGCACCATGGAGACGAGGACGCTAGCAACGGAACAGGTAAGTGAATAACTTCTGTATGGCTCATAATTAATGCACAATGTACATTACAAAGTGCATTAATATGGCCATACAGAAGTGTATAGACCCACTTTGTTTCGCGGGACAACCCCTTTAAGTCAATGATTCCCTTGTGAAGAACAGGAGGACCCTTAAACTCCATACCATAGTGCAAAACCAAGTACAGCTCCAAGCTGTATGATCATGTAATATGTAACACATACAGGCTATGTTGACTAGATTTCTGCAGATGGCTTGTTGTTTGTCCAAGGATTTGTTTCTGATTACCAGATTTGAAGTCAAGAAAGAACTGTTTTGCCTAATTAGGAAAATTAGCTTTTGACTTCTTGGTGGTTTTGCCTTCCTTTGTATCAACATTTCAAGAGGATAATAAGCTGAATTGGATGGACCCATGGCTCTTATCAGCATTGCTAATTATACAACTATATAATGATATTAGAGATGAGCGAGCACCAAAATGCTCGGGTGCTCGTTACTCGAGTCGAAGTTTTCGCGATGCTCGAGGGTTCGTTTCGAGTAACGAACCCCATTGAAGTCAATGGGCGACCCGAGCATTTTTGTACATCGCCGATGCTCGCTAAGGTTTTCATTTGTGAAAATCTGCAAAACCCAAGAAAGTGCTGGAAACGACACAGAAACGGATAGGGCATGCGAGGGGCAACATGCTGGGCACACCTTAGCTAAGCACCACACTACCTCCAACAAAGCACAATCACTGCCTGCATGACACTCCGCTGCCTCTTCTCTTGGATTACATTCTGCCCAACCCCCCCGCACGACCCAGTGTCCACAGCACACACCAAAGTGTCCCTGCGCAGCCTTCAGCTGCACTCATGCCACACCACCCTCATGTCTATTTATAAGTGCGTCTGCCATGAGGAGGAACCGCAGGCACACACGGCAGAGGGTTGGCAGGGCCAGGCAGCAACCCTCTTTAAAAGGGGCAGGGCGATAGCCCACAATGCTGTACAGAAGCAATGAGAACTCCAATCCTGTGCCACCTCTGTCAGGAGCTGCAAACGTGGGCATAGCAATGGGGAACCTATGTGCCACACACTATTCATTCTGTCAAGGTGTCGCATAGCTCAATCGACACTGCAAGGGGAAAGCTGTCAGCGCTCTGCCCCCTACCCAAGTCAGTCAGTGCCTTTGTGCCAGACAGGTCAAACACTGCGATGGGAACTACGTTTGCACCAACAGCATAGGGGGGTCCTAGGAAGCCCAAGACATGAACCAAAAATTGATCTGAGCGGCCAAACATGGCAGACTTGCACCGCGCCCACAACATAGGCCTCGGCCCCCAGCTTCAGCAATCCTAGGCTGGAAGCGGACTTTCACTGCACCCAGGACATAGGCCTCTGCACAAACCCTCAGCAATCGCGTGCCTACAGCAGACTCCAATGCTAGCGTAGCTGTGCACGTCTCATTAGCGCTGTATTGCTCCTGTAGTTTGTCCCAATGCAGTGCCCCGGATAGTAGAGCTAATGTCAGATTAAATACAGGTGGGCTTCGGCCCACACTGCATGCCCCAGTCAGACCGGGGTTTTTAATACATAGACACTGGCAGGTACAAATCCCTAATGTGAAGTCCCTGTGGACCCACAGCATGGGTGGCTCCCTGGAACCCACCGACAGTACATAAATAAATCCCACTGCAGTGCCCAGCACAGCTGAGGTAACATCATGTTTAATGCAGGTGGGCTTCGGCCCACACTGCATGCCCCAGTCAGACTGGGGTTCTTTATAAGTAGACACATGCAGTTACAACTCCGTGTGGACCGACAGCATAGGTGGGCCCCAGGAAGCCACCGGCGGTACATAAATATATCCCATTGCATTGCCCAGCACAGCTGAGGTTACGTCCGATTAAATGCAGGTGGTCTTCGGCCCACACTGCATGACCCAGTCTGACCGGGGTTTTTAATACATAGACACTGGCAGGTACAAATCCCTAATGTGAAGTCCCTGTGGACCCACAGCATGGGTGGCTCCCTGGAACCCACCGGCGGTACATAAATAAATCCCATTGCAGTGCCCTGCTCAGCAGAGCTAACGTCACATACAATACAGGTGGGCTTCGGCCCACACTGCATGCCCCAGTCAGACTGGTAATATGTACCTTAACAGTAACCGCGTTGGTGGGAATGTGGTGGCGACTGCGGACCTAGTAGCGCGGTTTTATTTAGTTGGTTTTCGGAATGTGACCAGGATTAAGTGGGCCGTGGCGGGGGGATGGTGGGGGGCTCTCTTGTTGTGTCAGTAAAGGTGAAATTCTTGGACTGCCACCAGATGGACCAATGCAAAGGTATTTGCCAAGAATGTTTTCATTGTTGGAGGAGGAGGGGGATGTTTTTGAGGCACTACGTGTCCTCTCCACGTGTCCGTGGTTATATGCACCTTAACAGTAACCGCGTTGGTGGGAAATGGCCTCGCCACCATCATGTCATTGGGAAGCCTCCGTTTCCACACCCCACTGACATAGCATTAGCAGCAGTATAGGCAGAGCCCAGAATTACTAACATTTCAGCGGTAGCATTAGGGACAGGCCACAGTAACATATCACTAGCAGCATTATAGGGGGAGCACAGTATTAGTTCCATTTCAGTAGTAGTAGCAGTCCAGACAGGCCCCAGTAACAATTCCGAAGCAGCAGTATAGGGGGAGCACAGTATTAGTTCCATTTCAGTAGTAGTAGCAGTCAAGACAGGCCACCGTAACAATTCCAAAGCAGCAGTATAGGGGGAGCACAGTATTAGTTCCATTTCAGTAGTAGTAGCAGTCAAGACAGGCCCCAGTAACAATTCCGAAGCAGCAGCATTATAGGGGGAGCACAGTATTAGTTCCATTTCAGTTATAGTAGCAGTCCAGACAGGCCCCAGTAACAATTCCGAAACAGCAGTATAGGGGGAGCACAGTCTTAGTTCCATTTCAGTAGTAGTAGCAGTCAAGACAGGCCACAGTAACAATTCCGAAGCAGCAGTTTAGGGAGATAGCAGTCTCTTTCACATTTCAGTAGTTGCAGTATAGACAAGGCCCCAGTTACATTTATGTAGCAAAAGTGTAGGCCAACCCCACACACCTTGCTGTACCATGAGTGCAGGCGAAGCCCATAAAAATTACTAGGATTACACTGTAGGCGATGGCCCCAAAAAATTGGTGTACCAACAGTACTAATGTACCTCAGAAAAATTTCCCATGCCCAACCAAGAGGGCAGGTGAAACCCATTAATCGCTTTGGTTAATGTGGCTTAATTGGTAACTAGGCCTGGAGGAAGCCCAGTTGAAATAAAAATTGGTTCAGGTGCAAGTTTCAACGCTTTAATAATATATAATAATAATAATCTTTATTTGTATAGCGCCAACTTATTCCGCAGCGCTTAATGAGCATTGAAACGTATAAAAATTGTTTACAAAAATTATATGACTGAGCCTTGTGGGCCTAAGAAAAATTGCCCGTTCGGCGTGATTACGTGAGCTTTCAGGAGGAGGAGCAGGGGGAGGAGGATGAATATAATACACAGATTGATGAAGCTAAAAGGTCCCCGTTTTTGATGGTGATAGAGAACGATGCTTTCATCCGCGGGTGCAGCCTACGTATTGTTTAGGTATCGCTGCTGTCCGCTGGTGGAGAAGAGAAGTCTGGGGAAATCCAGGCTTTGTTCATCTTGATGAGTGTAAGCCTGTCGGCACTGTCAGTTGACAGGCGGGTACGCTTATCCGTGATGATTCCCCCAGCCGCACTAAACACCCTCTCTGACAAGACGCTAGCTGCAGGACAAGCAAGCACCTCCAGGGCATAGAGCGCGAGTTCAGGCCACGTGTCCAGCTTCGACACCCAGTAGTTGTAGGGAGCAGAGGCATCACGGAGGACGGTCGTGCGATCGGCTACGTACTCCCTCACCATCCTTTTACAGTGCTCCCGCCGACTCAGCCTTGACTGGGGAGCGGTGACACAGTCTTGCTGGGGAGCCATAAAGCTGGCAAAGGCCTTGGAGAATGTTCCCCTGCCTGCGCTGTACATGCTGCCTGATCTCTGCGCCTCCCCTGCTACCTGGCCCTTGGAACTGCGCCTTCTGCCACTAGCGCTGTCGGATGGGAATTTTACTATCAGCTTGTCCGCCAGGGTCCTGTGGTATAGCATCACTCTCGAACCCCTTTCCTCTTCGGGTATGAGAGTGGAAAGGTTCTCCTTATACGTGGGTCGAGCAGTGTGTACACCCAGTAATCCGTAGTGGCCAGAATGCGTGTAACGCGAGGGTCACGAGAAAGGCATCCTAACATGAAGTCAGCCATGTGTGCCAGGGTACCTGTACGCAACACATGGCTGTCCTAACTAGGAAGATCACTTTCAGGATCCTCCTCCGGCCATACACGCTGAAAGGATGACAGGCAAGCAGCATGGGTACCCTCAGCAGTGGGCCAAGCTGTCTCTTCCCCCTCCTCCCCCTCCTCCTCCTCAACGCGCTGAGATATAGACATGAGGGTGCTCTGACTATCCAGCGACATACTGTCTTCCCCCGCCTCCGTTTCCGAGCGCAAAGCGTCTGCCTTTATGCTTTGCAGGGAACTTCTCAAGAGGCATAGCAGAGGAATGGTGACGCTAATGATTGCAGCATCGCCGCTCACCATCTGGGTAGACTCCTCAAAGTTTCCAAGGACCTGGCAGATGTCTGCTAACCAGGCCCACTCTTCTGTAAAGAATTGAGGAGGCTGACCCCCACTACGCCGCCCATGTTGGAGTTGGTATTCCACTATAGCTCTACGCTGCTCATAGAGCCTGGCCAACATGTAGAGCGTAGAGTTCCACCGTGGGGGCACGTCGCACAGCAGTCAGGGCACTGGCAGATTAAACCGATTTTGCAGGGTCCGCAGGGTGGCAGTGTCCGTCTTGGACTTGCGGAAATGTGCGCAGAGCCGGCGCACCTTTCCGAGCAGGTCTGACAAGCGTGGGTAGCTTTTCAGAAAGCGCTGAACCACCAAATTAAAGACGTGGGCCAGGCATGGCACGTGCGTGAGGCTGCCGAGCTGCAGAGCCGCCACCAGGTTACGGCCGTTGTCACACACGACCATGCCCGGTTGGAGGCTGAGCGGTGAAAGCCAGCGGTCGGTCTGCTCTGTCAGACCCTGCAGCAGTTCGTGGGCCGCGTGCCTCTTCTCTCCTAAGCTGAGTAGTTTCAGCACGGCCTGCTGGCGCTTGCCCACCGCTGTGCTGCCACCCCGCGCGACACCGACTGGTGGCGACGTGCTGCTGCTGACACATCTTGATTGCAAGACAGAGGTTGCGTAGGAGGAGGAGGAGGAGGAGGGTGGTTTAGTGGAGGAAGCATACACCGCCGCAGATACCAGCACCGAGCTGGGGTCCGCAATTCTGGGGGTGGGTAGGACGTGAGCGGTCCCAGGCTCTGACTCGGTCCCAGCCTCCACTAAATTCACCCAATGTGCCGTCAGGGAGATATAGTGGCCCTGCCCGCCTGTGCTTGTCCACGTGTCCGTTGTTAAGTGGGCCTTGGCAGTAACCGCGTTGGTGAGGGCGCGTACAATGTTGCGGGAGACGTGGTCGTGCAGGGCTGGGACGGCACATCGGGAAAAGTAGTGGCGACTGGGAACCGAGTAGCGCAGGGCCGCTGCTGCCATCATGTTTTTGAAAGCCTCCGTTTCCACATGCCTATACGGCAGCATCTCCAGGCTGATCAATTTGGCTATGTGCACGTTTAACGCTTGAGCGTGCGGGTGCGTGGCTGCGTACTTGCACTTGCGCTCAAATAGTTGCACTAGCGACGGCTGACGCTGCGCTGAGAGACATTGCTGGATGGGGCCGAGGACAGCGGAGGTGAGGGTGTGGGTGCAGGCCGGGAGACGGTAGTGCCTGTGTCCTGAGAGGGGGCTTGGATCTCAGTGGCAGGTTGGGGCACAGGGGGAGAGGCAGCGGTGCAAACCGGAGGCGGTGAACGGCCTTCGTCCCACCTTGTGGGGTGCTTGGCCATCATATGCCTGCGCATGCTGGTGGTGGTGAGGCTGGTGGTGGTGGCTCCCCGGCTGATCTTGGCGCGACAAACCTTGCACACCACAGTTCGTCGGTCGTCTGCACTCTCAGTGAAAAACTGCCACACCTTTGAGCACCCCGGCCTCTGTAGGGTGGCATGGCGCGAGGGGGCGCTTTGGGAAACAGTTGGTGGATTATTCGGTCTGGCCCTGCCTCTACCCCTGGCCACCCCACTGCCTCTTCCAACCTGCCCTGCTGCGGCTACCATTGCCTCCCCCTCTGAAGACCGGTCCTCTGTTGGCTTATCCCACCAGGTGGGGTCAGTCACCTCATCGTCCTGCTGCTCTTCCTCCGAATCCTCTGTGCGCTCCTCCCTCGGACTTACTGCCCTTACTACTACCTCACTGATAGACAACTGTGTCTCATCGTCATCGTCCTCCTCACCCACTGAAAGCTCTTGAGACAGTTGCCGAAAGTCCCCAACGTCATCCCCCGGACCCCGGGAACTTTCCAAAAGTTGGGCATCGGTCACGATAAACTCCTCTGGTGGGAGAGGAACCATTGCTGCCCAATCTGGGCAGGGGCCCGAGGACAGTTCCTGGGAGTCTGCCTGCTCCTCAGAATGTGTCATTTTCATGGAGCGAGGAGGCTGGGAGGAAGGAGGAGCAGCAGCCAGAGGATTCAGAGTTGCAGCTGTGGATGGCCTAGAAGACTGTGTGGTTGATAGATTGCTGGATGCACTTTCTGCCATCCACGACAGGACCTGCTCGCACTGCTCATTTTCTAATAAAGGTCTACCGCGTGGACCCATTAATTGTGAGATGAATCTGGGGACCCCAGAAACTTGCCTCTCTCCTAATCCCACAGCAGTCGGCTGCAATACACCTGGACCAGGAGCTCGGCCTGTGCCCACACCCTGACTTGGGCCTCCGCGTCCTCGCCCCTGTCCACGTCCTCTAGGCCTACCCCTACCCCTCAGCATGGTGTATTGCATGGTGTATTACGAGATTAGCAGAAACAGAATGCTGTAATTAAATGTGCCGCTTATTGGCCTGTGGTTGAAGGCTGACTTCGCGTACGTAACGCACTGCAGAGGCAGGCAACAATTATGCGCAAGACTGGGTATTAATTCAACAACTACTACCCCCAGCAGAGACGCAGTAAACTGAAGGCAGTGACAGGCAGGCCTAATATTGTATTTTTTGGAAGTTTTTGTGAACAACCACACTGCCTGTGATATAGTCTGTTTTTCGATTTCCCTGTTGGAGGCTGACTTCGCGTACGTAACGCACTGCAGAGACCGGCAACAATTATGCGCAAGGCTGGCTATTAATTCAACAACTACTACCCCCAGCAGAGACGCAGTAAACTGAAGGCAGTGACAGGCAGGCCAAATACAGTATTTTTTGGAAGTTTTTGGGAAAAAGCCCACTGCCTATATAGACAGTATATCTCTTTCACCTTTCCCTCTTTCCCTGCCTCACCAGTACTGCCCCTATACTGAGTAAAATGACTGCAGACTGAGGACGCAATGCTCTGCACGCCCGATATACAAAAAAAAATAAATTGTGCAACACTGCTAAAAGCAGCCTGCACAGTACTGCACACGGTCAGATGTGGCCCTAAGTAGGACCGTTGGGGTTCTTGAAGACTAAAATAACACCTAACGCTCCCTATAGCAGCAGCAGCATCAGCAGCACTGTCCCTGATCTCTGTCAGAATGCATCTGAGGTGAGCCGCGGGAGGGGCCGATTTATATACTCGGGTGACACCTGATCTCGCCAGCCACTCACTGCAGGGGGGTGGTATAGGGCTGGAACGTCGCAGGGGGAAGTTGTAATGCCTTCCCTGTCTTTCTATTGGCCAGAAAAGCGCGCTAACGTCTCAGAGAGGAAAGTGAAAGTAACTCGAACATCGCGTGGTACTCGTCACGAGTAATGAGCATCTCGAACACGCTAATACTCGAACGAGCATCAAGCGCGGACGAGTACGTTCGCTCATCTCTAAATGATATGTCTAAAGCTCCTGATTTCTAAACAATAATTACAGAAGCCTGGAAGACTAAAGAATACTGTAGATCAACTTATTGACAACCCTGGCCCACTAGAGGATGACTTAAGTCTGGGTATGAATAGATGATGGGAGAGATCTCTGTACTGACCTGTGATATATCTATACATAGTTATTAGAGCGCCCCCTTGTTACAGTACTGGGTATAATAGATGATGGGAGAGATCTCTGTACTGACCCTTGATATATCTATACATAGTTATTACAGCGCCCTCTTGTTATAGTCCTAGGTATAATAGATGATGGGAGAGATCTCTGTACTGACCCCTGATATATCTATACATAGTTATTAGAGCGCCCCCTTGTTACAGTCCTGAGTATAATAGATGATGGGAGAGATCTCTGTACTGACCGCTGTTATATCTATACATAGTTATTAGAGCGCCCCCTTGTTACATTCCGGGGTATATTAGATGATAGGAGAGATCTCTGTACTGACCCCTGATATATCTATACATAGTTATTAGAGCGCCCCCTTGTTACAGTCCTGGGTATAATAGATGATGGAAGAGATCTCTGTACTGACCTCTGATATAGTATACATAATTATTAGAGCGCCCCCTTGTTACAGTCCTGGGTATAATAGATGATGAGAGAGATCTCTGTACTGACCACTGATATGTTATACATAGTTATTAGAGCGCCCTCTTGTTACAGTCCTGGGTATAATAGATGATGGAAGAGATCTCTGTACTGACCACTGATATGTTATACATAGTTATCAGGTCCCCCTCAGACGTCTTTTTCCTAAACTAATAATCCCAATTTTGATCACCTCTCTGGGTATTGTAGTCCGTCCATCCCATTTATTACTTTAGTTGCCCCCTTTGTACCCGCTCAAGCTCTGATATGTACTTCTTGAGTACCGGTGCCCAAAACTGTCCACAATATTTCATGTGTGTTCTGACCAGTGACTTGTAAAGAGGAAGAACAATGTTCTTGTCATGTGCCCCTAGATCTCTTCTGATGCCCCCCATGATCCTATTAGCCTTGGCAGCAGCTGCCTGACACTGGTTGCTCCAGTTAAGCTTACAGTTAACTAAAACTCCCAAGTCCTTTTCCATGTCGGTGTTCCCCAGTGGTTTCCCATTAGTGTGTAATGGTGATGCAGTGTCTGAGGAGCGGGCCCTTAGCCTAGGAGACAGCCGGGTAGAGTTTGTCACTGGGCTCTACCATCTCCTACCCTGAGGATATCACGGGACCCATCCAAGTAACCGAGGGAAGGCCCTTCAGAGGGGTAACCCAATATTTGGTTTACCTTAAAGGGGTTGTCTCGCGCCAAAACGTTTTTTGTTTTTTTCCATAGGCCCCCCGTTCGGCGCAGGACAACCCCAAGGGATGTGTTAAAAAAAACAAACATATTACTTACCCGAATCCCCACTCTGCGACGTCTTCCTTCTTCTTCCTTCACCAAGATGGCCGCCGGGATCTTCACCCACGATGCACCGCGGGTCCTTTCCCATGGTGCACCGTGGGCTCTGTGCGGTCCATTGCCGATTCCAGCCTCCTGAATGGCTGGAATCGGCACACGTGACGGGGCGGAGCTACGCAATGATGCGTAGAAGGGGGCGGAGCCAGAACGCCGCTAGTGCCAGACAGAGCAGAAGGGGAGAAGACCGCACAGCGCAAGCGCGTCTAAAAAAGCAAGAACACATCAGAATTAGACGGAGCCATGGAGACGGGGACGCCAGCAACGGAGCAGGTAAGTGAATAACTTCTGTATGGCCGTCTGCAGACGAGCGGGTCGGATCCGGCAGCGAGAATTCTCGCCGCTGGACCCGACCCGAGAGCCTGCAGAGACGAGCGCGTACTCACCCGCGCCTGACGGCCACGGCTCTTTCATGTGCCGGCTGCCGCGCAGCCGGCGCATGCGCAGACCGGAGCCGGCGGCCGGGTGAGTGCGAGACCCGCACAAAAATAGGACATGCCGCGGTTTGTTTGCCGCGCGAGATTTCGCGCGACCAAACCGCGGCCGTCTGCATAGGAGTGCGTATTGTAATGCAGTCCTATGCAAACTTTCAGTGGCGGAAATCCCACGGGAAATACCGCCGTGGGATTTCCGCCCGTGTGCAGGCGGCCTATGGCTCATATTTAATGCACGATGTATATTACAAAGTGCATTAATATGGCCATACAGAAGTGCTGAACCCCACTTGCTGCCGCGAGACAACCCCTTTAACAGTCTCTTGTCACAGGTGATGCCACCGTTTCTTCTTCTGTTGTGAATCCGGATGGTGAAATAAATGGTCCACACTCACAGGGAACTTTTAAATAGCAAAGCCGGGACCGTCGTCAGTGCTGTCCCAGGGAAGGCTGAGGTTACCTCTCCTCCTCTTCCATTCCTAGTCGCACAGAACTGATGGTGTCTGTGTGGCTTACTCGCAGCTCAGACCGGAACGACCTAACTGACTGCCAGACTGGAAAGGACTCCTTGCAAAACCTTGCATACACATATATAAAGCACGTCACATGACAAACAACAAGATACATTTCTCAGACATCCTCGCATACCAGATAATTAACCCATTCAGTGCTGCAGAAGTGCAATACAAATGATATTCATGCAGCATGAAAGACATTGACAGTACATGGGCAGGAGACAAATGCATTCATACATTATGGAGGGGCCCTGTTAACTCCGGGCCACTACAGTGACATACATTTCCACTGCCCATGTGCAAAACCTTATAGTTATCAGTGTTAAATCTCATTTGATACTTTTCTGCCCCCAACTTATCCAGATCTTCTTGTAATCTCCTTGCGTCCTCTCTTGTGTTAATATCTTTACTTAGTTCTGCAAATATTGATATGTTACTGCACAGTCCTACAACCAAGTCATTAATAAATATATTTTAAAAAATAGGACCCAAAACCGCCCCCTGTGGTACCCCACTAGTAACGGTGACCCCTCCAATACTGCCCCCTGTGGTACCCCACTAGTAACGGTGACCCCTTCAATACTGCCCCCTGTTGTACCCCACTAGTAATGGTGACCACTCCAATACTGCCCCCTGTGGTACTCCACTAGTAACGGTGACCCAATCAGAGTATGTACCATTTATAACCCCCTCTGCTTTCTATCACTGACCAGTTACTTCCCCACTTACATACATTCTCCCCCAGACCAAGCATTCTCATCTTATATCACAACCTTTTATGCGGCACAGTTTCAAACGCTTTGGAAAAGTCCAGATACACAAGATCCAGTGACCCCCCGGTCCAGTCTAGAACTTACCTCCTTGTAGAAGGTTGGTGTGACACCCGCTGACATGGAGTTATGCAGCTATTTTCCTTGAGGTCCTCCAGGACGGCATCTCTTAGAAACCCTTCAAACATTTTACCCACAATGGAAGTCAGACTTACTGGCCTGTAGCTTTCAGGTTCACTTTTAACCCCTTTTTGAATATCTGCACCACATTGGCTATGCGCAAATCTAGTGGAACAGACCCCGTCCCTATAGAGTCCTTAAATATAAGAAACAATGGTCTGTATATCACATTACTTAATTCCTTTATAACCCGGGGGTGTAGGTCATCGGGACCCGGCGATTTGTCTATTTTAATATTTTTAAGACATTTTATTTTCCTCTGTGAATACACTGGAGAAAAGACAATTTAATAGATTTGCTTTCTCATCATCAGCCTGTATAGTTTGTCCTACATTATTTATTAAAGGGCCAACACTTTCAGTATTAATCTTTTTATTATTTATATACTTGAAGAACAGTTTAGGGTTAGTTTTACTCTTTGGCAATAAGTCTCTCTGCCTCCATTTTTGCTGTTTTTATCAGATTTTTACACAATTTATTTTTTTCCTTATAGGTTCTCCACTGCCTTCTTGTTTTAGTAGTTTAAATGCTTTTTTGTGCTGTTTATTGCCACCTTACATCTTTATTAAGCCATATTGGTTTTCACCTGTTAAGTCTTTTATTCCTACAAGATATAAACCGCTCACAGTAAGTAATTATAATGTTTTTTTTTTTCCCATTTACTGTCTGTACTCTTATTTTTGAGGACATTATCGCAGTGAATAAGGTTTAGGACATCACTGAGCTGATCGAATTTTGCCTTTCTAAAGTTTAGTATTTTCGGAGCTCCCCTATAAAACTCTCTCTTAAAGGATAAGTTGAAATTTATTATACTGTAGTGACTATTTCCCAGGTGTCCCCCAATCTGCACCCCTGTTATTCTGTCAGGTCTATTGGTTAATATTAAAGGGGTTGTCCCGCGGCAGCAAGTGGGGTTATACACTTCTGTATGGCCATATTAATGCACTTTGTAATATACATCGTGCATTAAATATGAGCCATACAGAAGTTATTCACTTACCTGCTCCGTTGCTAGCGTCCCCGTCGCCATGGATCTGTCTAATTTCGCTTTCTTCTGGCATTTTTAGACGCGCTTGTGCTGTGCGGTCTTCTTCCTGGTGAATGGGGCCGCTCGTGCCGGAGAGCTGGTCATCGTAGCTCCGCCCCGTCACGTGTGCCGATTCCAGCCAATCAGGAGGCTGGAATCGGCAATGGACCGCACAGAGCCCACGGTGCACCATGGGAAAGGACCTGCGGTGCATCGTGGGTGAAGATCCCGGCGGCCATCTTGGTGAAGGAGGAAGTAGGAAGAAGGAAGACGTCGCAGAGCGGGGATTCGGGTAAGTAATATGTATTTTTTTTTTTAACACATCCATTGGGGTTGTCCTGCGCCGAATGGGGGGCCTATGGAAAAAAAAACAAAAAACGTTTCGGCGCGAGACAACCCCTTTAAGCCCAAAATGGCCGTCCCTCTAGTCGGGTCCTGTACAAGTTGGGTAAGGTAACTATCTTTAGTAATTGGCAGAAAGTTGTTACCTTTATAAGATCTGCAGGTTGTGGCTTCCCAGTTTATATCCAGATAGTTAAAGTCCCCCATAATAATTACCTCATCATGGTTTGCCGCTTAATTAATTTGTTTCAGTAATAGATTTTCTGTGGCTTCTGCTATATTTGGTGTCTATATGAAACCCCTGTGAGGATTTTATTGTTGTTTTTCCCTCCATGTATTTCCACACATAGACACTCCACATGTTCATCTCCCTCCCATATATCTTCCCGTAATGCAGGATTTAAACAGGATTTTACATAAAGACAAACCCCTCCCCTTTCTGTTTTTTATGATCCCTTCTGCACAGACTGTAACCCTGTAAATTCAACGCCGAGTCACAGCTTTCATCCAACCAGGTCTCAGTTATTCTCACTATGTTGTAGTTTTCCTCAGACATTATTACTTCTAGTTTGTCTACTTTATTGATCAGACTTCTAGCATTAATCTTCATACAGTTTAGAAGGTTTTGATTATTTTTTATATTACGTGTATCCCTACTATCTGTTCTGTCAGTTCTAACTGTGCTAACCCCTCCCACTGCTCCGCTCCCATTTACATTACTTAGCCCCGGGTCACTGTCTAAACTGTTTTCCCCCTATCACTCTGGTTGCTTTCCCCCCAGTCCTTAGTTTAAACACTCCTCTAACCTTCTAGCCATCTTGTCCTCCAGCACAGTTGCACCCTCCCCACTGAGATGCAGCCCAGTCCTACAGTAGAACCTGAAGCCAAGAGTTAAGTCCACCCAGTTCTCCTGGAACCCAATCCCCTCCTTCCTACACCAACTTTGGAGCCACTTGTTTACCTCTCCGCTGCCTTTCTTGTGTGGAACGTGGTACAGGTAGTATTTCAGAAAATACTACTTTGGAGGTCCTTGCCCTAAGCTTATATCCTACTTCCCTGAAATCATTTTTAAGGAACTTCCCCCTACCTCTAACTTTGTCATTGGTGCCAATGTGTACCATGATTGCTGGGTCCTTACCAGACCCTCCCGCTAATCTGTCAACCTGATCTACAAGGCAGATCTGAACCCATCAACTGAATGTAAAAAATACAGCACTGAGGACAGAAAACATGATAGCAGCGAGTCTAACCACATACATATTTTCAAGGATGAAACCTTGTATATATTATTAGAGATGGGGTTACCACTAGGGGTGCCGGTGTCTGGGTGAGGCAGAACGCTCTTCCTGGAGCTGCGGGGGCCCGGCCTGGTGGTTGGCCGTGTGGCGCTCTGGTCGGTGAGTGCCTCCGGGTGGAGGCGACCTTGTGATTCCCTCGGGTGTCATGTGAGGGGCGGGGAGTTCTGTTTACATACCTGGCTGGGCCAGACACTGGTGGCCAGTGTTTGGTTCTGACGCCGTCTGCCTACACCCACATTGTTGACCTGGCTTCTATTCTGACTCTGTTTTTGGTTTGTCCTCCGGTACTGCGCACGTGCCTTTTTGGTTTGACCCGGCCTTTTTCCCCGACTTCTCTCGGTTTGCTTAGTTGTTGCATCCTGTCAGCTACACAGTACCCACCTGCCAGTCTCTCTCTCCCTCCTTTTTTGGGGTCCCTGTCCCTAGTGCAACGCAGGGACCATCGCCCAGTTGTCACCCTGGGGCCTAGCCCAGGGGGGCAGGTAGGTAGGGACACAGGAGAGGGCTGGCGTAGGGACCCCCTGTCCAGCTGTCCCTGCCAACCGTAACATATATATTACAGAATACTGACCATCGAAGGCTTGTTTCACCTTCCCCGTCTGGTCTTGCTCTCTCCAGGTCTCTCAGAAATTATATGTTCAATTTAGCCATTCACATACATTTACAATTGTCAAAGCTGCTCTGGGAATGGCTAATAGCTAGCAAAGCAATATCTGTATATCAGAGTGTTAACCACTGCCCTGGTCCACTACGGATGCTATTATTAAGCCCTTCACTATCCCAGCCCACCAGGGATGTTTCATCAACCCCTTCACTATCCTAGGCCATCAGCGATGCTATCATTAACCCATATACTATTAACCCATATACTATCCTAGCCAACCATAAATGTTATTGTTAACTGCTTTAGTGCCCAAGTTCACTATGGATTTTCCCAGCAATCCCTTCACTATCCTAGCCCACCAGTGATGTTATCATTAACCCTTTCAATACCTTAGCCAACTAGGGAGGTTATCATTAAAGTCTTCGCCACCTTAGCCCACCAGAGCTGTTATCAGTAACCCCTTCACTTCCTTAGCCAGCCAGGAGTGTCATCATTAACTATTTTATTGACCTAGCTCTAGCTAGATCACCTCTCTACAAAACAGATCCATGTATGAGTGTGCATATACACTGAATGGCCCCTTTACTAGAGTCCTCTGCTCTCTGATGATTGCTGCTTCCTTGTACGAAAATTATCCGAATGACCCCGGAGTGCAGCATAAAATCACGTAACACATTTTGATTCGTTAGCACAGATAGACTATAATAGCAGATGACCATTTACATCCTTAATGTGCACAGGTGAAACAGATTCCAGCAGGCAACATAGCGCAAAACTTGTATCACTGAGCGGTGGAAAAACCGATGGATCCAGATTTCTGTCGCACCATGTTAATGGGAGATCAGAATTTGGCGCAAGCAGCAGGAATCGATGACCCCTTCCTGTCAGCGGGTCAGAACATGTCAGCACCGCCATCTAATCTGCAGCATCTACAAGAAGCTTCCTGTCCGCAGGGGCCGATAATCCTGCAAAACGATTTAATCATCCAGTGGAATCTACACCACAAGGAATTGCGGTCTCTAATTAAGTGTCCATTCATTCCATTCAGATGGACCTATTAGAGTGGCAGCTCCTATGGCGATAAAACAATCAAAACCTTGAGCAAAAACCCCCAAACATTGCATAAAATAAGGCAAGTATCGTTATAATATTCTATTGGGTGTCAAAACTGCTTCCTCTGCCATAGTCATTGGCGACTAGTTTAATACTGGATTGTTCAGCCTTAACATACCAAAGAAAAAAATGATGACATTAATAATCCAAAAAAAATCCCAAAATGTGAAAGTTGTTTCATATTGGATAAAGTAGTAACAAGCGCAGGACTCTAATCTTGGCTGAACGAGAAGGTGTTGGGTTCTGTTCTCATTTCCAGCCCAAATTCCCTCCCGTCTCAGGACAGCGCTGGCTGGAAGCGCTCTCGCACATGATCGTACGTACACGGCTCCCTTGCTGAGTTCATGCTGTGATCACGTTATTGTTTTCATTAAGGAGCTGATGTCATCATGTTGTAGGGAGACGCTGGCTTTGATTTAGAACTGGCCGTATAAAGAACGTTTATGGACTCTGATTTATACATCCTCCTAATTAAGTTGCAGTAATGCTCGTTTGGGATTTCGATAGAAATTGTCTCTCTTTAACTTTTCTCTTGACTTCCTCACCGAGGAGTTTCAGTCTTACGGTTATGTCATGAGGCCTCCATTTTTAAGACAGCACGAGCCGAGCAATTACTCTAAGTGTAAAGTGACCGTAGATGACATTAATCTCATTAAAGGGATTTTCCACCAAAACGTTTTTATTATCTGTCAGTTGGACGTGCCATAACGGTTTCGTAGGTTGGAGGATGGGCATAGTATTTTCCATGGAAATCAATTGGAACATTGAAAACTTCCTCGCGATCTCTGGTTTACACCCCATCCCAACGTGGGCCAAACATGCATGGCACATGTCGTGTGTCATTGCATGGATAGGGCTCAGAACCTCATACATGGTGGGTGTTGGTTGTCTGACATCTGACACATGCCTGCAACAGCCACGATTAGAGAACTCTGATTGCAGCTGCTAACTATTTAAATGCTGCTGTCAATTCTGCCAGCGCCATTTAAATGGCCCAATCAGGATTGAAATGTCCCAAAGAGCCCCCACAATGAGATCATGTCAGGCAGGCTTTCCCCTCCTGAAGGCCCCAGGGCTCCATGAACAATTACCTATTAAAACGTGTCTGTGGCCTGTGACACATCTTAATAGAATGCGGATAGAGTACAGTATAGTGCAATACTATGGTATTGCAGTGTACTGTACAGGCTAACACAAAAGTCTGGACACACCTTTTTAACTGGTGTAATAATTAGAAAATTGACTTTTAACATGTGAAAGTATTAACTGGGAGGGAGGCTGCATTTTGGGGGGAGGAGACTTTTCCAGCAGCCATTTTGAACTCTACCATAATGAATTCAGTTAAGGTTTTCCACATGAGATGGTGGTCATGTGATATATCAGCCTTGGCTAGAATTTACTCAGAAGCTAGTTGTTTTTATCCACAGGATACCTTTTCATTGGATATTTTTCCTTGATTACGCCATTCTCTGTATACTCTTCACACACTAGAAACCCCCCCTGTGGTTGGCAGTGAGCCCTCGGCTAGTCTAGCACCGATGACCGGCCTTGTTGGAAGTCACTCTGATTGTTGGATTTTCCCATCTAATGTGGATTCACACTGAAACTATCTATCTATCTATCTCCTATCTATCTATCCCATATCTATCTATCTTCTATCTATCTATCTATCTATCTATCTATCTATCTATCTATCTATCTATCTATCTATCTATCTATCTCCTATCTATCTATCTCCTATCTATCTATCTCCTATCTATCTATCTATCTCATATCTATCTATCTATCTATCTATCTATCTATCTATCTATCTATCTATCTCCTATCTATCTCATATCTATCTATCTCCTATCTATCTATCTATCTATCTATCTATCTATCTATCTATCTATCTATCTATCTATCTATCTATCTCATATCTATCTATCTCCTATCTATCTATCTATCTCATATCTATCTATCTATCTATCTATCTATCTCATATCTATCTATCTATCTCATATCTATCTATCTATCTATCTCATATCTATCTCCTATCTATCTCATATCTATCTATCTATCTATCTATCTATCTCATATCTATCTATCTATCTATCTCATATCTATCTATCTATCTATCTCATATCTATCTATCTATCTATCTCATATCTATCTATCTCATATCTATCTATCTATCTCATATCTATCTATTTATTTCATATCTATCTATCTCATATCTATCTATCTATCAATCTCATATCTATCTATCTATCTATCTATCTATCTATCTATCTATCTATCTATCTCATATATATCTATTTATTTCATATCTATCTATCTATTTATTTCATATCTATCTATCTCATATCTATCTATCCCATATCTATCTATCTATCTTCTATCTATCTATATATCTCCTATCTATCTATCTATCTATCTATCTATCTATCTATCTCATATCTACCTATCATCTATCTATCTATTTATTTCATATCTATCTATCTCTCTCTCTTCTATCTATCTATCTATCTATCTATCTCATATCTATCTATTTATTTCTATCTATCTCATATCTATCTATCTATCTATCTCATATCTATCTCATATCTATCTATCTATTTATTTCATATCTATCTATCTCATATCTATCTATCTATCTATCTATCTATCTATCTATCTATCTATCTATCTCATATCTATCTATCTGTCTCCTATCTATCTATCTCCTATCTATCTATCTATCTATCTATCTCCTATCTATCTATCTATCTATCTATCTATCTATCTCCTATCTCTCTCTCTCCTATCTATCTATCTATCTCATATCTATCTATCTATCTATCTATCTCATATCTATCTATCTATCTATCTATCTATCTATCTCATATCTATCTATCTGTCTCCTATCTATCTATCTCCTATCTATCTATCTATCTATCTATCTCCTATCTATCTATCTATCTATCTCATATCTATCTATCTATCTATCTATCTATCTATCTATCTATCTATCTATCTATCTATCTATCTCATATCTATCTATCTATCTATCTATCTATCTATCTATCCATCTCCTATCTATCTCCTATCTCTCTCTCTCCTATCTATCTATCTATCTATCTATCTATCTCATATCTATCTATCTATCTATCTATCTATCTATCTATCTATCTATCTATCTATCTATCTATCTCATATCTATCTATCTATCTATCTCATATCTATCTATCTATCTATCTATCTCTATAGTAATGCACATGCAGTTTACAATCGCTCCCCGCCTCCATTCCTGCTTGCTCATCAAGAACTAATATACGTTTGCTTGTATTTTTTATACTCATCAAACATAATCAGAAATTATGTATTAAATCCCTCAAGAGCTGCAATCGCTCGGTGATGGAGTTATAGCAGAAGACGCGCTCATGTAATGGGGAATGTTATATTAAAAGTTGGGGGGGAAAACGTTGCCGCGGTGAATTATGAAATGTCTCTGTTTTTATGACTGTACATATGCCCTTTATTATGTATCTTATTAATTCCGGGCTCTACAGTCCGGCCCCGTCATAAAATGCTAAACTACAACTGATTTCCCTCAATTCTGCTGCAGTTAAAAGTAATTACTTGAAATCAAATATTGGAGGCGCTATTCCAGAGTTTGCTTTGTTTCCAAATCCCGCCGTAAAGTTTCACAGATTTATGCTGCTTATTTTATATAATATTATTAAGAGCATTTATTTTAATTGCTTTCCGTCAGACAGAAACATTGTAGCTATTGTGATTGCGTCTTCACACTTGTTCGCGTTCGGCTAAATTTACGATGGATTTAAAAGTCCCACTTATTGTTTTCTCGTGATGTCAGAGTTACAGTAATGGCTTTAAGGTCAATACGATTCGCTGGGTAAAATACTGAATCTATATATATAAAATTGAATGTATGTCTGTCTGCGTGCGTGCGTGCGTGCGTGTGTGCGTGCGTGCGTGTTTGTCCTTTATGCGCTACTACACCATTCATCCGATCGCCATGAAACTTTGGGAAGTTGTTGAGTACACTCCTGGGAAGATTATAGGCATAGTACAAATATCCTACGATAAATGGCGCGCGAGCTTCGTCGAAAGTTACGCCCCCCCCCCACGTAGATCGAATAAGTAAGCCACCTGCTATTGTGATGTCATCACTGATGTCATCAACATCGGACGCCCTTGAACATGCCCCAACATGTTCTATAAAGCTGCATTGTGATGTCATTAAGGCTCTATTATGACACGTACAGCTTGGAACCACTAGAGCACGCCAGCCAATTACCATTGGAGTTGGAAGTGGGTAAACAAGTACTAGGATATCTTCCTAAGAAGCCACAGCAGCTGGATAAATTGTATGTTCCACCCAACGGCTATTTTATTCAGCCCGCAAGGGGGAAGCAGCGGCCTACAAAATCTAATTCTCTCATTTCCTGATGTCATAGATAGATAGATAGATAGATAGACTGTATGCAATAACCCTGATAGATAGATAGATAGATAGATAGATAGACTGTATGCAATGACACGTACAGCTTGAAACCATAAATACTAGAGCACGCCAGCCATTTACAGTCAGTCTCCATTGAAGTTGGAAGTGGGCAAACATGTACTAGGCCAGTGATGGCGAACCTTTTAGGGACCGAGTGCCCAAACTACAACCCAAAACCCACTTATGTATCGCAAAGTGCCAACACGTCAGGGGGCGGGGCTTATCACAACGTATGATTTTACCCCCGTCGTTCTAAAAAGGACAAGGCTGTTTCAGAATAGACCGGGTGCAGATTCTGACTGCTTTTTGGACGCGGAAATACTGCAGAATGTGCTCAGCGGAGATTTCTGTGGAAAATTCTGCAGCATTTCCGCATCTAAAAAGCAGTCAAAATCTGCACCCGGTCTATTCTGAAAGAGCCCTGCCCATTTCTGCCACATGTACACATACCCCAGCGGTAATAGTGACACCTTCACCCCAGCGATAATAGTGACATCCCACAGCAGTAATAATAGTGACACTCCCCCCATTAGTAATAAGAGTGACATACCCCAGCGGTAAACCTCAGTGGTCGCTGCTGCCGTCATCTAGATATATAAAAACGTAGTATGTATGTATGTCTGTCTTCGCAGCAACGCGCGAACATGCCCCAACATGTTCTCATAAGCTGCATTGTGATGTCATTAAGGCTGTATTATGACACGTACAGCTTGGAACCACTAGAGCACGCCAGCCAATTACCATTGGAGTTGGAAGTGGGTAAACAAGTACTAGGATATCTTCCTAAGAAGCCACAGCAGCCGGATAAATTGTATGTTCCACCCAATGGCTATTTTATTCAGCCCGCAAGGGGGAAGCAGCGGCCTACAAAATCTCATTCAGGTAGGTAGGTTCAGTTCTTGGAGGTTGGGGAATGCTTATGGGCAAGGCCTTATGTCTCATCCCAACTTAATTCTCTCACTTCCCAATGTCATAGAAACTTAAAATTTGGCACGAGCATTGATTATGTCATAAATAGGAAAAGTTAATGGGTCCCAACTCGATTATTCAATTCAAAGCGCCAAAGAATTAGCGTTCAAATTTTACGTACGGAATCTAATTCTCTCATTTCCTGATGTCATAGATAGATAGATAGATAGACTGTATGCAATAACCCTGATAGATAGATAGATAGATAGATAGATAGATAGATAGATAGATAGATAGATAGATAGATAGATAGACTGTATGCAATGACACGTACAGCTTGAAACCATAAATACTAGAGCACGCCAGCCATTTACAGTCAGTCTCCATTGGAGTTGGAAGTGGGCAAACATGTACTAGGCTATCTTCCCAAGAAGCCACAGCAGCCGGATAAATTGGATGTTCCACACAACGGCTATTTTATTCAGCCTGCAAGGGGGAAGCAGCGGCCTACAAAACCTCAGTGGTCGCTGCTGCCGTCATCTAGATATATAAAAACGAATGTATGTATGTATGTCTGTCTTCGCAGCAACGCGCGACGGGTACGCTAGTTTAATATAAAATACATAACGGGGGTCAAAGACGTCCTCAGAAGGTGGTTGTGCTTTGTGTTCCGCTTGCTTTATTGTATTGCAGCTTTTTATTGTATCTCAGTTATTATTTTTTATTTCCTCCTTATTTCCACCAAAACAGCGCTGACCTGTCAGGACCCGGAGTCCACAAGACCTCTCAAACGTCCTGGAGTTACCAGCACCAAGATGTTAGTACCCTGTTTCCCTGAAAATAAGACAGCATGATTTTTCAGAATTTTTGAGGATGCAAAATGATTTTTCAGGCTTTTTGAGGATGCTTGAAATATAAGCCCTACTCCAAAATTAAGCCCTGCTAACAGTTAATTTAAAAAGTCAATTTAAATAGTGTCCAGGCAGCTATACATGTAAAAATTAATATAAGACACTGTCTTATTTTCGGGGAAACACGGTAGCAGATGCTTTAACCCCTTAGTGACACGGCCTGTTTTGGGACGAGACTTTTTTGGGGGATTTTCATCACCACTTTTCAAAAGCCAGAACTTTTTTTATTTTTCCAGCTTCATGGCCGTATGGGGGCTTGTTTTTTTTTGCATAGTGAGCTGTAGTTTTTATTCATACCATTTTTGGGGGTATAATGTATTATATAACTTCTATTTTTTTTTTTTGGATGGCAGGGAAAACAAAAACAGTTCAGTGGGTTTTTTACAGCGTTAATCATGCAGCATAAATGACATGATACTTTTTTTCCGTGAGTTGGTACAATTACGACAATACCAAAATTCTATATATTTTTAGGTTTTTCCACTCTAGCTCAATACGAAAGCTTTTCTTTTTTTCTTTTGGAAAACAGCTTTTTTTTCTGCCCCGTTGCTTTCAAAGCCCCATCCTTTTTCTATTTTTCCGTCAGCGGAGCTCAGTGAGGGCTCGTTTTTAGTGTGACCAATTGCAGTTTTTAATGGCAACATTTTGGGGTACATATGGCTTTTTTGGCAAGCAAAATTAACAAAAAGGCATTTTTTAGCCATTTTTTTTACAGTGTTTGCCATGCAGGATAATAAGTATGTTCAATTTATTGTACGGATCATTACTAGAGATGAGCGAGCACCAAAATGCTTGGGTGCTCGTTACTCGAGTCGAACTTTCAGTGATGTTCTAGGGTTCGTTTCGAGTAACGAACCCCATTGAAGTCAATGGGCGACTCGAGCATTCTTGTATATCGCCGATGCTCGCTAAGGTTTTCATTTGTGAAAACCTGGGAAATTCAAGAAAGTGATGGGAACGACACAGAAACGGATAGGGCAGGCGAGGGGCTACATGTTGGGCTGCATCTCAAGTTCCCAGGTCCGACTATTAAGCCACAATAGTGGTTAAAGAGTGAGACCCCCCCCCCCCCCACTGTCAGCATAAAGATCGTTCTCCTCTGCCACAGCTGTAACAGCTGTGGCAGAGAAGAATGATGTTAGCCCATTGAATTCAATGGAGCCGGCAGTACAGCGGGATGAATTGTCGGGAAGGGGTTAAATATATAAGCCCTTCCCTGCAATTCATCCAGAAATGTGTAAAAATAAAAAAAATATATATACTCACCTGGTCCCGGCAGACGGAGTTCAGCGCGGCCAGCGGCAGTCCTCCTGAACTGCTCTGAACAGCTGTGAGTAGTATTCAGCAGCCGGGGATTTAAAATCCCCACCTGCTGAATGAGCTGCCTCTAATTGGTCACAGCCTGACCAATCAGAGGCAGATTCCACTCACACACCCATTCATGAATTTATGAATGGGTGTGTGACTGCTGCCTCTCATCTGATTGGTCCCGCTGAGCCAATCAGAGGCAATACTACTCACAGCTGTTCAGAGCAGTTCAGGAGGACTGCCGCTGGCCGCGTTGAACTCCGTCTGCCGGGACCAGGTGAGTATATATATATATATTTTTTTTTTTTACCCATTTCTGGATGAATTGCAGGGAAGGGCTTATATATTTAAGCCCTTCCCGACAATTCATCCCCCGATCGCCGGCAGCCCATTGCTTTTAATGGAGCCAGCTGTATTGCCGGCTCCATTGAATTCAATGGGCTAACATCGTTCTGCCGGGACAAGGTGAGTATATATATATATATCTATATATATATATATTTTTTTTTTCTTTTTTACACATTTCTGGATGAATTGCAGGGAAGGGCTTATATATTTAAGCCCTTCCTGACAATTCATGCCGCGCTCGCCGGCAGGCCATTGCTTTCAATGGAGCTGGCTGTATTGCCGGCTCCATTGAATTCAATGGTCAGTTCTCGTTTAATCGAGACGAGTACCGCGTGGTGCTCTTCTCGAGTAACGAGCATCTCAAGCACCCTAATACTCGAACGAGCATCAAGCTCGGACGAGTATGATCGCTCATCTCTAATCATTACGGATGCAACAACCTAAAACTTTTTAAAAAATTTTTTTATTATTTTGTTGACTTTTTTAAACAAAAAGGGTAAAGTGAGCAAAAAATGTTTTAATACTTTTGATTTTTTTAACTTTTTTTTATGTCTCTGTAGGGGATTTGAACCTGCAATGCTGTACTCCAATAATACATTGCAGGACTTCTGTACTGCAACACTATATCACGTATAGCAATCACAGGCCATGGCAGTCCTGGATGCCATTGACTGGCAACTAGAGATGAGCGAATGTACTCGGTAAGGCCGATTTCGCAACGAGCACCGCGATTTTCGAGTACTTCACTACTCGGGTGAAAAGTACTCGGGTGCGCTGTGGGTGAGCGGGGGGTTGCAGCGGGGAGTGGGGTGGGGGAGAGGGAAAGAGAGAGGGCTCCCCCCTGTTCCCCGCTGCTACCCCCCCACTCCCCTCTGCAACCCCCTGCCCCACAGCGCACCCGAGTACTTTTCACCCAAGTAGTGAAGTACTCGAAAATCGCGGTGCTCGGTTGGGAAATCGCCCTTACCGAGTACGTTCGCTCATCTCTACTGGCAACCCATCGGCTGTCCGCAATTACATGGTGGAATGTTGATGTCACAAAGGGAGCATCTTCCTTCTTTACCCATTGATCGGGGCATGTAAGGTTGTTGCAGGAGGCTGTCATTTACAGCTGGCTCCTGCAGCAGATGGCGCACTCTCATCTACTGAGCCCACGCAACCATAGAGCTTAAATGTATGTCCTTTCGTGGGAACTGTTTCCCAGACAGGATGTACATTTATGTCATGGGGAGGGGAGGGGTTAAAGCATATTCCATTCTCAGCAAGTTATGCCCTGTCATATTGATAAGAGTCAACTTGCTGGTCAGTAGAGTCTACCCGCTGGTACCCCACCGATCCCGAGAAGTCACCCTGTTGTCTCCTGAATTCTTTGATAGCAGTGGCCATGTATGTTCACCACCACTCCAATAACTTCAATGGGACCCACCAGAGAGAGCCGAGTTCAAGCACTTGGCAGACTTTGGCAGTCCAATTCAATTTGAATGGGAGTGGTGGCACATCAGGGTTGATATCTAGGGATTGGAAGAGGTCCCAATGGTCAGACAGCACCAATCAGCAAGTTATCACCTATTCTATTGACTGGGAATATCTTGGTAAGATAGGAACACCCCTGTACATCCTGCAAGTTGTTTGGTACAGCCTCTACAGACCTGACTTGTTTCTCTCAATCAGATTGAGATCTGGAGAATTTAGAAGTCAACTCAACACCTCAGGCTCCTTATCATGTTCCTGAAACCATTTCTGAACAATTTCTGCATTGTGGCCAGACACATTATCCTGCTGAAGAGGGCACTGACATTAGGGAATGCCACTGCCATGAAGGGGGTACTTGTCTGTACAAAGTTGAATAGGTGGTACATGTCACATCCACATGATGCCAGAACCCAAGTACCAAGCAGAACATTGCCCATCACACTGCCTTTGTCGGCTTTTCTTCTTCCCATCATGCATCCTGGTGCCATCTCTTCCCCAGGTAAGTGACACACCTGGCTATCCACATGATGTAAAAGAAAACATGATTCATCAGACCAAGGCGTCTTCTTAAATTTTTCTATCAACCAGTTCTGATGATCATGTGTCCATTGTAGAAGTTTTGTGAGTGGACAGGGGTAAGCATAGACACTCTGACCAGCCTGCAGGCACACCATAAGCCCTGTGTGAGCTGACATCTTGCTATCATAGTCGGCAAAAACTTTATCAGCAATTTGTCCCACAGTCGCTCATCTGTGGGGTTGGGCTACATGGCTTCTTCACTTCCCACACACACATCAATGAGCCTTAGGTAGTCATGAGTCTGGTTGGACCACTTTTGATAGATTCTTTTCACTAGATACCAAGAACACCCCTATAAGACCAGATTTTTTGGAGATGCTCTGATCCTGTCATCAACACATCACAATTTGGCACTTTTCAGAGTCACTCGGATCCTTACACTTGCCCGTTTTTCCTGCTTCGACCACATCAATTTCAAGAACTGACTGCCTAATATAATCCACCCCTGACATGAGCCACAGTAACAAAATAATTGATTTTATCTACTTCACCCATCAGTGGTTTCAATGTTAGGTCTGATCGGCACACAATCTTTCTTGGTCAGATTTGAACCCAGGACCCAAGTGCTAATATAAATACCTATGGGGGAAAAATCCTCTAAAAGTCCCACTAATACAGTACAAATAGAATAAAAGCAAATGGAACCCTTCACAAAACACAAACCAATAATAGGCCGATGCATTACACGCCTCGGACCACACAAACGCCCCGAGTCTTATAAACAGAATATCGAGATGCTTTATTACATCATAATTCTAAGACCTCACAGCTTGTAAATTCTACGGAGGGACCAGTTTAGAAAAACAGACGTTTTTCTAAACACAATTCATTTACCAAATCTTTCATTTGTAAACAGGAAAAAAAAGTTAAAAAGCAAAAACGTTTTTCAAAAACATTTTCAAAAATATTTTTGTTATCTCGGCTTAAAACTGAGAATTTGCTTCCAATCGGAATATTCTTTTTTTTTTTTTTTTTTAAAGCTTTCTTGAATATTACCCCGGACCAGACCTGACATATTTATGAAGTGGCAAACACAGTTCATAGACTGTCATGAGAATCTTTGTTTATGAGGTCAGGGTTCTCACGCTTAGGTGACACCTGACTTACAGTCTTTGTTTAAGTGAACGAGCCTCGAAAATTCAATTGAGATGCAATTTTTAGTCATTATGAGAAATAGGCTTTACCAAATCCTAAATTCAAGATAAGCTCTTTTTATTGTTCTGTATGGCTTCGGAACACTCCAAGGAATCGAACAGGTGTTCCATATACTTTATGAACTCATCGATATTAAATCTTCCCCAAAATAAATCAGACATGTTATTTAAGAGAAGTTCAAGTATCCCGGCCTCGATGTCCCGGGCTTTTAATGATGTCTCCATTATATAGGGATCATTAAACCGGACTTAACTGAATCAGGATGATTGTGGGGTTCGCTAGAGTATTATATGGAAGGTTGCATTTTAATAAAAGGCCATCAAAAGATACTTTTTTTATGCTCTTATTGTGTAATCGAAAAAAAAAAAAGAAATTGAAAAAGTTGAAAAAGTTTGCAAAAAAGTTAAAAAAGACGAGGAAAATAAAAGCCACGAATTTTCGATTACTCACTTTCTTTAAATTGTACTATCATTGGCTAATGTAATGCCGTTCTGATGAATTGTCTGTTTTATGAGAGGCTTTTGCATTAGGGACGGGGAGATATTTCAGCTATGTTCAATGCTACGGATAAAAAGTTGGCTGTAACTCATAACCACATCGACCCTCAGGGATGGAGGAGAGCACTTTGGATATATACATACACATTATTCTGCAGGATCAGGGAAAATCCATTTAGAATTTGAGACCCCTAATTTGCTATTACTGTGAGGATGATAAAACAGCAGAAGGGGATGGGAAGTGGAAGAGCGATGGATGCAGCCTTTCGGTTTGTGCGCTCTCTCACAGCTGGAATGAATGGGAATAAATTGATGGAAAAGTGTCATAGATAATTACAGTCTCTGGTAAGTGATGGAGTACTGCCCTTCCCCCCACAGGCCAGGGAGTGACATAGGAGCTGCATACAGAGCCTCATCTGTGTGTATAGTGTTACTATCCTGCCTTATCTAAGCCTCTAGCAGCAAAACAGGGCAGGCCTTAGTTTGATAACGAGATGACTCTGCTCATACTGTCCCAGTCTACACAGCAAAAATGGAGAAATAAGCTACAGAATGCAGGTAGCATCTTCTGATTGTTTCTGCTCTAGTGGCTAGCTTGACAACTCTGATATTTCGATATTTTTGCAATGACATATTCCCTTTAAAGTTTTGATCTCCTCGCCTTTCAAAAGGCTTAGTTTAAAATTGTCTCTGAGTGGGCACTCACTTTTCCACTGTTCTGATTATCTATAGAGTTTGCCATCCTTCTGATCATGATACAGCACCATATCCGTGAGGTCATATTCTCCTGCTTGTTGTCTTACATGTAACATAGTCGTTACTATTGCAATGCCATTTTTAAGGAGGTCTCTGCATCCTACAAGAGCAGCACGCTCCCGTCCTGCCAACCCATGGGGTGTTCTCTTTTAACGGTGTTGAGAGTAAACAAAGAATGGCGGGATCAATCAAAGTGGGATTCTGTGGAAGGAAATAACTTGTCACTGAAAGGGGTCGGAGGGGGATGTCAGGAATCGTTCTGACCAACAGGCGCTGTACAGAGTACAACACTGGAGCTCCAACTAACGTGTCCGAACGCACAACTCGCCGTTCCTCCACACAGATGGTATAACAGCGGACGACCAGTTCCAGCGCCATTGTGTCTAAGAGAAACAGAAAGGCTCCAGCGGACAAAAGAGCGCAAAACTTGTATCACTGAGCAGCGGGAAAACATCCCCTGGTCAGATGGGTCCAGATTTCCGTTGCTGATGGGAGGGCAGAATTTGGTGCATGCAGCATAAATCAATAACCCCTAACTGTCAGGCTGGTGGAGGTGGAGTAATGGTGCAAGGAAGGGCTTCCTGATGCATCCTGGGTCCTCTAATACTTGCGGTGGATGCCACAATTAATCTCTGCAGTTCTGAAGGCCAAAGGAGGTCCAACGCGCTACTAGATGGGAGTCTCTAATAAAGGGGCCATTCAGTGTATGTTGCAATATTTGCAAATATTTTTTTCTCAACTTTTACTATTTCTTCCAAGTTTTATTTATGGATACCCATAATGAAAAGGAAAAAAAATGTTGGCCGCACTCCTCTAATAAGTAATATAACTCCTTCCACCCTCGCTGCTTTCCTCAGTCTTCTCCACCCAAACACTTTTTGCATTACCCTCATGTTTTCATATAATCCCAGTGTTGGCTATGTTCTACTATTACTTGAAGAAAGGGCGACACTTACTTGTCCAGCGTTTCTATGAGCTCAGCCAGTTGTCTTCTCTAAGCTGCAAGGTTGAAAATAAAATCTCTGTAGGAGCAGAGCTGTTCCTCCTGCTGTGAGGTTACATATTACATAGGCCTGGGTTTTTTTTTGCTGCTTTCCCTTGGATACGACTGATTTATTACTATAGCTTTTGTGTGTAGCTTGTAAATTATTGTAAAGGTCAGCACAGTGGCTCTGGGATCCGGGGTTTGAACCCTCCGGAGACCATCAGCATGGAGTTTTTATGTTTTCTCTGTAGTTGGTTTGGTTTCTTCTCACAGTGCCTATATGAGATACACTATGTAGACAGAAGTATTGGGATGCACATAGAATATGATTAATTCGATTTTATTGGCATTTTTCAGTCCAGTGTTGGGCCACCTTTGGCCTCAATGACTGCAGTAACCTTCCGTGGTCACTTTTCATCAAATTCCCATAAATGTGTGAAGGGATTTGCCTCCGTTCCTCGAGGAGAGCTTCATATAGTGATACGGGGGATGATGGGTGTGTTGGGCGCATGGATGCGGCGTTCTAGTTCGTCTCACAGACGCGCAATGGGATTGAGATCTGGACTTTAGGCCGGCCAATGAAGTTGCAGATGATCTGCTCCTCAAGCCAAGTCTCAACGCTGACATGGATCTCGGTCATGTTGGTAGAGACATGCAGCTGTACCAAAGAATTGCCACAGGGTAGGTGATGCCGCATCATCCAGAATGTCTCTGCACCCATTGGTGGACTCCAACACCAATGGGTAGTATTTCCTAGCAGAATCCCACCCCCCACACCATAACGGAATGATAAAAGCATTTACATGCAACGATTATCGCTCCTACGCCGTTGTTTGAATGAATTTTGAGCAATAATCGTTGCGTGTAAATGGGGCTTAAGCTGGGCTATACTTCAGCCTTTTGGGAAAGGAGATGGTAGAGCCACGGTGAACCTCTGCCATCTTGTACCCCCAGCTGAGGGCCTGGTTCTTGGTCGCTGCACTTGTAAGGCTAGTTATAGTTTCTGCTTGTACCATATTAGTGTACATACAGCTTTTTTTATTGCTTTTTATTCATTTTTTGTGGGGAAATAATGTGACCAAAAAAGCATAATTCTGTCATTCTGTCTTTTTTTTCAGACTTCGCTCACCATAACGTAACGTTTTTATGGATCAGACTTTTATGGACACAATGGTACCAATTACGGTAATTTTTGTTATTGGGTTTATTTTTTATGCTTAGACTGGGAAAGCAAATAAACTTGTAGATGAAGTTGTAATGCAGCCTCTCTTAAATCTCAGTACCACTGGAATTGCTCTCCAGATTGCATCTCTCTATAATCTCAAGTCCTCTAGATCTCCCACCTGACCTCTGCAGCCAATGGGAAGTAACATACAACACTGTATAGAGAAATACACAAACTGTAGTAATGTCTGGTGGCCAGTAGAGGTCAGCCTTATACCATGCAAATTACATAACTATAGGAACAGAGCTCATTACAGCACAAACACCAACCTGGGCTACCTCCTTACACAGTCTGTTAAGACAGCTTCAGGGAAGGAGGCCTGAAATCATCATCATGTGTTTATGTGACTTCGGGCAGATATTACACTATGGGGGAGATTTATGACACTGTCTAAAAGCAAAACTGTCTTTTGTCCAATGCAACCAATCACAGTGCAGCTTTCATTTCTTAAACTGCCCTAGTAAAATGAAAGCTTTGCTGTGATAGGTTCTATGGGCAACAAAGACAGTTCTACTTGTAGACAGTTTTCATAACTCTGATGCGTATATTGTTGATGTCGGCGTCTCTTCACGCAGCTTCAGTTTTGCTTTTACATAAAGGAATGATAATAGTTTCAGGAAATACGACGATGGGATAATATTCCGTAATAAACGTCCAACTGGAGTCGAGTGACTCAGAGGTTTTCTGCCGGTAACAATAGTACATGATCGGCTCTTACTGGAAGTTATGCCGCCTCGGGTCGGCTCAGTTCCCATAAATCATCATCATGCAGGATAACACCTGACTGGGGATGTATAACTGTTTATATTATACTAGCGTACCCGTCGCGCGTTGCTGCGAAGACAGACATACATACATACATTCGTTTTTATATATCTAGATGACGGCAGCAGCGACCACTGAGGTTTTGTAGGCCGCTGCTTCCCCCTTGCAGGCTGAATAAAATAGCCGTTGTGTGGAACATCCAATTTATCCGGCTGCTGTGGCTTCTTGGGAAGATAGCCTAGTACATGTTTGCCCACTTCCAACTCCAATGGAGACTGACTGTAAATGGCTGGCGTGCTCTAGTATTTATGGTTTCAAGCTGTACGTGTCATTGCATACAGTCTATCTATCTATCTATCTATCTATCTATCTATCTATCTATCTATCTATCTATCTATCTATCTATCTATCTATCTATCAGGGTTATTGCATACAGTCTATCTATCTATCTATCTATGACATCAGGAAATGAGAGAATTAGATTCCGTACGTAAAATTTGAACGCTAATTCTTTGGCGCTTTGAATTGAATAATCGAGTTGGGACCCATTAACTTTTCCTATTTATGACATAATCAATGCTCGTGCCAAATTTTAAGTTTCTATGACATTGGGAAGTGAGAGAATTAAGTTGGGATGAGACATAAGGCCTTGCCCATAAGCATTCCCCAACCTCCAAGAACTGAACCTACCTACCTGAATGAGATTTTGTAGGCCGCTGCTTCCCCCTTGCGGGCTGAATAAAATAGCCGTTGGGTGGAACATACAATTTATCCGGCTGCTGTGGCTTCTTAGGAAGATATCCTAGTACTTGTTTACCCACTTCCAACTCCAATGGTAATTGGCTGGCGTGCTCTAGTGGTTCCAAGCTGTACGTGTCATAATACAGCCTTAATGACATCACAATGCAGCTTATGAGAACATGTTGGGGCATGTTCGCGCGTTGCTGCGAAGACAGACATACATACATACTACGTTTTTATATATCTAGATGACGGCAGCAGCGACCACTGAGGTTTACCGCTGGGGTATGTCACTCTTATTACTAATGGGGGGAGTGTCACTATTATTACTGCTGTGGGATGTCACTATTATCGCTGGGGTGAAGGTGTCACTATTACCGCTGGGGTATGTGTACATGTGGCAGAAATGGGCAGGGCTCTTTCAGAATAGACCGGGTGCAGATTTTGACTGCTTTTTAGATGCGGAAATGCTGCAGAATTTTCCACAGAAATCTCCGCTGAGCACATTCTGCAGTATTTCCGCGTCCAAAAAGCAGTCAGAATCTGCACCCGGTCTATTCTGAAACAGCCTTGTCCTTTTTAGAACGACGGGGGTAAAATCATACGTTGTGATAAGCCCCGCCCCCTGACGTGTTGGCACTTTGCGATACATAAGTGGGTTTTGGGTTGTAGTTTGGGCACTCGGTCCCTAAAAGGTTCGCCATCACTGGCCTAGTACATGTTTGCCCACTTCCAACTTCAATGGAGACTGACTGTAAATGGCTGGCGTGCTCTAGTATTTATGGTTTCAAGCTGTACGTGTCATTGCATACAGTCTATCTATCTATCTATCTATCTATCTATCAGGGTTATTGCATACAGTCTATCTATCTATCTATCTATCTATGACATCAGGAAATGAGAGAATTAGATTTTGTAGGCCGCTGCTTCCCCCTTGCGGGCTGAATAAAATAGCCGTTGGGTGGAACATACAATTTATCCAGCTGCTGTGGCTTCTTAGGAAGATATCCTAGTACTTGTTTACCCACTTCCAACTCCAATGGTAATTGGCTGGCGTGCTCTAGTGGTTCCAAGCTGTACGTGTCATAATAGAGCCTTAATGACATCACAATGCAGCTTTATAGAACATGTTGGGGCATGTTCAAGGGCGTCCGATGTTGATGACATCAGTGATGACATCACAATAGCAGGTGGCTTACTTATTCGATCTACGTGGGGGGGGGGCGTAACTTTCGACGAAGCTCGCGCGCCATTTATCGTAGGATATTTGTACTATGCCTATAATCTTCCCAGGAGTGTACTCAACAACTTCCCAAAGTTTCATGGCGATCGGATGAATGGTGTAGTAGCGCATAAAGGACAAACACGCACGCACGCACACACGCACGCACGCACGCACGCAGACAGACATACATTCAATTTTATATATATAGATACCAGGGAGTTGTATCTGCAGCCGTGCCCTATAATCATCTGGTAGGCAGATTACTGCCTGGAAACGCAAAATAATCTCCGGCAGGGGTGGAGCTGTAGTGGGGCTTATTTATCAAAAAGGCGTCCGTTGCGCCGGTTTTACACTAGTTCCCGACAGATGCAATCTACGCCATAATTATGGAAGAAGAGAACAGCGCTTGGAAATGTTGTGCGTTGGAAAAGCTAATAGATGTGCCAAAAAGTTCTTTAAGTGCACCAAAGTTTTACAAAGTTTACGATAGAGGCGCATGCAGCCAATAGAGGAGGCGAAATGAGGTAAGATGCACCACATATTATGCTACCGTGTTTCCCCGAAAATAAGACAGTGTCTTATATTAATTTTTGTTCAAAAAGGTTTAACTTTTTTACATGTATAGCTGCCTGGACACTTTTTAAATTGACCTTTTTAATTAAATGCTAGCAGGGCTTAATTTTGGAGTAGGGCTTATATTTCAAGCATCCTCAAAAAGCCTGAAAAATCATTTTGCATCCTCAAAAATTCTGGAAAATCCTGCTATGTCTTATTTTCACTGAAAATATACCTCAGAGTGCTGCTGACGTATTATTTGCACGGATGCTATTTAGCTTTACTTGGTCTAATCTGCGCTTTCTTTTTGCAGCAGTTTTCTAACATTCATAAATGTGTCGGACACGGCTGGCACGCAGAGGCCACGCCCCACAAGAAATAAATTGGCGGAGCCATTCATCATTTTTAAATTCTTTTTGGCATATATCAGTTGTAAATATTTTGTAAAATAGTACGCCGTTATTCCGACACAAATTACGCCACAAATCTGGCAGAAAAGGCTCCATAAATAAGTCACAGCCGATCTTCGCCCGAGCTGCAGCGATCACAGTACTGGTACAATCCCCGGGACCCCCAGTGGTGTCTGTCTGGGCCCAGGAGCCCTTTTTGTCTGTATACCAGCCTAATCAGAGTGTATGTCTCCAACAGACCTACTTCAGGTGGTCCCGGCTTCTCTCTTGTAGCTTCCACTAGCCTGTGTCCCCTAACAATCCCGCTTGTACATTAGCCAAGCCTTGGGGTTCACTTCTGAGTTTAGTCCACAGCAGGACCTCATCACTCCTCCCCTTCCCAGGCCCCAGTACTCCAAATATAGTGAGTTCTGGGGAGAGGAGTATTGAAGGCCTGCTGTGAACCTGCCAGCTTCCATGGAGCAGAGAGGGAAGTTAGTGTAGTAAGGAATTTAACCCCTTCCTTTCCCTACATCCAGAGGTTTAGCAGTGGCCCAGTCTGTCTAACATGGTCACTTTTCTTATACTGTTTGGGGGCACAGAGAGGTCCCTAGTACTAATTAGGGCCACGGAGGATGCTATTGCTAATTAGGGAGCTTTGGATGACCTATTACTAATTGGGTTCACAGAGGGGATCTAAGTGGGGTTACTGAAGAGGTTACTATTAGTAAGTGGGGCCACAGCAAGCACATTCTTACAATGGAAGGCCCTGAAATGTTGATTAGGGGTTGCAGCAGGACGGGGAGATTGAGCAGAGGCAAGTCGTTGCTAGAAAAAAATCTCAATGCTGAATCTGGGCCCAAAGAGAAAAAAAATTGAATACGGATGACTCCAAACAGAAACAACCGCCAAAAGCCGGAGATTGGGGAGCAGATTCACAGCTGATTCTATAGAAATCATGAAATCACTTATGGATCTGTACCAAAATCTACTACAATTGTGTGGATTTTGACAGTCTGAGGATTTTCTGCTGCATTACACATATCATTGTACATTTAATAGTATATTCCGTTTATTTCCCAACACACTCCCTTTAAGGGATGGTCCAAGTTACATTTTTTAGTAAAAGTCTGTTCTGCATGCCGTAACAAAACAAATAGTGATATACTCACCTCCTCCCGCTCCTACTGTCAAACTTGAAGTGTAAGTGTCCCTTTTGACCATCCAAAAAGTTGTGAATTCTGCATAATGTATTCCTGCTCAGCACACAGCCTGAGGCTCCTATCTGGGCTTGAAACAACCTGCAGCTTCAGGTGTGGTATGCTGCATGTGAGGAGCAAGAGTAACATAGTGTGTGAGGCTGAAAAAAAAGCACTCTGTCCATCCAGTTCAGCCTATTACCTGCCCCCCACCCCCCTTCCACCCCCCAATGTTGATCCAGAAAAATGCAAAAAATCCCAATGAGGTAGAAACCAATTTTCCTCATTTAGGGGAAAATAATTCCTTCCTGATATCCAGGGGTGATAGAATTATTTCTACCCTGCCCAATGCACTACCCTCACTTCTGTCAACTTCCTGCAGGGTCTTATATCAAGCCCCCTACTAGAATCTTCTAGTCTCTTCTAATGTAAATCTATGGGGCTAATCACATGGCTGTATTTTTTATATCCATCTTTCAAAAATGCAGCACAATCTATTTTTTGACTATTTGCCTACAAATTTGTATTCTCTTTCTTTTACAGATCAGTATTTGCCGGATAGAAAATAATCCACATATGGAGGTAAATACGGATTGAAAGTTGAGGACATACGGATAGAATGTCTTTTGAAACATGTCTGTAATACAGATCCATAATACGGCCTTGTTTTTATATGCCTTAGGGCATGCTCATACAGCGCATATGTTCAGCGTATCACGTGCACAATGTTTGTGCGCAATACGCAGTGAATAGAACTTTTTTTGGTGAGTCGTTCACATGTGTGTATTTGGACCACGTATTTTGGTTGTGTGAAAAAATTTGCCGCATGTCCTATTTTGGTGCATATCTATACTCTGAAAGTACCTACTGAAGTCAATGGAAATGCCCCGGCCATATGCAATGATCGTGTGTTGATGACAGGAAGGAGGACTTGGCAGACCTCTACTGCAAGAGCTTGACCACCAATTTTAGACAATTGCCCCTGCCGTTTTTTTTTAAGCCTGCTTCCCCCGTTCTCTATGGATGAATGCTTCGAGGCCTTGGCTAACTGAAGGTTCGAGTAAAGGCATTGGTACCAGCACCAAACATATTACCTTGTTCTGCCAACCCCACCTCCCCAAGCACATATACATATAGGTACATGCCCTATAAAACTGGCTATGGGTCTCAGCATCCTTCCAATACAACCCAGTTTCGTGGACAGGTGTTCTATTATTTTCTCCTCCAGCTTCACCTCCACATCATGGACCACTCTCTATGTACAAGGACCTATAATGTGTTCTTAGTCTGTTCATTGTTTTGGTGTTCAATGTGATATAGAGACTGGTAGGCCGTCAGCCATTTCATATGTAGATTGGATTTGTAGTTTTCAGCGGAACTTTCACACATTTACGCACTCCTAGAAAGGCAACTTATCTCACCTTACCTTGTATAAGAGCTGTGATGTAAATAAGCCCCTTTCATTCTTCTTGTCCTCCAGGCATGAGGATACCAAATTGTGTGACCATTTACTTCTTAATAAAGTCTAAGGAAAAGCATTCACCTAGGAGCTGGTTTCTCACAGATGTTGTGGCTCCGGCATTCAATCGGTAGAAAAATCCCCTAATAAGGATTATTGGTTAAGGTCCTAGCCCGATATGAATTATATTTTCAGAATCGGGAGGATCACATGATTGAAACCCATTTAAACTCATGGAGGCGCGGGCCCTAGAACACCCCCAAATGGCGTATCCGCGTACCTGGTTATAATGGCTGTGTCATATTTGGTATTGCTGAGTAGATAAAATCCTGCCCTGAAATATGCCAGGCATATATTCCCGATCAGAGAATCTCCTGTGGAGATATGGCCAATATAGGTAATTATGTTTTTTCACAAGTACATAGGCATTTACCTACCCCTCTCTGAATGACCTCAGAGGGGCGGAGGAATGTGTGTTCTGGGGAAACTTTAAAAACTGGAGGATCACAAAGACCCGGTGTCAGACCTTCATAGATACACTCCAGTGTAAGGACTTTCTTGTTGCTTCCCGTGACTCCGCACAAATCAGAACATTCGGCCGAACATCCCAAGTCTGGCACCTTCCTTATTTCTTCCTTGTTTAATTTTAAATACTGTTGTTTTGTATACCTGTAAACCTTATGTCCACTGTAACATCATTTTCTGTATATCTTTGTATATATATATATATATATATATATATATATATATTTAGCACTGCTAGTCTTTTTTAGAATAAATTTGCAATTTATTAGTTGAACCTTGTCCATTTTAAAACTAACCATAACTTCAAAGATTGTGTTAATAATTCATAAGGCTGAGTTGCAGCCTGCCTGGGAAGCAAAAGCTGGTGGTGGCAGCGAGTGTGTGTGGGTATTGCAGAGCACTGGAGCCATTAGACTAGATCAAATGGTGATTTCAGCTTTCGTTCTGCACGCATGCAAAAGCCTGGGAAAGCTGGTTACAAATACACCTGTATTCTAACGACTCCGTGCTTGAGTGATCAATCGAGACTCTGCCATGACAAGTGTTTGCAGCATTAAAAAAAAAGGTTAACCAAGCTGCGCTGCTGTATTTTATTGACTCAAATGGTCAAGTTGGATGCATACAGATTAGCAATTGAAAAATGGCAGCATTGGGTGCAGCAATCATACAGATTCGGGTGCCGTCAGGGAGCAGCGGGTGAGAACGAGGGGGGGGGGGGATCTCTCTCCCCCCTTGAGTATCTGTCCTTACCGTGTACGCTCGCTCATCTCTATCACTAACCCATTCTAAAAGCCCTGAAAATGTCAGCATCTGCATTACTTCCATGGGCATCGATATTAACAAGTATAAATCAATAGTTACTATTGGAGAGAGCCAACAGAACTACCGAGGAGTACTGCTTACAATTGTAATATTGGGACCCTGAGTGCAGCAGCTTCTTAAGACGAAAATGTTTGCTGTCCAGTGCCCCAATGCAGTTGGGAAACTGCGCGTCAGCTTGGAACCCTCAACAATGTGCAACCAGTCTTGACAAGAGGGAAGAGTCATCACCAAAGTCATCAGACGCTGCTGAAGGACATCACAGGTCTTCTTGACGTAGATTTCCCCAACAGAAACTCGAAGTGCAGAGATGCAAACAAATTCTCGGCGGCCAAGAACCTGTAGCAAGAAGCCAAAGAGAAAAAAAATAGTGAAAATAGCACAACACTAATAAAAATCAGAACACGAGCTGTAAAGACACGTTTGTGAGAAATCAAATAACCTTCACTAAACGGCAATACTGTAAAAGCATTTATAGAACCAAGAGATTAACCCTTCTCAATCTAATTTTTCTGTCATCCACATACTTTCCAGCTCGTATTTCGGGTGGGAAAGAGGTCGGTGGATTACTGGGAAATACCCTACAATTTAAAAAGAGAAAACCATAAAAATGAGCTGCCCCGATGGCTTTATCACTTTTAGGGTGCATTCACACGAACGTATATCGGCTCGGTTTTCACGCCGAGCCGATATACGTTGTCCTCGTGTGCAGAGGGGGGAGGATGGAAGAGCCAGGGCCAGGAACTGTGTTCCCGCCCCCTCTCTGCCTCCTCTCCGCCCCTCTGCACTATTTGCAATGAGAGGAGGCAGGACGGGGGCGGGGCTAAGGTCCGGGAATTAGCCCCACCCCCGTCCCGCCTCTCCCCATTGCAAATAGTGCAGAAGGGCGGAGAGGAGGCAGAGAGGGGGCGGGAGCTCAGTTCCTGGCCCTGGCTCTTCCATCCTCCCCCCTCTGCACATGAGGACGACGTATATCGGCTCGGCGTGAAAACCGAGCCGATATACGTTCGTGTGAATGCACCCTTAGGTTAATTGACTTGTTTTAGTTTCTTTCTGTTTATACTTTTTTGAGTGTGATACTTCTTGAAGAATCTCCAGGATGAAGTCCAGGCTTCCTATTGTCTCACAGTAGAAACTGGTTTCTCTCCTTCCACCTTTCTCATTTTCTTTGTTGATTATGCAAAAAAACATCATCTTCATCTGAAGACATGCCTCCAAATGAAGACAATGTCCATCTAGATCAGCCTGTTTATCCTCCTATGTTGTTGATCCAGAGAAAGGCAAAAAACACCAAGAGCAGAAGCCAATTAGCCCTTTTGGGGGAAAAATTCCTTCCCGACTCCCTAATGGCAATCAGACTGTTCCCTGGATCAACCCCTAATAGTTCCTACCTGCCTGTTAGAGATGAGCGAACGTACTCGTCCGAGCTTGATGCTCGGGCGAATATTAGCGTGTTCGAGATGCTCGTTACTCTTAACGAGTACCACGCGATGTTCGGGTTACTTTCAGTTTCCTCTCTGAGACGTTAGCGCGCTTTTCTGGCCAATTGAAAGACAGGGAAGGCATTACAACTTCCCCCTGTGACGTTCAAGCCCTATACCACCCCCCTGCTGTGAGTGGCTGGGGAGATCAGGTGTCACCCGAGTATAAAAGTCGGCCCCTCCCGCGGCTCGCCTTAGATGCCTTGTGACTGAGTTAGCTGAGGGAAAGTGCTGCTGCTGGTGCTGCTGTAGGGAGAGTGTTAGGAGTGAGTGTAGGCTTCAAGAACCCCAACGGTCCTTCTCAGGGCCACATCTATCCGTGTGCAGTACTGTGGAGGGTGCTGTTAGCAGTGCTGCACAATTTTTTTTTTTCAAAATCGGCTGTCTGCAGAGCATTGCGCCCTGCAGTAATAGTCCAGGGACAGAAGTGGTGGTTAGGCAGGGAGAGTGTTAGGAGTGAGTGTAGGCTTCAAGAACCCCAACGGTCCTTCTTAGGGCCACATTTAACCGTGTGCAGTACTGTGCAGGCTGCTGTTAGCAGTGTTGCGTTTTGTTTTTTTTCAAAATCGGCTGTGCAGAGCATTGCGCCCTGCAGTAATACTACAGGGAAAGAATTGTGTAGGCAGGGCCAGAAGACATATATTATTGATTGAATATAGGCAGTGGGCCTTTTCTTAAAAAAAAGGGAAAAATTCTATGTGCCCTGCCTCTGTCAGTCCTCAGCGTTCTGGGTACGTGTGTGGTGGGTGCAGAATGTTAACAAAAAACATACGCAGCCAGCTACGTTTAACAGCAGGCTTGCGCCAATTTCTTTCCTGCCTGGGAAATCAAATCACTGGTAATACAGCATGCTGAGGGGTAGGGGTAGGCCTATAGGATGTGGACGCGGGCAAGGACGCGGAGGCCCAAGTCAGGGTGTGGGCACAGGCCGAGCCAGTGCGGTGGCCAGGGGTAGAGGCAGGGCCAGACCGAATAATCCACCAACTGTTTCCCAAAGCGCCCCCTCGCGCCATGCCACCCTGCAGAGGTCAAGGTGCTCTACGGTGTGGCAGTTTTTCACAGAGATGCCTGACGACCGACGAACAGTGGTGTGCAACCTTTGTCGCGCCAAGATCAGCTGGGGAGGCACCACCAACAGCATGCGCAGGCATATGATGGCCAAGCACCCCACAAGGTGGGACGATGCCCGTTCACCGCCTCCGGTTTGCACCACTGCCTCTCCCCCTGTGCCCCAACCTGCCACTGAGATCCAACCCCCCTCTGAGGACACAGGCACTACCGTCTCCTGGCCTGCACCCACACCCTCACCTCCGCTGTCCTCGGCCCCATCCAGCAATGTCTCTCAGCGTAGCGTCCAGACGTCGCTAGCGCCACAGTTTGAGCGCAAGCGCAAGTACGACGCCACGCACCCGCACGCTCAAGCGTTAAACGTGCACATTGCAAAATTGCTCAGCCTAGAGATGCTGCCGTATAGGCTTGTGGAAACGGAGGCTTTCAAAAGCATGATGGCGGCGGCGGCCCCGCGCTACTCAGTTCCCAGTCGCCACTAC